>NC_091979.1:325872067-326506581 GCF_044704955.1 Pristiophorus japonicus
ACAGTAAGTACAGTTTAAAATTGCACATTATTGTTCGACCAAATGGATCAGGTGTAACTGAGATTTTGACAGCATTATTACTGCTAAACGATTTCAGGGGCCTGGAAGGCTAATTATAATTTCGTGCAGTGTGCTCCTTGCTGATTTTATCAAACGTTGGGAAATTCATCTCCGACCCATACAGGCGATCCAAATTAGTCCAGGAGGTCACCCTGGCCATATTCCATTCCCTGCAGTACTTACCATCGTATCTGCGGCAGCCAACAAGAGGTTACCCAGTCAGAATCAGGGGAAGTCATAACGGGGAACAAAGAAATGGCGGACCAATTGAACAAGTACTTTGGTTCGGTATTCACGAAGGAGGACACGAACAACCTTCCGGTTATAAAAGGGGTCGGGGGGTCTAGTAAGGAGGAGGAACTGAGGGAAATCCTTATTAGCCGGGAAATTGTGTTGGGGAAATTGATGGGATTGAAGGCCGATAAATCCCCAGGGCCTGATGGACTGCATCCCAGAGTACTTAAGGAGGTGGCCTTGGAAATAGTGGATGCGTTGACAGTCATTTTCCAACATTCCATTGACTCTGGATCAGTTCCTATGGAGTGGAGGGTAGCCAATGTAACCCCACTTTTTAAAAAAGGAGGGAGAGAGAAAACAGGGAATTATAGACCGGTCAGCCTGACATCGGTAGTGGGTAAAATGATGGAATCAATTATTAAGGATGTCACAGCAGTGCATTTGGAAAGAGGTGACATGATAGGTCCAAGTCAGCATGGATTTGTGAAAGGGAAATCATGCTTGACAAATCTTCTGGAATTTTTTGAGGATGTTTCCAGTAGAGTGGGATAAGGGAGAACCAGTTGATGTGGTATATTTGGACTTTCAGAAGGCGTTCGACAAGGTCCCACACAAGAGATTGATGTGCAAAGTTAGAGCACATGGGATTGGGGGTAGTGTACTGACATGGATTGAGAACTGGTTGTCAGACAGGAAGCAAAGAGTAGGAGTAAATGGGTACTTTTCAGAATGGCAGGCAGTGACTAGTGGGGTACCGCAAGGTTCTGTGCTGGGGCCCCAGCTGTTTACACTGTACATTAATGATTTAGATGAGGGGATTAAATGTAGTATCTCCAAATTTGCGGATGACACTAAGTTGGGTGGCAGTGTGAGCTGCGAGGAGGATGCTGTGAGGCTGCAGAGCGACTTGGATAGGTTAGGTGAGTGGGCAAATGCATGGCAGATGAAGTATAATGTGGATAAATGTGAGGTTATCCACTTTGGTGGTAAAAACAGAGAGACAGACTATTATCTGAATGGTGACAGATTAGGAAAAGGGGAGGTGCAAAGAGACCTGGGTGTCATGGTACATCAGTCATTGAAGGTTGGCATGCAGGTGCAGCAGGCGGTTAAGAAAGCAAATGGCATGTTGGCCTTCATAGCAAGGGGATTTGAGTACAGGGGCAGGGAGGTGTTGCTACAGTTGTACAGGGCATTGGTGAGGCCACACCTGGAGTATTGTGTACAGTTTTGGTCTCCTAACCTGAGGAAGGACATTCTTGCTATTGAGGGAGTGCAGCGAAGGTTCACCAGACTGATTCCCGGGATGGCGGGATTGACCTATCAAGAAAGACTGGATCAACTGGGCTTGTATTCACTGGAGTTCAGAAGAATGAGAGGGGACCTCATAGAAACATATAAAATTCTGACGGGGTTAGACAGGTTAGATGCAGGAAGAATGTTCCCAATGTTGGGGAAGTCCAGAACCAGGGGTCACAGTCTAAGGATAAGGGGTAAGCCATTTAGGACCGAGATGCGGAGGAACTTCTTCACCTAGAGAGTGGTGAACCTGTGGAATTCTCTACCACAGAAAGTTGTTGAGGCCAATTCACTAAATATATTCAAAAAGGAGTTAGATGAGGTCCTTACTGCTAGGGGGATCAAGGGGTATGGCGAGAAAGCAGGAATGGGGTACTGAAGTTGAATGTTCAGCCATGAACTCATTGAATGGCGGTGCAGGCTAGAAGGGCCGAATGGCCTACTCCTGCACCTATTTTCTATGTTTCTATGTTTCTAATCCCAATTAAGAGCTCTAGTTCCGTAACCCTGCAGGTTACAGCACTTTCAGTGCCCATCGAAGCACCTTTTAAATGTGGTGAGGGTTTTTGCATCCACTACCCTTCCAGGCAGATGGTCCAGACCCCCACAAACTTCAGCGTGAAGAAGCACCCCCTCAAATCGCCTCTGAACCGTCCACCAACCACATTAATTCTATGCTTGCTCGTAAATGACCCCTCCACCAATGGAATAGGCCCTTGTTATCCACTATATATAGGCCCCTCACAATGTTGCACACCTAGATAAGGTCTCCCCACAAGCTCCTCTGTTCCAATGAGAACAAAGCCAGCCTATCCAATCTGTCCTCATAGCTAAGATTCTCCATTCCCGGCAGCACCCTCGTTAATCCCCTCTGTATCTTCTACTGTGCAATCACGTTCTTCCTATAATACTGTGACCAGAACTGCAAGCAGTACTCCAGCTATGGCCTAACCAGAGTATACTACAATTTTAGCATCACCTCCCTGCTCGTATTCTAAGCCTCGGCCAATAAAGGCAATCATTCCGTATGCCTTCACATCCACCTTTTCCAGCTATCCTGCTACTTTCAGGGATCTGTGGACAAGCATTTCAAGGTCCCTTTGTTGATCTACACTCATAAGGGACCTACCGATTAATGTGTACACACTTTCCTTATTAGCCCTCCCAAAGTGCATTACCTCACACTTCCATTTTGCCACTGTTCTGCCAACCTAACCAGTAGATTGCTATGTTCCTGCAGTCCATGACATTCCGATTCATAATCAACCACACAGCCAATTTTATTGTCATCTGTAACAATAATAATCATACTCCAAATATTTAAATTTAATCATTGATTTAGGGATCCAGTACTGAGCCCTGCGGAATCCCACTGGAAACATCCTCCCAGTCACAAAAAATTCCATAAACCATTACACTTTGTTTCCCACCTCTAAGCCAATTTTGGATCAAACTAGCCACTTTGACCTGTATCCCATGGGCTTTAAACTTCGGGACCAAGATACCATGTGGGACCTTTTCAAAAGATTTGCGAAATTCCATGTACACGACATCCTACGCACTACCCTCATCGATCCTCTTGGTGACCTTCTCAAAAAATTAAATCAGGTTAGTCAAACACGATCTTCCCTTAACAAATCCGTGCTGAGTGTCCCTAATTAATTCTTGCTTTTCAAAATGTAGATTTATCCTGTCTTTACCACCACTGAGGACAAGCTTACAGGCCTGTAATTACTCAGACTATCCCTTTCTCCCTTCTTAAACAAGGGTACCACATTAGCAGTCTTCCAGGCCTTCGGTACCATGCTCAATTCCAACGAGGATGGGAAAGAGATGGTCAAGGCCTCTGCTATTTCCACTTTTACGTCGCTCAACAGCCGGGAATACATTTCATATGGGCTTCGGTTCTTATATACTTTAAAATCTTCTAAACTGCAAAATATCTCCTCTCTCACTCTATATATTTCAACCAGAATTTCACACTTATTCTTGATAGCAGTATCTGCAATGCCCATTTCCTTTCTGAAAACAGACGCAAAACTTCAGTAAATACCTTACGAAGCACAGCAGGTGCTGCATTTCAAATGAGACCTTTAACCGAGACACAGTCTGCCATTCTCCGGTAGATGTATAAGATCCTGTGGCAGTAGTCGAAAGGGCAGAGGAGATAGACGCGGTTTCCTCACCAATATTGATCCATCCAGCTAAATTAATAAAACAGCCGATTAAATTATTATCTAATATCTATTGGTGGACTATTGCTGTGCACATATTGATTGTTGATAGAATAGCAGAGTTACTAACTTTTAGAAGTGTGCCATTGGCTTAAAGTGCTCATTGACGTCCTGACTTTGTCAAAGGTGCAAGGCCTTATTTTAACCTCACTGATGTTAGAGTATTGATGGTCAAAATATGGCCCATGGGCAATATCCAGCCCGCCAGGTAATTCTATCCGGGCTGCTGGATGGGACAGAAATAAATCGTGAGACAGAGCTCGAGTTGCACGTTCGTCTATCTCATGTGTCAGAGACAGACCCGACTGCAACCAACGAAAAACCACAGTAATCCTTCATTCATATTAATAATTCGCAAAAGCGATTCTCCTTGGCCCGATCTTTAAAGGATCCCTTCTCTAATTCTGGGCCCTAATAGTAGGCGTACCCAGAATAAAACTGCACGCAGTACTCAAGCTGTGGCCTCACCAATAGCCTGTGCGACTTATCTGCTTTAAGACTCTATCCCCTGTGCAATAAAGGCCAACATTCCATTTGCCTTTCTAATGTATTGCTGTATCTGCACACTAACTTTTTTATTTCGTGCAGAAATATTATAATGTTGGTCTAGTAATTGCGGACGGAGTTTTCCCGCGGGCAAACCTACCTTTCCCGCCTCCGACCTGCAGTATTTCTATGAATATAGCTGGTGTACCCGGAGGTTCGAATATTTCTGGTCCTGGGACTATACACAAAGTCCTGGGATCAAGGGGCAAGCCCAACCAATCAAAGTAGGGGTTTCACGTTGATACTGAATGGATACTTTGCCTCTGTTTTCACAAAAGAGAGGGGCGATGCAGACATTGCAAAGGTGACGGAGGATTATGAAATAGTAGATGAAATACACACAGTGAGGGAGGATGTATTAAGGGGCTTAACGGCTTTGAAAGTGGATACAGCTCCAGGCCCGGAAGAAATGTATGCCAAGCTGTTAAGAGAAGCAAAAGAGGAAATAGCAAAGGCTTTCTGACCATCATTTTCCAGTCCTTTCTGGCTACAGGCGTGGTGCAAGAAGACTGGAGGACTGCTAATGTTGGACCTTTCCGAAAAAGGGAGAAAGGGATAGCCCAAATAACTACAGGCCATTCAGCCTGACATCGGTGGTGAGAAAATTATTGGAAAAAAGTTTGAGGGACATTATAAGTCTTCATCTGTAAAGACACGGATTAAACAAGGACAGTCACCGTGGATTTGTTGAGGGAAGATCGAGGTTGAATAATTTTATTGCATTTTTCGAAGAGGTAACCAGTAGGGTCGATGAGGGTAGTGCATTTGATGCGGTGTATGTAGATTTTAGCAAGACTTTTGATAAGATCCCACATGGCAGATTTGTCACGAAAGTAAATGCTCATGGGATCTTGGCCAAAGTGGCAAGTTGGCTCCAAAATTGTCTCGGAAGCAGGAAGCCAAGGGTAATTGTTGATGGGATTTTTTGTGATTGGAAGGATGATTCCAGTGGATTTCCACAGGGCTCATTGCTGGGTCTCTTGCTTTCGGTGGTATATATCAATGATTTGGACTTGAATGTAAGGGGTATGATTAAGAAGTTTGCCGATGATACAGAAATAGGCTGTGTGGTTGATACTGAGGAAGAAAGCTGCAGACTGCCGGAGGATGTCAATGAATTGGTCAGGTGGCAGAATCGTGGCAATTGTATTTCAACTGGAGAAGTATGAGATATTGCATTTGGGGAAAGCTGACAAGGCAAGGGAATAAACATTAAATGGTGGGACACTGAGAAGAGTAGAGGAACAAAGGTTCCTTAGAGTGCTTGTTCACAGGTCGCTGAAGGTGCAGGCCAGGTAGATAAGTTCGTGAACATTGCATATGGAATACTTGCCTTTATTTGCCGAGGCATACAATATAAGAGTGTCAACCCTCTAAAATACTAGTAAGGCTACAGCTCGAGTACGGTGTGCAGTTCGGCTCACCTCATTATACGAAATATGTGATTGCACTGGAGAGGGTACAGAGGAGATTTAAAAGAGGTTACCTGGTTGGAAAATGTTAACGATGAGGAAAGATTGAAGAGGCTGTGTTTGTTTTCCTTGGAACAGATAAGACTGAGTCGCAACCTTATTGAGGTGTTTAAAATTATGAGAGGCCGAGATAGAATGGATAGGAAGGATATATTTATCTTGATAAAGTGGAAAACAACCATGAGACCTCGATTTAAAGGAATTGGTAAGAGGTTTAGAGGTGATATGAGGGGAAATTCTTCATCCAGAGTGTGGTGCGGTTCTGGATATTATTTGCTGAAAGTGTGCCAGAGGCAGAAATCCTCATCACATTGAAGGCGTATTTGGATTGCACTTTAATTGCTGTAACGTCAGGGCTATGGACCAAGAGCTGGAACGTGGCATTATGATGGAGAGTTGTTTGTTGGTCCACATGGCCTCCTTCAAAGACATAAATGTCTATGATTATATGATTCTGTATGTACAGAATCAGCATAAGCATGAATGGGAATTACCCCAAAACACACATACACTAAACATAAAAACATCACACGTTTAGAATTGAACAAAATTGAGATGAATTTATCATTTAAAACAAAAATGTAATTTTTTTGAAAAATACATTTACATATTTTAAAGGCTAAAATAAACTTGCCTTACTTAACAGCATTTTAAATGTGGAAATTCTTGTCCTTTAAAAGTCTTAAAGCACGCATTGAATCTCCTTATATCAGTCGTAAGATGTTCAGGGGCATTCGCTGGGCAGAAGTTGTGAAACTAGCAGGGGCCCTTTACTTCTGGATGCGTCAGACCTGTCAATAGCATTCTTGACAGATCACAAGTACCGAGTTTATGCACATGGGTTTCTCATGCCGAAACCCTGAATTACAGTACCCCTGCATCTGTTACGCACCCGTAGCAGCCGCAAATTCGGGGCAGTTACATGACTAATGGTATTACTGGTATATAATAAGATCAAAACAAATAGAAGTAGGAGCAGGCCCTACGGCCCTTCAAGCCTGCTGCGCGATTCAATAAGACTATTAATGATCATCAAACTCAAATCCACTTTCCTGCCCGACGTCCATATCCCTTGTTTCTCCATTACTCCCAAAATGTACCTATCTCAGCTACGAATATATTCAGTGGCTCAGCATCCACCTGCTTCAGGGGAAAGGAATTCCAAAGATTCACAATCATCTGAGTGAATAAATTCCTCCCCATCTCTGTCTTATTCTGAGACTGTGACCACATGTTCAAGACTCTCCCGCCAGTAGAAACTTAACAACTATCCTGTAAATCCCCTTAAGAATAGTTTATGTTTCAATGAAATCAGCACTCATCCTTCTAAACTCCAGAGAGCATAGGTCCATTCGACAAAATCTCTCATCATAAGATAGCCCTCTCATCACAAGAATGAATTGAGTGTACCTCCGTTGTACTGCCTACAGTACAAGTATATAGTTCCTTAGGTAAGTAAACCAGAACTGTGCACGTTGCTGCAGATGTTGTCTCACCAAATCCCTGTACAATTGTCAATGTCATATGGTCCAACCGTCTTGCAATAAAGAACAACATGTCATTTACATTCCTTATTGCTTGCAGTATCTGCATGTTTGCTTTCTGCACAAGCATACCCACATCTAGTAAGAAGGAGGAACTGAGGGAAATCCTTATTAGTCGGGAAACTGTGTTGGGGAAATTGATGGGATTGAAGGCCGATAAATCCCCAGGGCCTGATGGCCTGCATCCCAGAGTACTTAAGGCGGTGGCATTGGAAATAGCGGATGCATTGGCAATCATTTTCCAACATTCTATAGACTTTGGAGCAGTTCCTCTGGAGTGGAGGGTAGCCAATGTAACCCCACTTTTTAAAAAATGAGGGAGAGAGTATACATGGAATTATAGACTGGTCAGCCTGACATCGGTAGTGAGAAAAATGATGGAATTTATTATTAAGGGTGTCATAGCAGCGCATTTGGAAAGAGATGACATGATAGATCTAAGTCAGCGTGGATTTGTGAAAGGGAAATCATGCTTGACAAATCTTCTGGAATTTTTTGAGGATGCTTCCAGTAGAGTGGACAAGGGAGAACCAGTTGATGTGGTGTATTTCGACTTTCGGAAACCTTTCAACAAGGTCCCACACAAGAGATTAATGTGCAAAGTTAAAGCACATGGGATTGGGCGTCGGGTGCTGACGTGGATTGAGAACTGGTTGGCAGACAGGAAGCAAAGAGTAGGAGTAAATGGGTACATTTCAGAATGGCAGGCAGTGACTAGTGGGGTACCGCAAGGTTCTGTGCTGGGGCCCCAGTTGTTTACATTGTACATTAATGATTTATGTATGGGGATCAAATGTAATATCTCCAAATTTGCAGATGACACTAAGTTGGGTGGCAGTGTGAGCTGCGAGGAGGATGCTATGAGGCTGCAGAGTGACTTGGATAGGTTAGGTGAGTGGGCAAATGCGTGGCAGATGAAGTACAATGTGGATAAATGTGCGGTTATCCACTTTGGTGGAAAAACAGAGAAACAGACTATTATCTGAATGGTGACAGATTAGGAAAAGGGGTGGTGCAACAAGACCAGGGTGCCATGGTACATCAGTCATTGAAGGTTGGCATGCAGGTACAGCAGGTGGTTAAGAAAGCAAATGGCATGTTGGCCTTCATAGCGAGGGGATTTGAATACAGGGACAGAGAGGTGTTACTATAGTTGTACAGGGCCTTGGTGAGGCCACACCTGGAGTATTGCGTACAGTTTGGTCTCCTAACTTGAAGAAGGACATTCTTGCTATTGAGGGAGTGCAGCGAAGGTTCACCAGACTGATTCCCGGGATGGCGGGACTGACATATCAAGAAAGACTGGATCAACTGGGCTTGTATGCACTGGAGTTCAGAAGAATGAGAAGGAATCTCATAGAAACGTTTGAAATTCTGACCGGTTTAGACAGGTTAGATGCAGGACTAATGTTCTCAATGTTGGGGAAGTCCAGAACCAGGGGTCACAGTCTAAGGATAAGGGGTAAGGCATTTAGGACCGAGATGAGGAGAACCATCTTCACCCAGAGAGTGGTGAACCTGTGGAAATCTCTACCACAGAAATTTGTTGAGGCCAATTCACTAAATATATTCAAAAAGGAGTTAGATGTAGTCCTTACTACTAGGGGGATCAAGCGGTATGGCGAGAAAGCAGCTCTTGTTGCACCTCACCTTTTCCTAATCTGTCACCATTCAGATAATAGTCTGATTCTCTGTTTTTCCACCAAAGTGGATAACCTCACATTTATCCACATTGTACTTCATCTGCCATGCATTTGCCCACTCACCTCACCTATCCAAGTTGCATGTTCAGCCATGAACTCATTGAATGGCGATGCAGGCTCGAAGGGCTGAATGACCTACTCCTGCACCTATTTTCTATGTTTCTATGTTTCTATGTTTCTATCTCTCTGAACATCAACATTTAAACGTTTCTCATGATGTAAAAAATATTCTGCTTTTGTATTATTTCTAGCAAAGTGAGTAACCTCACATGTCCATACATTATATTCCATCTGCCAACTTATTGCACTCTCAGTTAATCTATCTATATCCCTTTGGATGCACATTTTGTTCTACTCACAGTTACTGTCCCATATAGCCTTGTTTCATCAACACATGTTGAGATAATACACCTTTTCCCTTGATCTAGATCATTAAAATAGATGGTAAATATCTGAGGCACCAGCACTGAACCTTGCTGCACCCCATTATTTACATACTGCCAACCTCAAAAATATACATTTATTCCTATTCTCTCTGTTTGTACATTCAGCATTCAGGTAACCATGCTAATACTTTACCATCAATCCCATGAGCCCTTAACTTGTGTAATAAGCTTTTATCTTTTATGTGGCACCTCATCGAATATCTTTTGGAAATCTAAATATACTACATCAACGGGTTCCCCTTTATCTACCCTTTCTGTTATAACCTCAAAAAACTGTAATACAGTTGCCAAACACGATTTCATTTTCACAAAACAATGTTGACTCTGCCTAATCATGTTATGATTGTCTAATTGCGCTGATACCATTTCCTTAAAATGTTTAATTTAATTCAATTTATATTAATGTTAAACATCTGTGGTGTTTTCTATTTATTATGTTGTGTTACAGTAAATTTGAGGGTATTCTCATTGATTGTGATGGGAGATCGTATAAATGCAGCTCAGCGTTATTATCAATGAGAACACTCGATGTTCATTGGTGTTCAAGTTCCACGTGAAGCCTGGTTGTCCTTACGTTACTGGGAAGCATGGGATACATGGGATCCAAACCTAACAGCCATGAATACAAGATTGTTTCTCATCAATACAATTGGGAATTGGCACATTTAGAATGTGGTACTCGGTACCGCAACAAATGTTTGAGGTACAGATTAAAAAATTTTGACTGAAAACTAGACCAGTACGTGCGATAAAAGGGAATTAAACTCAATACTGAAAGGCAGAGACGAGCTATAAGCAATTGGAGGAGACTCGTGTGGAGCATAAACACAATCACAGACCAGTTGGGCCGAATGCCTGTTTGTGTGCCATATATTCTGTGTAATGTAATACTCTGAACCGAACCTCAGTTCCATCTGCGTACGTATTGACAAGACTCTTAAAATGAAAGATGCAAATATATTGCTGCAATAATTAGCCACACTTATTTTTTTCAGCAGACCTTAGAGGGAATGCAAATACTAGTGATGCTGTCCCGAAATACGATGTGGGAATTTTTATTCTGAAAGTGTACCGTGTTCGAAACACGGAACTTGCCATGCCTCTGGGTGTATTATCAGATCATCAGCCATTCCTGGTGTAATTCAGTGGATGGAAATCTGGGGATAAATATTACATTCCTGGACAGGAAACACTGGCACCCACCTCTGGGCTATGCTAAGTTTTTCGGAACATGAAGGAATTGAATAATTGAAGTAATTGGATATTTCAACGCCCCCTTGAAATGCTCCCTGAATTTGGACAGGATAACCCCATAAAGAAATGTCCTTGTGCAGGCTAAATGACTTGGCAAAACATTGGCAGATGCTGTATACTATGGGAAAATGTGAGGTTATCCACTTTGGCAGAAATAATAGAAAAGCAAATTATATAATTTAACTGGAGAAAAATTGTAAAGTTCTGCAGTGCAGACAGACCTGGAGGTCCTTATGCATGAAACACAAAAACATTAGTATGCAGGTACATCGAGTATTCAGGAAGGCAAGTGGAATGTTAGCATTATTGCAAAAGGGATAGAGTATAAAATCAGATAAGTCCTTTTACAACTGTACAGTGTACTGGTGAGGCCATATCTGGAGTATGTCCTCCACTTCGGATGCCCCCAAAAGGTCGTTACCACCCTCCGCCTGCTCCACGATGAAATGCAGAAGAACGGATCCATTACAGCCTCAATCTACGTCCGGACCGGGGTCAAATGGGGCTGTGTCATCGCCACAATCGGCTTAGCAATCTTCCTCGCTGATATGCTCCACCTCACAGTCAACACGCTCCCTGCAAGAGTGGATCTAAACTACATAAGCAGTAGGAACCTTTTCAACTTTCATCGAATCCATGCCAGGTCCAAGACCAACCCAACCTCTGTCGTTGAGTTACTTTGCAAGGATGACGTCTGCTTCTGGGCACATACAGAGGCTGAACTCCAAGTCATAGTCAACATATTTACTGAGGCGTCTGAAAGCATGCACCTTACGCTAAACATCCATAAGACAAAGGTCCTCCGCCCACCTTTCGTCCCTGCACAGTGCTCAAACACCCCCGAGTCATCAAGTTCCAAGGTGCGGCCCTGGACAACGTGAACCACTTCTCATAACTCGGGAGCCTCTTAGCGACAAGAGCAGATATTGACGGCAAGAGTCAACAACGCCTCCAGTGTGCCAGTGCAGCATTCGGCCACCTCAGGAAAAGAGCTTTTGAAGACCAGGCCCAAAGATCCACCATCAAACTCAGTGTCTACAGGGCTGCAGTAACACCCGCCCTTCTGTATGGCTCACATAGATGGACCAGGTACAGTGGACACCTCAAGTCACTGGAGTAATATCTCTCTGCAAGATCCTACAATTCCACTGGGAGGACAGACGCAACTACGTTAGCGTGCTCGACCAGTCCAACATTCCCAACACTTAAGCACTGACCAGAATTGATCAGCTCCGCTAGGCAGGCCACCTCGTTCACATAATAGACACGATGCCCCCAAAGCAATCGCTCTACCCGGTACTCCGTCACGTCAAACGAGCCAAAGGTGTACAGAGGAAACGTTAAAAGGACACCCTCAAAACCTCCCTGTTAAAAAAATACACCTGGGAGCCCCTGGCCAAAGACCCCCCTAAGTAGAGGAAATGCATCCAGGAGGGCGCTGAGCGCCTTGAGTCTCATCGTCGAGAGCATGCGGAAATCAAGCGCAGACAGTGGAAAGAGAGTACTGAAATTCAGTCCCACCCACCCTTTCCCTCAACGACTCTCTGTCCCACCTGTGACAGGGACTGTGCTTCGTATTCGACTATTGAGCCACCGAAGGTTTCATTCTTAGATGGAAGCAAATCTTCCTTGATTCGAAGGGGCTGCTATGATGACTGCTGACAGTTTTGGTCTCTGTATTTAAGGGAGGATATTTTTGCATTGGCGGTAGTTCAGAGAAGTTTCACTAGTATGATGCCTTAGATGAGGGGGTTGACTTATGCGGATAGGTTGTGTTGGTTGAGCCGATACATATTGGAACTGAGAAGAATGAGAGGTGACCTTATTGAAACATAAAATAATGACGAGCTTGACTAGGTGGATGCAGAGATGTTATTTCCACTAATAGTTGAAAATCAACTCAGGGATATGGTCTTAGAATAAAGGACCGCCCATTTAAAACTGAGATGACGAGGAATTTCTTATCTCAGAGCGTTGTAAATTTATGGAATTCTCTGCCCAAGAGAGCTGCGGAAGCTGGATCATTGAATATATTTATGGCAGAGATCGACAGATTTTTGAGCGGTAAGGGAGTAAAGGGTTATGGGAAATGGCAGGGAAGTGGAGCTGAGTCCATGATCAGATCAGCCATGGTCTTATTAATTGGCGGACTAGGTTCGAGGCACCAAATAATCTACTCCTGCTCATATTTCCTATGTTTTTATATTTCAACATTATACTCAATCTGCCAATTTTGCACACGAACTTAACCTAACTATATCCCTTTCAGATTAGTTGTGCCCGCTTCACAACTTGCTTTCTCATCTATCTTTGTATCATCAGCAAATTTGGCTATGTTACACTCGGTTAATTTATCCAAGTGATTAATATGGCTTGTAATATTAGTGCACTTATCCCTGTAGCGTCAGAATAGTTTCAGTTTGCCAACCTTGAAAAAGACACATTTATCCCGACTCTCTGTGTTCTGTTATTGAGCCAATCCTTTATCCATACTAATATATTAAACCCAAACCTATGATATCTTGTGCAGTACCCTTTTTTGTGGCACCTAATCGAATGTCTTTTTTAAAATCCAAATACATCACATCCTCTAATTCCCACTTTTTCCATCTTCCTCGTTACATCCTCAAAGATCTCTGGCAAAATTGTCAAACATGATTTCCCTTTCATAAAACCATGCTGACTATGCTTGATTGTATTATGAATTGCAAATATCCTTCTACTGTGACTTTAATAGGACATGACAGATATTTTACCCACGACAGATATTAGACCAGCTGGTCTATAGTTTCCAACTTTCTGTCTTCCTTCATCCTTGAAGAGGTGCGTTAAATTTGCGTTTTTCAAATCCACTCAAATACATTTATGCGAATTCAGTTCAAGTAAAATTATAAAAAATAGATATATCATGTGAAGTTAAGCTCCAGTGCTGGTGAGTGGCACAGTGAAGGGAAGAGATTTATGAGAATGGTTCCAGGGATGAGGGAATATGGTCACGTGGATAGACTGGAGAATCTGGGCTTGTTCTCCCCGGATCAGAGAAAGCTGAGGAGATGTGATAGATATGTTTAAAATCATAAAGGGTTAGGGTAAGTAAAGAGCACCTGTTTCCAATGGCTGAAGTGTCGATAACCAGAGGGCACAGATTTAAGATCATTGGCAAAAGATCGAGAGGAAAAAAAAAATTACGCAGTGAGTGGTTAGTATTTGGAATGTGCTGCCTGATAGGGAGATGGATACTGTTATGTTCAGAATAACTCCACAAGACTATGTTGTAAGCTCAAAGAGTAGGAATAAATGGATACTTTTCAGAATGGCAGGCAGTGACTAGTGGGGTACCGCAAGGTTCTGTGCTGGGGCCCCAGCTGTTTACATTGTACATTAATGATTTAGATGAGAGGATTAAATGTAGTATCTCCAAATTTGCGGATGACACTAAGTTGGGTGGCAGTGTGAGCTGCGAGGAGGATGCTATGAGGCTGCAGAGTGACTTGGATAGGTTAGGTGAGTGGGCAAATGCATGGCAGATGAAGTATAATGTGGATAAATTTGAGGTTATCCACTTTGGTGGTAAAAACAGAGAGACAGACTATTGTCTGAATGGTGACAGATTCGGAAAAGGGGAGGTACAACGAGACCTGGGTGTCATGGTACATCAGTCAGTGATGGTTGGCATGCAGGTACAGCAGGCGGTTAAGAAAGCAAATGGCATGTTGGCCTTCATAGCGAGGGGATTTGAGTACAGGGGCAAGGAGTTGTTACTACAGTTGTACAGGGCCTTGGTGAGGCCACACCTGAAGAATTGTGTACAGTTTTGGTCTGCTAACTTGAGGAAGGACATTCATGCTATTGAGGGAGTGCAGCGAGGGTTCACCAGACTGAATCTCGGGATGGCGGGACTGACCTTTCAAGAAAGATTGGACCAACTGGGCTTGTGTTCACTGGAGTACGGAGGAGTGAGAGGGGATCTCATGGAAACGTTTAAAATTGTGACGGGTTTAGACAAGTTAGATGCAGGAAGAATGTTCCCAATGTTGGGGAAGTCCAGAAATCGTATCACGGTCTATGGATAAGGGGAAAGCCATTTAGCACCGAGATGAGGAGAAACTTCTTCACCCAGAGAGTGGTGAACCTGTGGAATTCTCTACCACAGAAAGTTGTTGAGGCCAATTCACTAAATATATTCAAAAAGGAGTTAGATGAAGCCCTTACTACTAGGGGGATCAAAGGGTATAGCGAGAAAGCAGGAATGGGGTACTGAAGTTGCATGTTCAGCCATGAACTCATTGAATGGCGGTGCAGGCTCGAAGGGCCAAATGGCCTACTCCTGCACCTATTTTCTATGTTTCTCTGTTTCTATGTTCCTGCAGCAAACCAATTAGAAATAAATTAAGACATTCGGTTTGAAAATACTGGTGGAACTTGATTCTGTGGATAGAAATAGAACTGGAACATGCCATCGCATCGTGTGATGCTAAATTTAATTTCTTGTAATTGTACAGATGGTGTTAGGAGAAACAATTCAGAACACGCTGGATAATTTTAAAGATATTTTACATGCATCTAATAATTAATATTTGTTGAAGAGAATTGCACCATCATCCGTTTTGTCATTTGTTCTCTCCTGCCTTCCTCCTGCCCTCCCCCATTTCCCTGCCTCTGCACTTGCTTAAACCCTGTTGCAACTCTTAACATTTCCCAGTTCTGGAAGGGAACTGGGTACCTCCAGCGGGAGTGTAAAGACTTTGCAGTGAGCATTATTCTCCATGTGACTTCTGCCATTTCGAACGGTGAATAGCTTGTTAAATAGAGTCAATGTAGAAAACTCAACATTTCATCTTATTCCTGAATACTGCCTTCTTAACTGAGAGCAAAAAGTTTTAATTGTGCTTTTTAGGTGGCTACCCGATATATTTAGCTCCAAATTATTCTGCTTATGGTGCGCTCTCCTAATTGCCCTGCTACAGGAATAGCTAGTTTAACTTTTTAACTCCTTTGTTTATAGAGCTACTTCTGCTCTACTGAACAAATTGCCGTGTTTCTGAAACTCATAATTCCCTACTTTCTGCTGTGCACAATTCGCCAGTTTACATAACTGCTAATTCTCATCTTTCTAGACCCAGTTGCCTCGTTTCTGTTGCTAATCCCCATGTTCCTGAACAAATTCCAGTTTTCCTGGAACTCCAAATTCCCTTCTCTGCAGCTCCCAATTAGCCTGTTATTGGAGCTAATTCCCCCGTTTCTGGAGCTCATGTTTTTTCTGGAGTTCCTATTATCCCAGATTTTGGATCTCCTAATGCATCTGTTTCTGGAGGTAACTCCCCTGTTTCTGTTGCTAATTCAACGGTGCCTGGAGCTGATACTTTTTTTTTTCTGGGGAAAATTCCTGTTGATTTCCAAATGTCCATATTTCTGGAGCTGCAAATTGTGCGGTTTATGAAGCACATAATTGTCCTTTTTACATTTCTACTACATTGCCGATATTTCTGTCTCTGAATAGTCCTGTTCATGGTGCGCTCTCCTAATTACTCTGCAACATGAATAGAAAATTAACCTTTACCAGAGGTAACTCTCATCTTTCGAAACATAATTCCCCTATTTCTGGAGCTAATTGCGTTGTACTGTGATTATTCCTGTGTTCCTGGAGCTCACTTCCCCTGTTTCTGCACTGCCCATTGCCCTGTTTCTGGAGCGAATTCCATTGTTTCTGGAGCTGCAAATTTACCAGTTTCTGTAACTCGTACTTTTCATCTTTCAAGACCTAATTCCACAGTTTCTGGGGCTTATTCTCCTGTTTCTGGCGCTAATTCGCTTGTTTCTGCGCTAATTCCCGTGTTGCTGTGGCTCCTGCTTCCCCTCTTTCTGCGGCTCCTAACTTCCCTGTTCCTGGAGGGAATTCGCCTGCTTCTCTCGCTAATACAGCTGTTTCTGGAGCTAATACAGCTGCTTCACTCGCTAATACAGCTGTTTCTGGAGCTAATACAGCTGTTTCTCTCGGTAATACAGCTATTTCTCTCGCTAATACAGCTGTTTCTCTCGCTAATACAGCTGCTTCTCTCGCTAATACAGCTGTTTCTGGAGCTAATACCATTGATTCTGGAGAGAATTCCATAGTTTCTGGAGGTACACATTCCCCTCTTTCTGGAGATTCTGTGTTGTTTGTGGAGCTCCTAATTGTCCTTTTTCTGGAGCTCTAAATTGCGCTGTTTATGAAGCACCTAATTGTCCTTTTGACGAGTCTACTAGTTATATATATCTCCGAAATGCCTTATTTGTGGTGCATTCTTCTAAGTCTCCTGCTGCAGGGACAACTACGTCACCTCTTTCTAGAGCTAACTCTGCTATTTCTAACCGCAATTCCCCTATTTTTGGAGCTAATTGTGCTGTTTGTGCAAACTTGTTGATGCTGACGCAGCCCACAGACTTGTTGATGCTCATGGAAGCGTTTGAAAATGACAAATCACCTGTCGTGGCCCGCCAGATTAGGACTTAGACCAGCCAAGATCCTGTGCTGTCCCTCGTAAAAAAACTGTGCACTGCATGGGAGCTGGGCCAGCATCCCCATTGCAAGAGCTAATCAAGCCGTTCCAGTGGCGAAAGGATGAGCTGTCCATTCAGGCAGACTGCCTGTTGTGGGGTAACTGCATAGTGCTACCCAAAAAGGGCAGGGGTATGTTAATCGAGGATCTCCACAGCACAGCCGGGTGTAGCAATGATGAAAGTGATAGCCAGATCCCATGTGTGGTGGCCCGGTATCGACTCTGACTTCGAGTCCTGTGTATGGCAATGCAGCGTATGTGTTCAGTTGAGCAATGCACCCAGAGAGGCACCACTAAGTTTGAGGTCCTGACCCTCCAGACCATGGTCGAGGATCCATGTCGACTATGCGGGTCCGTTTCTCAGTAAAATGTTCCTGGTGGTGGTGGATGCTTTTTCAAAATGGATTGAATGTGAAATAATGTCGGGAAGCACCGCCACTGCCACCATTGAAAACCTGAGGGCCATGTTTGCCACCCACGGCCTGCCTGACATACTGGTCAGTGACAACGGGCCATGTTTCACAGTGCGGAATTTAAAGAATTCATGACCCGCAATGGGATCAAACATGTCACCTTGGCCCCGTTTAAACCAGCCTCCAATGGGCAGGCAGAGCGGGCAGTACAAACAATCAAACGGAGCCTTAAACGAGTTACAGAAGGCTCACTCCAAACCCGCCTGTCCCGAGTACTGCTCAGATACCGCACGAGAGCCCACTCGCTCACAAGGGTGCCCCCGGCTGAGCTACTCATGAAAAGGACACTTAAAGCCAGACTCTCGCTGGTTCACCCCAACCTGCATGATCAGGTAGAGAGCAGGCGGCAGGAACAAAATGTAAACGATGGTCGCGCCACTGTGTCACAGGAAATTGATCTGAATGACCCTGTGTATGTGCTAAACTAAGGACATGGTCCCAAATGATCACGAGCACGGTGATAGCTAAAGAAGGGAATAGGGTGTTTGTAGTCAAACGAGACAATGGACAAATTTGCAGAAAGTACCTGGACCAAACGAGGCTGCGGCTCACAGACTGCCCTGAACAACCCACAGCAGACACCACCTTTCTCGAGCCCACAGCACACACCCAAAAGATCAACGACACCACCCTGGACTAGGAAATGGAACCCATCATGCCCAACAGCCCAGCAAGGCCAGTCTCACCCAGCAGACCTGCAGGGCCAACAACACGACAGCCCAGCGAGGGCACAGCGAACACACCAGAACAGACATTTGTACCGAGGCTGTCCACTAGGGAAAGAAAGGCTCCCGACCACCTCACCTTGCAAATAGTTTTTCCTTTGATTTTGGGGGGGGAGTGATGTTGTGTATCTGTAAAGCAGGGAGTGCATCCCCTGAAGTCTCAAGGGAACACACCATCCCCTGGGAGCAGTGTATATAAACAGGCCCCTAAGGCCTGTTCCTCACTCTGGAGTTTCTTAATAAAGACTGAAGTCACTGTTACTTTAATCTTCCTCTGTGCAGTCTCATCTGTGTTAGGAACACGATAGCTTTGAAAAATAATGTGACCCCGATAGTCAGAAAGACGATTAAATGCTGACTCCCTTTCTGCGAAAAATTCCTTTCACAAACATTTCTCTGACCGAAACTTCACAAAACAAAAATGTTCATTTCAAAGACATTAAACTCGAATTTTCGCGCACCCGAATCTTCTGAATCAGATGCCTCTCGTTGTGCCGACTCAATCCATGTCCCTTTGCAATATTCTGCTTCCATGCACACTATTAAATGTGCTATTAACTTACAGAATCACAGAATAAGGGAATGGTTACAGCACGGAAGAAGGCCATTCGGCCCGTCGAGCACTTGTCAACTTTCAACGAGTCCCACTCACCTGTCATTTACCCACAGCTGTCTATTTTTTTCCTTCAGATACTTATCCAGCTGCCTTTTGAATGATAAGATTGAGTCTGCCTCCACCGCCCTTTAGAGCAGTTTATTGCAGATTCTAATCACTTGCTGCGAAATGGCCATTCCTGTTCCTATGTATAAAGTCTGAGAAACACGGGATCAATTGCTGCCACACTCACAACCTTGCTAAATATAGCACCTCATTCTATTCTCATAACGCAAACTCCTGAAGTGTACTCCAGCTGTTGAGGTTAAAGCTCTGTTTATTTTTCCAATACTGCTTCTGCCACAGCATTTCCGTAGTGTAGTGGTTATTATGTTAGCCTTCCATGCAAAAAGTCCCCAGTTCAAAACCGTGCGGAAACATTATGCAAACGTGTTCCATTCATGATTAGAAGAAATTGAATAATTCATAATCGTGGCTCAATATTAACTGAGTGCAGTGTCTCACGACGCTGTTGCTGATTTTTCTGTACAGACTCAAATGCTGCATAGTGTCTCTCATTTTCTCCCGTTTCCAGCCCTGACATTGGAGAAACCCCATCTCAAAGCAGTGCATTCACTTCAGATGTGACAGATTATTAAAGGATTCTGCCACGCCGCCTCGCAACACAACAGAAAATCAAAGCCACAAACAAACCCATCGACTAATCGTCCTTCCGCAGCTCCAGAGTGAGTGAGGGCGGGACAAGTCCTAACATTCCCGCACTCTCCAATCAGCTGCTTCCGACGGAAAACGGCGAATGCAGCATCAAACAGCGGTTTACAGGCATTGACTGAACTCCAAAATGCCATGGTTCGAGATAACGCTTCCCGCAAACCGAACAGAAGACTCTTCATCTCAGGTTCCTGAGTTCGAACCCCAGCTTGACGAACATTTTTTCACTGCAAACACCATTAATTCGCCGAACGCCTCGTTTTGCATCATGAAAGTAAACCTAACCGATAATTATTTAACCATAGAGGTTTACAGCATGAAAGGAGCCCTTTTACGCCCATCGTATCTGCACCGGCCAACAAATGCCCAGTTTTAGATGTGTACCGCTGCACCATATTGCATTTCATGTGCACATCCAAGAACTTGTTAAGTGTGGTGAGGGTTTCTGCCTGCACCACACTTTCAGGCCGTGAGTTCCAGATCCCCAAAAACATCTGGATGAAGAATGTTAACTTCAAATCCCCTTTTACCCTTATACTAATTACTTTTAATTTATGGCCACTGGTTGTTGACCACTCCACGATGTGAAATAGACCCTTTTAATCAACAATATCTAGGCCCCTCCTATTTTTATACACCTCAATGCTGACGCCCATCAGCCTCCTCTGCTCCAAGGAAAACAAACCCATCCGATCCAATCTGTCCTCATAGCAAAGTTGCTCCACTCCCGGCAACATCTACGTAAATCTCCTCTGTACCCTCTCCAGCGTAATCACGTCCTTCCTTCAATGCGGGGATTGGAACTGCACACAGTACTCCAGCTGTGGCCTAACCAGAATTTTATCCAGTTCTAGCATAACCCATTTGCTGTTCTGTTCCTTGCTTCTGCCAATAAATGCAACCATTCCATATGCCTTCTTAACCAACTTTTCCAAATGGCCAGCTAGCTTCAGGGATCTGTGGACATGCAATCCCAGTTCCCTTTCTTCCTCTACACTTCTCAATGTCATACCAGTTGATGTGTATTCCCTTTCCTTGTTAGCACTCCACAAATGCGCGATCTCGCACGTCTCTCGATTAAATTCCATTTGCCACTGCTCTACCCACCTTACCAGTTGATTGATATCTTCCTGCCGTCTCCAGCTTTCTTCTTCATTATCAAGCACACTGCCTATTTTACTATCACCTGAAAACTGCTTTAACATAACCCCAATATTCAAGTTTAGATCATTGATAAATACCAGAAAAAGCAATGGACCTAGCACTGAAAACTGCGGAACCCAACTGGAAACTTCCTTCCAGTCACAAAAACACCCATCAAACATTACCCTTTGCTTCCTGCCTCTGAGCCAAATTTGGATCCAATTTGCCACTTCGCCCTGAATCACATGGGCTTTTACTTTCATGACCAGTCTGCCATGTGGGACCTGAGTGAAAGCAATAATAAAATCTATATACACTACATCGTACGCACTACTTGATCGACCCTCCTGGAGACCTCCTCCAAAAATGTAATCAAGTTAGTCAAATGCAACCCATCCTTAATAAATCGTGCAGACTGTCCTGATTAACCAGTGTTTTCGAAATGTAGAAAAAGTATAGTCGTTAAATGTTACCCAGCTTTCATGGGAAAATATTATTAATTAACTGATGATCTGAATTTGCACAAAAAAATATGTGAACTGAAGGAGCGTCCTTAATTGATTAACTTGTCTGTGCACTGCACTTTACCTCGTAAACCATTATCCATTTAATACACTGCGCTTCAGTGGTATGCTACAAAATGTTCATTGCCGGGAAGACTGGGGAAACAGTGAGATAGACTGGAGGGCAAGGGACTGGTTAGTGTGAAACAGAAAAGAAAATATACATTCTGGAAGAATACCATCGAAAGGAAGTGTGACCCCAACAGCCAGAAAGAAGATTACATGCTGAGTCCCTTTCAGCAAAAAATTCCTGTCCCAAACATTTTTCTGACCGAAACTTCACAAAAAAAAATGATGCTTTTAAAGTAATTAAACCCGAATTTTCGCGCACCCGAATCGTGGAAATCGGCTGACTCTCGTTGTGCCGACTGAATCCATGTCCCTTTCAATATTCTGCTGACATTCACACTATTAAATGTGACACTAACTTATAGAATCAAGGAATAAGGGAATGGTTGCAGCACGGAAGAAGGCCATTCGGCCAGTTGAGCCCATGCCAACTCTGAACTAGTCCCACTCCCCTGTCATTTACCCACAACTGTGCAATATTTTTGCTTCGGATACTTATCAAACTCCGTTTTGAAAGATAAGATTGAGTCTGACTCCACCGCCCTTCAGAGCAGTGCATTCCAGATTCTAACCACTTGCTGAGGAATGGCCACTCCTGTTCCTATGTATAAAGGCAGAGTAACACGGGATCAATTCCTGCCACACTCACAACCTTGCTAAATATAGCACCGTCATTCTATTCTCGTGACACAAGCTCCAGAAGTGTAGTCCAGCTGTTGACGTTAAAGCTCTGGTTATGTTCCCAACAATGTTATTGCCATAGCGTTTCCGTAGTGTAGTGGTTATCACGATCATCTAACACGCAAAAGGTCCCCGGTTCGAAACCGGGCGGAAACATTATGCAAACGTGTTCAATAAATGATTAGATAAAATTAAATCATTCATATTCGTGGTTCAATATTATCAGAGTGCAGTGTCTCACGATGCTGTTCCATTTGCTGATTTCTCTCGACAGTTCTGTTCACACTCAAATTCTACACAGTGTCTCTCACTCCCTCCCGTTTCCAGCCCTGACGCTGGAGAATCCATATCTCAAAGCTGCACATTCCGTGCATTCAGGTCAATTGTGAGAGATTATTGAAGGATCCTGCCACGCCGCCACGCTTCACAACAGAAAATTAAAGCCACAAACAAACCCATCGACTAATCGCTTTTTCCCAGCTCCAGAGTGAGTGAGGGCGGGACAAGCCCTAACTTCCGCTCCCACACTCTCCAATCAGCCGCTGCCGGCGGAATGCGGAGAATGCAGCATCAAACAGTGGTTTACCGCCCTTCACTGGGCTGCAAAATGCCACCGTTCGAGACAACGCTCCCGTACACCGAACAGCAGTCTCATAAGATGCTTCATCTTCAGCTTCCTGAGTTCGAGCCCCAGCCTGCACGAACACTTCTTCACTGGAAACACCATTAATAATCTGATTGCCACGTTTTGCATCATGAAAGTAATCCTAACCGATAATTATATAATCATATGCTTTACAGCATGGAAGGAGTCATTTAAGCCCATCGTATCTGCACCGGCCAACAAATGCCCAGTTTTAGGTGTGTACCCCTGCACCTTATTGCATTTCATGTGCACATCTAAGAACTTGTTAAATGTGGTGAGCGTTTCTGCCTGCACCACACTTTCAGGCAGTGAGTTTGAGACCCCCACAAACATCTGCATGCAGAATGTTCACTTCAAATCCCCTTTAACCCTGACACTAATTACTTTTAAATTATGCAGCCTGGTTGTTGACCACTCCACTATGTGAAATAGACCCTTTTAATCAACAATATCTAGGCCCCTCCTATTTTTATACACCTCAAAGCTGTCGCCCATCAGCCTCCTCTGTTCCAAGGAAAACAAACCCATCCTATCCAATCTGTCCTCATAGCAAAGTTGCTCCACTCCCGGCAACATCTACGTAAATCTCCTCTGCACCCTCTCCAGCGTATTCACGTTCTTCCTTCAATGCGGTGACCAGAACTGCACGCAGTACTCCAGCTGTGGCCTAACCAGAATTGTATACAGTTCTAGCATAACCCACTTGCTGTTCTGTTCCTTGCTTCTGCCAATAAATGCAACCATTCCATATGACTTCTTAACCAACTTTTCCAACTGGCCAGCTATCTTCAGGGATCTGTGGACATGCAATCCCAGTTCCCTTTGTTCCTCTACACTTCTCAATGTCATACCAGTTGATGTGTATTCCCTTTCCTTGTTAGCCCTCCACAAATGCGCGATCTCTCACATCTCTGGATTAAATTCCATTTGCCACTGCTCTACCCACCTTATCAGTTGATTGATATCGTCCTGGAGTCTCCAGCTTTCTTCTTTGTTATCAACCACACTGCCTATTATAATAACTCCTGAAAACTTCGCAATCGTAACACCTATATTCAAGTTTAGATCATTGATACATACCATAAATAGCAATGGACCTGGCACTGAAAACTGCGGAACCCCACTGGAAACATCCTTCCAGTCACAAAAACACCCATCAATCATTACCCTTTGCTTCCTGCCTCTGAGCCAAATTTGGATCCAATTTGCCACTTCGCCCTGAATCACATGGGCTTTTACTTAGAAAATGCATAATCATTAAATGTTATCCTGCCTTCATGGGAAAACATCATTAATTGACTGATGATCTTCATTTGCACAACTAAAGAAATGTTAACTGAAGGAGAGTCCTTAATTGAATAACTTATCTGTGCTCTGCACTTTACCTCTGAATCCATAAACCATTTTGGACACTGTGCTTTAGAAGTCTGCTTCAAAATGTTCATTGCTGGTAAGATGTACATGGGACGTTGGAAACAGTGAGATAGACTGTAGTGCAAGGGACTGGTTATTGTGAAACAGCAAAGAAAATATACATTCTGGAAGAATACCATCGAAAAGAAGTGTGACCCAAACAGCCAAAAAGAGGATGAAGTGCTGAGCCCTTTTCAGCAAAAAATTATTTTCGCAAACATTTCTCTGACCGAATCTTCACAAAACAAAAATGATGCTTTTAAAGTCATTAAACCCGAATTTTCGTGCACCCGAATCTTCTGAATCAGATGCCTCTCGTTGTGCCGACTGAATCCATGTCCCTTTCAATATTCTGCTGCCATGCACACTATTAAATGTGCCACTAACTTATAGAATCAAAGGATAAGGGAATGGTTGCAGCCCGTCGAGCCCATGCCAACTCTCAACAAGTCTCACTCCCCTGTCATTTACCCACAGCTGTGCAATTTTTTTCATTCGGATACTTATCCAACTCCGTTTTGAAAGATAAGATTGAGTCTGACTCCACCGCCCATTAGAGCAGTGTAATCCAGATTCTAACCACTTGCTGAGGAATGGCCACTCCTGTTCCTTTGTATAAAGGCAGAGAAACACGGGATCAATTCCTGCCGCACACACAACCTTGCTAAATACAGCACCGTCATTCTATTCTCGTGACACAAGCTCCAGAAGTGTAGTCCAGCTGTTGAGGTTAAAGCTCTGGTTATGTTCCCAACAATGTTACTGCCACAGCGTTTCCGTAGTGTAGTGGTTATCACGTTCGCCTCACACGCGAAACGTCTCCAGTCCGAAACCGGGTGGAAATATTATGCAAACGTGTTCAATTAATGATTAGATAAAATTAAATCATTCATATTCGTGGTTCAATATTAACAGAGTGCAGTGTCTCACGATGCTGTTCCATTTGCTGATTCCTCTCTCCAGTTCTGTCCACACTCAAATTCTACACAGTGTCTCTCACTCCCTCCCGTTTCCAGCCCTGACGCTGGAGAAACCATATCACAAAGCTGCACATTCCGGTCAGCTGTGAGAGATTATTAAAGGATCCTGCCACGCCACCACGCTTCACAACACAAAATTAAAGCCACAAACAAACCCATCGATTAATCGCTCTTCCCCAGCTCCAGAATGAGTGATGGCGGGACAAGCCCTAACTTCCGCTCTCACACTCTCCAATCAGCCGCTGCCGGCGAAAAGCGGAGAATGCAGCATCAAACAGCGGTTTACCGCCCTTCACTGGGCTGCAAAATGCCACCGTTCGAGACAACGCTTCCCGTACACCGAACAGCAGCCTCATAAGATGCTTCATCTCAGCTTCCTGAGTTCGAGCCCCAGCTTGCACGAACACTTCTTCACTGGAAACACCATTAATTATCTGATTGCCACGTTTTGCATCATGAAAGTAATCCTAACCGATAATTATATAATCATAGAGGTTTACAGCATGGAAGGAGTCATTTAAGCCCATCGTATCTGCACCGGCCAACAAATGCCCAGTTTTAGTTGTGTACCCCTGCAACTTATTGCATTTCATGTGCACATCTAAGAACTTGTTAAATGTGGTAAGGGTTTCTGCCTTCACCACACTTTCAGGCAGTGAGTTTGAGACCGCCACAAATTTCTGCATGCAGAATGTTCAATTCAAATCCCCTTTAACCCTTACACGAATTACTTTTAAATTATGCAGCCTGGTTGTTGACCACTCCACTATGTGAAATAGACCCTTTTAATCAACAATATCTAGGCCCCTCCTATTTTTATACACCTCAATGCTGTCGCCCATCAGCCTCCTCTGTTCCAAGGAAAACAAACCCATCCTGTCCAATCTGTCCTCATAGCAAAGTTGCTCCACTCCCGGCAACATCTCCGTAAATCTCCACTGTAACCTCTCCAGCGTATTCACGTCCTTCCTTCAATGCGGTGACTAGAACTGCACGCAGTACTTCAGCTGTGGCCTAACCAGAATTTTATACTGCTCCAGCATAACCCACTTGCTGTTCTGTTCCTTGCTTCTGCCAATAAATGCAACCATTCCATATGACTTCTTAACCAACTTTTCCAACTGGCCAGCTACCTTCAGGGATTTGTGGACAAGCAATACCAGTTACCTTTGTTCCTCTACACTTCTCAATGTCATACCAGTTGATGTGTATTCCCTTTCCTTGTTAGCCCTCCACAAATGCGCGATCTCTCTCATCTCTGGATTAAATTCCATTTGCCACTGCTCTACCCCCTTACCAGTTGATTGATATCTCCCTGAAGTCTCCAGCTTTCTTCTTCATTATCAACCCACTGCCTATTTTAATAACACCTGAAAACTTCGTAATCATAACACATATATTCAAGTTTAGATCATTGATAAATACCATAAAAAGCAATGGATCTGGCACTGAAAACTGCGGAAACCCACTGGAAACATCATTCCAGTCACAAAAATACCCATCAACATTACCCTTTGCTTCCTGCCTCTGAGCCAAATTTGGATCCAATATGCCACTTCGCCCTGAATCACATGGGGTTTTACTTAGAAAATGCATAATCATTAAATGTTATCCTGCCTTCATGGGAAAACATCATTAATTGACTGATGATTTTCATTTGCACAACGAAAGAAATGTTAACTGAAGGAGAGTCCTTAATTGAATAACTTATCTGTGCTCTGCACTTTACCTCTGAATCCATAAACCATTTTGGACACTGTGCTTTAGAAGTCTGCTTCAAAATGTTCAATGCTGGTAACATGTACATGGGACGTTGGAAACAGTGAGATAGACTGTAGTGCAAGGGACTGGTTATTGTGAAACAGCAAGGAAAATATACATTCTGGAAGAATACCATCGAAAAGAAATGTGACCCTAACAGCCAAAAAGAAGATGAAGTGCTGAGTCCTTTTCAGCAAAAAATTCTTTTCCCAAACATTTCTCTGACCGAATCTTCACAAAACAAAAATGATGCTTTTAAAGTCATTAAACCCGAATTTTCGTGCACCCGAATCTTCTGAATCAGATGCCTCTCGTAGTGCCGACTGAATCCATGTCCCTTTCAATATTCTGTCCACATGCACACTATTAAATGTACCACTAACTTATAGAATCAAAGAATAAGGGAATGGTTGCAGCCCGTCGAGCCCATGCCAACACTCAACAAGTCTCACTCCCCTGTCATTTACCCACAGCTGTGCAATTTTTTTCATTCGGATACTTATCCAACTCCGTTTTGAAAGATAAGATTGAGTCTGCCTCCACCGCCCTTTAGAGCAGTGTATTCCAGATTCTAACCACTTGCTGAGGAATGGCCACTCCAGTTCCTATGTATGAAGGCAGAGAAACACGGGATCAATTCCTGCCACACTCACAACCTTGCGAAATATAGCACCGTCATTCGATTCTCGTGACACAAGCTCCAGAAGTGTAGTCCAGCTGTTGAGGTTAAAGCTCTGGTTATGTTCCCAACAATGTTACTGCCACAGCGTTTCTGTAGTGTAGTGGTTATCACGTTCGTCTCACACGCGAAAGGTCCCCGGCTCGAAACCGGGAGGGAATATTTTGCAAACGTGTTCAATTAATGATTAGATAAAATAAATCATTCATATTAGTGATTCAATATTAACAGAGTGCAGTGTCTCACGATGCTGGTCCATTTTCTGATTTCTCTCAACAGTTCTGTTCACACTCAAATTCTACACAGTGTCTCTCACTCCCTCCCGTTTCCAGCCCTGACGCTGGAGAAACCATATCTCAAAGCTGCACATTCCGTGCATTCAGGTCAGCTGTGAGAGATTATTAAAGGATCCTGCCACGCCACCACGCTTCACAACAGAAAATTAAAGCCACAAACATACCAATCGACTAATCGCTCTTCCCCAGCTCCAGAGTGAGTGAGGGCGGGACAAGCCCTAAATTCCGCTCCCACACTCTCCAATCAGCCGCTGCCGGCGGAAAGCGGAGAATGCAGCATCAAACAGCGGTTTACCGCCCTTCACTGGGCTGCAAAATGCCACCGTTCGAGACAACGCTCCCCGTACACTGAACAGCAGCCTCATAAGATGCTTCATCTCAGCTTCCTGAGTTCGAGCCCCAGCTTGCACGAACACTTCTTCACTGGAAACACCATTAATTATCTGATTGCCACGTTTTGCATCATGAAAGTAATCCTAACCGATAATTATATAATCATAGAGGTTTACAGCATGGAAGGAGTCACTTAAGCCCATCGTATCTGCACCGGCCAACAAATGCCCAGTTTTAGGTGTGTACCCCTGCACCTTATTGCATTTCATGTGCACATCTAAGAACTTGTTAAATGTGGTGAGGGTTTCTGCCTGCACCACAGTTTCAGGCAGTGAGTTTGAGACCCCCACAAACATCTGCATGGAGAATGTTCACTTCAAATCCCCTTTAACCCTTACACTAATTACTTTTAAATTATGCAGCCTGGTTGTTGACCACTCCACTATGTGAAATAGACCCTTTTAATCAACAATATCTAGGCCCCTCCTATTTTTATACACCTCAATGCTGTCGCCCATCAGCCTCCTCTGTTCCAAGGAAAACAAACCCATCCTATCCAATCTGTCCTCATAGCAAAGTTGCTCCACTCCCGGCATCATCTACGTAATCTCCTCTGTACCCTCTCCAGCGTATTCACGTCCTTCCTTCAATGCGGTGACTAGAACTGCACACAGTACTCCAGCTGTGGCCTAACCAGAATTTTATACAGTTCTAGCATAACCCACTTGCTGTTCTGTTCCTTGCTTCTGCCAATAAATGCAACCATTCCATATGACTTCTTAACCAACTTTTCCAACTGGCCAGCTACCTTCAGGGATCTGTGGACACGCAATCCCAGTTACCTTTGTTCCTCTACACTTCTCAATGTCATACCAGTTGATGTGTATTCCCTTTCCTTGTTAGCCCTCCACAAATGCGCGATCTCTTACATCTCTGGATTAAATTCCATTTGCCACTGCTCTACCCCCTGATCAGTTGACTGATATCTTCCTGGAGTCTCCAGCTTTCTTCTTCATTATCAACCCACTGCCTATTTTAATAACACCTGAAAACTTCGTAATCATAACACCTATATTCAAGTTTAGATCATTGATAAATACCATAAAAAGCAATGGATCTGGCACTGAAAACTGCGGAACCCCACTGGAAACATCCTTCCAGTCACAAAAACACCCATCAATCATTACCATTTGCTTCCTGCCTCTGAGCCAAATTTGGATCCAATATGCCACTTCGCCCTGAATCACATGGGGTTTTACTTAGAAAATGCATAATCATTAAATGTTATCCTGCCTTCATGGGAAAACATCATTAATTGACTGATGATCTTCATTTGCACAACTAAAGAAATGTTAACTGAAGGAGAGTCCTTAATTGAATAACTTATCTGTGCTCTGCACTTTACCTCTGAATCCATAAACCATTTTGGACACTGTGCTTTAGAAGTCTGCTTCAAAATGTTCATTGCTGGTAACATGTACATGAGACGTTGGAAACAGTGAGATAGACTGTAGTGCAAGGGACTGGTTATTGTGAAACAGCAAAGAAAATATACATTCTGGAAGAATACCATCGAAAAGAAGTGTGACCCTAACAGCCAAAAAGAAGATGAAGTGCTGAGCCCTTTTCAGCAAAAAATTATTTTCCCAAACATTTCTCTGACCGAATCTTCACAAAACAAAAATGATGCTTTTAAAGTAATTAAACCCGAATTTTCGTGCACCTGAATCTTCTGAATCAGATGCCTCTCGTTGTGCCGACTAAATCCATGTCCCTTTCAATATTCTGCTGACATGCACACTATTAAATGTGCCACTAACTTATAGAATCAAAGAATAAGGGAATGGTTGCAGCCCGTCGAGCCCATGCCAACTCTCAACAAGTCTCACTCCCCTGTCATTTACACACAGCTGTGCAATTTTTTTCATTCGGATACTTATCCAACTTCGTTTTGAAAGATAAGATTGAGTCTGACTCCACCGCCCTTTAGAGCAGTGTATTCCAGATACTAACCACTTGCTGAGGAATGGCCACTCCTGTTCCTATGTATAAAGGCAGAGAAACACGGGATCAATTCCTGCCACACTCACAACCTTGCTAAATATAGCACCGTAATTCTATTCTCGTGACACAAGCTCCAGAAGTGTAGTCCAGCTGTTGAGGTTTAAGCTCTGGTTATGTTCCCAATACTGTTACAGCCACAGCGTTTCGTAGTGTAGTGGTTATCACGTTCGCCTTACACGCGAAAAGTCCCCGGTCCGAAACCGGGCGGAAACATTATGCAAACGTGTTCAATTAATGATGAGATAAAATTAAATTATTCATATTAGTGGTTCAATATTAACAGAGTGCAGTGTCTCACGATGCTGTTCCTTTTGCTGACTTCTCTCTACAGTTCTGTACACACTCAAATTCTACACAGTGTCTCTCACTCCTTCCCGTTTCCAGCCCTGACGCTGGAGAAACCATATCTCAAAGCTGCACATTCCGTGCATTCAGGTCAGCTGTGAGAGATTATTAAAGGATCCTGCCACGCCACCACGCTTCACAACAGCAAATTAAAGCCACAATCAAACCCATCGACTAATCGCTCTTCCCCAGCTCCAGAGTGAGTGAGGGCGGGACAAGCCCGAACTTCCACTCCCACACTCTCCAATCAGCCGCTGCCGGCGCAAAGCGGAGAATGCAGCATCAAACAGCGGTTTACCGCCCTTCACTGGGCTGCAAAATGCCACCTTTCGAGACAACGCACCCCGTACACCGAACAGCAGCCTCATAAGATGCTTCATCTCAGCTTTCTGAGTTCGAGCCCCAGCTTGCACGAACACTTCTTCACTGGAAACACCATTAATTATCTGATTGCCACGTTTTGCATCAGGAAATTAATGCTAACCGATAATTATGTAATCATAGAGGTTTACAGCATGGAAGGAGTCATTTAAGCCCAGCGTATCAGCACCGACCAACAAATGCCCAGTTTTAGGTGTGTACCCCTGCAACTTATTGTATTAAATGTGCACATCTAAGAACTTGTTAAATGTGGTGAGGGTTTCTGCCTGCACCACACTTTCAGGCAGTGAGTTTGAGACCCCCACAAACATCAGCGTGCAGAATGTTCACTTCAAATCCCCTTTAACCCTTACACTAATTACTTTTAAATTATGCAGCCTGGTTGTTGACCACTCCACTATGTGAAATAGACCCTTTTTATCAACAATATCTAGGCCCCTCCTATATTTATACACCTCAATGTGTCGCCCATCAGCCTCCTCTGTTCCAAGGAAAACAAACCCATCCTATCCAATCTGTCCTCATAGCAAAGTTGCTCCACTCCCGGCAACATCTACGTAAATCTCCTCTGTACCCTCTCCAGCGTATTCACGTTCTTCCTTCAATGCGTGATCAGAACTGCACGCAGTACTCCAGCTGTGGCCAAACCAGAATTTTATACAGTTCTAGTATAACCCACTTGCTGTTCTGTTCCTTGCTTCTGCCAATAAGTGCAACCATTCCATATGAATTCTTAACCAACTTTTCCAACTGGCCAGCTACCTTCAGGGATCTGTGGACAAGCAATCCCAGTTACCTGTGTTCCTCTACACTTCTCAATGTCATACCAGTTGATGTGTATTCCCTTTCCTTGTTAGCACTCCACAAATGCGCGATCTCTCACATCTCTGGATTAAATTCCATTTGCCACTGCTCTACCCCCTTATCAGTTGATTGATATCTTCCTGGAGTCTCCAGCTTTCTTCTTCATTATCAAACCACTGCCTATTTTAATAACACCTGAAAACTTCTGAATCATAACACCTATATTCAAGTTTAGATCATTGATAAATACCGTAAAAAGCAATGGATCAGGCAGTGAAAATTGCGGAACCCCACTGGAAACATCCTTCCAGTCACAAAAACACCCATCAAACATTACCCTTTGCTTCCTGCCTCTGAGCCAAATTTGATTCCAATTTGCCACTTCGCTCTGAATCACATGGGCTTTTACTTAGAAAATGCATAATCATTAAATGATATCCTGCCTTCATGGGAAACAATCATTAATTGACGGATGATCTTCATTTGCACAACGAAAGAAATGTTAACTGAAGGAGAGTCCTTAATTGAATAACTTATCTGTGCTCTGCACTTTACCTCTGAATCCATAAACCATTTTGGTCACTGTGCTTTAGAAGTCTGCTTCAAAATGTTCATTGCTGGTAACATGTACATGAGACGTTGGAAACAGTGAGTAGACTGTAGTGCAAGGGACTGGTTATTGTGAAACAGCGAAGAAAATATACATTCTGGAAGAATACCATCGAAAAGAAGTGTGACCCTAACAGCCAAAAAGAAGATGAAGTGCTGAGCCCTTTTCAGCAAAAAATTATTTTCCCAAACATTTCTCTGACCGAATCTTCACAAAACAAAAATGATGCTTTTAAAGTAATTAAACCCGAATTTTCGTGCACCCGAATCTTCTGAATCAGATGCCTCTCGTTGTGCCGACTGAATCCATGTCCCTTTCAATATTCTGCTGACATGCACACTATTAAATGTGCCACTAACTTATAGAATCAAAGAATAAGGGAATGGTTGCAGCCCGTCGAGCCCATGCCAACTCTCAACAAGTCTCACTCCCCTGTCATTTACCCACAGCTGTGCAATTTTTTTCATTCGGATACTTATCCAACTCCGTTTTGAAAGATAAGATTGAGTCTGACTCCACCGCCCTTTAGAGCAGTGTATTCCAGATACTAACCACTTGCTGAGGAATGGCCACTCCTGTTCCTATGTATAAAGGCAGAGAAACACGGGATCAATTCCTGCCACACTCACAACCTTGCTAAATATAGCACCGTAATTCTATTCTCGTGACACAAGCTCCAGAAGTGTAGTCCAGCTGTTGAGGTTTAAGCTCTGGTTATGTTCCCAATACTGTTACAGCCACAGCGTTTCGTAGTGCAGTGGTTATCACGTTCGCCTTACACGCGAAAAGTCACCGGTTCGAAACCGGGCGGAAACATTATGCAAACGTGTTCAATTAATGATGAGATAAAATTAAATTATTCATATTAGTGGTTCAATATTAACAGAGTGCAGTGTCTCACGATGCTGTTCCTTTTGCTGACTTCTCTCTACAGTTCTGTACACACTCAAATTCTACACAGTGTCTCTCACTCCTTCCCGTTTCCAGCCCTGACGCTGGAGAAACCATATCTCAAAGCTGCACATTGCGTGCATTCAGGTCAGCTGTGAGAGATTATTAAAGGATCCTGCCACGCCGCCACGCTTCACAACAGCAAATTAAAGCCACAATCAAACCCATCGACTAATCGCTCTTCCCCAGCTCCAGAGTGAGTGAGGGCGGGACAAGCCCGAACTTCCACTCCCACACTCTCCAATCAGCCGCTGCCGGCGCAAAGCGGAGAATGCAGCATCAAACAGCGGTTTACCGCCCTTCACTGGGCTGCAAAATGCCACCTTTCGAGACAACGCACCCCGTACACCGAACAGCAGCCTCATAAGATGCTTCATCTCAGCTTTCTGAGTTCGAGCCCCAGCTTGCACGAACACTTCTTCACTGGAAACACCATTAATTATCTGATTGCCACGTTTTGCATCAGGAAATTAATGCTAACCGATAATTATGTAATCATAGAGGTTTACAGCATGGAAGGAGTCATTTAAGCCCAGCGTATCAGCACCGACCAACAAATGCCCAGTTTTAGGTGTGTACCCCTGCACCTTATTGCATTAAATGTGCACATCTAAGAACTTGTTAAATGTGGTGAGGGTTTCTGCCTGCACCACACTTTCAGGCAGTGAGTTTGAGACCCCCACAAACATCAGCGTGCAGAATGTTCACTTCAAATCCCCTTTAACCCTTACACTAATTACTTTTAAATTATGCAGCCTGGTTGTTGACCACTCCACTATGTGAAATAGACCCTTTTTATCAACAATATCTAGGCCCCTCCTATATTTATACACCTCAATGTGTCGCCCATCAGCCTCCTCTGTTCCAAGGAAAACAAACCCATCCTATCCAATCTGTCCTCATAGCAAAGTTGCTCCACTCCCGGCAACATCTACGTAAATCTCCTCTGTACCCTCTCCAGCGTATTCACGTTCTTCCTTCAATGCGTGATCAGAACTGCACGCAGTACTCCAGCTGTGGCCTAACCAGAATTTTATACAGTTCTAGTATAACCCACTTGCTGTTCTGTTCCTTGCTTCTGCCAATAAGTGCAACCATTCCATATGAATTCTTAACCAACTTTTCCAACTGGCCAGCTACCTTCAGGGATCTGTGGACAAGCAATCCCAGTTACCTGTGTTCCTCTACACTTCTCAATGTCATACCAGTTGATGTGTATTCCCTTTCCTTGTTAGCACTCCACAAATGCGCGATCTCTCACATCTCTGGATTAAATTCCATTTGCCACTGCTCTACCCCCTTATCAGTTGATTGATATCTTCCTGGAGTCTCCAGCTTTCTTCTTCATTATCAAAACACTGCCTATTTTAATAACACCTGAAAACTTATCAATCATAACAGCTATATTCAAGTTTAGATCATTGATAAATACCGTAAAAAGCAATGGAGCAGGCACTGAAAATTGCGGAACCCCACTGGAAACATCCTTCCAGTCACAAAAACACCCATCAAACATTACCCTTTGCTTCCTGCCTCTGAGCCAAATTTGATTCCAATTTGCCACTTCGCCCAAAATCACATGGGCTTTTACTTAGAAAATGCATAATCATTAAATGTTATCCTGCCTTCATGGGAAACAATCATTAATTGACAGATGATCTTCATTTGCACAACGAAAGAAATGTTAACTGAAGGAGAGTCCTTAATTGAATAACTTATCTGTGCTCTGCACTTTACCTCTGAATCCATAAACCATTTTGGACACTGTGCTTTAGAAGTCTGCTTCAAAATGTTCATTGCTGGTAACATGTACATGAGACGTTGGAAACAGTGAGATAGACTGTAGTGCAAGGGACTGGTTATTGTGAAACAGCAAAGAAAATATACATTCTGGAAGAATACCATCGAAAAGAAGTGTGACCCTAACAGCCAAAAAGAAGATGAAGTGCTGAGCCCTTTTCAGCAAAAAATTATTTTCCCAAACATTTCTCTGACCGAATCTTCACAAAACAAAAATGATGCTTTTAAAGTAATTAAACCCGAATTTTCGTGCACCCGAATCTTCTGAATCAGATGCCTCTCGTTGTGCCGACTGAATCCATGTCCCTTTCAATATTCTGCTGACATGCACACTATTAAATGTGCCACTAACTTATAGAATCAAAGAATAAGGGAATGGTTGCAGCCCGTCGAGCCCATGCCAACTCTCAACAAGTCTCACTCCCCTGTCATTTACCCACAGCTGTGCAATTTTTTTCATTCGGATACTTATCCAACTCCGTTTTGAAAGATAAGATTGAGTCTGACTCCACCGCCCTTTAGAGCAGTGTATTCCAGATACTAACCACTTGCTGAGGAATGGCCACTCCTGTTCCTATGTATAAAGGCAGAGAAACACGGGATCAATTCCTGCCACACTCACAACCTTGCGAAATATAGCACCGTAATTCTATTTTCGTGACACAAGCTCCAGAAGTGTAGTCCAGCTGTTGAGGTTAAAGCTCTGGTTACGTTCCCAAGACTGTTACGGGCACAGCGTTTCGTAGTGTAGTGGTTATCACGTTCGCCTTACACGCGAAAAGTCCCCGGTTCGAAACCGGGCGGAAACTTTATGCAAACGCGTTCAATTAATGATTAGATAAAATTAAACTATTCATATTAGTGGTTCAATATTAACAGAGTGCAGTGTCTCACGATGCTGTTCCTTTTGCTGACTTCTCTCTACAGTTCTGTACAAATTCAAATTCTACACAGTGTCTCTCACTCCTTCCCGTTTCCAGCCCTGACGCTGGAGAAACCATATCTCAAAGCTGCACATTCCGTGCATTCAGGTCAGCTGTGAGAGATTATTAAAGGATCCTGCCACGCCGCCACGCTTCACAACAGAAAATTAAAGCCACAATCAAACCCATCGACTAATCGCTCTTCTCCAGCTCCAGAGTGAGTGAGGGCGGGACAAGCCCGAACTTCCACTCCCACACTCTCCAATCAGCCGCTGCCGGCGGAAAGCGGAGAATGCAGCATCAAACAGCGGTTTACCGCCCTTCACTGGGCTGCAAAATGCCACCTTTCGAGACAACGCACCCCGTACACCGAACAGCAGCCTCATAAGATGCTTCATCTCAGCTTTCTGAGTTCGAGCCCCAGCTTGCACGAACACTTCTTCACTGGAAACACCATTAATTATCTGATTGCCACGTTTTGCATCAGGAAATTAATGCTAACCGATAATTATGTAATCATAGAGGTTTACAGCATGGAAGGAGTCATTTAAGCCCAGCGTATCAGCACCGACCAACAAATGCCCAGTTTTAGGTGTGTACCCCTGCACCTTATTGCATTAAATGTGCACATCTAAGAACTTGTTAAATGTAGTGAGGGTTTCTGCCTGCACCACACTTTCAGGCAGTGAGTTTGAGACCCCCACAAACATCAGCATGCAGAATGTTCACTTCAAATCCCCTTTAACCCTTACACTAAATACTTTTAAATTATGCAGCCTGGTTGTTGACCACTCCACTATGTGAAATAGACCCTTTTTATCAACAATATCTAGGCCCCTCCTATATTTATACACCTCAATGTGTCGCCCATCAGCCTCCTCTGTTCCAAGGAAAACAAACCCATCCTATCCAATCTGTCCTCATAGCAAAGTTGCTCCACTCCCGGCAACATTCTTCGTAAATCTCCTCTGTACCCTCTCCAGCGTATTCACGTTCTTCCTTCAATGCGTGATCAGAACTGCACGCAGTACTCCAGCTGTGGCCTAACCAGAATTTTATACAGTTCTAGTATAACCCACTTGCTGTTCTGTTCCTTGCTTCAGCCAATAAGTGCAACCATTCCATATGAATTCTTAACCAACTTTTCCAACTGGCCAGCTACCTTCAGGGATCTGTGGACAAGCAATCCCAGTTACCTGTGTTCCTCTACACTTCTCAATGTCATACCAGTTGATGTGTATTCCCTTTCCTTGTTAGCACTCCACAAATGCGCGATCTCTCACATCTCTGGATTAAATTCCATTTGCCACTGCTCTACACTCTTATCAGTTGATTGATATCTTCCTGGAGTCTCCAGCTTTCTTCTTCATTATCAAACCACTGCCTATTTTAATAACACCTGAAAACTTATTAATCATAACAGCTATATTCAAGTTTAGATCATTGATAAATACCGTAAAAAGCAATGGATCAGGCACTGAAAATTGCGGAACCCCATTGGAAACATCCTTCCAGTCACAAAAATACCCATCAAACATTACCCTTTGCTTCCTGCCTCTGAGCCAAATTTGATTCCAATTTGCCACTTCGCCCAAAATCACATGGGCTTTTACTTAGAAAATGCAAAATCATTAAATGTTATCCTGCCTTCATGGGAAACAATCATTAATTGACGGATGATCTTCATTTGCACAACTAAAGAAATGTTAACTGAAGGAGAGTCCTTAATTGAATAACTTATCTGTGCTCTGCACTTTACCTCTGAATCCATAAACCATTTTGGACACTGTGCTTTAGAAGTCTGCTTCAAAATGTTCATTGCTGGTAACATGTGCATGGGACGTTGGAAACAGTGAGATAGACTGTAGTGCAAGGGACTGGTTATTGTGAAACAGCAAAGAAAATATACTTTCTGAAGAATACCATCGAAAAGAAGTGTGACCCTAACAGCCAAAAAGAAGATGAAGTGCTGAGCCCTTTTCAGCAAAAAATTATTTTCCCAAACATTTCTCTGACCGAATCTTCACAAAACAAAAATGATGCTTTTAAAGTAATTAAACCCGAATTTTCGTGCACCCGAATCTTCTGAATCAGATGCCTCTCGTTGTGCCGACTGAATCCATGTCCCTTTCAATATTCTGCTGACATGCACACTATTAAATGTGCCACTAACTTATAGAATCAAAGAATAAGGGAATGGTTGCAGCCCGTCGAGCCCATGCCAACTCTCAACAAGTCTCACTCCCCTGTCATTTACCCACAGCTGTGCAATTTTTTTCATTCGGATACTTATCCAACTTCGTTTTGAAAGATAAGATTGAGTCTGACTCCACCGCCCTTTAGAGCAGTGTATTCCAGATACTAACCACTTGCTGAGGAATGGCCACTCCCGTTCCTATGTATAAAGGCAGAGAAACACGGGATCAATTCCTGCCACACTCACAACCTTGCTAAATATAGCACCGTAATTCTATTCTCGTGACACAAGCTCCAGAAGTGTAGTCCAGCTGTTGAGGTTTAAGCTCTGGTTATGTTCCCAATACTGTTACAGCCACAGCGTTTCGTAGTGCAGTGGTTATCACGTTCGCCTTACACGCGAAAAGTCCCCGGTTCGAAACCGGGCGGAAACATTATGCAAACGTGTTCAATTAATGATGAGATTAAATTATTCATATTAGTGGTTCAATATTAACAGAGTGCAGTGTCTCACGATGCTGTTCCTTTTGCTGACTTCTCTCTACAGTTCTGTACACACTCAAATTCTACACAGTGTCTCTCACTCCTTCCCGTTTCTAGCCCTGACGCTGGAGAAACCATATCTCAAAGCTGCACATTCCGTGCATTCAGGTCAGCTGTGAGAGATTATTAAAGGATCCTGCCACGCCACCACGCTTCACAACAGAAAATTAAAGCCACAAACAAACCCATCGACTAATCGCTCTTCCCCAGCTCCAGAGTGAGTGAGGGCGGGACAAGCCCGAACTTCCTCCTCCCACACTCCCCAATCAGCCGCTGCCGGCGGAAAGCGGAGAATGCAGCATCAAACAGCGGTTTACCGCCCTTCACCGGGCTGCAAAATGCCACCGTTCGAGACAACGCTCCCCGCACACCGAACAGCAGCCTCATAAGATGCTTCATCTCAGCTTCCTGAGTTCGAGCCCCAGCTTGCACGAACACTTCTTCACTGGAAACACCATTAATTATCTGATTGCCACGTTTTGCATCATGAAAGTAATCCTAACCGATAATTATATAATCATAGAGGTTTACAGCATGGAAGGAGTCATTTAAGCCCATCGTATCTGCACCGGCCAACAAATGCCCAGTTTTAGGTGTGTCGCCCTGCACCTTATTGCATTTCATGTGTACATCTAAGAACTTGTTAAATGTGGTGAGGGTTTCTGCCTGCACCACACTTTCAGGCAGTGAGTTTGAAACCCCCACAAACATCTGCATGCAGAATGTTCACTTCAAATCCCCTTTAACCCTTACACTAATTACTTTTAAATTATGCAGCCTGGTTGTTGACCACTCCGCTATGTGAAATGGACCCTTTTAAACAAAAATATCTAGGCCCCTCCTATTTTTATACACCTCAATACTGTCGCCCATCAGCCTCCTCTGTTCCAAGGAAAACAAACCCATCCTATCCAATCTGTCCTCAAAGCAAAGTTGCTCCACTGCCGGCAACAACTACGTAAAGCTCCTCTGTTCCCTCTCCAGCGTATTCACGTCCTTCCTTCAATGCGGTGACTAGAACTGCACGCAGTACTCCAGCTGTGGCCTGACCAGAATTTTATACAGTTCTAGCATAACCCACTTGCTGTTCTGTTCCTTGCTTCTGCCAATAAATGCAACCATTCCATATGACTTCTTAACCAACTTTTCCAACTGGCCAGCTACCTTCAGGGATCTGTGGACAAGCAATCCCAGTTACCTTTGTTCCTCTACACTTCTCAATGTCATACCAGTTGATGTGTATTCCCTTTCATTGTTAGCCCTCCACAAATGCGCGATCTCTCACATCTCTGGATTAATTTCCATTTGCCACTGCTCTACCCCCTTATCAGTTGATTGATATCTTCCTGTAGTCTCCAGCTTTCTTCTTCATTATCAACCCACTGCCTATTTTAATAACACCTGAAAACTTCGTGATCATAACACCTATAATCAAGTTTAGATCATTGATAAATACCATAAAAGCAATGGATCTGGCACTGAAAACTGTGGAACCCCACTGGAAACATCCTTCCAGTCACAAAATCACCCATCTAACATTACCCTTTGCTTCCTGCCTCTGAGCCAAATTTGGATCCAATTTGCCACTTCGCCCTGAATCACATGGGCTTTTATTTAGAAAATGCATAATCATTAAATGTTATCCTGCCTTCATGGGAAAACATCATTAATTGACTGATGATCTTCATTTGCACAACTAAAGAAATGTTAACTGAAGGAGAGTCCTTAATTGAATAACTTATCTGTGCTCTGCACTTTACCTCTGAATCCATAAACCATATTGGACAGTGTGCTTTAGAAGTCTGCTTCAAAATGTTCCTTGCTGGTAACATGTACATGGGACGTTGGAAACAGTGAGATAGACTGCAGTGCAAGGGACTGGTTATTGTTAAACAGCAAAGAAAATATACATTCTGGAAGAATACCATCGAAAAGAAGTGTGGCCCTAACAGCCAAAAAGAAGATGAAGTGCTGAGCCCTTTTCAGCAAAAAATTCTTTTCCCAAACATTTCTCTGACCGAATCTTCACAAAACAAAAATGATGCTTTTAAAATCATAAAACCCGAATTTTCGTGCACCCGAATCTTCTGAATCAGATGCCACTCGTTGTGCCGACTGAATCCATGTCCCTTTCAATATTCTGCTGACATGCACACTATTAAATGTGCCACTAACTTATAGAATCAAAGAATAAGGGAATGGTTGCAGCCCGTCGAGCCCATGCCAACTCTCAACAAGTCTCACTCCCCTGTCATTTACCCACAGCTGTGCAATATTTTTCATTCGGATACGTATCCAACTCCGTTTTGAAAGATAAGATTGAGTCTGACTCCACCGCCCTTTAGAGCAGTGTATTCCAGATTCTAACCACTTGCTGAGAAATGGCCACTCCTGTTCCTATGTATAAAGGCAGAGACACACGGGATCAATTCCTGCCTCACTCACAACCTTGCTAAATATCGCACCGTCATTCTATTCTCGTGACACAAGATCCAGAAGTGTAGTCCAGCTGTTGAGGTTAAAGCTCTGGTTATGTTCCCAACAATGTTACTGCAACAGCGTTTCCGTAGTGTAGTGGTTATCAAATTCGCCTAACACGCGAAATGTCCCCGTTTCGAAACCGGGCGGAAACATTATGCAAACGTGTTCAATTAATGATTAGATAAAATTAAATCATTCATATTAGTGGTTCAATATTAACAGAGTGCAGTGTCTCACGATGCTGTTCCATTTGCTGATTTCTCTCTGCAGTTCTGTGCACACTCAAATTCTGCACAGTGTCTCTCACTCCCTCCCGTTTCCACCCCTGAAGCTGGAGAAACCATATCTCAAAGCTGCACATTCCGTGCATTCAGGTCAGCTGTGAGAGATTATTAAAGGATACTGCCACGCCACCACGCTTCACAACAGAAAATTAAAGCCACAAACAAACCCATCGACTAATCGCTCTTCCCCAGCTCCAGAGTGAGTGAGGGCGGGACAAGCCCTAACTTCCGCTCCCACATTCTCCAATCAGCAGCTGCCGGCGGAAAGCGGAGCATGCAGCATCAAACAGCGGTGTACCGCCCTTCACTGGGCTGCAAAATGCCACCGTTCGAGACAACGCTCCCCGTGCACCGAACAGCAGCCTCATAAGATGCTTCATTTCAGCTTCCTGAGTTCGAGCCCCAGCTTGCAGGAACACTTCTTCACTGGAAACACCATTAATTATCTGATTGCCACGTTTTGCATCATGAAAGTAATCCTAACCGATAATTATATAATCATAGAGGTTTACAGCATGGAAGGAGTCATTTAAGCCCATCGTATCTGCACCGGCCTACAAATGCCCAGTTTTAGGTGTGTACCCCTGCACGTTATTGCATTTCATGTGCACATCTAAGAACTTGTTAAATGTGGTGAGGGTTTCTGCCTGCACCACACTTTCAGGCAGTGAGTTTGAGACCCCCACAAACATCTGTATGCAGAATGTTCACTTCAAATCACCTTTAACCCTTACACTAATTACTTTTAAATTATGCAGCCTGGTTGTTGACCACTCCACTATGTGAAATAGACCCTTTTAATCAACAATATCTAGGCCCCTCCTATTTTTATACACCTCAATGCTGTCGCCCATCATCCTCCTCTGTTCCAAGGAAAACAAACCCATCCTATCCAATCTGTCCTCATAGCAAAGTTGCTCCACTCCCGGCAACAGCTACGTAAATCTCCTCTGTACCCTCTCCTCTGTATTCACGTCCTTCCTTCAATGCGGTGACTAGAACTGCACGCAGTACTCCAGCTGTGGCCTAACCAGAATTTTATACAGTTCTAGCATAACCCACTTGCTGTTCTGTTCCTTGCTTCTGCCAATAAATGCTACCATTCCATATGACTTCTTAACCAACTTTTCCAACTGGCCAGCTACCTTCAGGGATCTGTGGACAAGCAATCCCAGTTACCTTTGTTCCTCTACACTTCTCAATGTCATACCAGTTGATGTGTATTCCCTTTCCTTGTTAGCCCTCCACAAAAGCGCGATCACTCACATCTCTGGATTAAATTCCATTTGCCACTGCTCTACCCCCTTATCAGTTGATTGATATCTTCCTGGAGTCTCCAGCTTTCTTCTTCATTATCAACCCACTGCCTATTTTAATAACACCTGAAAACTTCGTAATCATAACACCTATATTCAAGTTTAGATCATTGATAAATACCATAAAAAGCAATGGATCTGGCACTGAAAACTGCGGAACCCCACTGGAATCATCCTTCCAGTCACAAAAGCACCCATCAAACATTACCCTTTGCTTACTGCCTCTGAGCCAAATTTGGATCCAATATGCCACTTCGCCCTGAATCACATGGGCATTTACTTAGAAAATGCATAATCATTAAATGTTATCCTGCCTTCATGGGAAAACATCATTAATTGACTGATGATCTTCATTTGCACAACTAAAGAAATGTTAACTGAAGGAGAGTCCTTAATTGAATAACTTATCTGTGCTCTGCACTTTACCTCTGAATCCATAAACCATTTTGGACACTGTGCTTTAGAAGTCTGCTTCAAAATGTTCATTGCTGGTAACATGTACATGAGACGTTGGAAACAGTGAGATAGACTGTAGTGCAAGGGACTGGTTATTGTGAAACAGCAAAGAAAATATACATTCTGGAAGAATACCATCGAAAGGAAGTGTGGCCCTAACAGCCAAAAAGAAGATGAAGTGCTGAGCCCTTTTCAGCAAAAAATTCTATTCGCAAACATTTCTCTGACCGAATCTTCACAAAACAAAAATTATGCTTTTAAAATCATTAAACCCGAATTTTCGTGCACCCAAATCTTCTGCATCAGATGCCTCTCGTTGTGCCGACTGAATCCATGTCCCTTTCAATATTCTGCTGACATGCACACTATTAAATGTGCCACTAACTTATACAATCAAAGAATAAGGGAATGGTTGCAGCCCGTCGAGCCCATGCCAACTCTCAACAAGTCTCACTCCCCTGTCATTTACCCACAGCTGTGCAATTTTTTTCATTCGGATACGTATCCAACTCCGTTTTGAAAGATAAGATTGAGTCTGACTCCACCGCCCTTTAGAGCAGTGTATTCCAGATTCTAACCACTTGCTGAGGAATGGCCACTCTTGTTCCTATGTATAAAGGCAGAGAAACACGGGATCAATTCCTGCCTCACTCACAACCTTGCTCAATATCGCACCGTCATTCTATTCTCGTGACACAAGCTCCAGAAGTGTCGTCCAGCTGTTGAGGTTAAAGCTCTGGATATGTTCCCAACAATATTACTGGCACAGCATTTCCGTAGTGTAGTGGTTATCACGTTCGCCTCACATGCGAAAGGTCCCCGGTTCGAAACGGGGCAGAAACATTATGCAAACGTGTTCAATTAATGATTAGATAAATTTAAATCATTCATATTAGTGGTTCAATATTAACAGAGTGCCGTGTCTCACGATGCTGTTCTATTTGCTGATTTCTCTCTACAGTTCTGTTCACACTCAAATTCTACACAGTGTCTCTCACTCCCTCCCGTTTCCAGCCCTGACGCTGGAGAAACCATATCTCAAAGCTGCACATTTCGTGCATTCAGGTCAGCTGTGAGAGATTATTAAAGGATCCTGCCACGCCACCACGCTTCACAACAGAAAATTAAAGCCACAAACAAACCCATCGACTAATCGCTCTTCCCCAGCTCCAGAGCGAGTGAGGGCGGGACAAGCCCTAACTTCCGCTCCCACACTCTCCAATCAGCCGCTGCCGGCGGAAAGCGGAGAATGCAGCATCAAACAGCGGTTTACCGCCCTTCACTGGGCTGCAAAATGCCACCGTTCGAGACAACGCTCCGAGTACACCGAACAGCAGCCTCATAAGATGCTTCATCTCAGCTTCCTGAGTTCGAGTCCCAGCTTGCATGAACACTTCTTCACTGGAAACACCATTAATTATCTGATTGCCACGTTTTGCATCATGAAAGTAATCCTAACCGATAATTATATAATCATCGAGGTTTACAGCATGGAAGGAGTCATTTAAGCCCATCGTATCTGCACCGGCCAACAAATGCCGAGTTTTAGGTGTGTCCCCCTGCACCTTATTGCATTTCATGTGCACATCTAAGAACTTGTTAAATGTGGTGAGGGTTTCTGCCTGCACCACACTTTCAGGCAGTGAGTTTGAGACCCCCACAAACATCTGCATGCAGAATGTTCACTTCAAATCCCCTTTAACCCTTACACTAATTACTTTTAAATTATGCAGCCTGGTTGTTGACCACTCCACTATTTGAAATAGACCCTTTTAATCAACAATATCTAGGCCCCTCCTATTTTTATACACCTCAATGCTGTCGCCCATCAGCCTCCTCTGTTCCAAGGAAAACAAACCCATCCTATCCAATCTGTCCTCATAGCAAAGTTGCTCCACTCCCGGCAACATCTACGTAAATCTCCTCTGTACCCTCTCCAGCGTATTCACGTCCTTCCTTCAATGCGCTGACCAGAACTGCACGCAGTACTCCAGCTGTGGCCTAACCAGAATTTTATACAGTTCTCGAATAACCCACTTGCTGTTCTGTTCCTTGCTTCTGCCAATAAATGCAACCATTCCATATGACTTCTTAACCAATGTTTCCAACTGGCCAGCTACTTTCAGGGATCTGTGGACAAGCAATCCCAGTTACCTTTGTTCCTCTACACTTCTCAATGTCATACCAGTTGATGTGTATTCCCTTTCGTTGTTAGCCCTCCACAAATGCGCGATCTCTCACATCTCTGGATTAAATTCCATTTGCCACAACTCTACCCCCTTATCAGTTGATTGATATCTTCCTGGAGTCTCCAGCTTTCTTCTTCATTATCAACCCACTGCCTATTTTAATAACACCTGAAAACTTCGTGATCATAACACCTATATTCAAGTTTAGATCATTGATAAATACCATAAAAAGCAATGGATCTGGCACTGAAAACTGTGGAACCCCACTGGAAACATCCTTCCAGTCACAAAAATACCCATCAAACATTACCCTTTGCTTCCTGCCTCTGAGCCAAATTTGGATCCAATTTGCCACTTCGCCCTGAATCACATGGGCTTTTACTTAGAAAATGCATAATCATTTTATCCTGCCTTCATGGGAAAACATCATTAATTGACTGATGATCTTCATTTGCACAACTAAAGAAATGTTAACTGAAGGAGAGTCCTTAATTGAATAACTTATCTGTGCTCTGCACTTTACCTCTGAATCCATAAACCATTTTGGACACTGTGCTTTAGAAGTCTGCTTCAAAATGTTCATTGCTGGTAACATGTACATGAGACGTTGTAAACAGTGAGATAGACTGTAGTGCAAGGGGCTGGTTATTGTGAAACAGCAAAGCAAATATACATTCTGGAAGAATACCATCGAAAAGAAGTGTGACCCTTAACAGCCAAAAAGAAGATGAAGTGCTGAGCCCTTTTCAGCAAAAAATTATTTACCCAAACATTTCTCTGACCGAATCTTCACAAAACAAAAATGATGTTTTTAAAGTCATTAAACCCGAATTTTCGTGCTCCAAATCTTCTGAATCAGATGCCTCTCGTTGTGCCGACTGAATCCATGTCCCTTTCAATATTCTGCTGACATGCACACTATTAAATGTGCCACTAACTTATAGAATCAAAGAATAAGGGAATGGTTGCAGCCTGTCGAGCCCATTCCAACTCTCAAAAAGTCTCACTCCCCTGTCATTTACCCACAGCTGTGCAATTTTTTTCATTCGGATACTTATCCAACTCCGTTTTGAAAGATAAGATTGAGTCTGACTCCACCGCCCTTAAAAGCAGTGTATTCCAGATTCTAACCACTTGCTGAGGAATGGCCACTCCTGTTCCTATGTATAAAGGCAGAGAAACACGGGATCAATTCCTGCCACACTCAAAACCTTGCTAAATATAGCACCGTCATTCTATTCTCGTGACACAAGCTCCAGAAGTGTAGTCCAGTTGTTGAGGTTAAAGCTCTGGTTATGTTCCCAACAATGTTACTGCCACAGCGTTTCCGTAGTGTAGTGGTTATCACGTTCGCCAACACGCGAAAGGTCCCCGTTTCGAAACCGGGCGGAAACATTATGCAAACGTGTTCAATTAATGATTAGATAAAATTAAATCATTCATATTCGTGGTTCAATATTAACAGAGTGCAGTGTCTCACGATGCTGTTCCATTTGCTGATTTCTCTCTGCAGTTCTGTTCACACTCAAATTCTACACAGTGTCTCTCACTCCCTCCAGTTTCCAGCCCTGACGCTGGAGAAACCATATCTCAAAGCTGCACATTCCGTGCATTCAGGTCAGCTGTGAGAGATTATTAAAGGATCCTGCCACGCCACCACGCTTCACAACAGAAAATTAAAGCCACAAACAAACCCATCGACTAATCGCTCTTCCCCAGCTCCAGAGTGAGTGAGGGCGGGACAAGCCCTAACTTCCGCTCCCACACTCTCCAATCAGCCGCTGCCGGCGGAAAGCGGAGAATGCAGCATCAAACAGCGGTTTACCGCCCTTCACTGGGCTGCAAAATGCCACCGTTCGAGACAACGCTCCCCGTACACCGAACAGCAGCCTCATAAGATGCTTCATCTCAGCTTCCTGAGTTCGAGCCCCAGCTTGCACGAACACTTCTTCACTGGAAACACCATTAATTATCTGATTGCCACGTTTTGCATCATGAAAGTATACCTAACCGATAATTATATAATCATAGAGGTTTACAGCATGGAAGGAGTCATTTAAGCCCATCGTATCTGCACCGGCCAACAAATGCCCAGTTTTAGGTGTGTCCCCCTGCACCTTATTGCATTTCATGTGCACATCTGAGAACTTGTTAAATGTGGTGAGGGTTTCTGCCTGCCCCACAATTTCTGGCAGTGAGTTTGAGACCCCCACAAACATCTGCATGCAGAATGTTCACTTCAAATCCCCTTTAACCCTTACACTAATTACTTTTAAATTATGCAGCCTGGTTATTGGCCACTCCACTATGTGAAATAGACCCTTTTAATCAACAATATCTCGGCCCCTCCTATTTTTATACACCTCAATGCTGTCGCCCATCAGCCTCCTCTGTTCCACTGAGACACTGGGACACTGAGACACAAACACACTGACACATTGAGACACTGAGACACTGCGACAGTGAGGCACTGGGACACTGACACTGAGACACTGGGACACTGGGACACTGGGACACTGGGACACTGGGACACTGAGCCACAGAGACACTCGGATACTAGGACACTAGGACACTGGGAAACTGGGACACTGAGACACTGTGACACTGAGACACTAGGACACTAGGACACTCGGAAACTGTGGCACTGAGAAACTGAGACACAGAGACACTAGGACACTAGCACACTGGGACACTGAGACACTGGGACACTGGGGCACTGGGACATGGAGACACGGAGGCACTGAGACATTGGGACATTGGGACACTGGGACCCGGACGCAAAGAGACACTGAGACACAGAGCCACTGTGACATTAAGACACAGAGACACTCGGACACTGGGACACTGAGACACTGAGACACTGGGACACTGGGACACTGGGACACTGGGACACTGGGACCCGGAGACTCGGAGACACTGTGACACTGGGACACTGGGACACGGAGACTCGGAGACACTGTGACACTGAGACACTTTGACACTAAGACACAGAGGCACTAGTACACTGGGACATTGTGACAATGAGACACAGAGTCACTGGGGCACTGTGACAATGGGACACTAGGACACTGGGACACTGGGACACTTGGACACTGGGACTCTGAGACACTGGGACACTGAGACACAGAGCTACTAGGACACTGGGACACTAAGACACTGAGACACAGAGGCACTAAGGCACTAGGTCACTGGGACACTGAGACAGTAGGACATTAGTACAATGAGGCACTGGGACAATGAGATACAGAGGCACTAGGGCTCTGGGACACTGGGACACTCGGACACTGAGACACAAAGCCATTAGTACACTGAGACACTGGGACACTGAGACACAGAGACACAGAGACATAGAGACACTAGGACACTAGGATACTGGGACACTGGGACACTGAGACAAGAGGCACTAGGGCACTGGTATAATGGGACACTAGGACACTGGGGCTCTGAGACATTGGGACACTGAGACACAAATATACTAGCACACTGGTACACTGAGACACTGAGAGAGTGGGACACTGGAACAAAAATACACTCGGACACTGGGACACTGAGACACAGAGGCACTAGGGCACTGGGACAATGGTACACTGAGGCACTAGGATACTGGGACTCTGAGACACTGGTGCACTGAGACACAAAGACACTAGGACACTGAGAAACGGAGGAACTGAGACAGAGAGACACTGGGACACAAAGACACTAGGGCACTGGGACACTGGGACACTGAGCCGCAGAGACACTAGGACAGTGGGACACTGGGACACTGAGCCGCTGAGACACTAGGACACTGAGACACAGATACACTAGTACACTGGGACACTGAGACACTGAGACACTGGGACACTGGGACCTGGAGACACAGAGACACTGGGACACTGGGACATGGAGACACAGAGACACTGAGACATTGGGACACTGGGAGCTGGTACACTGGGACACTAGGACACTGAGTCACAGAGACACTAGGGCACTCGCACACTAGGACACCATGACACTGGGAAACTGGGACACTGAGACACTGAGACACTGAGACACTGGGACACTGAGACACTAGGACACTAGGACACTAGGAAACTGTGACACTGAGTCACTGAGACACAGAGACACTAGGACACTAGGACACTAGGACACTGAGGCACTGAGACACTGGGACACTGGGACACTGAGACACAGAAGCACGAGGGCACTGGGATAATGGGACACTAGGACACTGGGACTCTGAGACACTGAGACACTGAGACACACATATACGAGGACACTGGTACACTGAGACACTGAGCCACTGAGACAGTGGGACACTGGAACACAAAGACACTAGGACACTGGGAAACTGGGTCACTAAGACACCGAGGCACTAGGGCACTGGGACACTGGTACACTGAGGCACTTGGACACTGGGACTCTGAGACACTGGGACACTGAGACACAAAGACACTGAGACACTGAGACACTGAGACAGTGAGACACTGGGACACTGACACTGAGACACTGGGACACTGGGTCATGGAGACACAGAGACACTGGGACACTGGGACAAGGAGACACAGAGACACTGGGACACTGGGACACTGGGACACTGGGACACTGAGCCACAGAGACACTCGGATACTAGGACACTAGGACACTGGGAAACTGGGACACTGAGATACCGAGACACCGAGACACTGGGACGCTGAGACACTAGTTCACTAGGACACTAGGAAAATGTGACACTGAGACACTGAGACACAGAGTAACTAGGACACTAGGACACTGGGACACTGAGACACTGGGACACTGGGGCACTGGGACATGGAGTCACGGAGGCACTGAGAAATTGGGACATTGGGACACTGGGACGCGGAGACAAAGAGACACTGAGACACTGAGACACAGAGACACTGTGACACTAAGACACAGAGACACTCGGACACTGGGACACTGAGACACTGAGACACTGGGACACTGGGACACTGGGACACTAGGACACCTGGACACTGGGACACGGAGGCACTGAGACATTTGGACACTGTGTCACTGGGACCCGGAGACTCGGAGACACTGTGACACTGGGAAACTGGGACACGGAGACTCGGAGACACTGTGACACTGGGACACTGGGACACTGGGACACTGAGACACAGAAGCACGAGGGCACTGGGATAATGGGACACTAGGACACTGGGACTCTGAGACACTGAGACACTGAGACACACATATACGAGGACACTGGTACACTGAGACACTGAGCCACTGAGACAGTGGGACACTGGAACACAAAAACACTATGACACTGGGAAACTGGGACACGGAGACTCGGAGACACTATGACACTGAGACACAGAGACATTGTGACACTAAGACACAGAGACACTAGTACACTGGGACACTGTGACAATGAGACACAGATTCACTGGGGCACTGGGACACTGGGACACTAGGACACTGGGACACTGGGACATTGGACACTGGGACTCTGAGACACTGGGACACTGAGACACAGAGCTACTAGGACACTGGGACACTGAGGCACTGAGACACAGAGGCACTAGGGCACTGGGTCACTGGGACACTGAGACACGAGGCCACTAGTACAATGAGGCACTGGGTCACTGAGACACAGAGACACTGGGACACTGGAAAACTGGGACACTGGGACACTGGGCCAATGAGACACAGATGCACTAGGGCTCTTGGACACTGGGACACTAGGACACTGAGGCACAAAGCCACTAGTACACTGAGACACTGGGACACTGAGACACAGAGACACAGATACACAGAGACACTAGGACACTAGGATACTGGGACACTGGCACACTGAGACACAGAGGTACTAGGACACTGGGATAATGGGACACTAGGACACTGGGGCTCTGAGACACTGGGACACTGAGACACAAATATACTAGGACACTGGTACACTAAGACACTGAGACAGTGGGACACTGGAACAAAAAGACACTAGGACACTGGGACACTGAGACACAGAGGCACTAGGGCACTGGGACACTGGTACACTGAGCCGCAGAGACACTAGGACAGTGGGACACTGGGACACTGAGCCGCTGAGACACTAGGACACTGAGACACAGAGACACTAGTACACTGGGACATGGAGACACAGAGACACTAGTACACTGGGACATGGAGACACAGAGACACTGAGACATTGGGGCACTGAGACACTGAGACACTGAGACACTGGGACACTGAGACACTAGGACACTAGGACACTAAGAAACTGTGACACTGTGACACTGAGACACAGAGACACGAGGACACTAGGACACTGGGACACTGAGACACTGAGACACTGGGATACTGGGACACTGGGACACTGGGACACTGAGACACAGAAGCACGAGGGCACTGGGATAATGGGACACTAGGACACTGGGACTCTGAGACACTGAGACACTGAGACACACATATACGAGGACACTGGTACACTGAGACACTGAGCCACTGAGACAGTGGGACACTGGAACACAAAGACACTAGGACACTGGGAAACTGGGTCACTAAGACACCGAGGCACTAGGGCACTGGGACACTGGTACACTGAGGCACTTGGACACTGGGACTCTGAGACACTGGGACACTGAGACACAAAGACACTGAGACACTGAGACACTGAGAACTGAGACAGTGAGACACTGGGACACTGACACTGAGACACTGGGATATGGAGACACAGAGACACTAGGGCACTGGGACAAGGAGACACAGAGACACTCGGATACTAGGACACTAGGACACTGGGAAACTGGGACACAGAGACACTGAGACACTGAGACACTGGGACGCTGAGACACTAGGACACTAGGACACTAGGAAACTGTGACACTGAGTCACTGAGACACAGAGTAACTAGGACACTAGGACACTGGGACACTGAGACACTGGGACACTGGGTCACTGGGACATTGAGACACGGAAGCACTGAGACATTGGGACACTGGGACCCGGAGACAAAGATACACTGAGACACTGAGACACAGAGACACTGTGACACTAAGACACAGAGACACTCGGACACTGGGACACTGAGACACTGAGACACTGGGACACTGGGACACTGGGACACTGGGACACTGGGACACCTGGACACTGGGACACGGAGGCACTGAGACATTGGGACACTGGGTCACTGGGACCCGGAGACTCGGAGACACTGTGACACTGGGAAACTGGGACACAGAGACTCGGAAACACTGTGACACTGGGAAACTGGGACACGGAGACTCGGAGACACGATGACACTGAGTCACAGAAACACTGTGACACTAAGACACAGAAACACGAGTACACTGGGACACTGTGACAATGAGACACAGATTCACTGGGGCACTGGGACACTGGGACACTAGCACACTGGGACACTGGGACATTGGACACTGGGACTCTGAGACACTGGGACACTGAGACACAGAGCTACTAGGACACTGGGACACAGAGGCACTGAGACACAGAGGCACTAGGGCACTGGGTCACTGGGACACTGAGACACGAGGCCACTAGTACAATGAGGCACTGGGTCACTGAGACACAGAGACACTGGGACACTGGAAAACTGGGACACTGGGACATTGGGCCAATGAGACACAGAGGCACTAGGGCTCTGGGACACTGGAACACTAGGACACTGAGGCACAAAGCCACTAGTACACTGAGACACTGGGACACTGAGACACAGAGACACTTGGGCACTGAGACACAAAGACACTAGGACACTGAGACACTGAGGAACTGAGACAGTGAGACATTGGGACACAAAGACACTAGGGCACTGGGGCACTGGGACACTGAGCCGCAGAGACACTAGGACAGTGGGACACTGGGACACTGAGCCGCTGAGACACAAGGACACTGAGACACAGAGACACTAGTACACTGGGACACTGAGACACTGAGACACTGGGACACTGGGACCTGGAGACACAGAGACACTGGGACACTGGGACATGGAGACACAGAGACACAGAGACATTGGGACACTGGGACGCTGGGACACTGGGACACTGGGACACTGAGACACAGAGACACTAGGACACCATGACACTGGGAAACTGGGACACTGAGACACTGAGACACTGAGACACTGGGACACTGAGACACTCGGACACTCGGACACTAGGAAACTGTGACACTGAGACACTGAGACACAGATACACTAGGACACTAGGACACTGGGACACTGAGACACTGAGACACTGGGACACTGGGACACTGGGACACTGGGACACTGGGACACTGAGACACAGAAGCACGAGGACACTGGGATAATGGGACACTAGGACACTGGGAGTCTGAGACACTGAGACACTGAGACACACATATACGAGGACACTGGTACACTGAGACACTGAGCCACTGAGACAGTGGGACACTGGAACACAAAGACACTAGGACACTGGGAAACTGGGTCACTAAGACACCGAGGCACTAGGGTACTGGGACACTAGTACACTGAGGCACTTGGACACTGGGACTCTGAGACACTGGGACACTGAGACACAAAGACACTGAGACACTGAGACACTGAGACAGTGAGACACTGGGACACTGACACTGAGACACTGGGACACTGGGACATGGAGACACAGAGACACTGAGACATTGGAACACTGGGACGCTGGGACACTGGGACACTGGGACACTGAGACACAGAGACACTAGGACACTCGCACACTAGGACACAATGACACTGGGAAACTGGGACACTGAGACACTGAGACACTGGGACACTGAGACACTAGGACACTAGGACACTAGGAAACTGTGACACTGAGACACTGAGACACAGAGACACTAGGACACTAGGACACTGGGACACTGAGACACTGGGACACTGGGACATGGAGACACAGAGACACTGAGACTCTGGGACACTGGGACATTGGGACACTGAGCCACAGAGACACTCGGATACTAGGACACTAGGACACTGGGAAACTGGGACACTGAGACACTGAGACACTGAGACACTGTGACACTGGGACGCTGAGACACTAGGACACTAGGACACTAGGAAACTGTGACACTGAGACACTGAGACACAGAGTAACTAGCACACTAGGAAACTGGGACACTGAGACACTGGGACACTGGGGCACTGGGACATGGAGACACGGAGGCACTGAGACATTGGGACATTGGGACACTGGGACCCGGAGACAAAGAGACACTGAGACACTGAGACACAGAGACACTTTTACACTAAGACACAGAGACACTCTGACACTGGGACACTGAGACACTGAGACACTGGGACACTGGAACACTTGGACACTGGGACACTGGGACACTGGGACACATGGACACTGGGACACGGAGGCACTGAGACATTGGGACACTGGGTCACTGGGACCCGGAGTCTCGGAGACACTGACACTGGGAAACTGGGACACGGAGACTCGGAGACACTGTGACACTGGGAAACTGGGACACAGAGACTCGGAGACACTATGACACTGAGACACAGAGACACTGTGACACTAAGACACAGAGACACTAGTACACTGGGACACTGTGACAATGAGACACAGATTCACTGGGGCACTGGGACACTGGAACACTAGGACACTGGGACACTGGGATATTGGACACTGGGACTCTGAGACACTGGGACACTGAGACACAGAGCTACTAGGACACTGGGACACTGAGGCACTGAGACACAGAGGCACTAGGGCACTGGGTCACTGGGACACTGAGACACGAGTCCACTAGTACAATGAGGCACTGGGTCACTGAGACACAGCAACACTGGGACACTGACACTGAGACACTGGGACACTGGGACATGGAGACACAGAGACACTGAGCCATTGGGACAGTGGGACGCTGGGACACTGGGACACTGGGACACTGAGACACAGAGACACTAGGACACTCGCACACTAGGACACCATGACACTGGGAAACTGGGACACTGAGACACTGAGACACTGAGACACTGGGACACTGAGACACTAGGACACTAGGACACTAGGAAACTATGACACTGAGACACTGAGACACAGAGACACTAGGACACTAGGACACTGGGACACTGAGACACTGAGACACTGGGACACTGGGACACTGGGACACTGAGACACAGAAGCACGAGGGCACTGGGATAATGGGACACTAGGACACTGGGACTCTGAGACACTGAGACACTGAGACACACATATACGAGGACACTGGTACACTGAGACACTGAGCCACTGAGACAGTGGGACACTGGAACACAAAGACACTTGGACACTGGGAAACTGGGTCACTAAGACACCGAGGCACTAGGGCACTGGGACACTGGTACACTGAGGCACTTGGACACTGGGACTCTGAGACACTGGGACACTGAGACACAAAGACACTGAGACACTGAGACACTGAGACAGTGAGACACTGGGACACTGACACTGAGGCACTGGGACACTGGGACATGGAGACACAGAGACACTTGGACTCTGGGACACTGGGACACTGGGACACTGAGCCACAGAAACACTCGGATACTAGGACACTATGACACTGGGAAACTGGGACACTGAGACACTGAGACACTGAGGCACTGGGACGCTGAGACACTAGGACACTAGGACACTAGTAAACTGTGACACTGAGACACTGAGACACAGAGTAACTAGCACACTAGGAAACTGGGACACTGAGACACTGGGACACTGGGCCACTGGGACATGGAGACACGGAGGCACTGAGACATTGGGACATTGGGACACTGGGACCCGGAGACAAAGAGACACTGAGACACTGAGACACAGAAACACTGTGACACTAAGACACAGAGACACTCGGACACTGGGACACTGAGACACTGAGACACTGGGACACTGGGACACTGGGACACTGGGACACTGGGACACCTGGACACTGGGACACGGAGGCACTGAGACATTGGGACACTGGGTCACTGGGACCCGGAGACTCGGAGACACTGTGACACTGGGAAACTGGGACACGGAGACTCGGAGACACTGTGACACTGGGAAACTGGGACACGGAGACTCGGAGACACTATGACACTGAGTCACAGAAACACTGTGACACTAAGACACAGAGACACGAGTACACTGGTACACTGTGGCAATGAGACACAGATTCACTGGGGCACTGGGACACTGGGACACTAGGACACTGGGCCACTGGGACATTGGACACTGGGACTCTGAGACACTGGGACACTGAGACACAGAGCTACTAGGACACTGGGACACAGAGGCACTGAGACACAGAGGCACTAGGGCACTGGGTCACTGGGACACTGAGACACGAGGCCACCATTACAATGAGGCACTGGGTCACTGAGACACAGAGACACTGGGACACTAGAAAACTGGGACACTGGGACATTGGGCCAATGAGACACAGAGGCACTAGGGCTCTGGGACACTGGGACACTAGGACACTGAGGCACAAAGCCACTAGTACACTGAGACACTGGGACACTGAGACACAGAGACACTTGGGCACTGAGACACAAAGACACTAGGACACTGAGACACTGAGGAACTGAGACAGTGAGACATTGGGACACAAAGACGCTAGGGCACTGGGGCACTGGGACACTGAGCCGCAGAGACACTAGGACAGTGGGACACTGGGACACTGAGCCGCTGAGACACTAGGACACTGAGACACAGAGACACTAGTACACTGGGACACTGAGACACTGAGACACTGGGACACTGGGACCTGGAGACACAGAGACACTGGGACACTGGGACATGGAGACACATAGACACTGAGACATTGGGACACTGGGACGCTGGGACACTGGGACACTGGGACACTGAGACACAGAGTCACTAGGACACCATGACACTGGGAAACTGGGACACTGAGACACTGAGACACTGAGACACTGGGACACTGAGACACTAGGACACTAGGACACTAGGAAACTGTGACACTGAGACACTGAGACACAGAGACACTAGGACACTAGGACACTGGGACACTGAGACACTGAGACACTGGGACACTGGGACACTGGGACACTGGGACACTGAGACACAGAAGCACGAGGGCACTGGGATAATGGGACACTAGGATACTGGGACTCTGAGACACTGAGACACTGAGACACACATATACGAGGACACTGGTACACTGAGACACTGAGCCACTGAGACAGTGGGACACTGGAACACAAAGACACTAGGACACTGGGAAACTGGGTCACTAAGGCACCGAGGCACTAGGGCACTGGGACACTGGTACACTGAGGCACTTGGACACTGGGACTCTGAGACACTGGGACACTGAGACACAAAGACACTGAGACACTGAGACACTGAGACAGTGAGACACTGGGACACTGACACTGAGACACTGGGACACTGGGACATGGAGACACAGAGACACTGAGACATTGGGACACTGGGACGCTGGGACACTGGGACACTGGGACACTGAGACACAGAGACACTAGGACACTCGCACACTAGGACACCATGACACTGGGAAACTGGGACACTGAGACACTGAGACACTGAGACACTGGGACACTGAGGCACTAGGACACTAGGACACTAGGAAACTGTGACACTGGGACACTGAGACACAGAGACACTAGGACACTAGGACACTGGGACACTGGGACACTGGGACACTGGGACACTGGGACACTGAGACACAGAAGCACGAGGGCACTGGGATAAAGGGACACTAGTACACTGGGACTCTGAGACACTGAGACACTGAGACACACATATACGAGGACACTGGTACACTGAGACACTGAGCCACTGAGACAGTGGGACACTGGAGCACAAAGACACTAGGACACTGGGAAACTGGGTCACTAAGACACCGAGGCACTAGGGCACTGGGACACTGGTACACTGAGGCACTTGGACACTGGGACTCTGAGACACTGGGACACTGAGACACAAAGACACTGAGACACTGAGACACTGAGACAGTGAGACACTGGGACACTGACACTGAGACACTGGGACACTGGGACATGGAGACACAGAGACACTGGGACTCTGGGACACTGGGACACTGGGACACTGAGCCACAGAGACACTCGGATACTAGGACACTAGGACACTGGGAAACTGGGACACTGAGACACTGAGACACTGAGACACTGGGACGCTGAGACACTAGGACACTAGGACACTAGGAAACTGTGACACTGAGACACTGAGACACAGAGTAACTAGCACACTAGGAAACTGGGACACTGAGACACTGGGACACTGGGGCACTGGGACATGGAGACACGGAGGCACTGAGACATTGGGACATTGGGACACTGGGACCCGGAGACAAAGAGACACTGAGACACTGAGACACAGAGACACTGTGACACTAAGACACAGAGACACTCTGACACTGGGACACTGAGACACTGAGACACTGGGACACTGGAACAATGGGACACTGGGACACTGGGACACCTGGACACTGGGACACGGAGGCACTGAGACATTGGGACACTGGGTCACTGGGACCCGGAGTCTCGGAGACACTGTGACACTGGGAAACTGGGACACGGAGACTCGGAGACACTCTGACACTGGGAAACTGGGACACAGAGACTCGGAGACACTATGACACTGAGACACAGTGACACTGTGACACTAAGACACATAGACACTGGTACACTGGGACACTGTGACAATGAGACACAGATTCACTGGGGCACTGGGACACTGGAACACTAGGACACTGGGACACTGGGACATTGGACACTGGGGCTCTGAGACACTGGGGCACTGAGACACAGAGCTACTAGGACACTGGGACACTGAGGCACTGAGACACAGAGGCACTAGGGCACTGGGTCACTGGGACACTGAGACACGAGTCCACTAGTACAATGAGGCACTGGGTCACTGAGACACAGAGACACTGGGACACTGACACTGAGACACTGGGACACTGGGACATGGAGACACAGAGACACTGAGACATTGGGACACTGGGACGCTGGGACACTGGGACACTGGGACACTGAGACACAGAGACACTAGGACACTCGCACACTAGGACACCATGACACTGGGAAACTGGGACACTGAGACACTGAGACACTGGGACACTGAGACACTAGGACACTAGGACACTAGGAAACTGTGACACTGAGACACTGAGACACAGAGACACTAGGACACTAGGACACTGGGACACTGAGACACTGAGACACTGGGACACTGGGACACTGCGACACTGGGACACTGAGACACAGAAGCACGAGGGCACTGGGATAATGGGACACTAGGACACTGGGACTCTGAGACACTGAGACACTGAGACACACATATACGAGGACACTGGTACACTGAGACACTGAGTCACTGAGACAGTGGGACACTGGAACACAAAGACACTAGGACACTGGGAAACTGGGTCACTAAGACACCGATGCACTAGGGCACTGGGACACTGGTACACTGAGGCACTTGGACACTGGGACTCTGAGACACTGGGACATTGAGACACAAAGACACTGAGACACTGAGACACTGAGACAGTGAGACACTGTGACACTGACACTGAGACACTGGGACACTGGGACATGGAGACACAGAGACACTGGGACTCTGGGACACTGGGACACTGGGACACTGAGCCACAGAGACACTCGGATACTAGGACACTATGACACTGGGAAACTGGGACACTGAGACACTGAGACACTGAGGCACTGGGACGCTGAGACACGAGGACACTAGGACACTAGGAAACTGTGACACTGAGACACTGAGACACAGAGTAACTAGCACACTAGGAAACTGGGACACTGAGACACTGGGACACTGGGGCACTGGGACATGGAGACACGGAGGCACTGAGACATTGGGACATTGGGACACTTGGACCCGGAGACAAAGAGACACTGAGACACAGAGACACTGTGACACTAAGACACAGAGACACTCTGACACTGGGACACTGAGACACTGAGACACTGGGACACTGGAACACTGGGACACTGGGACACTGGGACACCTGGACACTGGGACACGGAGGCACTGAGACATTGGGACACTGGGTCACTGGGACCCGGAGACTCGGAGACACTGTGACACTGGGAAACTGGGACACGGAGACTCGGAGACACTGTGACACTGGTAAACTGGGACACAGAGACTCGGAGACACTATGACACTGAGACACAGAGACACTGTGACACTAAGACACAGAGACACTAGTACACTGGGACACTGTGACAATGAGACACAGATTCACTGGGGCACTGGGACACTGGAACACTAGGGCACTGGGACACTGGGACATTGGACACTGGGACTCTGAGACACTGGGACACTGAGACACAGAGCTACTAGGACACTGGGACACTGAGGCACTGAGACACAGATGCACTAGGGCACTGGGTCACTGGGACACTGAGACACGACTCCACTAGTACAATGAGGCACTGGGTCACTGAGACACAGAGACACTGGGGCACTGGGACACTGGAAAAGTGGGACACTGGGACACTGGGCCAATGAGACACAGAGGTACTAGGACACTGGAATAATGGGACACTAGGACACTGGGGCTCTGAGACACTGGGACACTGAGACACAAATATAGTAGGACACTGGTACACTGAGACACTGAGACAGTTGGACACTGGAACAAAAAGACACTTGGACACTGGGACACTGAGACACAGAGGCACTAGGGCACTGGGACACTTCCACACTGAGGCACTAGGACACTGGGACACTGAGACACTGGGGCACTGAGCCACAAAAACACTACGACACTGAGACACTGAGGAACTGAGACAGTGAGACACTGGGACGCAAAGACACTAGGGTACTGGGACACTGGGCACTGGGACACTGAGCCGTAGTGACACTAGGACAGTGGGACACTGGGACACTGAGCCGCTGAGACACTAGGACACTGACACACAGAGACACTAGTACACTGGGACATGGAGACACAGAGACACTGAGACATTGGGACACTGAGACACTGAGACACTGAGACACTGGGACAGTGAGACACTAGGACACTAGGACACTAGGAAACTGTGACACTGTGACACTGAGACACAGAGACACTAGGACACTAGGACACTGGGAAACTGAGACACTGAGACACTGGGACATTGGGACATTGGGACACTGGGACCCGGAGACACAGAGACACTGTGACATTGAGCCACTGAGACACAGAGACACTGTGACACAAAGACACAGAGACACTAGGACACTGGGACACTGAGACACAGAGTCACTGGGGCACTGGGGCACTGGGAGTCTGAGACACGGAGTGACAGAGGCACGAGGGCACTGGATCACTGAGACTCTAGGACACTCGTAAAATGAGACACTGGGTCACTGAGACACAGAGACACTAATACACTGGGACACTGCGACACTGGGACAGTGGGACAATGAGACACAGAGGCACTAGGGCACTGGGACACTGGGACACTAGGACACTGGACTCTGAGACACTGGGGCACTGAGACACTGAGACACTGAGACACTGGGACACTGAGACACTAGGACACTAGGACACTAGGAAACTGTGACACTGTGACACTGAGACACAGAGACACTAGGACACTAGGACACTGGGACACGGAGACACGGAGGCACTGAGACTTTGGGACATTGGCACACTGGGACCCGGAGACACAGAGACACTGTGACACTGAGACACTGAGACACAGAGACAATGTGACACTAAGACACAGAGACACTAGTACACTGGGACACTGAGACACAGAGTCACTGGGGCACTGGGACACTGGGAGTCTGAGACACGGAGTGACAGAGGTACTAGGGCACTGGATCACTGGGATACTGAGACTCTAGGACACTCGTAAAATGAGACACTGGCTCACTGAGACTCAGAGACACTAATACACTGGGACACTGCAACACTGGGACACTGGGACAATGAGACACAGAGGCACTGGGGCACTGGGACACTGGGACACTAGGACACTGGATTCTGAGACACTGGGACACTGAGACACAAAGCCACTAGTACACTGTGTCACAGAGACACAGTGACACTAGGACACTAGGACACTGGGCCACTGGGACACTGAGACACAGAGGCACTAAGGAACTGGGATAATGGGACACTAGGACACTGGGACTCTGAGACACTGGGACACTGAGACACAAATATACTAGGACACTGGTACACTGAGACACTGAGCCACTGAGACAGTGGGACACTGGAACACAAAGACACTAGGATACTGGGACACTGGTACACTAAGACACAGAGGCACTAGGACACTGGGGCACTGGTACACTGAGGCACTTGGACACTGGGACTCTGAGACACTGGGACACTGAGTCACAAATACACTGAGACACTGAGACACTGAGACAGTGAGACACTGGGACACAAAGACACTAGGACACTGGGACACTGAGCCGCTGAGACACTAGCACACTGGGACACTGCGACACTGGGACACTGGGACACAGTGACACTGAGACACTGGGGCAGTGGGACCCTGGGACACTGAGCTAAGGTGTAGTAGAGCCTGGGGAGGTAGGAGAGCTTGGCGGGGTCGGAGAGCATTCGGGGTCGGACGGTAGGCGAACTTAGTTGGTAGGAGAGCTCGGCGGGTTATGAGAACTTGGTTTGGTAGGAGAGCTTGGGTGGGTAGGAGAGCTTTGGGGTGTAGGAGAGCTTGAGCAGTAGGCGAGCTTGTGGGTAGGAGTTCTTGAGGGGATAGGTGAGCTTTGGGGTGTCGGAGAGCTTGGGCAGGTAGGTGAGCTTTGGGGGGTAGGAGAGCTTGGAGGGGTAGTGGAACTTGAGGTGGTAGGAGAGTTTCGACGATGTAGAAGAGCTTGGGTGGTAGGTGAGCTTGGGGTTGGGGTAGAAGAGCTTGCGCGGTTGGAGAGCTTGCGAGGTAGGAGAGATTGGCGTGTCGAGAGCTGGATGAGATAGGAGAGCTCGGGGGATGGGAGTACTTGGTGGTAGGAGAATTTGGGGTGTAGGCGAACTTGGTGTGTAGGAGAACTTAGAGAGGTGTTACTAGAGCTTGGTGGGGTTGGAGAGATTGGTGTGGTAGTAGGAGAGCTTGTGGGTGCAGGAGAGCTTGGATGGGTAGGATAGCTTGGGGGTAGGAGAGCTTGGGTGTGTAGGAGAACTTAGTGGTAGGCGTGCTTGAGGGTTAGGTGAGCTTGGGGAGTTGGAGAGTTGTGGGGTAAGAGAGCTTGGCGTGTAGGTGAGCTTGGTGGGGTAACAGAGCTTGGGGGATAGAAGTACTTGGTGGGTAGGATAGTTTGCGGGGTAGGTGAACTTGGGATGTAGGAGAACATAGAGAGGTGTTAGGGGAGCTGGGTGGGGTTGGAGAGCTTGGCATGGTAGTAGGAGAGCATGTTGGCATAGGAGAGCTTGGATGGGTAGGATAGCTTGGGCGGGGAGGGTAGGAGAGCTTGGTGGTAGGGGAGCTTCACGGTATAGGAGAGCTTGGGGGCAGGAGAGCTTGAGGGGGTAGGTGAGCTCGGGGGTAGGAGAGCTTGGGGTGTAGGAGAGCTTGGGGTAGGCATGCTTGAGGGTTAGGTGAGCTTGGGGTGTTGGAGAGTTGTGGGGTAAGAGAGCTTGGGGAAGTAGCAGAGCTTGGGTAGGTAGGAGAGCTTGTGGGAGTAGGAGATCTTGAGGGGTAGGAGAACTTGGGTAGGTAGGAGAACTTGGGGGTAGGGTACCTTGGTCGGGTAGGTGAGCTCCCGGGGTAGGTGAGCTTGGGGGTTTAGGAGAGATTAGGGAGCTGGGAGAGCTTGGGGGGTGTCGGAGAGCCTGGGGTAGGCGACATTGCGAGGGTAGGAGAGGTTGGTGGGTAGGAGACCTTTGGGAGCATAGGAGAGCTTGGGGCATTGCAGACCTTGGGGGCTAGGAGATATTTATGCGGCAGTAGAGCTTGGGGAGGTAGGAGAGCTTGGCGGGTTAGGAGAGCTTGGCAGGGTAGGAGAGCTTTGGGGGTAGGCGAGCTTGCGGGGTAGGAGTGCTTGGGAGTTAGCAGAGCTTTGGGGTGGAGGAGAGCTTCGGGGGTAGGTGATCTTTGGGGGGTAGGAGAGCTTGGAGGGGTAGGGGAGCTTGGGGTGGTAGGAGAGTTTCCGGCGGGGTAGGAGAGATTGTAGGGGGAGGGGAGCTTGTAGGTGGGGTAGAAGAGCTTGGGGGTTGGAGAGCTTGGTGAGCTAGCAGAGCTTGGTGGTGTAGGCGAGCTTTGTGGGTAGGAGAGCTTGGTGAGTTGGAGAGCTTGGGGGATAGTACAGCTTGTGGGTAGGAGAACTCGTATGTGTAGGAGAGCTTGGTGGGGTAGCAAAGCTTGAGGGTAGGAAGGCTTGGGGAGGTAGGAGAGTTTGAGTGTTATGCCGGCTTGTGGGGTAGGAGATCTTGTGGCGGGGAGGGTTGGAGAGATTGTTGTTGGTAGGAGAGCTTGGGGGGAGTAGGAGAGCTTGGCGGGTAGAAGAGCTTGGCGGGTAGGAGAAATTGTGTGGGTAGGGGAGCTTGTGGTAGGCGAGCTTGGCGCTGTCGGATAGCTTGGGGTTAGGAGAGCTTGGCGGAGTAGGAGAGCATGTGGGTTAGGAGAGCTTGGGGGTTAGGAGAGCATGAGGGTAGGAGAGCTTGAGGGTTAGGAGAGCATGGGGGTAGGAGAGCTTGGAGAGATAGGAGAGCTTGGTGGGTTAGGAGAGCTTGGGGATGTCGGAGAGCTGGTGCTCCAGAAAAAGAAAAATTAGGAGCTCCACAACCAATGAGAATCTCCAGACTTAGCTATCCCTGCAGCTGTGGAATTAGGAGAGTGCACCATAAACAGAACATTTCGGATATATATATATAACTATTAGACGCTTAAATAGGTCAATTCGGTGTTTCATGTACAACGCAATTTGAAGCTTCAGAAACAGGAGAATTAGGATCTTCACAAATAACTCAAATAGCTCCAGAAACATAGGAACTCGGAGCTGCATAACCTGGAGCAGAAGGAGCTCCAGCAACAGCGGCATGCGGACCTCCAGTAAGATGGGATATAGTAGCTTCAAGAACATTGAAATTAACCCCGGAACAAGGGAAATAGGTCCAGAAACAGGGGAATGGGATATCCTTATTTACAGGCTTTAATTCCATAAACCGGGGAATTAGCTCCAGAAATATTGGAGTTAACTTCACAAACTGGGAAATTAAGTGCTCCAAAAACACGGGAATTAGGAGCTGCAGAAAGAGGGGTGTTTTGTCCAGAAATAATGCGATTAGCTCCAGAAACAGGGATAATCAGGTGCTCCAGAAACAGAGGACGTTTCAGCTTCAGATACAAGGTGATTAGATCCAGGAACGGGGGAAGATGCTCCAGGAACAGAAGAATTAGGAGATCCACAGGCTGGGGAATTAGCAGCTCCAGGAACAGTGGAATTAGCTCCAGAAACCGGGGAATTAGCTCCAGAAACAGGGGAATTGTGGTTAGAAAGGGCAGAGTTAGCTCTCGAATGACATGACTTACCTGTGCCTGCAGCAGGGGATTTAGCAGAGCGCATGGGGATTTATCTGCCTTCAATCCCGTCAATTTCCCCAACACAATTTCCCGACTAATAAGGATTTCCTTCAGTTCCTCCTTCTCACTAGAGCCTTGCTCCCCTAGTATTTCCAAAAGCTTCTTTATGTCTTCCTTCGTGAAGACAGAATCAAAGTATTTGCTTAACTGGTCTGCAATGTCTTTGTTCCCCATTATAAATTCACCTTAATCTGACTGCAAGGGACCTACATTTATTTTCACAAAGCTTTTTCTCTTCACATATCCATAGAACATTTTGCAGTCAGTTTTTATGTTCCCAGCAAGTTTCCTCTCATACTCTTTTTTCCGCCTCCTAATTAAACCCTTTGTCCTCCTCTGCTGTATTATAAAATTCTCCCAGTCCTCAGGTTTGCTGCCTATTCTGGCTAATTTATATGCCTCTTCCTTGGATTTAAAACTATCCTTAATTTCCCTTGTTAGCCAAGGTTTAGCCATCTTCTCCGTTTTATTCTTACTCCAGATAGCGATGTACAATTGTTGAAGTTCATCCATGTGATCTTTAAATGTTTAACATTGCCGATCCACCGTCAACCCTTTAAGTATCATTTGCCAGTCTATTCTAGCCAATTCACGTCTCATACCATCGAAGTTACCTTTCCTTAAGTTCAGGACCCTAGTCTCTGAATTAACTGTCTCGCTCTCCATCTTAATAAAGGATTCCACCATATTATGGTCACTCTTCCCCAAGTGGCCTTACACAAGAATATTACTAATTAGCCTTTTCTCAATACACATCACCCAGTCGCGGATGGCCAGCCCTCTAGTTGGTTCTTCGACATATTGAACTAGAAAACCATCCCTAATACACTCCAGGAAATCCTCCTCCATTGCATTGCTACCAGTTTGGTTAGCCTAATCAATATTTAGATTACAGTCACCCATGATAACTGCTGTACCTTTATTGCACACATCCCTAATTTATTGTTTGATGCTGTCCCCAACCTCACTACTACTGTTTGGTGGCCTGTACACAACTTCCACTAGTGTTTTCTGCCCTTTGGTATTCCGTAGCTCCACCCATACCGATTCCACATCATCCAAGCTAATGTCCTTTCTTACTATTGCATTAATTTCCTCTTTAACCAGCAATACCACCCCGCATCCTTTTCCTTTGTCTATCCATCCTAAATGTTGAATACCCCTGGATGTGGAGTTCCCAGCCTTGGTCACCCTTGAGCCATGTCTTCGTGAGTATTTAAGGAAGTAGCCATAGAAATAGTTATGCATTGGTGATCATTTTCCAACAGTCTATCGACTCTGGATCAGAACCTATGGACCGGAGGGTAGCTAATGTGGCTCTTTAAGTAAAGAGAGAGCAAGCTGTTAACTAGCTACGGCCATACTAGTCTGAAAAAGCCCGTTCGTGTCGCATTGCGGAAGCGAAGCTAAGCAGAGTAAACCCTGGTTAGTACCTTTGAAGCGAGACGGAATGGGAATACCAGCTGCTGTAGACTTTTGCTGCCAACACAGGCTGCTTCCAACCTTCACACTGCCGTCAAGCAATCAACAAGTTTCTCGCATCTCCCTCCAACATTCAATTTCTCTCTTACCCTCTCTCTTGATTTGTCCAAATCTTTGCTGCTCATTCTCCTGCTGCCATCGAAAGTCAAGGGGGTCCTCACACAACCAACCAAAAAACACAGCAACAAAATTACAGAGTAAAACAACACACCCAAGCTAGTACGTCCTTGTCATAGAAACATAGAAAAATAGAAAAATAGGTGAAGGAGTAAGCCATTAGGCCCTTCGAGCCTGCACCACCATTCAATATGACCATGGCTGATCATTCACCTCAGTACCCCTTTCCTGCTTGCTCTCCATATCCATTGATCCCTTTAGCCATAAGGGCAATATCTAACTCCATCTTGAATATATCCAATGAACCGGCATCAACAACTTTCTGCCGTCGAGAAGTCCACAGGTTAACAACTTTCTGAGTGAAGAAATTTCTCGTCCTCCCAGTCCTAAATGGCTTACCCCTTTTCCTTAGACTATGACCCCTGGTTCTGGACTTCCCCAGCATCGGGAACATTCTTCCTGCATCTAAGCTGTCCAGTCCTCTCAAAATGTTATATGTTTCTTTGAGATCCCTTCTCATCCTTCTAAACTCCAGTGAATAGAGGCCGAGACGATCCAGTCTCTCCGCATAGGTCAGTCTGGCCATCCCGGGAATCAGTCTGGTGAACATTCGCTGCACTCACTCAATAGCAAGAATGTCCTTCCTCAGGTTAGGAGACCAAAACTGAACACGATATTCCAGGTGAGGCCTGACCAAGGCCCTGTACAACTGCAGTAAGTACTTCCTGCTCCTGTACTCAAATCCCCTAGCTATGAAGGCCAACATACCATTTGCCATCTCCACTGTCTGCTGTACCTGCATGCCAACTTTCAATGACTGATATACCATGACACCCAGGTCTCCTTGCACCACCCCTTTTCCTAATGTTCCCCCATTCAGATAATATTCGGCCTTTGTCTTTTTGCCAACAAAGTGGATAACCTCACATTTATCCACATTATACTGCATCTGCCGTACATTTACCCATTCACCTCACCTGTCCAAGTCACCCTGCAGCCTTTTAGGATCCTCCTCATAGCTCACCCCGCCACCCAGCTTAGTGTCATTTGCAAACTTGACGATATTACACTCAATTTCTTCATCCAAATCATTGAAGTATATTGGAAATAGCTGGGTTCCCAGCACTGAGTCCTGCAGCACCCCACTAGGCATTGCCTGCCATTTTGAAAAGGACCCGTTTATCCCGACTCTCTGGCTGCCAACCAGTTCTCTTTCCACTTCAGTACATTACCTCCAATACCATATGCTTTAATTTTGCACACAAATCTCTTCTATGGGACATTGTCAAAAGCCTTTTCAAAGTCCAAATACACCACAGCCACTGGTTCTCCTTTATCCACTCCACTAGTTACATTCTCAAAAAATTCTAGAAGATTTCAAAGCATGATTTCCCTTTCAGAAATCCAAGCTTACTTGGAACGATCTTGCCACTGCTTTCCAGATGTGCTGCTATTTCATCTTTAATAATTGATTCCAACATTTTCCCCACTACTGATGTCAGGCTAACCGGTCTATAATTGTCCTTTTTCTCTCTACCTCCTTTTTTAAAATGTCGTATTACATTAGCTACTCTCTACTCCATAGGAACTGATCCAGAGTCGATAGACTTTTGGAAAATGACCACCAATGCATCCACTATTTCTCGGCCACTTCCTTAAGTACTCTGGGATGCAGACTACCAGGCCCAGGGGATTTATTGGTCTTCAATCCCATCAATTTCCTAGCACAATTTGGCGCCAAATAAGTATTTCCTTCAGTTCCTCCTTCTCACTGGACCCTCGGTCCCCTAGTGTTTCCGGAAGGTAATTTGTGTCTTCCTTCGTGAAGACAGAACCGAAGTATGTGTTCAACAAGTCTGCCATTTCTTTGTTCCCCATTATAAATTCACCTGATACTGATACTGACTGCAAGGGACCTTTGTTTGTCTTAGCTAATCCTTTTCTCTTCACAGATCTATATAACATTTTGCATTCAGTTTTTATGCTCCCAGCAAGCTTCCTATCATACTCTATTTTCCCCCTTCTGATTAAACCGTTTGTCCTCCGTTGCTGAATTCTAAATTTCTCCCAGTCCTAAGGTTTGCTGCTTTTTCTGGCAAATTTATATGCCTCTTTCTTGGATTTAACACTATCCCTAATGTCCCTTGTTAACCACAGTTGAGCCACCTTCACCTTCAACATTCTATTTTTACTCCAGACAGGGACGTGCAATCAACCCTTTAAATCTCATTTGCCAGTCTATTCTAGCCAATTCCCGTCTCATACCATCGAAGTTACCTTTCCTTAAGTTCAGGAACCTAGTCTCTGTATTAACTGTGTCAGTCTCCATTTAATAAAGAATTCTACCATATTATGCTCACTCTTCCCCAAGGGGCCTCGGAGAACAAGATTGATAATTTGTCATTTCTCATTACACATCACTCAGTCTAGGAAGGTCAGCCCTCTAGTTGGTTCCTCGACAAAATCTACTCGAAAATCATTCCTAATACACTCCAGGAAATCCTCCTCCACCATATTACTACCAGTTTGGTTAGCCCAATCTATATGTAGATTAAAGTCGCCCATGATAACTAATTTCTTGTTTGATGCTGTCCCCGATCTCATTACTACTGTTTGGTGGTTTGTACAGAACTCCCACCAGCGTTTTCTGCTATTTGGCATTCCGCAGCTCCACCCATACAGCTTCCACGTCATCCTAGCTAATATCCTTCCTTACTATTACGTTAATTTCCTCTCTAACTAGCAACGGTACCCCATCTCCTTTTCCTTTCTGTCTATCCTTCCAGAATGTTGAATACCCTTGGATGTTGAGTTCCCAGCCTTGGTCACCCTGGAGCCATGTCTCTGTGATGCCAATTATATCATATTCGTTAATTGCTGCTTGCGCAGTTAATTTGTCCACCTTGTTATGAATACTTCTCGCATTGAGTCACATAGCCTTCAGGCTTGTCTTTTTAACACACATTGCCCTGTTAGAATTTTGCTGCACTATCGCCCTTTCTGATTTTTACATTGTGTTTCTTTGCCCTCCACTTTTGTCATCCAATGCATTCGAGATAAACTCAGAGCTTGCACGATAACTACCACATCATAGCTCATTTCTGCAACAAAGTTGGGACAGTAGGCTTTTCCTGTTAGTCAAGGTTGTCGCTACCTTCATTCAGCACTCCATTTGCTGTTTGTTCCTGCGCTTTCTACAACTCTCTGTTTCTCGCTCTTGCTCTCGCTCTCTCCCTGTCTCTTCCTCTCTCTCTCTTTCTATCTCACTGTCTGTCTCTCTACTGGGCATAGGCCTGATTTGTACTTAGCATTAGAGGCTCGCGCTCATAAATTGTTTGTGCATTTGCGAGAAATGGCGTGAAGAGAGATAGAAAACAAGGTGGGAAGCCAGGTAAACGGAAATCTAAGAAGTGCTATTGATTCCGAGCTGTTTGATAGCATTCATGTTTGAGCTGACATAAAGCAATATGTCTGTGGATCTTTAAGTAAAGAGAGAGCCAGCTATTAGATATCTATGGCTGTGCTAGTCTGAAAATGCCCAATCTTGTCTGATTTTGAATGTGAAGCAGAGTAAGGCCTGGTTAGTACTTGGAAGTGAGACCGATTGGGAATATGAGGTGCTGTAGATTTTTGCTGCCACCACAGGCTGCACGCAAAAGTCACATTGCCGTCAACCAATCAACACGCTTTTCGCTTCTCCCTCCTGCATTCAATTTCTCTCTCAGCTTCTCCCTTTATTTTTCCAAAATTTGCTGCTCATTTTCCTGCTGCCATCGAAAGTCAAGGGGGTCTACACACAACCAATCAAAAAGCATTTTCCCACAGTCTGTCCAACGCCAAGAGTGGCTGTATTGGCTTGCTTATCTCTTCCACAGAGACTTCTAATCAACAACTGCTGACTTTACTGTTTAAGTGTTACTACGGTCAGCATACAGTTTAATGCTTTGTAAGTGTGCTATATCTATATAAGAAAGTATTACATCAATAGGCAATTATACAAACCCTCTTAATATTGATAAGTTCACTACCTTCAGCATAATTCTGACCACCTATTTGCAACTCTTACAATTTATACTTTGCAATTCCCACCTAATGGCTATATGCCCAAGATAGGCCATTTCACAATTAATACCTCAAGGTTGAGCTCCCAGGTTTGTCATCTCGCTTGGGTAGTGCTCCTTCTCAAGCTGTAGGATCTACCTGTTGGCTTTCCCATCAAAGTTATACGAAGTAAGTCATTTCTGCCGAACTGTCCGATTTTCCTTTATTTAATGTTTAAACGATAGTATGGGCTAGGGCCTGCCTCTTATGTCAGTTACACATTTTTACAGGTTAATAATAGCAAGACGAGTTCCCTTGCACTACAACCATGACATTTAGTCCAGCATAGTTCATCTATAATTCCTTTTTAGCCAACATTTTCTAGGTGTTCAGATTATGCCACAGCTGGGGTATCCTCTCTTTCCGCTGTCTTTCCTCCACTTGGGTTCTTCTCTATTCTGCCGAATTTCTGCCACGCCTGGGGTATCCTCTATTTTGACGAATTGTGTCCAATTCAGTCGAGTTTGTTCCTCTTTCAGTTCGAGTATCGGTTTTCATTTCGGCCCAATGGCCTTGCTATAGCCTCCTCAGGTAATGTCCATAATTGTCCCATCGATCTTCCCTCCTTTAGTTCAGGGGTTATAGTAAAGCTGTTTATATCTGTCTGGTCAAGCGGAGTAAAGCAGAAGTCAACATCCATAATGGTGCCTGAGGTCCTTTCTTCATTTCAGTTGCCGTGGTGCTCACACCTTGATCTCCATTTCCTCGTGCAACAGCGACAATTTAGTAATCCTGTGTTAGGGATGTGATACTCAAGGTGCACCCGTCCACTTGGTTATATCCAAAGTTATATTTGATCATTCGTAGTGGATCTTGACATAAAGCAACTTGGTTAATTTTTATAACAGTCATCTATGCTGAGATTCTAAGTACTGTTGTTCTCTTCAGTTACATTTTTGGTTTATCATGGTACCACACGCAAGTTTGATTTACTATTTCTCCTATATTGTTTGCTATAGAGGATGTCCCTTTGTCACATCATAATGTGTTATAGATAATACAAAATTTATTATGTTCAAATGTCAGCTTACAAATCTGGCCTTTGCGATCCAAGCATGACTGTTTCTCCACACGTCGTAGGCATGAGCCATGGTTTTGTCCAAGGGCCAGTTGGTAATTCATCAAGTGTTATCCAATCCAGCACCTTTCCCTTCTGAAGCTGCTCTAGGTTATGTTTTATTCCACTGAGCAACCATTCTCCGTATCCTGTACATACTAGTTCTGTCTTTATGGTTTAACTTAAGTTCTGTTCTGCTCTATTCATTGAATTTATAGTTCTGGCGTGGTCTCGCAATGTGTGGGCCACTTCTGATAATTCTCTTTCTGCGCCATTACCAAATTATGCCTGTACATTCTGTATATTTTCATTATCCTCATCCCTTTCCAGCAATCCCTGTAAGGTTCCTGTTCGAGAGTTAACTTGATAATCTATCGTGTGTAGGTCTATAGTGTTTACCACTGCGTATTCGGCCGTGGATCCTGCCGTGTATCCCACCGCTTACCTTTTCTAGTATCTCTCTTTTGTTCCCTTTCCATTGATTACCTGACATTCTTTCCGCATTAAACTTCCTGGTTATTGATTCAGGGCCGTTAAGTACTCGCAGGATCAGGATTCTATACAGGCTTATAGTGTTTAACCCGCAGAAGTTAGGGGTGGTTCTCGTGTTTAAATTTATGAATACAGTAATTATTCTCTGACGAACCCGGAATTGTATCTCATTCTTGATCTACCTCATCAATTTCTCTTTTGCCCCAAAATTCATAGTTGGACACATTTGTGGCGCTGGGGGTGTGATGGTCGACGCCCTGGTAGTGCTCACTGTTGCTAAAGCAGTGGGTGGGCCCGATTTGCTCCCCCTTCCCCCGGGTGCAGCATCTTTGTCCCTCCTGATTATAAAACATACCATGGTATTATTCTCACTAATTATTGGTCCAGTATTACGGGCCCATCCCCAATTTTGTTTCGTATCCTTGTTATTTTGTTTTATGCCCGTTATTTAAGTCAACTGTAGCTTCGTCCATGACCATCAGTGTTTTTGATTCTCTATTAAACTAATGACGCCCGAGTCCCTGTAATACAGGCCTTGCCATCCCTTGATATGAAGCTGCATTACCCCACGTTGTTTCCACGAGCACTCGCGTCCTGCAAAAGCAATCTTTCCTGGTCATCATCGGTTAGCTAATGACCTGGCTTTTTTAACTGGGTCCAGTATTTCCAAGAGCCGATCCCTCTTATAACTAGCATAACTTACCATTATTACCTGATCGGGTCCGGTCGATTTGAGTGCGAGCCTGGACCTCTCTGGGATAACCTCCTGACTGCCAATTTGCGGTGTTTGGACCTTCTGTTCCTTCGTGTCATTCTCTAAGTCCTTGATTTGCTAATCTCTGGCCTGTGACTTTAAATTTCTAGTGGGAAAAGCCTTTACTCACTTCATCAACTAGTCTAATACTTCTAGGCAGTATCTCTTCCCTTTGTTGCTCGGTAATGGTCGAGTAAAATATATCTGCAAGTTTTCCGAGGGTCCTTTCGGACGGGGCTGATGTCCCATTCTGACCTTGACTTTCCCCCTGCGTTATATTTTGCGCATATCACGCACCTTCTACAGTGGTCCTCTATATCTCTACCAATTTCATTCCACCACAAGCATCTGGACATCAAGCTTATCATGTTGTTGCACTTGTGACAGCTGGATTTAACCTTACAACCACAATGTGCTGATCGTTCTGCAGTAGTAAAATAGCCCTAGTACCTGCCTGACTCCTTTCACTGATTGAATTCCTTCCTATCTTCCTTAGGCATGTATCATAGATGTTACTTCGCTCCTTCCCACCTGTATCTTCCGAGGATTTATGTTTAATCCTGCGTTCTGTAGAGCTCCTAGCACTGCAGTTGAAGCTAGTACGTGTTATTCTGTGCTGGCAATAAGGATATCATCCACATACTGCAAAATGGTGCTTCCTTCTCCTACGTCTACTGGTTCCAAAATCGCTGGCAAAACTCGATGAAATATGGTCGGGCTATTGTGGAATCCCTGTAGCACTCTGGTCCATGTGTATTGTTTTCCCTTTGTGGTGAAGGCACATTTTCCTTGGGAATCTTTTTCTAAGGTTATGGCACAAAATCCATTCGCTATATCCAGCACGGTGAATATCTTATGTTCTGAATCCAGATTATTAAAAATTGTGGCCGAACTTGCCAATATTGGGTATACTTGGGGAGTCACCTTATTCAGGGCGGTTTTATCGATAGTTAGTCGGTAGGATCTGTCGGGTATCTTTACCATCCACACAGGAGAATTTGTGGAGGCTATCACCTGTTTAACCACCCCATGCTCCTCTAATTCCTGCATTTTCTAACAGAATGCTGCCTCAGCTTCGGGTCTTACTTTCGGTGATCTTTGTGTTTGGGTCCAGGAATTTAGATCGGTGCTCTCTCTGCTAATCCACAATCTTGCTTTTATTGTGTCCACCTCACCTCTAGAATTCAGATCGTTTGCCCAGGTTTGGAGCAGGCCGAAGCTGAGTACTCCTGGAAGAACGTAAACTGGGCAATGGTGAGCAGGTTATTGGTGATAAGTGTGCTTAATAGTACTGTTGACGAAATCCTCTACCAATTCGGTGATAATTGACATTAGGCTGGTGTGCCGCTTAAATCGTCGGATTAGATTTGTCCTTATTTGCGTGGACAGGACATACCTGCGCTATTTTCCACTTTTTCGGGGAGATGAAAGCATTGTAGCTGTATTGGAGCAGCTTGGCGAGAGGGGCAGCTAGGTCTGGAGCGTGTCTTCAGCACGCCAGCTGGGATGTTGTTGGGGCCTATAGCGTTTGCTACTTCCAGAGCACTCAGCTGCGTACTTGTATCACGTGGATTGTATTGAGTTGACTGAAGACTGGCTTCTGTGATGGTGGAGAACTCAGGAGGAAGCCAAAGTGAATCATCCACTCGGCACTTCTGGCTAAAGATGACTGCAAACGATTCAGCATTGGCGTTTGCACTGACCTGCTGGTCTCTACTAGCTTTGAGCATCTGGATGTTCATAGAGCCTTCTCCTCCCATTAGTTGTACACTGGTCTACTACCATTCACAAGTGCGTGAGCAAGGACTACAAAGCTTTGGTTGTGCGCTCGCTTATATCTGTCTATAGCTTGCTGATTCTGCTGTTGAGCGTTCAGTGAAGCCTGTGAGGTCTCTTCGCCAGTTTGGCCCGTCATGTTAGGTAGGCTTGGTGCTATTCCTGGCATGCTCTTCTACACTTCTCATTGAACCAGGGTTGGTAGTCTGGTTTTATTGTAATGGTAGAGTGAGTGATATGCTGGGCTGAGTTTCAAGATTGTGGTGGAATATAATTCTGCTGCTTCTGGTGGCCCACAGCGCCTCCTGGTTGCCCAACTTTGAGCTGCTAGATCTATTTTGAATCTCTATTATTCAGCACGGCAATTGTGACACACAACACGATAGCGAGTATCCACAGTGTGAAGACAGGACTTCGTCCACAAGAGGACTGTGTGTTTGTGAAGGCTACCAACATTGTTTTGGACAATTGTGCCTGTGACAGGTAGACTGGCGAGGTCTAGGTCAAGTAGGGTTTTCCCTCGTGTTGGTTCTGTCACTATGTGCCATAGGTCTTCTGGTGTTCTGACAGATCTTTGCTCCAGGATTATGAGATTCGGTTTTAAGGGTTGAGTGTGATGTGTGTGTCTATGCCCTGACCGAGTCTCGTGCTTCACTGGCTGTAAGGCGCTTTGGTACGTGCTAAGTCCATGAAATGTTCTACAGAAATACAAATTTGAGTTGAGCAAGTGAGCATCAGTGCTTCAGTGCAAGAGAAATAAAATTTAAAAAGCAGGAGAAATAACAGCAGATAGTCATTGGGACCGGAGAGAACGAGGCTAACGGGGAAATAAAGAAAGATTGAAAGAAAGACAGTCATTTTTATTTGGAAATATTTGAGATTTGTGCCAATTGTGGTAATAAAATTCTGAGGAAAGGTATACATTTTGATCTTTCATCTCATCTTAGGCAGTCCTTCGAAATCGAGGAAGACATGATTCCACTCTACAATGCGTTCTTAGGTGACTGAATAGTCCAAATCGGGAATTACAGTCTCTGCCACAGGTGGAAGACGCAGTGGTTGAATGAAAGGATGGGAAGGGAGTGTGTTTTTGCTGCACGCTCCTTCTGCTGCCAGCGCTTGGTTTCTCCATGCTCTCGGCGACTGGACTCGAGATGCACAGCACCCTCCCGGATGCTCTTCTTCCACTTAGGGCGCTCTTTGGCCAGGGATTCCCAAGTGTCGGTGGTGATGTTGCACTTTATGCGGATGCTTTGCGGGTGCCCTTGAAACGACCTGGGGTTCGCTTGCCATGTAGGAGTTCCGAGAGGAGTGCATGCTTTGGGAGTATTGTGTTGGGTATGCGGACAATGTGACCTGCCCAGCGGAACTGATTGAGTGTGGTCAGTGATTCGATGCTGGGGATGTTAGTTTGATCGTGAACACTGACATTGGTGCGTCTATCCTCCCAGGGGATTTGTAGGTTCTTCTGGAGACATCATTGGTGGTACTTCTTCAGCGATTTGAGGTGTCTGTTGTATATGGTCCACTTCTCTGAGCCACACATGAAAGCATGTATCACTACAGCCCTGTCGACCATAAACTTGTTGACCTTCCATCTAACATGCTCTCAACAGTGCTATTCTGGCTGCATTGTTCCTGATATTTACCATTATTGTAGGCTGAGAGAATCATCGAGGATATTTGCCCTCCAAATCAACTTTCCTCAGACTAGTAGACGTTAAACCACATCTGACCTTCAACTTGAATCAGGTGACCGCCTGTTCATAGAGAATGAATCTTCTCTTAGCCTTGCCTTAATATTACGTTTACTGCCTGGATATGCTAGGTTCTGAAGATATTCGTGTTCTATTGATCATTTTGGAGCACAGGTGCAGATGAGAGCTGCTGTTCCATTGGGAAGTTTGCATCTTCTTCGCACAGGATTCCCCAAGAAAATTTCGCGAAATGTTGTGGTTGGTCTCTTCCGAATGTCAGTCCTGCTTTAGTATTGCTTGCCTATCAAACTGTTACGCAAATTTGTGAACTAATGAATCAACCGATGTGGGGATCAGCCGGGAAAGAGGAGTTGCTGCAGAAGATCAGTATTGGCAGTGAATCGAAATGTAATTTCGATGAGCCGCACGACCTACTCCTGCTATTGTTTCTTATGTCCTAATAACCATACGATGTATCAATTTAGAACAAAATGGATATCATCAGCAGTAACATAACGGGGAGATGCACTGTAATGAGGAATGTTCAGTTACCATTCCCCAAAATCATCCAGAGTTTTTTTGAGGCAGCAAAATGTCTAGGTTGCAATGCCGAACGTGGCATTTGACTATCCGCATGTCAGAGACTAAATATTCATATTTCAACTGGAAAACTGCAAAAACTGAAACAAAATGTCTGTTAATGATTCTGGTTTCAAGGCACACTACGTAGAAATGGGTACGAACTATGAAAGAATGAGCAGGAGTGAACACGGTCAATTGAATTACATGAGAACTGTAGATGAAGCCGATCATTATTGCTGGGTCTGGCTTGTACGAACATAACTTTCAATCTTATTCCCGAGAGCTGTCTGATAGGTTAATATCTTGGATTTTGAGATGTTTGTGTTTTAGCCACCATGTTATTTACATCAGTGTCAAAGCTGCTGATGTAATGTGTTTGTTAGAGTGACTGTAGCTAATTGCAATCATCAGGTGTATAACCATGTCAGTGGAGACTTACTCCTGTATAAATCAGGGCCCATTGCAATGTATCAGCTCAGACTGCCTGGCGGAGCTCTGGGACCCACTCCGACAGATGTCACTGCTTCTCACATAAATGGGATATCGAATCATCCTTCGGATAGAAGACTTATACTGTCCTGTTATTGCAGTCGTTGGAGTTCCTCGTAAGACATTATCGCAGCTTTAAGGGTGTAAATGGATGTTGACTGTGATGCTGAGCCTGGCAAAAATGTCTTCTCCGAACAGATTTTGAATAGCCGCCTGTTTTGTTCTGTTGTTTAAGTAACTGAGTGCATTAAATTTCTGCTGTTTACTTCTTGTATGAATTGAGATATACCTGTAATAAACCTCGTTTATCCAACACGGATATTTTTGCTGGAATATTGTCTTTATGTGATGCATTGGAATCAAGTTTATGGGGTAAGAGCATGTATCTGTTCATCAAGACTGGATAGCATTTCATTATGTAAAACTAAGCTGTCCTGGAATATGACTCCATTCATGTTTCTCAGTGATTAATAATGAGAGAGCTCACTTTCTCAGTGGGACAAGGAGGCAGCACAATCTGCTCACTGAAAAACGTAGGTCTCAATGTATTTAATAGTTATCACTGTTATGAAATATCATTTCACTGCTTGTATATCTGACGACACTTTGGTGGTCTGGCGACTGAACTTAGTTTGCTGCTGACACTTTCACATCTCCTTCTCTTTTTCAGTGTGAATAAATTATTTGACCGTCACTGGACTTGATTGTAACATGAAATGTTTATGACTACAAGTATCAGTTTTCACTCTATATGTTGGAAACTGGAGCAATTGTATTGATCTGGAGAATATAAGTAGCAGCGGTGATGTTGCTGTTTTGTTCATTGAAAAATCGCAATGGCTAGCGCATTTGTGCATAATTAAATGTGTGGAATTTCAATCATCGTGAGGTTTATCTGGAAGAGACATTCAATTCTCTTTATTCCATGCATTGTAGATGAAGTGAACAGGGCAGCAGAATAGGTTGGAACGTGAATGATCTGTAGAAAGAATATCACTTTCCACATGCATATTTTGCTTTAACAACTTAGGAATAAGAATAGATAGTTGGAACACCGGGTGGTGAACTGTAGCAGCTCAGGATGTTGGGATGTAATCGGATGTGAAAATGGACATTGTGAATGAAGATAATAAAAACAGATAGAGAGAGGAGTGATAGATATGGCAACGTCTGAGAGAAGCGAAATTGTAAAATATTAATAATTCACCACAGCTTCATAAACTTCCAGCACATTATAAATAGAAAATAAAACGGAAACGTTTTATTGGGTGGTTGTTTGATTGCTTTAGTTTTAATTGTTGTACAATCTCCTCATTTTTATTTTTCTATCAGGTCCTCAGTCGTTTTTGGTTAATCTTCGATTTTATTTATCTATATGTTAAAAATTAAACATAATTCAATTTTTAAAAAATTAAACAAGTAATATCTTAGGAGCATAGGAAAATGAATAGGCAAGTTAGCCGTTGGAGCCGGTTCTGTCATTCAAGACATATTGGCAAACCTGTGATTCAAAGCTGTATATACCCCTTTGGCTCATAACCATAAATGTCTTTGGTTAACAAATATTTTTAAAACTTAGATTTCAAATTAGCCATTGATAGTCTACATTCCAAAGTACTTAAGGAAGTGGCCCTAGAAATAGTGGATGCATTGGTGATAATTTTCCAACAGTCTATCCACTCTGGATCAGTTCCTATAGACTGGACGGTTGCTAATGTAACACCACTTCTAAAAAAAGGAGAGAGAGAGAAAACATTAATTATGGACCAGTTAGCCTGCCATCAGTATTGGTGGAAATGTTGGAGTCATTTATTAAGGATGAAATAGCAGCACATTTGGAATTCAGCATGGATTTATGAAGGGGAAATCATGCTTGACAAATCTTCTGGAATTTTTTGAGGATGTAACTAGTAGAGTGGACAGAGGAGAACCAGTGTATGTGGTGTATTTGGACATTCAAAAGGCTTTTGACAAGGTCCCACACAAGAGGTTGGTGTGCAAAATCAAGGCACATGGTATTGGGGGTAATGTACTGACGTGGATAGAGAACTGGTTGGCAGACAGGAAGCAGAGAGTCTGGATTAACGGGTCCTTTTCAGAATGGCAGGCAGTGACTAGTGGAGTGCCGCAGGGCTCTGTGCTGGGACCCCAGCTCTTTACAATATATATTCATGATTTGGATGATGGAATTGAGTGTAATATCTCCCAAGTTTGTAGATGACACTAAACTGGGTGGCGGTGTGAGCTGTGAGGAGGACACTAAGAGGCTGCAGGGTGATTTGGACATATTAGGCGATTGGGCAAATACATGGCAGATGCAGTATAATGTGGATGAATGTGAGGTTAGCCACTTTGGGGGCAAAAACACGAAGGCAGAATATTATCTGAATGGCTACAGATTAGGAAAAGGGTAGGTGTAGCGAGACCTGGGTGTCGTGATTCATCAGTCATTGAAGGTTGGCATGCAGGTACAGCAGGCGGTGAAGAAGGCAAATGGATTGTTGGGCTTCATATCAAGGGGATTTGAATATAGGAGCAGGGAAGTCTTGCTGCAGTTGTACAGGGCCTTGGTGATGCCCCACCTTGAATATTGTGTTCGATTTTGGTCTCCTAATCTGAGGAGGGGCGTTCTTGCTATTGAGGGTGTGCAGCGGAGCTTCACCAGACTGACTCCTAAGATGGCAGGACTGACATATGAGGAGAAACTGGATTGACTGGGCCTGTATTCACTGGAGTTTAGAAGGATGAGAGGGGATCTCATAGAAACATGTAAAATTCTGACGGGACTCGACAGGTTCGATGTAGGAAGAATGTTCCCGATGTTGGGGAAGTCCAGAACCAGGGGACATCGTCGTAGGATAATGGGTAAGCTATTTAGGACTGAGGTGAGGAGGAACTTCTTCACTCAATAGTTGTTAACCTGTCGAATTCCCGGCGCAGAGAGTTGTTGATGCCAGTTCGTTAGATATATTCACGAGGAAGTTAGATATAGCCCTTGCGGCTAAAAGAATCAAGGGGTATGGAGAGAAAGCAGGAACGGGGTATTGAAGGAATGATCAGCCATGATCTTATTGAATGGTGGTGCAGGTTCGAAGGGGCGGATGGCCTACTGCTGCACCTATTTCCTATGTTTCTATATTTCTATGATCTAGTAGCAATTGTCGTTGGCAGAAGAGAGTTACAAACTTCTACCAAACTTGTGTGTAGTACTGTATTCTAATATCAAACCTTAAATTTCTGGCTCCATGTTTTCGACCATGACCCTTGGCCTAGACTCCCCAACAAGTGTAAATATTTTATCTCTCTCTACCCTACCTGTTTCCCTTCATAACTGGAACATTTGATAAAATTACCCCTTGAACATCTCAATTTCAGTGAATACAAACATAGTTTGTCTAATCTCTCTTCATAATAGAGCCCCGGTTATGAATCTGGTAAATCTATGCTGCACTCTCTCCAAGGTCAATATATCCTTCCTAGGTTACGCTGACCAAAAATGTTTACAATACTCTAGGTCTGCTCTAACCAGGGTTATGTATATCTGTCGCATATCTTCTAATAATTTAGTTGTTGTCCTCTTGATCTAAAGACCTGCAATGCATTAGGCGTGTCGATTATTTCCTGTACCTGTTCATAACATTTTAATGATTTATGGAAGGCTGTGGAACTGCTTGGGAGCAGCAGCAGCAGCTGTGGCACGGCGGAGCATTTAACAGCAAGGCTCAACAGACAAGGGACATCAGAGTTTAAAAGTGACATCGGCAAAACGGAATGAGCTGATTGGAGAGAAGTGGGAGGGTGTTTTTATGTTAATTTAGTTCTTAGTCTTTAACTGAAAGTTAGTTTTTAGACTTTTAAATCAATGTTAATGCTTAGTCTTTTAAATAACATTTCGCTGCTATCTTTTAAATAAATGTTCGCTCTTAGTCTGTAAAATAATGGTTCGCACCTGTCTGTAAAATAAAGCGATGGCAGGAATGGCAGGGCAGTGCAGTCAAGCGCAGTGCACATCCTGTGTCATGTAGACATTAATTTACGCTTTGCATAGCATGGATGACTACATGTGCAATAAGTGTATCGAGCTGCAACAAATCCAGCGACAGTTTACGTAGAATGAGTCACTGTCGTGGTTCAGCGAGGCTGAGACGTATGTGGATAGCATGGTTCTATATGTTGTCACACCACAGCCTGAGAGAGAGCGAACAGCGATCAAGTGGTGAGTCCCCGATATAAGATGAACATGCACGTAGCACAGAAGGCCCTGCAGAGTATCTCGCTCTCCAAGCAGTATACTATCCTGAGTATGGGCGGGGATGATGGTTCCTCTGAGCTGTATAAAACACTAGTTAGGCCACAGCTAGAGTATTGGGTGCAGTTGTGGTCAACGCATTACAGGAAGGATGTTTGCCCTGGAGAGGATACAGAGGAGCTTTAGGAGGATGTTGTTGGGAATGGAGAATATTAACTATGTGGACAGATTGGATAGGCTGTGTTTGTTTTCCTTGCAGCAGAGCAGGCTGAGGGTTGATCTAATACAAGTGAATAAAATTACGAGGGGCCTGAGCAGTGGGGTCAACAACAAGGAAGAATACATTTTAATTAATTGGTCGAAGTTTTAGAGAGGAGTTGATGGGAAATTTGTTCACCCAGAGGTTCGTGGGGCTTTACAACTCATTGCATGAACGGGTGGTAGAGGCAGAAACCCTCAACACTTAAAAAAATAACTTGTAGATGCATTTAAAGTGCTGTTACTTGCAGGGCTACGGACCCAGAGCTGGAAAGTGGGGTTAGGCTGGGTAGCCTCTTGTTGGCCGGCACGGACACGCTGGGTCGGAATGGCCGCCTTCCCTGCTGTACATTTCGAAGATTCTATGATTCTACGTATGTGGATTCTGAATTCTGATCTGACCTGCTGTATTGTTACAGTTTCAGCATTTAGAAAGTAAGCTATGCTGTACATTTCAAATTCAAAATTGACGAACTCACAATGACCAACATTGAAATCTATTTGCAACTGTTTTGCTTATTCACTTAATCTATCAATATATTTTTATAATTGTATGATTTCGTATGCACTGCGAAATGGAGTGGAATGCTCTACAATTTGGCAACTGAGATTTGGTTGGATAGGAAATTCGTTGCAACAACAACGAGGTGTATTTATATAGCGTCTTTAACAGCAAAATGTCTCAAGCCACTTCACGGCAGTGTTGTAAAATAAACTTCAAAAGATGCAGCTTATAAGGAGAATTTAGTGCAGCTGACCAAAACCTTTAAGGGAGGGAAGTTATAAGGAGTGGTTTAAAGGAGGAAAGAGAGTAAAAGTGGCAGTGAGGTTTGGGATGCTTTCCACAATTCCGGGCCATGCTTGTTGAAGGCTCGCCATCAACTGATGAGCAATCATAATCAGCAACCTCAAGTGACCAGAATCAGAGGAGCGCAAATAGCTCGGCAGTGCGGGGGGGGGGGGGGGCGGAGTTGTGGAACTGGAGCAGATGACAGAGATAGGTAGGGGCAAGGCGATAGAAGAATTAGAAAAAAAGCATGAGAATTTAAAAATGGAACCGTTGTTTACTCATGGGGCAATGTAGGTCAGCGAGCACAATGGTGATGGGTGAACCGGACTTGGTGCGAGTGAGGACAAAGGCAGCTGACTTTTGGATGACCTGGTTATGTCGTGCAGGGCGAGTATTTTGATGAGATGGTGGCGGCTAGCATGCTGCAGGAAACTCGTGTCAAAGGAAGTGTCTCGAGTAAGGATTTCTACGAAGTGCTCCTTACAGCGGGCCCTGACTGCCTCGGTGTCCTGAATGAATATCTCCCCGTTCTTGGCCAGCAGTGAGTTGGGATCTTGTGTGCATGGACTATAGGTGGACTTAACTGCGGTGTAGAATTCTCGCACATCTTGGTTATCAGGCAGCTGTTTAATCTCCTGTGCTTTCTCAACCCACAGTTTATTCTTTAGCTAGTAAGTGTTTTGTTGGACCTCGTCCGTCAGCCGTCGATGGAGCTGCATTGATGATCCAGAATTAGGTTGCTGCTTTAAATTCAGAAATGCCCGGCGATTGTGGTTTATTATGTCCTGGATTTCCTGGTCATTCTCGTGAAACCAGTCCTGGTGTTTGCTGGTTGAGTGGCAGAACGTCTCGACGCAGATGCTGGTTATATTGGCCTGGAGGGCAGACTAAGCGCTGTGGGCACTGCATCTCGGTATCATTGAGGGTGGCCAGCTTGGCAGTGAGGCGCTGGCTGTACATGGCTCTCTTGTCTGGGTCTTTTAGTGCCCCGGTGTTGACTTTTCTATGGCATACTTCTGTTGCCTTCGCTGCTTTGGCGATATATTAATACCATCTCGGCAAAACCTCAGCCCTGCATGAGGTAGAAAAGCCCATCCGTCAGCTCAAGACCAACAAGAAATCAGGAGCAAATGGAATCCCGCTGAGGCATTAAAGTATGGCAGGGAAGCATTATTGGCATGACTGCATGTTTTCAACTCTCTTATCTGGAGGGAGGAGAGCATGTCGGGCGATCTCAGAGATGCCATAATTTTGAACAACTTTTTAAAAAGAGGCAAGTCAGACTGCGGCATCTACAGGGGAATCTCCCTGCTGAAGGTGTGTGAAAGTATTTGCTAGAATCTTATTCAATAGTCTTTTCCCTGTGGCTGAAGAGCTCCTGCCAGAGTCGCAATGTGGATTCCGTCCACTAAACTGCTACAAAGGACATGTAATGCAGCACGTGACAACTGGATGAGATGTGTTGGGAACAGCACCAACCCTTGTACATGGACTTCTTTAACCTCAGAAAGTCCTTTGACACTGTTAAACTCGAGGGACTTTGAAGCGTCTTCCTCTGTTTCGGCTTCCCCAAAAGTTTTGTCACCATCCTCTGCCTGCTCCACGACTACATGCAAGCTAACGGCTCCGCCACAAAACCAATCCATAACCGGATCGGGGTCAAGCAGGGCAGCATCATCCCGCCAATGCTCTTCTCAATCTTCCTTGCTGCAGTGTTCCATCGCACGCTGAACAAACTCTCGGCTGGAGTGGAATTAACTTATAGAACCACTGGGAACGTGGTCAACATTCATTGCCCCTAGGCTAGATCCAAGGTCGTCCCATCCTCTGTCATCGAACTACATATTGATTGGGCTAACCAGATTGGTAGCAATGCGATGGAGGAGGATTTCCTGGAGTGCATTAGTGATGGGTTTCTAGAACAATATGTCGAGGAAACAACTAAGGGGCTGGCCATCCTCGATTGGGTGATGTGTAATGAGAAAGGACTAATTAGCAATCATGTTGTGGAGGCCCCTTGGAGAAGAGTGACCATAATATGGTAGCAATCTTTATTAAGATGGAGAGTGACACAGTTGATTCAGAGACTAGGGTCCTGAACTTAAGTAAATGTAACTTCGATGGTATGAGACGTGAATTGGCAAGAATAGACTGGCGAGTGATACTTAAAGGGTTGACGGTGGATAGGGAATGGCAAACATTTAAAGATCACATGGATGAACTTCAACAATTGTACATCCCTGTCTGGAGTAAAAATAAAACGGGGAAGGTGGCTAAACCGCGGCTGATAAGTGAAATTAAGGATAGTGTTAAATCCAAGGAAGAGGCATATACATTGGCCAGAAAAAGCTGCAAACCTGAGGACTGGGAGTATTTTATAATACAGCAGAGGAGGACAAAGGGTTTAATTAGGAGGGGGGAAAATGGAGTATGAGAGGAACCTTGCTGGGAACATAAAAACTGACTGCAAAAGCTTCTATAGCTATGTGAAGAGAAAAAGATTAGTGAAGACAAACGTAGGTCCCTTGAGGTCAGATTCAGGTGAATTTCTAATGGGCAACAAAGGAATGGCGGACCAGTTAAACAAATACTTTGGTTCTGTCTTCAGGAAGGAAGACACAAATAACCTTCCGAATGTACTAGGGGACAGTGGGTCTAGTGAGAAGGAGGAACTGAAGGATATCCTTATTATGCAGGCAGTTGTGTAAGGGAATTGATGGGATTGAAGGCTGATACATTCCCAGGGCCTGATAGTCTGCATCCTAGAGAACTTAAGGAAGTAGCCCTAGAAATAGTGGCTGCATTGGTGATCATTTTCCAACAGTCCACCGACTCTGGATCAGTTCCTAGATACTGGAGGGTAGCTAACGTAATACCACTTTTGAATAAAGGACGGAAAGAGAAAGGGGGTAATTATAGACTGGTTAGCTTGATATCAGTAGTGGGGAAAATGTTGGATTCAATTATTAAACATGAAATAGCAGCGCATTTCGAAAGCAGTGACAGGATCGGACCAATACAGCATGGATTCATGAAAGGTAACTCATGCTTCACAAATAACCTAAAATATTTTGAGGATGTAACTGGTAGAATGGGCAAGGGACAACCAATGGATGTGGTGTATTTGGACTTTCAAATAGCTTTTGACACGGTCCCACGCAAGAGATTGGTGAGCAAAATTAAACCACATGGTATTGGGGGTAATGTACAGACCTGGTTAGAGAACTGTTTTTCTGACAGGAAGCTGAGAGCGGGAATAAATGGGACCTTAAGAGGAAAGCAGGCAGCACCTAGTGGGGTACCGCAGGGCTTAGTGCTGGGACCCCAGCGATTAACAATATACCTCAATGATTTAGATGAAGGAATTGAGTGTAATATCTCCAATTTTGCAGATGACACTAAGCTAGGTGGCGGTGTGAGCAGTGAGGATGACGCTAAGAGACTGCGCGGTGACTTGGACAGGTTCGCTGAGTGGGCAAACACATGCCAAATGCAGTATAATGTGGATAAATGTGAGCTTATCCACTTGGTGGCAAAAACACTAAGGCAGAATAGTATCAGTGGCGAGAGATTATGAAATGGGGAAGTGCAACGAGACCTGGGTGTCATGGCACAACATTCATTGACAGATGGCATGCAGGTACAGCAGGCAGTGAAGAAGGCAAAAGGTATGTTGACCTTCATAGCTCGGGGATTTGAGTATCGGAGCAGGGAATTCTTACTGCAATTGTACAGGGCCTTAGTAAGGCCTTACCTGGAATATTGTGTTCAGTTTTGGTCTCCTAACCTGAAGAAGGACATTCTTGCTATTGAGGGAGTGCAGCGAAGGTTTACCAGACTGATTTCCGGGATGGCAGGACTGACATATGAAGAGAAATTGGATCGATTGGGCCTGTATTCATTGGATTCAGAAGGATGAGAGGGGATCTCATAGAAACATATACAATTCTGACACGACCGGACAGTTTAGATGCAGGAACAATGTTCCCGATGTTGGGAAAGTCCAGAACCAGGGGATGTAGCCTAAGGATAAGGAGTAAGCCATTTATCACTGACATGAGGAGAAACTTCTTCACTCAGAGTGTTATTAACCTTTGGAATTCCCGACCGCAGAGAGTTTTTGCTGCCAGTTGTTTTGATATATTCAAGAGGGAGTTAAATATCGCACTTACGGCTAAAGGGATCAAGGTGTATAGAGAGAAATCAGGAAATGGGTACTGAGGTGAATGATCAGTCATGATCTTATTGAATGGTGGTGCTGGCTCTGAGGGTCTAATGGCTTACATCTGCACCTATTTTCTATGTTTCTATGTTTCTGAAGTACATGGACGGCACTTGCATCTGCACATTCAAAGGCCGAGCTATGAGCCATCGTCAACATCTTCACCGGGGTGTACGAAAGCATGGGCCTTACACTAAACATCCAGAAGACAAAGGTCCTCCACCAACCAGACCCAGCCACACAGCACTGCCTCCTGGTGACCAAATACACTTCATGGCCTTGGACAACATGGAACTTTTTCTCACAGCGGGAGCCGACTTTCAGCAAGGGCAGACATCGACGACGAGATCCAACACCGCATCCAGAGCACGAACACAGCCTTCAGTCGCCTGAGGAAGAGAGTGTTTGAAGACCAGGACCTCAAAGCTTGCACCACCTTATGGTCCACAGGGCTGTTGTGATACCCGCCCTCCTATATGGCTCAGAGACATGGACCATGTACAGTGAACACCTCAGCACTGGAGAAATGTCACCAACGCTGCCTCCGCAAGATCGTACAAATCCCCTGCGAGGACAGATGCACCAACATCAGAGTTTGCGATCACACCAACATCACCCGCATCGAAGCACTGACCACACTCGACCAGCTCCATTCGGCGGGCCACCTCGTCTGCATGCCAGATGCGAGACACCCAAAGAAAGCTATGTAATCAGAATTCCCACAAGAAAGGCAAGCCCCAGGGTGGCGGAGGTAACGTTTCAATGAAAGCATGAAAGCCTCCATGTGCCCACCCGTGACAGACTGTAATTCACGCATTCCAACGTATAGGCATCTGAGAACATAATTTTGGAGTGGAAGCAAGGCTTCCTCCTTTTTCAAGGACTGCCTATGATGATGATCAGCTCATGTTCATGTTGTGTAGATTGTGAGAGGTCAGCCAGGAGTGCGTTGTAACAGTCAAGGCTCGAGGTTAAAATGGCACGGAAGAGAGTTTCATTAGCAGATGAGCTGAGACAGGGGTGGAGTCGAGCAATGTAAATTGCGGAGTTGGAAATATGGAGGGGCCAATATGGCACCAAGGTTGCGAAAAATCTGCTTCAGACTCAGCCGGATGTAAACGAGAGGAATGTAGTCCATGGAGTATAGCGTTAGCAGACTGATCCTTCCCTAATGATTGTTTTATATATAAATAATGATGACTGTAATATCTGTTCCATAACTGGATTCAGTACGCACAGACGTAATCCATGCCGAGCAGAGGTTTTATCCTTTTTACCGTGATTCGTTTATTAATTATCTCCATCTTTCTGTCTTAACTGTCTTTCGGCACTGCGCATAACGGGCTTCCGAATCGATACCACCTGAGTTACGCCACAGCTGAAATCTCTTTTCATCCCAGTATATTCCAGAATTGAATATCTCAGTTTTAAAGATCGCATCATTCGAAACGAATGAGGCTTAACAGGTGAGTAACTGTGTGTATCAAGTTACATGGACCTAAAGCCGCGTTAAATTAGTTAGCTTTAGTGAATGAGCATGAAGAGCCCCAACGTCGGCAGTTTACAATGTGCAAAACAAATTGGCATGAAAAACGGGAGGATTCTGCAATTCCAAGCAGCTGCATCATTGAAGATGCAGCAAAAGGCTTCGGACCTGATGTGCTGTGAGAATGAACAGGCCTGCGTCTAAAAGAATGTCAGACATTAAATGGTTGAATATCGCCCTGTGTCTGAATTCTACATGTCCATAAGCAGGTAGCAATTTTTTGTACAATGAAAAGGTGAAGGTTTTGACGAGTAATCTGTCAATATCCTACTGATTAGGTGGCAATGTACGTTGTCAGCAGGATGCAAAGAGATATCAAGGCGACATACACAGACCAAGTGAATGGGCAGGAACATGGCAAATTGAATCTAATGTGAATAAATGAGAAGTTGTCCACTTTGGCAAATGTTGGTTTCCAGAGGGACCTGGATGTTCTTGTACGTGAAGCGTTGCAAGTTAACATGCATATAGAGAAAGATAATAAGAAAGCTAATTATATATAGGTATTTAATTCAACAGGATTTGATAACGATATCCATGCTACAGAGGAAGTGCAACCAAGTTTCACCAGACTGATGCTGGGATGTGGGGAATTGTCCTATGTGTAGAAATTGACTAGACTTGAGCTATATTCTCTAGAGTTTATAATAATGAGAGGTGATGTACTTGAAACGTACACAAATCTTACAGGATTTGACAGGGTAAATGCCAGGAGGATGTTTCCTCTGGTTGGGGTATCCAGGAACAAGGGCCATAATCTCATAATTAACAGACGGCCAGTTTGGCCAGTTCGGACAGAGATGAGAAGAAACTTCTTCATTCAAAGGTGAGTCTTTGGAATTCTCTGCCCCAGAGGAGAATGAAGGCTCAGTCTTTAACTACATTCACAGCAGACACCGAGAGATTATTGAATTATAGTGAATCATAGGATATGACCATAGTGCAGGAAACTACATTTGAGGTAGATCAGCCACTATCTTATTTATGGCAGAGCAGGCTCGAGGGGGCAGAATGGTCTACTTTCCGTCCTAATTCTTAAGTTCTTATGTTATCATGTTCTTATTTACTTTACGTGGTTAAAATTGCAGATACCAGCAACAGAACCGACGATTCTCATCCAACTGTGATTCATATTTTGAACATTAACATATTTTTTTAAAGTCGAGGTCTTCTTTGATACGATTTATGACAAGGTCTGAATTGAAAGATGTATTTGCTTGCAAACTTCCACAGTACCGACTTTGCATGTATGGAGTCGACTTACCGTTGTGAGTGCAAGTTCTGGAATAGTAATTGCAGAATTGAAATAACAGCCCATGTCCCAATTAAAAAGCAGCCTATAAAGAAGAATCATCCCGCAACTCAAGGCTAGAGCTTCGGGGAAGTAATTGTATTTTTACTTATCATGAATAAATCGCAAACAATATGTAATCTTTTGTGTCTGATTATTCATAAAGATATATTGTATTGCTCAATAAAAGTAGAATTCTAAGTGGTTAATGAATCTAGTTGTTGGAGTAAATGTAACTAATATAACATGTGGTACATGCCCGGTAATTGGCTGCATGGATGTTCTCCTCGGGCATCAGTCAGATTCCTTAGAACTAATATTAATATTTGATCATTCGCAGCCTTGTGATCAGCACCACAAATATCGCTGTTACTCGCAGAAAATGGGATATCCAATAATACATTGGATCGAACGCCTCTACTACCCTGTGCTTGCAGTCTTTGGTGTCACAGGTAAGATATTAAATCCAGTTATTCATGTGGAAAGCGCTTTGTGATGATTACCGTTCCTGCAGCGTGGCTAGCCCAGCGACACCTTTGTCCTGATTTGCTTTCCATACCGTCTTATTTCAACTGGATCATTGAAAGGTAGACGCCAATAAATCCATCTCGGGCAGTGGTACAAAACGCGCGGTAGTGGAACTGCTGCCCGTTATAGGCCGTGCCAGTTATCTCTCCCACTGCAGTTCATGGAACTATATATCAGGCGCTCTGTATAAGGGGCAGACGATCCGATACAGCCTGGTTTGCACATCGCCCTAGAGCCATTACTAGAATCAAATGCTCATCTTTCTCGAAAGGTTAACGTTTGTTGACTATTTGAAGGAAGCCATTTTGGAGAATTAGCCTAATCTCTTGTGCATTGTGCAATCTCCCATCTAAAATAGACAAGTCATCAGGTCAGAAATAGCGCTGGTATGGCTCAGGTACACCTTGGTTTGCTCCAATGATTCAAATATGTTGTGCATGCGGTTATGAGTGGTAACAAGTGGGGAGCAAATAACTTTGCAGCTTAAAATAGGTTCCATTTTTCTAACCATAACATTTGCATTCTTCACCTCTCAATTGCTTTCTGCATAAAAGTAGGATGTTACTTGCTGTACTCATGTCCTGCGCTTCACTTACTTAGCTGAACTCTTTGAATGTGAAATTGTCACAAATGTTCCAGTTGCACTGAACTATTTCACACTGATACGAATCTGATTCCAGAACTTGATGCACGAGTCACCAGAATTACCGCATTCCAGCCGTGATCACATATTTCTTCATTCACATGACAACGTGTTATATTAACATTTGAGTTGCCCCGTGCTCAAAATGCCACTTTGTTGTTTCTGCCATGACTTATAATGGAACTACAGAGTTGCTCTGCTGGGGGTAATGCATGAAACATGTAGTATGGGCCCAGAATTTGTGAAGGATAAGATGATGAACTAACACCGCCAGCTGTTATTATCCCTTTGAAACTGACCACAACATCAGGGTTAAGTGCATGTGAATCAACACGAAAGTCTTCAACTTGCAGTCAAACATTCACTAATTAACATAACCCAGTTTCAATGTAAGCAGGGAAAATCCAACTGACAAAAACTTGTCTTTCTGTGTAATGCACAAAGGGTACACAACCAGGTCGGGGATGGGTGACCAACTGGAAGGGCAGTGGAAGGAAGGTAGTGCAGGGGTCCCCTGCGGCCATTGCTCTGCAAAACAGATACACCGCTTTGAGTACTGTTGAGGGGGATGATTCATAAGGGGAGAGCAGCAGCAGAGAAGTTCATGGCACCGTGGTTGGCTCTGCTGCACAGGACGGCAGGAAAAAGAGTTGGAAAGCTATAGTGAATTTTATTGTAAGGGGCATAGATAGACGTTTCTGCGACTGCAACCGAGACTCCAGAATGGTATGTTGCCTCCCTGGTGCAAGGGTCAAGATGTCTCAGAGCGGGTGCATGGCATTTTGAAAACGGAGGGTGAACAGCTAGTTGTCGTGGCGCATATAGGTACCAAAGATATAGGTAAACGGTCGGATGAGGTCCCACAAGATGAATTTAGTGAGCTCGGAGCTAAATTGAAAAATAGGATATCAAAAGAAGTAATCTCAGGATTCCTAACAGTGCCACGTGCTAGTCAGCGTAGGAATCGCAAGATAGCTCAGATGAATACATGGCTTGAGTAGTGGTGCAGAAGGGAGGGATTCAAATCCCTGGGACATTGGAACCAGTTCTGGGGGAGGTGAGACCAGTACAAACCAGATGAACTGCACCTGGGCAGGACTGGAACCATGTCCTAGGTGGAGTGTTTGCTGGCTCTGTTGGAGAGTGGTTAATTAATATGACAGAGGGTTGGGAACTTATGCAGGGAGATAGAGGGAAGTAGAATGGGGGCAGAAATAAAAGATAGAAAGAAGAAAAGTAAAAGTGGAGGGCAGAGAAACTTAAGGCAAAAAGCAAAAGGGGCAACTTTACAGAAAAATTCTAAAGGGGCAAAGTGTGTTAAAAAGACAAGCCTGAAGGCTCTGTGCCTCAATGCGAGGAGTATTCGGAATAAGGTGGATGCACAGATAGCAGTGAATGGATATGATGTAATTGGCATCACGGTGACATGGCTCCACGGTGACCAAGGCTGGGAACTCAACATCCAGGCGTATTCAACATTTAGGAATGACAGACAGAAAGGAAAATGAGGTGGGGTGGCATTGCTGGTTAAAGAGGAAATTAATGCAACAGTCAGGAAGGACTTAAGCTTGGATGATATGGAATCGGTATGGGTGGAGCGACGGAATACCAAAGGGCAGAAAACGCTCGTGGGAGTTGTGTGCAGACCACCAAACGGTAGTAGTGAGGTTGGGGATAGCATCTAAAAAGAAATCAGGGAAGCGTGCAATAAAGGTACTGCAGTTTTCATGGGCGACTGTAATCTATATATTGATTGTGATAAGCAAAATGATAAAAATGCGGTGGAGGATGATTTCCTGGAGTGTATTAGGGATGGTTTTCTCGACCAATATGTCGAGGAACCAACTGGAGGGCTGGCCATCCTAGACTGGGTGATGTGTAAAGAGAAAGGGCTAATTACCAATCTTGTTGTTTGAGGCACTTTGGAGAGGAGTGACCGTAATATGGTAGAATTCTTTGTTAAGATAGAGAGTGACACAGTTAATTAGGAGACTCGGGTCCAGAACTTAAGAAACAGTAACTTCAATGGTATGAGACTTGAATTGGCTAGAATAGACTGGTGAGTGATTCTTAAAGTGTTGACAGTGGATAGTAAATGGCAGACATTTAAAGATCACATTAATGAACTTCAACAATTGTACATCCCTGACTGGATTAAAAATAAAACGGGGAAGGTGGGTCAACCGTGGCAAACAATGGAAATCAAGGCGAGTGTTAAATCCAAGGAAGACGCATTTAATTTGGCCAGTAAAAGCTGCAAACCCGAGGACTGGGAGAAGTTTATAACACAACAGAGGATGACAAAGGATTTAATTAGGAGGGGGAATATAGAGTCTGAGAGGAAGCTTGCTGGGAACATAAAAACTAACTGCAATAGCTTCTATAGATATGTGAAGAGAAAAAGATTAGTAAAAACAAACGTAGGCCCTTGCAGTCAGATTCAGGTGAATTCATAATGGGGAACAAAGAAATGGTGCACTAGTTGAACAAATACTTTGGTTCTGTCTTCATGAATGAAGACACAAATAACTTTCCGGAAATACTGGGGGACCGAGGGTCTAGTGAGATGGAGGAGCTGAAGGAAATCCTTATTTGGCGGGAATTTGTGTTCAGGAAATTGATGGGATTGAAGGCTGATAATTCCCCGGGGCTTGATAGTCTGCATCCCAGAGCACTTAAGATGTAGCCCTAGAAATAGTGGATGCATTGGTGATCATTTTCCAACAGTCGATCGATTCTGGATCAGTACCAGTGGACTGGAGGGTAGCTAATCTAACACCACTTTTTAAGAAATGAGGGAGAGAGAAAACGGCTAATTATAGACTTGTTAGCCTCACATCGGTAGTGGAGAAAATGTTGGAATCAATTATTAAAGATGAAATAGCAGCACATTTGGAAAGCATGACAGGTTTGATCCAAGTCAGCATGGATTTATGAAAGGAAAATCCTGCTTGACAAAACGTCTAGAATTTTTTGAGGATGTAACTAGTCGAGTGGACAAGGGAGAACCAATGGATGATTTTGACAAGGTCCGACACAAGAGATTGGTGTGCAAAATTAAAGCACATGGTATTGGGGGTAGTGTACTGATGTGGATGGGGAACTGTTTGGCAGACAGGAGACATAGAGTCGGGATAAACGGGTCCTTTTCAGAATAGTACGCAGTGACTACTGGGGTGCCGTAGGGCTCAGTGCTGGGAACACAGATATTTACAATATACATTAATGTTTTGGATGAGGGAATTGAGTGTAATATCTCCAAGTTTGCAGATGACACTAAGCTGGGTGACGGTGTGAGCTCTGAGGTGGACGCTAAAAAGCTGCAGGATGACTTGGACTGGTTAGGTGATTGGGCAAACGCGTGGCAGATGCAGTATAATCTGGATAAACGTGAGGTTATCGACTTTTGTGGCAAAAACACGAAGGCAAAATATTATCTGAATGGCTACAGATTAGGAAACGGGGAGGTGCAACGAGACCTGGGTGTCATGATACATCAGTCATTGAAAGTTGGCATGCAGGTACAGCAGGCGGTGAAGAAGTCAATGTGCTACTTCTGTTTTATTGTGTACTTTACTTTAATCAATGAATCACTGGATTTACTGTCTGTACTTGTGATGTTTAATGTACCTTCAAAAACCATTATTGATATTCCTGATACAGTTGTCTGCTCACAGTGAGCTGCTAAATTTTTATTTGATGTATTTATTTTAGTTTCCTTCACTGTCCCCTCAATTCGTTGATGTTTAAATACCCTTTATCCAATATCTCTCATCATCAAGGGTCTGAGCCACGGTCGACAACCCAAACTTTTTCTCCTCTCCTCGGTCCATGAAACTGCCTGCACTGTTGAGTTTTTGCAGCGTTTTCTCCTGGATTCTTTAAACTTGCACTTTTTGAACACTTCCCCCGTATAAGAATCTTACAGTTCCACGCTATTTCTCATGTTTTTAATTTTATTTCTTATATTGAATTAGTATTTATTTACAGCTGTTTTATTTTACACTGCACATGTAGCTTCCTCATTCATTTTTATTCAATTCTGAACATAACTATTCAATTCGTCATTGATTCTGTACAGTTGACTCTTACTTTGTGTTCATCACCGAATACTTTCTTGGATTGTGATTCTTTATATCTTCTATTTCGTGTAATCTCACAAATGTTCATCATTGTACTACTTTTAAACGTGCTCCTTTGCCTGAAAGCTGGCGATTCGTTATTCATTTATATTGCATCATTTCATCCTCCAACATGATTATCTTACAGGTCTTTATTGATTTCTGGCTTTATTTTAATTTCACATAGCTGACAAGTCATCAAAATTTAGTCACTGAGAAAAGATTGTATCATGCAAGTAATCATTATAGCTTTCTAAATTGTATTTGCGTTGCTCATCATTGTAAACTTCCCATTCTTTATCTATTTCATTTTTAACGTTATTTCCATAGTTTATTTGAATCCAACCTGTCTTTGTCTGTTTTATGTCCTGAATAAAGTAACGTGATAGAGTACTGTAGACGTGAGTAAGTGTGACCTTAATCTCTTTATTCTAACTCTAGAGAATTGGTACAGTATGGGAGGCCTGCTTATATGCAGTGCTCCCAAGGAATGCTGGGTCACTTGGGACTCCAACACATACGCCCTTTGGCGGCGGTAGATGCTGGTTACATAAGGTTGCATACATAACTTCACTCCCACCCAAAGTCAATAGTGCACTTATTTACAGATTGAGACCATCTGGGGCTTTTTGCTCCCTAGTCGATCGTCTCGGCACAAATGCAGCTGCAGGTGAGTTAGTTGGTCCTTCGCTGAGCTACTGTGCAGCCGGCCATGCTGGGCTGCTGGGGATGATGAGTTCAGCTTCGTGGTCAACCGTGATGTCAGTTGCCACTTGTGTGTGTGTTGAAGGGTCGAAGTTGGTGGTGTCCTCTTCAGGTTGCTCGTGGCTGTGCGTCAATTGCAGTTTTATTTGGTCAACATGCTTTCTGCAAGCTTGTCCATTTGCGAGTTTGACCTGAAACACCCTACTCCCTTCTTTGGCTCTGACACTGCCACCAAGCCATTTGGGACCATGTCCATAGTTGAGTAAAATACAGGGTCATTGACTTCAATATCACGTGACTAATTTGCACGATCATGGTACATGCTTTGTTGATGCTGCCTGCCCTTGACGTGATCATGGAGATCAGAGTGTACGAGAGAAAGCCTTGTTTGAGCGCCCTTTTCATGATCAGCTCAGCTGGGGCAACCCCGGTGAGCGAATGGTGTCTGGTGTGGTAGCTGAGCAGGTCTCTGGACAGGAGGTTCTGACACACATTTCAAGCTTTGCTTGATGGTTTGGTCTGCCCATTGTGCCTGGCCGTTGGATGCGGCCTTGAACGGTGCAGATGTGACGTGCTTGATCACATTGCGGGTCATTAATTCCTTGAATTCAGCGCTGGTGAAGCACGGCCCGTTGTTGCTGACAGGATATCAGGCAGGTTGTGCGTGGCAAACATGGCTCCTAATTTGTCGATGGTGGCAGTGGACGTTCTTACAGACATAATTACACAATCCACTTTGAATAAGCATCCATGACAACCAAGAAAATTTTGCCTAGAAACAGGCCAGCGAAGTCAATGTGGATCCTATATCACGGTTTGGAGGGCCATGACCACAAACTTACTGGTGCCTCCCTGGGTGCATTGATCAGTTGAGACCAAGTGTTGCTTTGGCACTTGCAAGACTCCACATCTGAGTGGGTGCCTGACAACCACATGCGATCTGGCTACAGTGTTCTTCATTACTATGCCTGCTTAGGTACTGTGTAAGTCTCATATGGACGTTTCCCAGCCTTCTTCGGCAAATCCACGTGATTGCCCCACAAAATTCAGCCCACCTGTATGGACATTTCGTTTTTACACCGCTGGTACGGCTTGATCTCTTCATGCATCTGCGCTGGGACGCTGGACCAGCTCCCATTGGAAGATCGAGTTTTTTAAATGGGACAATAAAGGATCCTGGCTCGTCCAGGTCCCGATCTGCCTGGCCGTAATGGGTGATTTTTCGTTTTCAAATGCATCCATCACCATGTGCAAGTCTGCAGGCTGTGCCATTTGTACTCCAGTGGTGGGCAATCGTAGCCGACCGAGGGTGTCAGCGCAGTTCTCTATGCCTGGCCTATGGCGAATTACACAGTTATATGCAGAAAGTATGAGTGCCCATCTTTGGATGCGAGCACAGACATTGGTACTGATATCTTTGCTCTCTGAGAGTAGCGATATGAGCGGCTTATGTTCAATTTCTAACGCAAACTTAAGCCCAAACAGATACTGATGCATTTCTTGAACCCTGTAAACGCATGCCAGAGTGTTTTTTTCAATCATGCTTTAGGCCGTTTCGGGCATGGACAAGCTCCTGAACGCATAAGCGACCGCTTGCAATGTTCCCGATTAGTTTGCTTGTTGTAACACACACCCGAGCCCGTATGAAGATGCATCACAAGCGAGTACTAAACGTTTAAAAGGATCATGCAGGACAAGGAGTTTGTTGGAACATAACAGATGTCGGGCTTTCTCAAAAGCTGCCTCTTGTGATTTCCCCCATGCTCACTCATATCCCATGCGTAGCATAACGTGTAGATGTTTTTATCAAGGTGCTACACCAGGGTAGGAAATTAACAAAATAATTGAGGACTCCCAGGAACGAAGGCAGCTCCATCATGTTCAGTGGTCTCGGCTCGTTCTTGATGCCCTCCGTCTTGGCGTCGGTGTGTCTGATGCCGTCTGCAGCGATTCTTTTCCCTAAGAACTCGACCTCTGGCTCCAGCAATAAATACTTCGAGCATTCCAAACTGAGTCCCAAAAGATCTATCCGAATTAGAACCTCTTCCAGTTTCTGCAGGTGTTCGATGGTGTCCCGAACTTTCACCAGTATATCATCCTGGAAAACCACAGTGCTTGGAACCAACTTTACCAGAATCTCCATGTTCCTTTGAAAAATGACGTGGCCATTCGAATCCCAAGTGGGCATCAATTTTAGATGAACAGACCTTTGTGCATGTTGATGCAGCTGAGGCCTTTCGAAGATTCCCACAGCTCCTGTGTCAAGTAGGCTGAGATTAGGTCCAACTTGGTGAACGTCTTTCCTCCTGCCAGTTTCGCAAATAGGTAATTTGCCTTGGTAGCGGGTACTGGTCCTGCAGTGACAAACGGTTAATCGTTACTTTATAGTCCCCGCAAATTCTGACTTTGTCATCACCCATGAGAACCAAAACAATTGGACTGGCCCATTCGTTGAACTCCACTGGCTCAATGTTACCCTTTCGTTCCAACCTGTTGAGCTCGATCTCAACTTTCTCTCCCATATATGTGGCACCGCCCGTGCCTTGTGGTGGATGAGTCATGTATCGGGAATCAAATGGATCTGCACTTTCGCCACCGAGAAGCTTCTGATGCCTGGCTCAAACAATGACAGAAACTTGCTCAGAACCTGGGCACATGAGGAATCATCAACATTCGAAAGCACTCGGACGTCGTCCCAGTTCCAGCGAATTTTTCCCAACCAGCTTCTGCCAGACACTGTGAGGCCATCCCCTGGTACTATCCCTAGTGGTCGTTCATGCAGTGCTCCATCATAGGAAACTTTTACAGCTGCACTGTCAATTATGGTGATCAGCTCATTAGAGTAAGTTCTCAGCTTGGTGTGATTGGGGCTCAGCTTGGGCCTGTTTGCCTTGTTGCACCACAGCCTGTCGAAGGCCTTTTTGCTCATGATGGACTGACTCACACCCATGTCCAATTCCATGGCTACTGCAATTCCGTTCATTTCAAGTTGGTGGACATTTCGTGGTGAAGATGTGTACCCCATACACTTCTGCCTCCTCGTTTTGAGTCCTGGTTCAGTTTTATCCTCCATAGATCAGTCATGCTCTGCAACGTGGTGGTTTGCAGGGTTTGCAGCTCGTCTGCACATTCGCTGGATGTGAGCCATTGTTCCACAGAATTTGCAGGCATAGTGTCTGAAGCGGCATTGATGAGCTCGATGATCACTTAGTCATCGCCAACCAGGTGCTAACTGTCTCGCATTATCGCTTGATGGCAGACTCTGAGTTATCTGAGGTCGTGTAGCTGCAGGTGTGTACGTTCTGCCATAGGCCTTCCTGCCTGATATTGACGTTCCTGTGTGTATATTACTTGCCAAAACATCTTTATGCTGCGTAATTTGTTTGGTGTTATCGCTGGTAGACATAAATTACTGGGCTATCGTTATCGCTTTGCTCAGGTTCGGTGGTTCAACAATCAATAGTTTGCGAAGGATAAAGTCATCGCCAATGCTAATTAAAAAAAAGTCTGTTAGCATTTACTCCAGGAATCCATCAAATTTGCAATGTCTTGCAAGGCGCCTTAGTTCGGCGATGTAGCTCGCCACTCCCTGGTCTTCAGACCGTTGACATGTTTAAAATCCATACCTTGACATCAGAACGCTCTCCTTCAGTTTAGGTTCTCTCGGACCAGCGTACACAATTCTTCATACGATTTGGTTGTTGGTTTCCCGGAGCAAGAAGATTCTTCATGAGGCCATAGGTTGTTGCCCCGCAGACGGTGATTTGGATCGCCCTTTGTTTGGCAGCGTTCACACTCACTACCAGCTCGTGGGCCACGAATTATTGGTCGAGTCACTCCACGATGGCCTCCCAATCGAATCCTTCTGATAATTTCTCCAGAATACCAACAGTTCTCTGTATTTTTGCGGGATGGTTCGTTATCTCGTCGCCAGTTGTTGTGTCCACAATAAAGTAATGTGATAGAGTACTGTAGACGGCAGTGAGTGTGACCTTAGTGTATTTATTCTAACTCCAGAGTGTAGATACAGCATGGGAAGCCTGTTTATATACAGCGCTCCCAAGGGACCCCAGCACCCCTTGGGACTCCAACAGATACACCCTCTGGTGGCGGTAGAATGCTGGATACATAGGGCTGCATACATAACAGTCTGCAATGAATTTTATCATGCTCTCCTATGCGGCTCATTGAAAAAATCATTCTACCCGATTCTCTATTTTCTGATTGTGAAAATTTGCTCGTTACCTTCGTAATATGACAAATGTGCGGGCTACGAGTGAAAAAGTCATTTTCGAACGGCAGAGACCGTAACCCGAGCTGCAATTGGCACAAGAGATTGTGGAATCTGAACATTGTGTCAGTCTAAATTCGTTATTTTTATTTGTATTTCTTCCAGTTAACTTGGTGGCGATTATAATCCTGTCTCGTGGAAAGTGTGGTCTCTCCAAATGCATCACTCGTTACCTGGTGGGAATGGCCACGGCCGATCTATTTGTTGTTATCACTGACGTAATTCTGAATCGCATTAATATTATGTATTTTCCTGTTAGTTTTTTGTTCATCACTCCTGTATGTTCTGTATTAGTTGTTCTGTGTATTGCATCACTTGACTGTTCGGTATGGTTTACAGTTGCTTTCACCTTTGATCGCTTTGTAGCCATTTGCTGTCAGAAGCTCAGAGCAAAATATTGCAAGCAGAGAAATGCGACGGTGGTTTTAGGAACCGTGTGTGTGGTGAGCTGCGTTAGATGTATCCCCTTTTACTTTACATTCCAGCCTTATGTTATAATAGACCAAGTACCCTGGTTTTGTGTTCCCAATGCAAGTTACATGACTTCGCCTTTTTGGAGCGCATATGAATGGATTGACAGTATGTTAACCCCTTTAATACCGATTTGTTTAATTGTTCTGTTTAATGCTCTAACGGTGAGACATATTATAGCGGCAAATCGAATCCGCAGGAGCCTCCGGAGCAATGGTGAGCATCAAAATGACCGAGAGACGGAGAACCGTAAAAAATCTATGGTATTGCTATTCACTCTATCTGGTAATTTCATACTCTTATGGATGGTATATGTAGTGCATTCTCTAAATTGGACAGTGGAAAATTATAATTATGTCGACAAATATCTCAATACTCCAGTGTACAAGGTTCAGCAGGTTGGCTTCATGTTGCAACTTCTTTGTTCTTGTACAAACACCTGTATCTATGGATTAACCCAGACTAAATTCAGAGCGGAGTTGAAGAGTGGGATGAAATATCTGTTTACTCTCAATGGAAAATTCATTACATTAAAATAGATAAAGCAATATCTATCGCTTTTCAATCCAGATCACTTTTTTTCTCTTGGGAATGATTCCTTGAATAAGTAATCGGCCTCAAGATGACTGATGGATTATAGCTTTTTAAAATTCAAGCACATTGGTGGATTTCAATCGATGGATTCTTCATCCCAGCAACTTTGCTGCTGCCCAGCGGTGTTTACAGAAACCAGCTAATCTAAATATTGATTGGTCCACGGCAATATCTGGAGAGAATTTGTGGCTTTATTGAAAGTAAACTGGGAGAATTTGACAAGGCAAAAGAGAGAAAGACGTATGTCTATGGAGGAATTGCTGGCACAGTAAATGGAATAAGAACGTTTTAGTTTAGAGGATGGGGCGTGCCTTAATGCCACCTCTTTCGACTCGTCATGGCACCTCAGTCTCAATAGTGATATATTGAACTGATGAAGATTGTCAAGGCAGGTCTTGATGTAGAAATACGCCAAGAGAGCTCCAGGACCCCGTTCTAATGAATGTAGCTGCGCCTTATGACAGAGGACTTGATATGTGTAAGTTAATGTTCCTGGTCCCTAAACATATATTGGCGCCTTCATTTGCATTAGTCTCAATGGAATGCTCACAATAAGCGGGACTCCAGCAGAGGCAACGGTTGTCTGCTCATAAAACAGTGCGGATTCTCATCTCCAGATTATTCGCATGCACATCTCCCTCACACCCACTGCACGGGCACGGCAGGATTATTTGCATGAAAAAATGCATGACCTCCGTAGTCCATACTATTCAAAATTATATGCAGGTAGGCCTTCGTTACACTCTTCTCGAATCTTTCGCCTCAAAATGATATCACTCAAATACTAGCGACACATCTCCCAGAGGTCGCTGTTTATGGCTCAGTGGGAGCCCCACATGAGATGCAGATTAGATATCGTATTCTGAATAAATACATGCTGCAGAGAATGCTGACGTGTGTGTAGATTATGAACTTTGCATCCCCTTGGAATGACATTTGGTCAGTATTTATAACGACCGACAGAACCCCAACATAGGAACTGGGTTAAGTTTTTGAGCCTATCGAGACTGTTCCACCGTGCAATAAGGTCATGACTGATATGTAGCTCTTATTTTTAGATTATGCCCCATATTTTCAATCCACCACCAGAGGTAATAACTTCTCTGTAACTACTCTATCATATAATTTTATTATTTGTTGCGCCTCAAGTCGATCACCTCTAAATCGTCCCAACGGCATGTAACACAAATATATGCAACCTGTACTCATAATTTAAAAAAATTAGGCGTGGTATCATTCTGATCAATTTGCAATGCACCCACACCAATGCTTATCTATACTGCCTGTGGTGCGGTTTGGAAAACTGAACATGGTACCTTAGACGTGGTCTGAACAAGGCTGGTGCAGTCCCAACCTCTCCTGGTTTACAAAATAACAACAACATAAACAGTTTTTTCTCTCGGACATAATTTCAAAACCTCCCGCAGGCAAATGTTCAAAATTACCACAATCTAAAAAGCAACCAAAAGCAATATAGAATTAGCAGGCATCAGCACACCCTGATTAACCCTTGCCTTACTGTACCCCTGTTATTGGAAGTAGAATAGCAAATCCAAAAATAAATATTATTCTATCAACACCATGTATCTGTCTTGATCCATTATGTAATGCAGATCTCGTTTGATTGCAAAGATACACGATCAAAAATGTCCTGCGTGTAATTATACATTGGATGGCGAGGCAGATATTGATCGTCTGTTGATTGGCAAAGCCAGTAACATGCCGGAGAAGCAGAATCGGAGTCACTGTCAGATAAATTAAAGCCATTTCACTTCCAAAAATGTAGAAACTCTGCAGAAAAAACTCTGCAGAGAATTGCACGCCAATGCTGAATCTGATAGCAGCGACATTGGACACTCAGGCAAGCGGGAGAATTATGTGAAGGCCAAACCCGCTATGCCGGAATAATAGATAACAATTTCAAGTATAGACGAACTTGCTGACAATTTTCGAGTTTGCAATTTTGGGCAAGATAGGACTGGCAATTTTTTGGGGGTACTTCAGTCTGCAGCCATTCATGTGGATCGCTGCGATATAGGAATGAGTGTGAAGCGCCGGATAGCTGGGGTGCGGGCTCCTCGTGCTCACCCGGATATAAGAGCAAGTATGCCAGGCCAGAGTGCTTGGGGTGAGGGCTCATGGTGCTCACTGATATTGGAGCTTGTGGGCCAGGCCGGAGGGCTGGGGCGAGAGCTCATGGTGCTCACTGATATTGGAGCGAGTCGGCCAGGCCGGAGGGCTGGGGCGAGAGCTCATGGTGCTCACTGATATTGGAGCTTGTGGGCCAGGCCGGAGGGCTGGGGCGAGAGCTCATGGTGCTAACTGATATTGGAGCGAGTGGGCCAGGCCAGAGTGCTTGGGGTGAGGGCTCATCGTACTCACTGATATTGGAGCGAGTGGGCCAGGCCGGAGGGCTGGGGCGAGAGCTCATGTTGCTCACCATGATATAGAAGTTAGTAGGCCAGGCCGCAATGCTGGGGGCGATGACTCACCATACTCAATTTGAAATAGGAGCGAGTGGCCAGGACCGGGGGCTGGGAGCAAGAGCTGATGATGCTCACTCTGATATAGGAGCGAGTGGGCCAGATCGTAAAGCTGGGGGCCTGGGCTCATATGCTCACCCTGTTGTACAAGCGACTGAATCAGGACAGTGGGCTCGTGAGGCTCAAGCGTCTCACCCAGATAATTGTTTGGAACAGGACAGACGACAGGTGCACTCTGTGTCTGGCCCTGATAGAAGAGTGTTTGGGCACGAACAGAGGACGAGAGATGAGATGAGATTCAAAAGGTGAATCGCTAGGTTATTGTGGTTAATTTTTACCAAAAGTACCACTTCTACCCTCCATAAATTCCCGTGGAACGGTTCACATGTTCAGTTCACACGTGGGCAGCGCAGAAGCTGTGATCCATCCTCGACTATGATCGTTTAAATTACATTTGAAGTAAAGTAAATAACAGCAGTGAGAAGGGCCTCCCCGCTTGATGACGCTTCTCTATACGGCTATTTGCAAACACAAATTATCCCTGGCTAATATTTAAATGACAAAATGGTATATGTCTATTGCATTGGCTAGCAGCTCTTATTGTGGCGAGTGTGCCTGGTGGCCGGGATAAATGCAAAGGTTTTCAGGTTGACCACTGTTGAGATGTTGGAGTCCTTGCCTAAGGTTTGTAAAGTGTCTCGCTTATCCTGAAAGGCAGAATGTCAAAGTGCTAAAAGTAGAGTTTTTCAAGTGAGGTCTGTTAATGGGAAATATTGTGCTAATCTTGCGGATTTTCACTGTGAGCTAACAGTTTTATTTCAAGATGAATGTTTCAGATCCCGGTCATGCTGTTGGTTTAAAAACAAGGCAGGACTCGCAACTGAAACAAAAAACGAGCGTTGCTATTATCAAAAAGCAGGCGGAATGTTTCATCTCTGGCAGACGAAAGCAGGCGAGATGAGATCGGATGCCCGCTTGTTGACATCGATGGAGAGGACAATCGAGAGCTGTGTATAATGGGCGACCGAATCTATATCGTCCGTTTCACCCTCCAAAATTCAAATGTTCATTAGATTTCAGCAGGCTTCCTTCAAGTGCAGGTGGAAGTTAACATTCTAGAAGAGATACAGAGATGTCGGGTGCAAGACAAGGAAACCACACGATGGTTCAGCAGGGACCTATAATATTGTCTTGTTTACGTTAAAGTGCTCTGCAGATACCACACGTAAGTGGGATATTACATTTTGGTGAGAAAACAAAGAAGGTCACATATAGCTTGGAAAATAAGTATCTAAATCGGGTAGAGTTGCAAAATGATGACAAATCACTCAAAGTATCTGCGCACATTAATAATGTCCAGTGGGATCCGAGCACTTGGCTTTATTACTAGCGTGATCGAATTGAAAAGCAGAGAAGTCATGGTAAACTTGTGTCGGTCCTTGGTTAGAAAACACTTGGACGACAATGATTGCTTCAGGTCGCCATATTTTAGAGAGGATATAGAGGCTCTGGAAAGGGTGCTTAAAATTGTGACAATTATGTTTCCAGAACTGCGATTTGGTAGCTCACAGTAAAGGAAGAACAGGCTGGGCCTCTTTTCGATTGAAAAGAGGAGGCTGAGGGGCGATCTAAGAGAGGCCGATAAAACTATTGAATATTTTTGTAGAGTAAACAGAGATAAAGTTTTTACACATGTTTTGAAAAGCAAAACTATAAGTCATCAACATTAGATTGTCGACATAAAATCGTGACTTCAGAACACACGTCTTTATCCAGAGAATGGGGAGAGCGTGGAAATCGCTACCCCAACGAGTAGTTCGGACGAATATTATAATTCCATTTAAGGGGACGATAAAGAATGATATGAGGGTAAAGTAAATAGAGGGTTATGCTGATAGAGTAAGATGATGGATGACTGGAGGAGCTCGAGTGGAGCATCAATACCATCATTGACTGGTTGGTCCGAATGAAGTGTTTCTGTGCTGCATATTCTATTCAACTCTATGTAATTCAAACATTAAACCTTCACTACTCTACACTGTGTACATGTGCATGTACAGGAACATGTTTTCAAATGGACAGCTGGAATCGTTGAAATAAGCTGATATTTTTGTCAAGTGTTGTGCTTTAGTTCATTATTGCCTTGTGATAGGTGGGAGTTTTGCTCAGCCATTGATATCTCCGAAACTGGCCACTCTGCGACCGCATCACCCTACCCACACACTCCATCCCCCTCCCGAAACCCACCCACCTCAAACTCGCCACAGACTGCCAACCTGTGAACTCACTGAAATCTGGCAAAAATTACAGCTCTTGCACAGTAAGTACACTTTAAAATTGCACGTTAATTGTTCGACCAAATGGATCAGGTGTAACTGAGATTTTGACAGCATTATTACTGCTAAACGATTTCAGGGGCCTGGAAGGCTAATTATAATTTCGTGCAGTGTGCTCCTTGCTGATTTTATCAAACGTTGGGAAATTCATCTCCGACCCATACAGGCGATCAAAATTAGTCCAGGAAATCACCCTGGCCATATTCAATTCCCTGCAGTACTTACCATCGTATCTGCGGCAGCCAACAAGAGGTTACCCAGTCTAATCCCAATTAAGAGCTCTAGTTCCGTAACCCTGCAGGTTACAGCACTTTCAGTGCCCATCGAAGCACCTTTTAAATGTGGTGAGGGTTGTTGCATCCACTACCCTTCCAGGCAGATAGTCCAGACCCCCACAAACTTCAGCGTGAAGAAGCACCCCCTCAAATCGCCTCTGAACCGTCCACCAACCACATTAATTCTATGCTTGCTCGTAAATGACCCCTCCACCAATGGAATAGGCCCTTGTTATCCACTATATATATGTTGCACACCTAGATAAGGTCTCCCCACAAGCTCCTCTGTTCCAATGAGAAGAAAGCCAGCCTATCCAATCAGTCCTCATAGCTAAGATTCTCCATTCCCGGCAGCACCCTTGTTAATCCCCTCTGTATCTTCTACTGTGCAATCACGTCCTTCCTATAATACTGTGACCAGAACTGCAAGCAGTACTCCAGCTATGGCATAACCAGAGTATACTACAATTTTAGCATCACCTCCCTGCTCGTATTCTAAGCCTCGGCCAATAAAGGCAATCATTCCGTATGCCTTCACATCCACCTTTTCCAGCTAGCCTGCTACTTTCAGGGATCTGTGGACAAGCACTTCAAGGTCCCTTTGTTGATCTACACTCATAAGGGACCTACCGATTAATGTGTACACACTTTCCTTATTAGCCCTCCCAAAGTGCATTATCTCACACTTCCATTTTGCCACTGTTCTGCCAACCTAACCAGTAGATTGCTATGTTCCTGCAGTCCATGACATTCCGATTCATAATCAACCACACAGCCAATTCTATTGTCATCTGTAACAATAATAATCATACTCCAAATATTTAAATCTAAATCATTGATTTAGGGATCCAGTACTGAGCCCTGCGGAATCCCACTGGAAACATCCTCCCAGTCACAAAAAAATCCATAAACCATTACACTTTGTTTCCCACCTCTAAGCCAATTTTGGATCAAACTAGCCACTTTGACCTGTATCCCATGGGCTTTAAACTTCAGGTCCAGTCTACCATGTGGGACCTTTTCAAAAGATTTGCGAAATTCCATGTACAGGACATCCTACGCACTACCCTCATCGATCCCCTTGGTGACCATCTCAAAAAATTATATCAGGTTAGTCAAACACGATCTTCCCTTAACAAATCCGTGCTGAGTGTCCCTAATTAATTCTTGCTTTTCAAAATGTAGATTTATCCTGTCTTTACCACCACTGAGGACAAGCTTACAGGCCTGTAATTACTCAGACTATCCCTTTCTCCCTTCTTAAACAAGGGTACCACATTAGCAGTCTTCCAGGCCTTCGGTACCATGCTCAATTCCAACGAGGATGGGAAAGAGATGGTCAAGGCCTCTGCTATTTCCACTTTTACGTCGCTCAACAGTCGGGAATGCATTTCATATGGGCTTAGGTTCTTATATACTTTAAAATCTTCTAAACTGCAAAATATCTCCTCTCTCACTCTATATATTTCAACCAGAATTTCACACTTATTCTTGATATCAGTATCTGCGATGCCCATTTCCTTTCTGAAAACAGACGCAAAACTTCAGTAAATACCTTACGAAGCACAGCAGGTGCTGCATTTCAAATGAGACCTTTAACCGAGACACAGTCTGCCATTCTCCGGTAGATGTATAAGATCCTGTGGCAGTAGTCGAAAGGGCAGAGGAGATAGACGCGGTTTCCTCACCAATATTGATCCATCCAGCTAAATTAATAAAACAGCCGATTAAATTATTATCTAATATCTATTGGTGGACTATTGCTGTGCACATATTGAGTGTTGATAGAATAGCAGAGTTACTAACTTTTAGAAGTGTGCCATTGGCTTAAAGTGCTCATTGACGTCCTGACTATGTCAAAGGTGCAAGACCTTATTTTAACCTCACTGATGTTAGAGTATTGATGGTCAAAATATGGCCCATGGGCAATATCCAGCCCGCCAGGTAATTCTATCCGGCCTGCTGGATGGGACAGAAATAAATCGTGAGACAGAGCTCGAGTTGCACGTTAGTCTATCTCATGTGTCAGAGACAGACCCGACTGCAACCAACAACGAAAAACCACAGTAATCCTTCATTCATATTAATAATTCGCAAAAGCGATTCTCCTTGGCCCGATCTTTAAAGGATCCCTTCTCTAATTCTGGGCCCTAATAGTAGGCGTACCCAGAATAAAACTGCACGCAGTACTCAAGCTGTGGCCTCACCAATAGCCTGTGCGACTTATCTGCTTTCAGACTCTATCCCCTTTGCAATAAAGGCCAACATTCCATTTGCCTTTCTAATGTATTGCTGTATCTGCACACTAACCTTTTTATTTCGTGCAGAAATATTATAATGTTGGTCTAGTAATTGCGGACGGAGTTTTCCCGCGGGCAAACCTACCTTTCCCGCCTCCGACCTGAAGTATTTCTATGAATATAGCTGGTGTACCCGGAGGTTCGAATATTTCTGGTCCTGGGACTTTTCACAAAGTCCTGGGATCAAGGGGCAAGCCCAACCATTCAAAGTAGGGGTTTCACGTTGATACTGAATGGATACTTTGCCTCTGTTTTCACAAAAGAGAGGGGCGATGCAGACATTGCAAAGGTGACGGAGGATTATGAAATAGTAGATGAAATACACACAGTGAGGGAGGATGTATTAAGGGGCTTAACGGCTTTGAAAGTGGATACAGCTCCAGGCCCGGAAGAAATGTATGGCAAGCTGTTAAGAGAAGCAAAAGAGGAAATAGCAAAGGCTTTCTGACCATCATTTTCCAGTCCTTTCTGGCTACAGGCGTGGTGCAAGAAGACTGGAGGACTGCTACTGTTGGACCTTTCCGAAAAAGGGAGAAAGGGATAGCCCAAATAATTACAGGCCATTCAGCCTGACATCGGTGGTGAGAAAATTATTGGAAAAAAGTTTGAGGGACAATATAAGTCTTCATCTGTAAAGACACGGATTAAACAAGGACAGTCAGCGTGGATTTGTTGAGGAAAGATCGAGGTTGAATAATTTTATTGCATTTTTCGAAGAGGTAACCAGTAGGGTCGATAAGGGTAGTGCATTTGATGTGGTGTATGTAGATTTTAGCAAGGCTTTTGATAAGGTCCCACATGGCAGATTTGTCACGAAAGTAAAAGCTCATGGGATCTTGGCCAAAGTGGCAAGTTGGCTCCAAAATTGTCTCGGAAGCAGGAAGCCAAGGGTAATTGTTGATGGGATTTTTTGTGATTGGAAGGATGATTCCAGTGGAGTTCCACAGGGCTCACTGCTGGGTCTCTTGCTTTCTGTGGTATATATCAATGATTTGGACTTGAATGTAAGGGGTATGATTAAGAAGTTTGCCGATGATACAGAAATAGGCTGTATGGTTGATACTGAGGAAGAAAGTTGCAGACTGCCGGAGGATGTCAATGAATTGGTCAGGTGGCAGAATAGTGGCAATTGTATTTCAACTGTAGAAGTATGAGATATTGCATTTGGGGAGAGCTGACAAGGCAAGGGAATAAACATTAAATGGTGGGACATTGCGAAGAGTAGAGGAACAAAGCTTCCTTAGAGTGCATGTTCACAGGTCGCTGAAGGTGCAGGCCAGGTAGATAAGTTCGTGAACATTGCATATGGAATACTTGCCTTTATTAGCCGAGGCATACAATATAAGAGTGTCAACCCTCTAAAATACTAGTAAGGCTACAGCTCGAGTACGGTGTGCAGTTCGGCTCACCTCATTATACGAAATATGTGATTGCACTGGAGAGGGTACAGAGGAGATTTAAAAGAGGTTACCTGGTTGGAAAATGTTAACGATGAGGAAAGATTGAAGAGGCTGGGTTTGTTTTCCTTGGAACAGATAAGACTGAGTCTTAACCATATTGAGGTGTTTAAAATTATGAGAGGCCGAGATAGAATGGATAGGAAGGATATATTTATCTTGATAAAGTGGAAAACAACCATGAGACCTCGATTTAAAGGAATTGGTAAGAGGTTTAGAGGTGATATGAGGGGAAATTCTTCATCCAGAGTGTGGTGCGGTTCTGGATATTATTTGCTGAAAGTGTGCCAGAGGCAGAAATCCTCATCACATTGAAGGCATATTTGGATTGCACTTTAATTGCTGTAACGTCAGGGCTATGGACCAAGAGCTGGAACGTGGCATGATGATGGAGAGTTATTTGTTGGTCCACATGGCCTCCTTCAAAGGCATAAATGTCTATGATTATATGATTCTGTATGTACAGAATCAGCATAAGCATGAATGGGAATTACCCCAAAACACACATACACTAAACATAAAAACATCAAACGTTTAGAATTGAACAAAATTGAGATGAATTTATCATTTAAAACAAAAATGTAATTTTTTTGAAAAATACATTTACATATTTTAAAGGCTAAAATAAACTTGCCTTACTTAACAGCATTTTAAATGTGGAAATTCTTGTCCTTTAAAAGTCTTAAAGCACACATTGAATCTCCTTATATCAGTCGTAAGATGTTCAGGGGCATTCGCTGGGCAGAAGTTGTGCAACTAGAAGGGGCCCTTTACTTCTGGATGCGTCAGACCTGTCAATAGCATTCTTGACAGATCACAAATACCGAGTTTATGCACATGGGTTTCTCATGCCGAAACCCTGAATTACAGAACCACTGCATCTGTTACGCACCCGTAGCAGCCGCAAATTCGGGGCAGTTACATGACTAATGGTATTACTGGTATATAATAAGATCATAACAAATAGAAGTAGGAGCAGGCCCTACGGCCCTTCAAGCCTGCTGCGTGATTCAATAAGACTATTAATGACCATCAAACTCAAATCCACTTTCCTGCCCGACGTCCATATCCCTTGTTTCTCGATTACTCCCAAAATGTACCTACCTCAGCTACTAATATATTCAGAGGCTCAGCATCCACCTGCTTCAGGGGAAAGGAATTCCAAAGATTCATAATCATCTGAGTGAATAAATTCCTCCCCATCTTTGTCTTATTCTGAGACTGTGACCACATGTTCAAGACTCTCCCGCCAGTCGAAACTCAACAACTATCCTGTAAATCCCCTTAAGAATAGTTTATGTTTCAATGAAATCAGCACTCATCCTTCTAAACTCCAGAGAGCATAGGTCCATTCGACAAAATCTCTCATCATAAGATAGCCCTCTCATCACAAGAATGAATCGAGTGTACCTCCGTTGTACTGCCAACAGTACAAGTATATAGTTCCTCAGGTAAGTAAACCATAACTGTGCACGTTGCTGCAGATGTTGTCTCACCAATTCCCTGAACAATTGTCAATGTCATATGGTCCAACCGTCTTGCAATAAAGAACAACATGTCATTTACATTCCTTATTGCTTGCAGTACCTGCACGTTTGCTTTCTGCACAAGCATACCCACATCTGGTAAGAAGGAGGAACTGAGGGAAATCCTTATTAGTCGGGAAATTGTGTTGGTGAAATTGATGGGATTGAAGGCCGATAAATCCCCAGGGCCTGATGGTCTGCATCCCAGAGTACTTAAGGCGGTGGCATTGGAAAAAGCGGATGCATTGGCAATCATTTTCCAACATTCTATAGACTTTGGAGCAGTTCCTCTGGAGTGGAGGGTAGCCAATGTAACCCCACTTTTTAAAAAATGAGGGAGAGAGTAAACATGGAATTATAGACTGGTCAGCCTGACATCGGTAGTGACAAAAATGATGGAATTAATTATTAAGGGTGTCATAGCAGCGCATTTGGAAAGAGGTGACATGATAGATCTAAGTCAGCGTGGATTTGTGAAAGGGAAATCAGGCTTGACAAATCTTCTGGAATTTTTTGAGGATGCTTCCAGTAGAGTGGACAAGGGAGAACCAGTTGATGTGGTGTATTTCGACTTTCGGAAACCTTTCAACAAGGTCCCACACAAGAGATTAATGTGCAAAGTTAAAGCACATGGGATTGGGGGTCGGGTGCTGACGTGGATTGAGAACTGGTTGGCAGACAGGAAGCAAAGTGTAGGAGTAAATGGGTACATTTCAGAATGGCAGGCAGTGACTAGTGTGGTACCGCAAGGTTCTGTGCTGGGGCCCCAGCTGTTAACATTGTACATTCGTGATTTATTTATGGGGATCAAATGTAATATCTCCAAATTTGCAGCTGACACTAAGTTGGGTGGCAGTGTGAGCTGCGAGGAGGATGCTATGAGGCTGCAGAGTGACTTGGATAGGTTAGGTGAGTGGGCAAATGCGTGGCAGATGAAGTACAATGTGGATAAATGTGCGGTTATCCACTTTGGTGGAAAAACAGAGAAACAGACTATTATCTGAATGGTGACAGATTAGGAAAAGGGGTGGTGCAACAAGACCAGGGTGTCATGGTACATCAGTCATTGAAGGTTGGCATGCAGGTACAGCAGGTGGTTAAGAAAGCAAATGGCATGTTGGCCTTCATAGCGAGGAGATTTGAATACAGGGACAGGGAGGTGTTACTATAGTTGTACAGGGCCTTGGTGAGGCCACACCTGGAGTATTGCGTACAGTTTGGTCTCCTAACTTGAAGAAGGACATTCTTGCTATTGAGGGAGTGCAGCGAAGGTTCACCAGACTGATTCCCGGGATGGCGGGACTGACATATCAAGAAAGACTGGATCAACTGGGCTTGTATGCACTGGAGTTCAGAAGAATGAGAAGGAATCTCATAGAAACGTTTGAAATTCTGACCGGTTTAGACAGGTTAGATGCAGGAATAATGTTCTCAATGTTGGGGAAGTCCAGAACCAGGGGTCACAGTCTAAGGATAAGGGGTAAGGCATTTAGGACCGAGATGAGGAGAACCATCTTCACCCAGAGAGTGGTGAACCTGTGGAAATCTCTACCACAGAAATTTGTTGAGGCCAATTCACTAAATATATTCAAAAAGGAGTTAGATGTAGTCCTTACTACTAGGGGGATCAAGGGGTATGGCGAGAAAGCAGCTCTTGTTGCACCTCACCTTTTCCTAATCTGTCACCATTCAGATAATAGTCTGATTCTCTGTTTTTCCACCAAAGTGGATAACCTCACATTTATCCACATTGTACTTCATCTGCCATGCATTTGCCCACTCACCTCACCTATCCAAGTTGCATGTTCAGCCATGAACTCATTGAATGGCGATGCAGGCTCGAAGGGCTGAATGACCTACTCCTCACCTATTTTCTATGTTTCTATGTTTCTATGTTTCTATCTCTCTGAACATCAACATTTAAACGTTTCTCATGATGTAAAAAATATTCTGCTTTTGTATTATTTCTAGCAAAGTGAGTAACCTCACATGTCCATACATTATACTCCATCTGCCAACTTATTACACTCTCAGTTAATCTATCTATATCCCTTTGGATGCACATTTTGTTCTACTCACAGTTACTGTCCCATATAGCCTTGTTTCATCAACACATGTTGAGATATTGCACCTTTTCCCTTGATCTAGATCATTAAAATAGATGGTAAATATCTGAGGCACCAGCACTGAACCTTGCTGCACCCCATTATTTACATACTGCCAACCTCAAAAATATACATTTATTCCTATTCTCTCTGTTTGTACATTCAGCATTCAGGTAACCATGCTAATACTTTACCATCAACCCATGAGCCTTTATCTTGTGTAATAAGCTTTTATTTTTTATGTGGCACCTCATCGAATATCTTTTGGAAATCTAAATATACTACATCAACGGGTTCCCCTTTTTCTACCCTTTCTGTTATAACCTCAAAAACCTGTAATACAGTTGCCAAACACGATTTCATTTTCACAAAACAATGTTGACTCTGCCTAATCATGTTATGATTGTCTAATTGCGCTGATACCATTTCCTTAAAATGTTTAATTTAATTCAATTTATATTAATGTTAAACATCTGTGGTGTTTTCTATTTATTATGTTGTGTTACAGTAAATTTGAGGGTATTCTCATTGATTGTGATGGAAGAACGTATAAATGCAGCTCAGCGTTATTATCAATGAGAAAACTCCATGTTCATTGGTGTTCAAGTTCCACGTGAAGCCTGGTTGTCCTTACGTTACTGGGAAGCATGGGATACATGGGATCCAAACCTAACAGCCATGAATACAAGATTGTTTCTCATCAATACAATTGGGAATTGGCACATTTAGAATGTGGTACTCGGTACCGCAACAAATGTTTGAGGTACAGATTAAAAATTTTTGACTGACAACTAGACCAGTACGTGCGATAAAGGGGAATTAAACTCAATACTGAAAGGCAGAGACGAGGTATAAGCAATTGGAGGAGACTCGTGTGGAGCATAAACACAATCACAGACCAGTTGGGCCGAATGCCTGTTTGTGTGCCATATTTTCTGTGTAATGTAATACTCTGAACCGCACCTCAGTTCCATCTGCGTACGTATTGACAAGACTCTTAAAATGAAAGATGCAAATATATTGCTGCAATAATTAGCCACACTTATTTGTTGCAGCAGACCTTAGAGGGAATGCAAATACTAGTGATGCTGTCCCAAAATACGATGTGGGAATTTTTATTCTGAAAGTGTACCGTGTTCGAAACACGGAACTTGCCATGCCTCTGGGTGTATTATCAGATCACCAGCCATTCCTGGTGTAATTCAGTGGATGGAAATCTGGGGATAAATATTACATTCCTGGACAGGAAACACTGGCACCCACCTCTGGGCTATGCTAAGTTTTTCGGAACATGAAGGAATTGAATAATTGAAGTAATTGGATATTTCAACGCCCCCTTGAAATGCTCCCTGAATTTGGACAGGATAACCCCATAAAGAAATGTCCTTGTGCAGGCTAAATGACTGGGCAAAACATTGGCAGATGCTGTATACTATGGGAACATGTGAGGTTATCCACTTTGGCAGAAATAATAGAAAAGCAAATTATATAATTTAACTGGAGAAAAATTGTAAAGTTCTGCAGTGCAGACAGACCTGGGGGTCCTTATGCATAAAACACAAAAACATTAGTATGCAGGTACTTCGAGTATTCAGGAAGGCAAGTGGAATGTTGGCATTATTGCAAAAGGGATAGAGTATAAAAGCAGATAAGTCCTTTTACAACTGTACAGTGTACTGGTGAGGCCATACCTGGAGTATGTCCTCCACTTCGGATGCCCCCAAAAGTTCGTTACCATCCTCCGCCTGCTCCACGATGAAATGCAGAAGAACGGATCCATTACAGACTCAATCTACGTCCGGACCGGGGTCAAATGGGGCTATGTCATCGCCACAAACGGCTTAGCAATCTTCCTTGCTGATATGCTCCACCTCACAGTCAACAAGCTCCCTTCAAGAGTGGATCTAAACTACATAAGCAGTAGGAACCTTTTCAACCTTCATCGAATCCATGCCAGGTCCAAGACCAACCCAACCTCTGTCGTTGAGTTACTTTGCAAGGATGACGTCTGCTTCTGGGCACATACAGAGGCTGAACTCCAAGTCATAGTCAACATATTTACTGAGGCGTCTGAAAGCATGCATCTTACGCTAAACATCCATAAGACAAAGGTCCTCCGCCCACCTTTCGTCCCCGCACAGTGCTCAAACACCCCCGAGTCATCAAGTTCCAAGGTGCGGCCCTGGACAACGTGAACCACTTCTCATAACTCGGGAGCCTCTTAGCGACAAGAGCAGATATTGACAGCAAGAGTCAACAACGCCTCCAGTGTGCCAGTGCAGCATTCGGCCACCTCAGGAAAAGAGCTTTTGAAGACCAGGCCCAAAGATCCACCACCAAACTCAGTGTCTACAGGGCTGCAGTAACACCCGCCCTTCTGTATGGCTCACATAGATGGACCAGGTACAGTGGACACCTCAAGTCACTGGAGTAATATCTCTCTGCAAGATCCTACAATTCCACTGGGAGGACAGACGCAACTACGTTAGCGTGCTCGACCAGTCCAACATTCCCAACACTTAAGCACTGACCAGAATTGATCAGCTCCGCTAGGCAGGCCACCTCGTTCACATAATAGGCACGATGCCCCCAAAGCAATCGCTCTACCCGGTACTCCGTCACGTCAAACGAGCCAAAGGTGTACAGAGGAAACGTTAAAAGGACACCCTCAAAACCTCCCTGTTAAAAAAATACACCTGGGAGCCCCTGGCCAAAGACCCCCCTAAATGGAGGAAATGCATCCAGGAGGGCGCTGAGCACCTTGAGTCTCATCGTCGAGAGCGTGCGGAAATCAAGCGCAGACAGTGGAAAGAGAGTACTGAAATTCAGTCCCACCCACCCTTTCCCTCAACGACTCTCTGTCCCACCTGTGACAGGGACTGTGCTTCGTATACGACTATTGAGCCACCTAAGGTTTCTTTCTTAGATGGAAGCAAATCTTCCTTGATTCCAAGGGGCTGCTATGATGACTGCTGACAGTTTTGGTCTCTGTATTTAAGGGAGGATAGTTTTGCATTGGCGGTAGTTCAGAGAAGTTTCACTAGTATGATGCCTTAGATGAGGGGGTTGACTTATGCGGATAGGTTGTGTGTTGGTTGAGCCGATACATATTGGAACTCAGAAGAATGAGAGGTGACCTTATTGAAACATAAAATAATGACGAGCTTGACTAGGTGGATGCAGAGATGATATTTCCACTAATAGTTGAAAATCAACTCAGGGATATGGTCTTAGAATAAAGGACCGCCCATTTAAAACTGAGATGACGAGGAATTTCTTATCTCAGAGCGTTGTAAATTTATGGAATTCTCTGCCCAAGAGAGCTGCGGAAGCTGGATCATTGAATATATTTATAGCAGAGATCGACAGATTTTTGAGCTGTAAGGGAGTAAAGGGTTATGGGAAATGGCAGGGAAGTGGAGCTGAGCCCATGGTCAGATCAGCCATGGTCTTATTAATTGGCGGATAGGTTCGAGGCACGAAATAATCTACTCCTGCTCATATTTCCTATGTTTTTATATTTCAACATTATACTCAATCTGCCAATTTTGCACACTAACTTAACCTAACTATATCCCTTTCAGATTAGTTGTGCCCGCATCACAACTTGCTTTCTCATCTATCTTTGTATCATCAGCAAATTTGGCTATGTTACACTCGGTTAATTTATCCAAGTGATGAATATGGCTTGTAATATTAGTGCACTTATCCCTGTAGCGTCAGAATAGTTTCAGTTTGCCAACCTGAAAAAGACACATTTTATCCCGACTCTCTGTGTTCTGTTATTGAGCCAATCCTTTATCCATACTAATATATTAAACCCAAACCTATGATATCTTGTGCAGTACCCTTTTTTGTGGCACCTAATCGAATGTCTTTTTTAAAATCCAAATACATCACATCCTCTAATTCCCACTTTTTCCGTCTTCCTCGTTACATCCTCAAAGATCTCTGGCAAAATTGTCAAACATGATTTCCCTTTCAGAAAACCATGCTGACTATGCTTGATTGTATTATGAATTGCAAATATCCTTCTACTGTGACCTTAATAGGACATGACAGTTATTTTACCCACGACAGATATTAGACCAGCTGGTCTATAGTTTCCAACTTTCTGTCTTCCTTCATCCTTGAAGAGGTGCGTTAAATCTGCGTTTTTCAAATCCACTCAAATACATTTATGTGCATTCAGTTCAAGTAAAATTATAAAAAGTAGATATATCATGTTAAGTTAAGCTCCAGTGCTGGTGAGTGGCACAGTGAAGGGAAGAGATTTATGAGAATGGTTCCAGGGATGAGGGAATATGGTCACGTGGATAGACTGGAGAATCTGGGCTTGTTCTCCCCGGATCAGAGAAAGCTGAGGAGATGTGATAGAGATGTTTAAAATCACAAAGGGTTACGGTAAGTAAAGAGCACCTGTTTCCAATGGCTGAAGGGTCGATAACCGGAGGGCACAGATTTAAGATCATTGGCAAAAGATCGAGAGGAAAAAAAAATTTACGCAGTGAGTGGTTAGTATTTGGAATGTACTGCCTGATAGGGAGATGGATACTGTTATGTTCAGAATAACTCCACAAGACTATGTTGTAAGCTCAAAGAGTAGGAATAAATAGATACTTTTCAGAATGGCAGGCAGTGACTAGTGGGGTACCACAAGGTTCTGTGCTGGGGCCCCAGCTGTTTACATTGTACATTAATGATTTAGATGAGAGGATTAAATGTAGTATCTCCAAATTTGCGGATGACACTAAGTTGGGTGGCAGTGTGAGCTGCGAGGAGGATGCTATGAGGCTGCAGAGTGACTTGGATAGGTTAGGTGAGTGGGCAAATGCATGGCAGATGAAGTATAATGTGGATAAATGTGAGGTTATCCACTTTGGTGGTAAAAACAGAGAGACAGACTATTGTCTGAATGGTGACAGATTCGGAAAAGGGGAGGTACAACGAGACCTGGGTGTCATGGTACATCAGTCAGTGAAGGTTGGCATGCAGGTACAGCAGGCGGTTAAGAAAGCAAATGGCATGTTGGCCTTCATAGCGAGGGGATTTGAGTACAGGGGCAAGGAGTTGTTACTACAGTTGTACAGGGCCTTGGTGAGGCCACACCTGGAGAATTGTGTACAGTTTTGGTCTGCTAACTTGAGGAAAGACATTCATGCTATTGAGGGAGTGCAGCGAGGGTTCACCAGACTGATTCTCGGGATGGCGGGACTGACATATCAAGAAAGATTGGACCAACTGGGCTTGTGTTCACTGGAGTTCGGAGGAGTGAGAGGGGATCTCATGGAAAAGTTTAAAATTGTGACGGGTTTAGACAAGTTAGATGCAGGAAGAATGTTACCAATGTTGGGGAAGTCCAGAAATCGTATCACGGTCTATGGATAAGGGGAAAGCCATTTAGCACCGAGATGAGGAGAAACTTCTTCACCCAGAGAGTGGTGAACCTTGGAATTCTCTACCACAGAAAGTTGTTGAGGCCAATTCACTAAATATATTCAAAAAGGAGTTAGATGAAGCCCTTACTACTAGGGGGATCAAAGGGTATAGCGAGAAAGCAGGAATGGGGTACTGAAGTTGCATGTTCAGCCATGAACTCATTGAATGGCGGTGCAGGCTCGAAGGGCCAAATGGCCTACTCCTGCACCTATTTTCTATGTTTCTCTGTTTCTATGTTCCTGCAGAAAACCAATTAGACATAAATTAAGACATTCGGTTTGAAAATACTGGTGGAACTTGATTCTGTGGATAGAAATAGAACTGGAACATGCCATCGCATCGTGTGATGCTAAATTTAATTTCTTGTAATTGTACAGATGGTGTTAGGAGAAACAATTCAGAACACGCTGGATAATTTTAAAGATACTTTACATGCATCTAATAATTAATATTTGTTGAAGAGAATTGCACCATCATCCGTTTTGTCATTTGTTCTCTCCTGTCTTCCTCCTGCCCTCCCCCATTTCCCTGCCTCTGCACTTGCTTAAACCCTGTTGCAACTCTTAACATTTCCCAGTTCTGGAAGGGAACTGGGTACCTCCAGCGGGAGTGTAAAGACTTTGCAGTGAGCATTATTCTCCATGTGACTTCTGCCATTTCGAACGGTGAATAGCTTGTTAAATAGAGTCAATGTAGAAAACTCAACATTTCATCTTATTCCTGAATACTGCCTTCTTAACTGAGAGCAAAAAGTTTTAATTGTGCTTTTTAGGTGGCTACCCGATATATTTAGCTCCAAATTATTCTGCTTATGGTGCGCTCTCCTAATTGCCCTGCTACAGGAAGAGCTAGTTTAACTTTTTAACTCCTTTGTTTATAGAGCTACTTTTGCTCTACTGAACAAATTTCCGTGTTTCTGAAACTCATAATTCCCTACTTTCTGCTGTGCACAATTCGGCAGTTTACATAACTGCTAATTCTCATCTTTCTAGACCCAGTTCCCTCGTTTCTGTTGCTAATACCCATGTTTCTGAACAAATTCCAGTTTTCCTGGAACTCCAAATTCCCTTCTCTGCAGCTCCCAATTAGCCTGTTACTGGAGCTGATTCCCCTGTTTCTGGAGCTCATGTTTTTTCTGGAGTTCCTATTATCCCAGATTTTGGATCTCCTAATGCATCTGCTTCGGGAGGTAACTCCCCTGTTTCTGTTGCTAATTCAACGGTGCCTGGAGCTGATACTTTTTTTTTTCTGGGGAAAATTCCTGTTGATGTCCAAATGTCCATATTTCTGGAGCTGCAAATTGTGCGGTTTATGAAGCACATAATTGTCCTTTTTAAATTTCTACTACATTGCCGATATTTCTGTCTCTGAATAGTCCTGTTCATGGTGCGCTCTCCTAATTACTCTGCAACATGAATAGAAAATTAACCTTTACCAGAGGTAACTCTCATCTTTCGAAACATAATTCCCCTATTTCTGGAGCTAATTGCGTTGTACTGTGATTATTCCTGCGCTCCTGGAGCTCACTTCCCCTGTTTCTGCACTGCCCATTGCCCTGTTTCTGGAGCGAATTCCACTGTTTCTGGAGCTGCAAATTTACCAGTTTCTGTAACTCCTACTTTTCATCTTTCAAGACCTAATTCCACAGTTTCTGGGGCTTATTTTCCTGTTTCTGGCGCTAATTCGCTTGTTTCTGCGCTAATTCCCGTGTTGCTGTGACTCCTGCTTCCCCTCTTTCTGCGGCTCCTAACTTCCCTGTTCCTGGAGGGAATTCGCCTGCTTCTCTCGCTAATACAGCTGTTTCTGGAGCTAATACAGCTGCTTCACTCGCTAATACAGCTGATTCTGGAGCTAATACAGCTGTTTCTCTCGGTAATACAGCTGTTTCTCTCGCTAATACAGCTGTTTCTCTCGCTAATACAGCTGCTTCTCTCGCTAATACAGCTGTTTCTGGAGCTAATACCATTGATTCTGGAGAGAATTCCATAGTTTCTGGAGGTACTCATTCCCCTCTTTCTGGAGATTCTGTGTTGTTTGTGGAGCTCCTAATTGTCCTTTTTCTGGAGCTCTATATTGCGCTGTTTATGAAGCAACTAATTGTCCTATTGTCGAGTCTACTAGTTATATATATCTCCGAAATGCCTTATTTGTGGTGCGCTCTTCTAATTCTCCTGCTGCAGGGACAACTACGTCACCTCTTTCTAGAGCTAACTCTGCTATTTCTAACCGCAATTCCCCTATTTCTGGAGCTAATTGTGCTGTTTGTGCAAACTTGTTGATGCTGACGCAGCCCACAGACTTGTTGATGCTCATGGAAGCGTTTGAAAATGACAAATCACCTGTCGCGGCCCGCCAGATTAGGACTTAGACTAGCCAAGATCCTGTGCTGTCCCTCGTAAAAAAACTGTGCACTGCATGGGAGCTGGGCCAGCATCCCCATTGCAAGAGCTAATCAAGCCGTTCCAGTGGTGAAAGGATGAGCTGTCCATTCAGGCAGACTGCCTGTTGTGGGGTAACTGCATAGTGCTACCCAAAAAGGGCAGGGGTATGTTAATCGCGGATCTCCACAGCACAGCCGGGTGTAGCAATGATGAAAGTGATAGCCAGATCCCATGTGTGGTGGCCCGGTATCGACTCTGACTTCGAGACCTGTGTATGGCAATGCAGCGTATGTGTTCAGTTGAGCAATGCACCCAGAGAGGCACCACTAAGTTTGAGGTCCTGGCCCTCCAGACCATGGTCGGGGATCCATGTCGACTATGCGGGTCCGTTTCTCAGTAAAATGTTCCTGGTGGTGGTGGATGCTTTTTCAAAATGGATTGAATGTGAAATAATGTCGGGAAGCACCGCCACTGCCACCATTGAAAACCTGAGGGCCATGTTTGCCACCCACGGCCTGCCTGACATACTGGTCAGTGACAACGGGCCATGTTTCACAGTGCGGAATTTAAAGAATTCATGACACGCAATGGGATCAAACATGTCACCTTGGCCCCGTTTAAACCAGCCTCCAATGGGCAGGCAGAGCGGGCAGTACAAACAATCAAACGGAGCCTTAAACGAGTTACAGAAGGCTCACTCCAAACCCGCCTGTCCCGACCACCTCACCTTGCAAATAGTTTTTCCTTTGATTTTGGGGGGGGAGTGATGTTGTGTATCTGTAAAGCAGGGAGTGCATCCCCTGAAGTCTCAAGGGAACCCAGCATCCCCTGGGAGCAGTGTATATAAACAGGCCCCTAAGGCCTGTTCCTCACTCTGGAGTTTCTTAATAAAGACTGAAGTCACTGTTACTTTAACCTTCCTCTGTGCAGTCTCATCTGTGTTAGGAACACGATAGCTTTGAAAAATAATGTGACCCCGATAGTCAGAAAGACGATTAGATGCTGACTCCCTTTCTGCGAAAAATTCCTTTCACAAACATTTCTCTGACCGAAACTTCACAAAACAAAAATGTTCCTTTCAAAGACATTAAACCCGAATTTTCGCACACCCGAATCTTCTGATTCAGATGCCTCTCGTTGTGCCGACTCAAACATGTCCCTTTGCAATATTCTGCTTCCATGCACACTATTAAATGTGCCATTAACTTACAGAATCACAGAATAAGGGAATGGTTACAGCACGGAAGAAGGCCATTCGGCCCGTCGAGCACTTGTCAACTTTCAACGAGTGCCACTCACCTGTCATTTACCCACAGCTGTCTATTTTTTTCCTTCAGATACTTATCCAGCTGCCTTTTGAATGATAATATTGAGTCTGCCTCCACCGCCCTTTAGAGCAGTTTATTGCAGATTCTAATCACTTGCTGCGAAATGGCCATTCCTGTTCCTATGTATAAAGTCTGAGAAACACGGGATCAATTGCTGCCACACTCACAATCTTGCTAAATATAGCACTTCATTCTATTCTCATAACGCAAACTCCTGAAGTGTACTCCAGCTGTTGAGGTTAAAGCTCTGCTAATTTTTCCAATACTGCTTCTGCCGCAGCATTTCCGTAGTGTAGTGGTTATTATGTTTGCCTTCCATGCAAAAAGTCCCCAGTTCAAAACCGTGCGGAAACATTATGCAAACGTGTTCCATTCATGATTAGAAGAAATTGAATAATTCATAATCGTGGCTCAATATTAACTGAGTGCAGTGTCTCACGACGCTGTTGCTGATTTTTCTGTACAGACTCAAATGCTGCATATTGTCTCTCACTTTCTCCCGTTTGCAGCCCTGACATTGGAGAAACCCCATCTCAAAGCAGTGCATTCACTTCAGCTGTGACAGATTATTAAAGGATTCTGCCACGCCGCCTCGCAACACAATAGAAAATCAAAGCCACAAACAAACCCATCGACTAATCGTCCTTCCGCAGCTCCAGAGTGAGTGAGGGCGGGACAAGCCCCAACATTCCCGCACTCTCCAATCAGCTGCTTCCGACGGAAAACGGCGAATGCAGCATCAAACAGCGGTTTACAGGCATTGACTGAACTGCAAAATGCCATGGTTCGAGATAACGCTTCCCGCAAACGGAACAGAAGACTCTTCATCTCAGGTTTCTGAGTTCGAGCCCCAGCTTGACGAACATTTTTTCACTGCAAACACCATTAATTCGCCGAACGCCTCGTTTTGCATCATGAAAGTAAACCTAACCGATAATTATATAACCATAGAGGTTTACAGCATGAAAGGAGCCCTTTTACGCCCATCGTATCTGCACCGGCCAACAAATGCCCAGTTTTCGATGTGTACCCCTGCACCATATTGCATTTCATGTGCACATCCAAGAACTTGTTAAATGTGGTGAGGGTTTCTGCCTGCACCACACTTTCAGGCCGTGAGTTCCAGATCCCCACAAACATCTGGATGAAGAATGTTAACTTCAAATCCCCTTTTACCCTTATACTAATTACTTTTAATTTATGGCCACTGGTTGTTGACCACTCCACGATGTGAAATAGACCCTTTTAATCAACAATATCTAGGCCCCTCCTATTTTTATACACCTCAATGCTGACGCCCATCAGTCTCCTCTGTTCCAAGGAAAACAAACCCATCCAATCCAATCTGTCCTCATAGCAAAGTTGCTCCACTCCCGGCAACATCTACGTAAATCTCCTCTGTACCCTCTCCAGCGTAATCACGTCCTTCCTTCAATGCGGGGATCGGAACTGCACGCAGTACTCCAGCTGTGGCCTAACCAGAATTTTATCCAGTTCTAGCATAACCCACTTGCTGTTCTGTTCCTTGCTTCTGACAACAAATGCAACCATTCCATATGCCTTCTTAACCAACTTTTCCAACTGGCCAGCTAGCTTCAGGGATCTGTGGACATGCAATCCAAGTTCCCTTTCTTCCTCTACACTTCTCAATGTCATAGCAGTTGATGTGTATTCCCTTTCCTTGTTAGCACTCCACAAATGCGCGATCTCGCACGTCTCTCGATTAAATTCCATTTGCCACTGCTCTACCCACCTTACCTGTTGATTGATATCTTCCTGCCGTCTCCAGCTTTCTTTTTCATTATCAAGCACACTGCCTATTTTACTATCACCTGAAAACTTCTTGAACATAACCCCAATATTCAAGTTTAGATCATTGATAAATACCAGAAAAAGCAATGGACCTAGCACTGAAAACTGCGGAACCCCACTGGAAACTTCCTTCCAGTCACAAAAACACCCATCAAACATTACCCTTTGCTTCCTGCCTCTGAGCCAAATTTGGATCCAATTTGCCACTTCGCCCTGAATCACATGGGCTTTTACTTTCATGACCAGTCTGCCATGTGGGACCTGAGTGAAAGCAATAATAAAATCTATATACACTACATCGTACGCACTACTTGATCGACCCTCCTGGAGACCTCCTCCAAAAATGTAATCAAGTTAGTCAAATGCAACCCATCATTAATAAATCGTGCAGACTGTCCTGATTAACCAGTGTCTTTCGAAATGTAGAAAAGGTATAGTCGTTAAATGTTACCCTGCTTTCATGGGAAAACATCATTAATTAACTGATGATCTGAATTTGCACAAAAAAAATGTTAACTGAAGGAGCGTCCTTAATTGAATAACTTGTCTGTGCTCTGCACTTTACCTCGTAAACCATTATCCATTTAATACACTGCGCTTCAGTGGTATGCTACAAAATGTTCATTGCCGGTAAGACTGGGGAAACAGTGAGATAGACTGGAGGGCAAGGGACTGGTTAGTGTGAAACAGCAAAGAAAATATACATTCTGGAAGAATACCATCGAAAGAAAGTGTGACCCCAACAGCCAGAAAGAAGATTACATGCTGAGTCCCTTTCAGCAAAAAATTCCTTTCCCAAACATTTCTCTGACTGAAACTTCACAAAAAAAAATGATGCTTTTAAAGTAATTAAACCCGAATTTTCGCGCACCCGAATCGTCGAATTGGCTGACTCTCGTTGTGCCGACTGAATCCACGTTCCTTTCAATATTTTGCTGCCATGCCCACTATTAAATGTGCCACTAACTGAAAGAATCAAGGAATAAGGGAATGGTTGCAACACGGAAGAAGGCCATTCGGCCAGTCGAGCCCATGCCAACTCTGAACGAGTCCCACTCCCCTGTCATTTACCCACAACTGTGCAATTTTTTTCCATCGGATACTTATCAAACTCCGTTTTGAAAGATAAGATTGAGTCTGACTCCACCGCTCTTCAGAGCAGTCTATTCCAGATTCTAACCACTTGCTGAGGAATGGCCACTCCTGTTCCTATGTATAAAGGCAGAGAAACACGGGATCAATTCCTGCCACACTCACAACCTTGCTAAATATAGCACCGTCATTCTATTCTCGTGACACAAGCTCCAGAAGTGTAGTCCAGCTGTTGACGTTAAAGCTCTGGTTATGTTCCCAACAGTGCTATTGCCATAGCGTTTCCGTAGTGTAGTGGTTAGCACGTTCGCCAAACACGCAAAAGGCTCCCGGTTCGAAATCGGGTGGAAACATTTTGCAAACGTGCTCACCGAATGATTAGATAAAATTAAATAATTCATATTAGTGTTTCAATATTAACAGAGTGCAGTGTCTCAATTTGCTGTTCCATTTGCTGATTTCTCTCTACAGTTCTGTACACACGCAAATTCTACACAGTGTCTCTCACTCCCTCCCGTTTCCAGCCCTGACGCTGGAGAAACCATATTCAAAGCTGCACATTCCGTGCATTCAGGTCAGCTGTGAGAGATTATTAAAGGATCCTGCCACGCCGCCACGCTTCACAACAGAAAATTAAAACCACAAACAAACCCATCGACTAATCGCTCTTCCCCAGCTCCAGAGTGAGTGAGGGCGGGACAAGGCCTCACTTCCGCTATCACACTCTCCAATCAGCCGCTGCCGGCGGAAAGCGGAGAATGCAGCATCAAACAGCGGTTTACCGCCCTTCACAGGGCGACAAAATGCCACCGTTCGAGACAACGCTCCCCGTACACCGAACAGTAGCTTCACAAGACTCTTCATCTCAGGTTCCTGAATTCAAGCCCCAGCTTGTACGAACACTTCTTCACTGGAAACATCATTAATTATCTGATTGCCACGTTTTGCATCATGAAAGGAATCCTAATCGATAATTATATAATCGTAGAGGTTTCCAGCATGGAAGGAGTCATCGTATCTGCACCGGCTAAAAAATGACCAGTTTTAGGTGTGTGCCCCTGCACCTTATTGCATTTCATGTGCACATCCAAGAACTTGTTAAAAGTGGTGAGGGTTTATGCCTCCACCACACTTTCAGGCAGTGTGTTCCAGACCCCCACAAACATCTGCATGCAGAATGTTCACTTCAAATCCCCTATAACCCTTACACTAATTACTTTTATATTATGCAGCCTGGTTGTTGACCACTCCACTATGTGAAATAGACCCTTTTAAGCAACAAGATCCAGGCCCCTCCCATTTTTATACGCCTCAATGCTGTTGCCCATCAGCCTCCTCTGTTCCAAGGAAAAGAAACCCATCCTATCGAATATATTCTCATAGCAAAGTTGTTCCACTCCCGGCAACATCTACGTAAATGCCCTCTGTACCCTCACCAGCGTATTCACGTTCTTCCTTCAATGCGGTGACCAGAACTGCACGCAGTACTCCAGCTGTGGCCTAACCAAAATTTTATACAGTTCTAGCATAACCCACTTGCTGTTCTGTTCCTTGCTTCTGACAATAAATGCAACCATTCCATATGCCTTCTCAACCAACTTTTCCAACTGGCCAGCTACCTTCAGGAATCTGTGGACATGCAATCACAGTTCCCTTTGTTCCTCTACACTTCTCAATGTCATACCAGTTGATGTGTATTCCCTTTCCTTGTTAGCACTCCACAAATGCGCGATCTCGCACGTCTCTCGATTAAATTCCATTTGCCACTGCTCTACCCACCTTATCAATTGATTGATATCTTCCTGGAGTCTCCAGCTTTCTTCTTCGTTATCAACCACCCTGCCTATTTTAATAACACCTGAAAACGTCGTAAGCATAACACCTATATTCAAGTTTAGATCATTGATAAATACCATAAAAAGCAATGGACCTGGCACTGAAAACTGCGGAACCCGACTGGAAACATCCTTTCAGTCACAAAAACACCCAGCAAACATTACCCTTTGCTTCCTGCCTATGAGCCAAATTTGGATCCAATTTGCCACTTCGCCCTGAATCACATGGGCTTTTACTTAGAAAATGCATAATCATTAAATGTTATCGTGCCTTCATGGGAAAACATCATTAATTGACTGATGATCTTCATTTGCACAACTAAAGAAATGTTAACTGAAGGAGAGTCCTTAATTGAATAACTTTCCTGTGCTCTGCACTTTACCTCTGAATCCATAAACCATTTTGGACACTGTGCTTTAGAAGTCTGCTTCAAAATGTTCATTGCTGGTAACATGTACATGGGACGTTGGAAACAGTGAGATAGACTGTAGTGCAAGGGACTGGTTATTGTGAAACAGCAAAGAAAATATACATTCTGGAAGAATACCATCGAAAAGAAGTGTGACCCTAACAGCCAAAAAGAAGATGAAGTGCTGAGCCCTTTTCAGCAAAAAATTATTTTCCCAAACATTGTTCTGACCGAATCTTCACAAAACAAAAATGATGCTTTTAAAGTCATTAAACCCGAATTTTCGTGCACCCGAATCTTCTGAATCAGATGCCTCTCGTTGTGCCGACTGAATCCATGTCCCTTTCAATATTCTGCTGACATGCACACTATTAAATGTGCCACTAACTTACAGAATCAAAGAATAAGGGAATGGTTGCAGCCCGTCGAGCCCATGCCAACTCTCAACAAGTCTCACTCCCCTGTCATTTACCCACAGCTGTACAATTTTTTTCATTCGGATACTTATCCAACTCCGTTTTGAAAGATAAGATTGAGTCTGACTCCACTGCCCTTTAGAGCAGTGTATTCCAGATTCTAACCACTTGCTGAGGAATGGCCACTCCTGTTCCTATGTATAAAGGCAGAGAGACACGGGATCAATTCCTGCCACACTCACAACCTTGCGAAAGAAAGCACCGTCATTCTATTCTCGTGACACAAGCTCCAGAAGTGTAGTCCAGCTGTTGAGGTTAAAGCTCTGGTTATGTTCCCAACAATGTTACTGCCACAGCGTTTCCGTCGTGTAGTGGTTATCACGTTCGCCGAACGCATGAAAGACCCCGGTTTGAAACCGGACGGAAACATTATGCAAACGTGTTCAATTAATGATTCGATAAAATTAAATCATTCATATCAGTGGTTCAATATTAACAGAGTGCAGTGTCTCACGCTGCTGTTCCATTTGCTAATTTCTCTTTACAGTTCTGTACACACTCAAATTCTACACAGTGTCTCTCACTCCCTCCCGTTTCCAGCCCTGACGGTGGAGAAAACATATCTCAAAGCTGCACATTCCGTGCATTCAGGTCAGCTGTGAGAGATTATTAAAGGATCCTGCCACGCCACCACGCTTCACAACAGAAAATTAAAGCCACAAACAAACCCATCGACTAATCGCTCTTCCCCAGCTCCAGAGTGAGTGAGGGCGGGACAAGCCCGAACTTCCGCTCCCACACTCTCCAATCAGCCGCTGCCGGCGGAAAGCGGAGAATGCAGTATCAAACAGCGGTTTACCGCCCTTCACTGGGCTGCAAAATGCCACCATTCGAGACAACGCTCCCTGTACACCGAACAGCAGCCTCATAAGATGCTTCATCTCAGCTTCCTGAGTTCGAGCCCCAGCTTGCACGAACACTTCTTCACTGGAAGCACCATTAATTATCTGATTGCCACGTTTTGCATCATGAAAGTAATCCTAACCGATAATTATATAATCATAGAGGTTTACAGCATGGAAGGAGTCATTTAAGCCCATCGTATCTGCACCGGCCAACAAATGCCCAGTTTTAGGTGTGTACCCTGCACCTTATTGCATTTCATTTGCACATCTAAGAACTTGTTAAATGTGGTGAGGGTTTCTGCCTGCACCACACTTACAGGCAGTGAGTTTGAGACCCCCACAAACATCTGCATGCAGAATGTTCACTTCAAATCCCCTTTAACCCTTACACTAATTACTTTTAAATTATGCAGCCTGGTTGTTGACCACTCCACTCTGTGAAATAGACCCTTTTAATCAACAATATCTAGGCCCCTCCTATTTTTATACACCTCAATGCTGTCGCCCATCAGCCTCCTCTGTTCCAAGGAAAACAAACCCATCCTATCCAATCTGTCCTCATAGCAAAGTTGCTCCACTCCCGGCAACATCTACGTAAATCTCCTCTGTACCCTCTCCAGCGTATTCAGGTTCTTCCTTCATGCGGTGACCAGAACTGCACGCAGTACTCCAGCTGTGGCATAACCAGAATTTTATACAGTTCTAGCATAACCCACTTGCTGTTCTGTTCCTTGCTTCTGCCAATAAATGCAACCATTCCATATGACTTCTTAACCAACTTTTCCAACTCGCCAGCTACCTTCAGGGATCTGTGGACAAGCAATCCCAGTTACCTTTGTTCCTCTACACTTCTCAATGTCATACCAGTTGATGTATATTCCCTTTCCTTGTTAGCCCTCCACAAATGCGCCATCTCTCACATCTCTGGATTAAATTCCATTTGCCACTGCTCTACCCCCTTATCAGTTGATTGATATCTTCCTGGAGTCTCCAGCTTTCTTCTTCATTATCAACCACACTGCCTATTTTATAACACCTGAAAACTTCGTAATCATAACACCTATTTTCAAGTTTAGATCATTGATAAATACCATAAAAAGCAATGGATCTGGCACTGAAAACTGCGGAACCCCACTGGAAACATCCTTCCAGTCACAAAAACACCCATCAAACATTACCCTTTGCTTCCTGCCTCTGAGCCAAATTTGGATCCAATTCGCCCTGAATCACATGGGATTTTACTTAGAAAATGCATAATCATTAAATGTTATCCTGCCTTCATGGGAAAACATCATTAATTGACTGATGAACTTCATTTGCACAACTAAAGAAATGTTAACTGAAGGAGAGTCCTTAATTGAATAACTTATCAGTGCTCTGCACTTTACCTCTGAATCCATAAACCATTTTGGACACTGTGCTTTAGAAGTCTGCTTCAAAATGTTCCTTGCTGGTAACATGTACATGGGACGTTGGAAACAGTGTGATAGACTGTAGTGCAAGGGACTGGTTATTGTGAAACAGCAAAGAAAATATACATTCTGGAAGAAAACCATCGAAAGGAAGTGTGGCCCTAACAGCCAAAAAGAAGGTGAAGTGCTGAGCCCTTTTCAGCAAAAAATTATTTTCCCAAACATTTCTCTGACCGAATCTTCACAAAACAAAAATGATGCTTTTAAAGTCATTAAATCCGAATTTTCGTGCACCCGAACCTTCTGAATCAGATGCCTCTCGTTGTGCCGACTGAATCCATGTCCCTTTCAATATTCTGCTGACATGCACACTATTAAATGTGCCACTAACTTATACAATCAAAGAATAAGGGAATGGTTGCAGCCCGTCGAGCCCATGCCAACTCTCAACAAGTCTCACTCCCCTGTCATTTACCCACAGCTGTGCAATTTTTTTCATTCGGATATTTATCCAACTCCGTTTTGAAAGATAAGATTGAGTCTGACTCCACCGCCCTTTAGAGCAGTGTATTCCAGATTCTAACCACTTGCTGAGGAATGGTCACTCCTGTTCCGATGTATGAAGGCAGAGAAACACGGGATCAATTCCTGCCACACTCACAACCTTGCTAAATATAGCACCGTCATTCTATTCTCGTGACACAAGCTCGAGAAGTTCAGTCCAGCTGTTGACGTTAAAGCTCTGGTTATGTTCCCAACAATCTTACTGCCACAGCGTTTCCGTAGTGTAGTGGTTATCACGTTCGCCTAATACGCGAAAGATCCCCGGTTCGAAACAGAGCGCAAACATTATGAAAACGTGTTCAATTAATGATAAGATGAAATTAAATCATTCATATTAGTGGTTCAATGTTAACAGAGTGCAGTGTCTCACGATGCTGTTCCATTTGCTGATTTCTCTCGACAGTTCTGTTCACACTCAAATTCTACACAGTGTCTCTCACTCCCTCTCGTTTCCAGCCCTGACGCTGGAGAAACCATATCTCAAAGCTGCACATTCCGTGCATTCAGGTCAGCTGTGAGAGATTATTAAAGGATCCTGCCACGCCACCACGCTTCACAACAGAAAATTAAAGCCACAAACAAACCCATCGACGAATCGCTCTTCCCCAGCTCCAGAGTGAGTGAGGGCGGGACAAGCCCCAACTTCCGCTCCCACACTCGTCGGAAAGCGGAGAATGCAGCATCAAACAGCGGTTTACCGCCTTTCACTGGGCTTCAAAATGCCACCGTTCGAGACAACGCTCCCCGTGCTCCGAACAACAGCCTCACAAGATGCTTGATCTCAGCTTCCTGAGTTCGAGCCCCAGCTTGCACGAACACTTCTTCACTGGAAACAGCATTAATTATCTGATTGCCACGTTTTGCATCATGAAAGTAATCCTAACCGATAATTATATAATCATCGAGGTTTACACCATGGAAGGAGTCATTTAAGCCCATCGTATCTGCACCGGCCAACAAATGCCCAGTTTTAGGTGTGTACCCCTGCACCTTATTGCATTTCATGTGCACATCTAAGAACTGGTTAAATGTGGTGAGGGTTTCTGCCTGCACCACACTTTCAGGCAGTGAGTTTGAGACCCCCACAAACATCTGCATGCAGAATGTTCACTTCAAATCCCCTTTAACCCTAACACTGATTACTTTTAAATTATGCAGCCTGGTTGTTGACTACTCCACTGTGTGAAATAGACCCTTTTAATCAACAATCTCTAGGCCCCTCCTATTTTTATACATCTCAATGCTGTCGCCCATCAGCCTCCTCTGTTCCAAGGAAAACAAACCCATCCTATCCAATCTGTCCTCATAGCATAGTTGCTCCACTCCCGGCAACATCTACGTAAATCTCCTCTGTACCCTCTCCAGAGTATTCACGTTCTTCCATCAATGCGGTGAACAGAACTGCACGCAGTACTCCAGCTGTGGCCTAACCAGAATTTTATACAGTTCTAGCATAACGCACTTTCTGTTCTGTTCCTTGCTTCTTCCAATAAATGCAACCATTCCATATGACTTCTTAACCAACTTTTCCAACTCGCCAGCTACCTTCAGGGATCTGTGGACAAGCAATCCCAGTTACCTTTATTCCTCTACACTTCTCAATGTCATACCAGTTGATGTGTATTCCCTTTCCTTGTTAGCCCTCCACAAATGTGCGATCTCTCACATCTCTGGATTAAATTCCATTTGCCACTGCTCTAGCCCCTTATCAGTTGATTGATATCTTCCTGGAGTCTCCAGCTTTCTTCTTCATTATCAACCACACTGCCTATTTTAATAACACCTGAAAACTTCGTAATCATAACACCTATATTCAAGTTTAGATCATTGATAAATACCATAAAAAGCAATGGATCTGGCACTGAAAACTGTGGAACCCCACTAGAAACATCCTTCCAGTCACAAAAACACCCATCAAACATTACCCTTTGCTTCCTGCCTCTGAGCCAAATTTGGATCCAATTTGCCACTTCGCCCTGAATCACGTGGGCTTTTACTTAGAAAATGCATAATCATTAAATGTTATCCTGCCTTCATGGGAAAACATCATTAATTGACTTAATGATATTCATTTGCAAAACTAAAGAAATGTTAACTAAAGGAGAGTCCTTAATTGAATAACTTATCTGTGCTCTGCACTTTACCTCTGAATCCAGAAACCATTTTGGACACTGTGCTTTAGAAGTCTGCTTCAAAATGTTCATTGCTGGTAACATGTACATGAGACGTTGGAAACAGTGAGATAGACTGTAGTGCAAGGGACTGGTTATTGTGAAACAGCAAAGAAAATATACATTCTGGAAGAATACCATCGAAAATAAATGTGACCCTAACAGCAAAAAGGAAGATGAAGTGCTGAGCCCTGTTCAGCAAAAAATTATTTTCCCAAACATTTCTCTGACCGAATCTTCACAAAACAATAATGATGCTTTTAAAGTCATTAAACCCGAATTTTCGTGCACGCGAATCTTCTGAATCAGATGCCTCTCGTTGTGCCGACTGAATCCATGTCCCTTTCAATATTCTGCTGACATGCACACTATTAAATGTGCCACTAACTTATAGAATCAAAGAATAAGGGAATGGTTGCAGCCCGTCGAGCCCATGCCAACTCTCAACAAGTAACACTTCCCTATCATTTACCCACAGCTGTGCAATTTTTTTCATTCGGATTCTTATCCAACTCCGTTTTGAAAGATAAGATTGAGTCTGACTCCACCGCCCTTTAGAGCAGTGTATTCCAGATTCTAACCACTTGCTGAGGAATGGCCACTCCTGTTCCTATGTATAAAGGCAGAGAAACATGGGATCAATTCCTGCCACACTCACAAACTTGCTAAATATAGCACCGTCATTCTATTCTCGTGAAACAAGCTCCAGAAGTGTAGTCCAGCTGTTGAGGTTAAAGCTCCGGTTATGTTCCCAAGAATGTTACAGCCACATGGTTTCCGTAGTGTAGTGGTTATCACATTTGCCCCACACGCGAAAGGTCCCCAGTTCGAAACCGAGCATAAACATTATGCAAACGTGTTCAATTGATGATTCGATAAAATTATATCATTCATATTAGTGGTTCAATATTAACAGATTGCAGTGTCTCACGATGCTGTTCCATTTGCTGATTTCTCTCTGCAGTTCTGTACACACTCAAATTCTACACAGTGTCTCTCACTCCATCCCGTTTCCAGCCCTGACGCTGGAGAAACCATATCTCAAAACTGCACATTCCGTGCATTCAGGTCAGCTGTGAGAGGTTATTAAAGGATCCTGCCTCGCCGCCACGCTTCACAACAGAAAATTAAAGCCACAAACAAACCCATCGACTAATCGCTCTTCCCCAGCTCCAGAGTGAGTGAGGGCGGGACAAGCCCTAACTTCCGCTCCCACACTCTCCAATCAGCCGCTGCCGGCGGAATGCGGAGAATGCAGCATCAAACAGTGGTTTACCGCCCATCACTGGGCTGAAAAATGCCACCGTTTGAGACAACGCTCTCCGTACACCGAAAAGCAGCCTCATAAGATGCTTCATCTCAGCTTCCTGAGTTCGAGTCCCAGCTTGCACGCACACTTCTTCACTGGAAACACCATTAATTATCTGATTGCCACGTTTTGCATCATGAAAGTAATCCTAACCGATAATTCTATAATCATAGAGTTTTACAGCATGGAAGGAGTCATTTAATCCCATCGTATCTGCACCGGGCAACAAATGCCCAGTTTTAGGTGTGCACCCTTGCACCATATTGGATTTCATGTGCACATCTAAGAACTTGTTAAATGTGGTGAGGGTTTCTGCCTGCACCACACTTTCAGGCAGTGAGTTTGAGACCCCCACAAACATCTGCATGCAGAATGTTCACTTCAAATCCCCTTTAACCCTTGCACTAATTACTTTTAAATTATGCAGCCTGGTTGTTGACCACTCCACTATGTGAAATAGACCCTTTTAATCAACAATATCTACGCCCCTCCTATTTTTATACACCTCAATGCTATCGCCCATCAGCCTCCTCTGTTCCAAGGAAAACAAACCCATCCTATCCAATCTGTCCTCATAGCAAAGATGCTCCACTCCCGGCAACATCTACTTAAATCTCTTCTCTACCCTCTCCAGCGTATTCACGTTCTTCCTTACATGCGGTGACTAGAACTGCACGCAGTACTCCAGCTGTGCCCTAACCAGAATTTTATACATTTCTAGCATAACCCACTTGCTGTTCTGTTCCTTGCTTCTGCCAATAAATGCAACCATTCCATATGACTTCTTTACCAACTTTTCCAACTGGCCAGCTACCTTCAGGGATCTGTGGACAAGCAATCCCAGTTACCTTTGTTACTCTATACTTCACAATGTCATACCAGTTGATGTGTATTCCCTTTCCTTGTTAGACCTCCACAAATGCGCGATCTCTCACATCTCTGGATTAAATTCCATTTGCCACTGCTCTACTCCCTTATCAGTTGATTGATATCTTCCTGGAGTCTCCAGCATTCTTCTTCATTATCAACACACTGCCTATTTTAATAACACCTGAAAACTTCGTAATCATAACACCTATATTCAAGTTTAGATCATTGATAAATACCATAAAAAGCAATGGATCTGGCACTGAAAACTGCGGAACCCCACTGGAAACATCCTTCCAGTCACAAAAACACCCATCAAACATTACCCTTTGCTTCCTGCCTCTGAGACAAATTCGGATCCAATATGCCACTTCGCCCTGAATCACATGGGCTTTAACTTAGAAAATGCATAATCATTAAATGTTATCCTGCCTTCATGGGAAATCATCATTAATTGACTGATGATCTTCATTTGCACAACTGCAGAAATGCTAACTGAAGGAGAGTCCTTAATTGAATACCTTATCTGTGCTCTGCACTTTACCTCTGAATCCATAAACCATTTTGGACACTGTGCTTTAGAAGTCTGCTTCAAAATGTTCATTGCTGGTAACATGTACATGGGACGTTGGAAACAGTGAGATAGACTGTAGTGCAAGGGACTGGTTATTGTGAAACAGCAAAGAAAATATACATTCTGGAAGAATACCATCGAAAAGAAGTGTGACCCTAACAGCCAAAAAGAAGATGAAGTGCTGAGCCCTTTTCAGCAAAAAATTCTTTTCCCAAACATTTCTCTGACCGAATCTTCACAAAACAAAAATGATGCTTTTAAAGTAATTAAACCCGAATTTTCGTGCACCCGAATCTTCTCAATCAGATGCCTCTCGTTGTGCCGACTGAATCCATGTCCCTTTCAATATTCTGCTGACATGCACACTATTAAATGTGCCACTAACTTATAGAATCAAAGAATAAGGGAATGGTTGCAGCCCGTCGAGTCCATGCCAACTCTCAACAAGTCTCACTCCCCTGTCATTTACCCACAGCTGTGCAATTTTTTTCATTCGGATACTTATCCAACTCCGTTTTGAAAGATAAGATTGAGTCTGACTCCACCGCCCTTTAGAGCAGTGTATTCCAAATTCTAACCACTTGCTGAGGAATGGCCACTCCTGTTCCTATGTATAAAGGCAGAGAAACACGGGATCAATTCCTGCCATACTCACAACCTTGCTAAATATAGCACCGTCATTCTCTTCTCGTGACACAAGCTCCAGAAGTGTAGTCCAGCTGTTGAGGTTAAAGCTCTGGTTATGTTCCCAACAATGTTATTGCCACAGCGTTTCCGCAGTGTAGTGGTTATCACGTTCGCCGAACACGCGAAAAGTCCCCGTTCTAAACCGGGCAGAAACATTATGCAAATGTGTTCAATTAATGATTAGATAAAATTAAATCATTCATATTGGTGGTTCAATATTAACAGAGTGCAGTGTCTCACGATGCTGGTCCATTTGCTGATTTCTCTCCACAGTTCTGTCCACACTCAAATTCGACACAGTGTCTCTCACTCCCTCCCGTTTCCAGCCCTGACGCTGGAGAAACCATATCTCAAAGCTGCACATTCCGTGCATTCAGGTCAGCTGTGAGAGATTATTAAAGGATCCTGCCACGCCACCACGCTTCACAACAGAAAATTAAAGCCATCAAACAAACTCATCGACGAATCGCTCTTCCCCAGCTCCAGAGTGAGTGAGGGCGGGACAAGCCCTAACTTCCGCTCCCACACTCTCCAATCAGCCGCTGCCGGCGGAAAGCGGAGAATGCAGCATCAAACAGCGGTTTACCGCCCTTCACTGGGCTGCAAAATGCCACCGTTCGAGACAACACTCCCCGTACACCGAACAGCAGCCTCATAAAATGCTTCATCTCAGCTTCCTGAGTTCGAGCTCCAGCTTGCACGAACACTTCTTCACTGGAAACACCATTAATTATCTGATTGCCACGTTTTGCATCATGAAAGTAATCCTAACCGATAATTATATATTCATAGAGGTTTACAGCATGGAAGGAGTCATTTAAGCCCATCGTATCTGCACCGGACAACAAATGCCCAGTTTTAGGTGTGTCCCCCTGCACCTTATTGCATTTCATGTGCACATCTAAGAACTTGTTAAATGTGGTGAGGGTTTCTTCCTGCACCACACTTACAGGCAGTGAGTTTGAGACCCCCACAAACATCTGCATGCAGAATGTTCACTTCAAATCCCCTTTAACCCTTACACTAATTACTTTTAAATTATGCAGCCTGGTTGTTGACCACTCCACGATGTGAAATAGACCCTTTTAATCAACAATATCTAGGCCCCTCCTATTTTTATACACCTCAATGCGGTCGCCCATCAGCCTCCTCTGTTCCAAGGAAAACAAACCCATCCTATCCAATCTGTCCTCATAGCAAAGTTGCTCCACTCCCGGCAACATCTACGTAAATCTCGTCTGTACCCTCTCCAGCGTATTCACGTTCTTCCTTCAATGCGGTGACCAGAACTGCACGCAGTACTCCAGCTCTGGCCTAACCAGAATTTTATATAGTTCTAGCATAACCCACTTGCTGTTCTGTTCCTTGCTTCTGCCAATAAATGCAACCATTCCATATGACTTCTTAACCAACTTTTCCAACTGGCCAGCTACCTTCAGGGATCTGTGGACAAGCAATCCCAGTTACCTTTGTTCCTCTACACTTCTCAATGTCATACCAGTTGATGTGTATTCCCTTTCCTTGTTAGCCCTCCACAAATGCGCGATCTCTCACATCTCTGGATTAAATTCCATTTGCCACTGATCTACCCCCTTATCAGTTGATTGATATCTTCCTGGAGTCTCCAGCTTTCTTCTTCATTATCAACCGCACTGCTATTTTAATAACACCTGAAAACTTCGTAATCATAACACCTAGATTCAAGTTTAGATCATTGATAACTACCGTAAAAAGCAATGGATCTGGCACTGAAAACTGCGGAACCCCACTGGAAACATCCTTCCAGTCACAAAAACACCCATCAAACATTACCCTTTGCTTCCTGCCTCTGAGCCAAATTTGGATCCAATTTGCCACTTCGCCCTGAATCACATGGGCTTTTACTTAGAAAATGCATAATCATTAAATGTTATCCTGCCTTCATGGGAAAACATCATTAATTGACTGATGATCTTCATTTGCACAACTAAAGAAATGTTAAATAAAGGAGATTCCTTAATTGAATAACTTATCTGTGCTCTGCACTTTACCTCTGAATCCAGAAACCATTTTGGACACTGTGCTTTAGAAGTCTGCTTCAAAATGTTCATTCCTGGTAACATGTACATGGGACGTTGGAAACAATGAGATAGACTTTAGTGCAAGGGATGGTTATTGTGAAACAGCAAGGAAAATATACATTCTGGAAGAATACCATCGAAAAGAAGTATGATCCAAACAGCCAAAAAGAAGATGAAGTGCTGAGCCCTTTTCAGCAAAAAAATATTTTCCCAAACATTTCTCTGACCGAATCTTCACAAAACAAAAATCATGCTTTTAAAGTCATTAAACCCGAATTTTCGTGCACACGAATCTTCTGAATCAGATGCCTCTCGTTGTGCCGACTGAATCCATGTCCCTTTCAATATTCTGCTGACATGCACACTATTAAATGTGCCACTAAATTGTAGAATCAAAGAATAAGGGAATGGTTGCAGCCCGTCGAGCCCATGCCAACTCTCAACAAGTCTCACTCCCCTGTCATTTACCCACAGCTGTGCAATTTGTTTCATTCGGAGACTTATCCAACTCCGTTTTGAAAGATAAGATTGAGTCTGACTCTACCGCCATTTGGAGCAGTGTATTCCAGATTCTAACCACTTGCTGAGGAATGGCCACTCCTGTTCGTATGTATAAAGGCAGAGAAACACGGGATCAATTCCTGCCACACTCACAACCTTGCTAAATATCGCACCGTCATTCTATTCTCGTGACACAAGCTCCAGAAGTGTAGTCCAGCTGTTGAGGTTAAAGCTCTGGTTATGTTCCCAACAATGTTAATGTCACAGCGTTTCCGCAGTGTAGTGGTTATCATGCTAGCCTCACAAGCGAAAGGTCCCCGGTTCGAAACCGGGTGGAATCATTATGCAAACGTGTTCAATTAATGATTAGATAAAATTAAATCATTCATATTAGTGGTTCAATATTAACAGAGTGCAGTGTCTCACGATGCTGGTCCATTTGCTGATTTCTCTCTACAGTTCTGTCCACACTCAAATTCTACACAGTGTATCTCACTCCCTCCCGTTTCCAGCCCTGACGCTGGAGAAACCATATCTCAAAGCTGCACATTCCGTGCATTCAGGTCAGCTGTGAGAGATTATTAAAGGATCCTGCCACGCCACCACGCTTCACAACAGAAACTTAAAGCCTCAAACAAACCCATCGACTAATCGCTCTTCCCAACCTCCAGAGTGAGTGAGGGCGGGACAAGCCCTAACTTCCGCTCCCACACTCTCCCATCAGCCGCTGCCGGCGGAAAGCGGAGAATACAGCATCAAACAGCGGTTTACCGCCCTTCACTGGGCTGCAAAATGCCACCGTTGCAGACAACGCTCCCCGTGCTCCGAACAGCAGCCTCATAAGATGCTACATCTCAGCTTCCTGAGTTCAAGCCCCAGCTTGCACGAACACTTCTTCACTGGAAACAGCATTAATTATCTGATTGCCACGTTTTGCATCATGAAAGTAATCCTAACCGATAATTATTTCATCATAGAGGTTTACAGCATGGAAGGAGTCATTTACGCCCATCGTATCTGCACCGACCAACAAATGCCCAGTTTTAGATGTGTACCCCTGCACCTTATTGCATTTCATGTGCACATCTAAGAACTGGTTAAATGTGGTGAGGGTTTCTGCCTGCACCACACTTTCAGGCAGTGAGTTTGAGACCCCCACAAACATCTGCATGCAGAATGTTCACTTCAAATCCCCTTTAACCCTTACACTAATTACTTTTAAATTATGCAGCCTGGTTGTTGACCACTCCACTATGTGAAATAGACCCTTTTAATCAACAATATCTAGGCCCCTCCTATTTTTATACACCTCAATGCTGTCGCCCATCAGCCTCCTCTGTTCCAAGGAAAACAAACCCATCCTATCCAATCTGTCCTCATAGCAAAGTTGCTCCACTCCCGGCAACATCTACGTAAATCTCCTCTGTACCCTCTCCAGCGTATTCACGTTCTTCCATCAATGCGGTGAACAGAACTGCACGCAGTACTCCAGCTGTGGCCTAACCAGAATTTTATACAGTTCTAGCATAACCCACTTGCTGTTCTCTTCCTTGCTTCTGCCAATAAATGCAACCATTCCATATGACTTCTTAACCAACTTTTCCAACTGGCCAGCTACCTTCAGGGATCTGTGGACAAGCAATCCCAGTTACCTTTGTTCCTCTACACTTCTCAATGTCATACCAGTTGATGTGTATTCCCTTTCCTTGTTAGCCCTCCACAAATGCGCGATCTCTCACATCTCTGGTTTAAATTCAATTTGCCACTGCTCTACCCCCTTATCAGTTGATTGATATCTTCCTGGAGTCTCCAGCTTTCTTCTTCATTATCAACCACACTGCCTATTTTAATAACACCTGAAAACTTCGTAATCATAACACTTATCTTCAAGTTGAGATCATTGATAAATACCATAAAAAGCAATGGATCTGGCACTGAAAACTGTGGAATCCCACTGGAAACATCCTTCCAGTCACAAAAACACCCATCAAACATTACCCTTTGCTTCCTGCCTGTGAGCCACATTTGGATCCAATTTGCCACTTCGCCCTGAATCACATGGGCTTTTACTTAGAAAATGCATAATCATTAAATGTTATCCTGCCTTCATGGGAAAACATCATTAATTGACTGATGATCTTCATTTGCACAACTAAAGAAATGTTAACTGAAGGAGAGTCCTTAATTGAATAACTTATCTGTGCTCTGCACTTTACCTCTGAATCCATAAACCATTTTGGACACTGTGCTTTAGAAGTCTGCTTCAAAATGTTCATTGCTGGTAACATGTATATGAGACGTTGGAAACAGTGAGATAGACTGTAGTGCAAGGGACTGGTTATTGTGAAACAGCAAAGAAAATATACATTCTGGAAGAATACCATCGAAAAGAAGTGTGGCCCTAACAGCCAAAAAGAAGATGAAGTGCTGAGTCCTTTTCAGCAAAAAATTCTTTTCCCAAACATTTCTCTGACCGAATCTTCACAAAACAAAAATGATGCTTTTAAAATCATTAAACCCGAATTTTCGTGCACCCGAATCTTCTGAATCAGATGCCTCTCGTTGTGCCTACTGAATCCATGTCCCTTTCAATATTCTGCTGACATGCACACTATTAAATGTGCCACTAACTTATAGAATCAAAGAATATGGGAATGGATGCAGCCCGTCGAGCCCATGCCAACTCTCAACAAGTCTCACTCCCCTGTCATTTACCCGCAGCTGTGCAATTTCTTTCAGTCGGATACTTATGCAACTCCGTTTTGAAAGATAAGATTGAGTCTGACTCCACCGCCCTTTAGAGAAGTGTATTCCAGATTCTAACCACTTGCTGAGGAATGGCCACTCCTGTTCCTATGTATAAAGGCAGAGAAACACGGGATCAATTCCTGCCACACTCACAACCTTGCTAAATCTAGCACCGTTATTCTCTTCTCCTGACACAAGCTCCAGAAGTGTCGTCCAGCTGTTGAGGTTAACGCTCTGGTTATGTTCCCAACAATGTTACTGCCACAGCGTTTCCGTAGTGTTGTGGTTATCACGTTCGCCTAACACGCGACAGGTCCCCGGTTCGAAACCGGGCGGAAACATTATGCAAACGTGTTCAATTAATGATAAGATAAAATTAAATCATTCATGTTAGTGGTTCAATGTTAACAGAGTGCAGTGTCTCACGGTGCTGTTCCATTTGCTGATTTCTCTCCACAGTTCTGTTCACACTCAAATTCTACACAGTGTCTCTCACTCCCTCCCGTTTCCAGCCCTGACGCTGGAGAAACCATATCTCAAAGCTGCACATTCCGTGCATTCAGGTCAGCTGTGAGAGATTATTAAAGGATGCTGCCACGCCACCACGCTTCACAACAGAAAATTAAAGCCACAAACAAACCCATCGACTAATCGCTCTTCCCCAGCTCCAGAGTGAGTGAGGGCGGGACAAGCCCTAACTTCCGCTCCCACACTCTCCAATCAGCCGCTGCCGGCGGAAAGCGGAGAATGCAGCATCAAACAGCGGTTTACCGCCCTTCACTGGGCTGCAAAATGCCACAGTTCGAGTCAACGCTCCCCGTGCTCCGAACAGCAGCCTCATAAGATGCTTCATCTCAGCTTCCTGAGTTCGAGCCCCAGCTTGCACGAACACTTCTTCACTGGATACACCATTAATTATCTGATTGCCACGTTTTGCATCAGGAAAGTAATCCTAACCGATAATTTCTAATCATAGAGGTTTACAGCTTGGAAGGAGTCATTTAAGCCCATCGTATCTGCACCGGCCAACAAATGCCCAGTTTGAGGCGTGTACCCCTGCACCTTATTGCATTTCATGTGCACATCTAAGAACTTGTTAAATGTGGTGATGGTTTCTGCCTCACAAACATCTGCATGCAGAATGTTCACTTCAAATCCCCTTTAACCCTTACACTAATTACTTTTAAATTATGCAGCCTGGTTGTTGACCACTCCACTCTGTGAAATAGAACCTTTCAATCAACAATATCTAGGCCCCTCCTATTTTTATACACCTCAATGCGGTCGCCCATCAGCCTCCTTTGTTCCAAGGAAAACAAACCCATCCTATCCAATCTGTCCTCATAGCAAAGTTGCTCCACTCCCGGCAACATCTGCGTAAATCTCCTCTGTACCCTCCCCAGCGTATTCACGTTCTTCCTTCAATGCGGTGACCAGAACTGCACGCAGTACTACAGCTGTGGCCTAACCAGAATTTTATACAGTTCTAGCATAACCCACTTGCTTTTCTCTTCCTTGCTTCTGCCAATAAATGCAACCATTCCATATGAATTCTTCATCAACTTTTCCAACTGGCCAGCTACCTTCAGGGATCTGTGGACAAGCAATCCCAGTTACCTTTGTTCCTCTACACTTCTCAATGTCATACCAGTTGATGTGTATTCCCTTTCCTTGTTAGCCCTCCACAAATGCGCTATCACTAACATCTCTGGATTAAATTCCATTTGCCACTGCTCTACCCCCTTATCTGTTGATTGATATCTTCCTGGAGTCTCCAGCTTTCTTCTTCATTATCAACCCACTGCCTATTTTAATAACACCTGAAAACTTCGTAATCATAACACCTATATTCAAGTTTAGATCATTGATAAATACCATAAAAAGCAATGGATCTGGCACTGAAAACTGCGGAACCCCACTGGAATCATCCTTCCAGTCACAAAAACACCCATCAAACATTACACTTTGCTTACTGCCTCTGAGCCAAATTTGGATCCAATATGCCACTTCGCCCTGAATCACATGGGCATTTACTTAGAAAATGCATAATCATTAAATGTTATCCTGCCTTCATGGGAAAACATCATTAATTGACTGATGATCTTCATTTGCACAACTAAAGAAATGTTAACTGAAGGAGAGTCCTTAATTGAATAACTTATCTGTGCTCTGCACTTTACCTCTGAATCCATAAACGATATTGGACAGTGTGCTTTAGAAGTCTGCTTCAAAATGTTCCTTGCTGGTAACATGTACATGGGACGTTGGAAACAGTGAAATAGACTGTAGTGCAAGGGACTGGTTATTGTGAAACAGCAAAGAAAATATACATTCTGGAAGAATACCATCGAAAAGAAGTGTGACCCTAACAGGGAAAAAGAAGATGAAGTGCTGAGCCCTTTTCAGCAACAAATTCTTTTCCCAAACATTTTTCTGACCGAATCTTCACAAAACAAAAATGATGCTTTCAAAGTCATTAAACCCCTATTTTCGTGCACACAAATCTTCTGAATCAGATGCCTCTCGTTGTGCCGACTGAATCCATGTCCCTTTCAATATTCTGCTGACATGCACACTATTAAATGTGCCACTAACTTATACAATCAAAGAATAAGGGAATGGTTGCAGCCCGTCGAGCCCATGCCAACTCTCAACAAGTCTCACTCCCCTGTCATTTACACACAGCTGTGCAATTTTTTTCATTCGGATATTTATCCAACTCGTTTTGAAAGATAAGAATGAGTCTGACTCCACCGTCCTTTAGAGCAGTGTATTCCAGATTTTAACCACTTGCTGAGGAATGGCCACTCCTGTTCCGATGTATAAAGGCAGAGAAACACGGGATCAATTCGTGCCACACTCACAACCTTGCTAAATTTCGCACCGTCATTCTATTCTCGTGACACAAGCTCCATAAGTGTAGTCCAGCTGTTGAGGTTAAAGCTCTGGTTATGTTCCCAACAATGCTACTGCCACAGCGTTTCCGTAGTGTAGTGGTTATCACGTTCGCCTCACACGCGAAAGGTCCCCGGTTCGAAACCGGGCGGAAACATTATGCAAACGTGTTCAATTAATGATTAGATAAAATAAAATCATTCATATTAGTGGTTCAATATTAACAGAGTGCAGTGTCTCACGATGCTGGTCCATTTGCTGATTTCTCTCTGCCGTTCTGTTCACACTCAAATTCTTCACAGTGTCTCTCACTCCCTCCCGTTTCCAGCCGTGACGCTGGAGAAACCATATCTCAAAGCTGCACATTCCGTGCATTCAGGTCAGCTGTCAGCTTTTATTAAAGGATCCTGCCACGCCACCAAGCTTCACAACAGAAAATTAAAGCCACAAACAAACCCATCGACTAATCGCTCTTCCCCAGCTCCAGAATGAGTGAGGGCGGGACAAGCCCTAACTTCCGCTCCCACACTCTCCAATCAGCCGCTGCCGGCGGAAAGCGGAGAATGCAGCATCAAACAGCGGTTTACCGCCCTTCAGTGGGCTGCAAAATGCCACCGTTCGAGACAACGCTCCCCGTACACCGAACAGCAGCCTCATAAGATGCTTCATCTCAGCTTCCTGAGTTCGAGCCCCAGCTTGCACGAACACTTCTTCACTGGAAACACCATTAATTATCTGGTTGCCACGTTTTGCATCATGAAAGTAATCCTAACCGATAATTATATAATCATAGAGGTTTACAGCATGGAAGGAGTCATTTAAGCCCATCGTATCTGCACCGGCCAACAAATGCCCAGTTTTAGGTGTGTCCCCCTGCAACTTATTGCATTTCATGTGCACATCTAAGAACTTGTTAAATGTGGTGAGGGTTTCTGCCTGCACCACACTTTCAGGCAGTGAGTTTGAGACCCCCACAATCATCTGCATGCAGAATGTTCACTTCAAATCCCCTTTAACCCTTACACTAATTACTTTGAAATTATGCAGCCTGGTTGTTGACCACTCCGCTATATGAAATAGACCCTTTTAAACAACAATATCTAGGCCCCTCCTATTTTTATACACCTCAATACTGTCGCCCATCAGCCTCCTCTGTTCCAAGGAAAACAAACCCATCCTATCCAATCTGTCCTCATAGCAAAGTTGCTCCACTCCCGGCAACAACTACGTAAATCTCCTCTGTACCCTCTCCAGCGTATTCACGTCCTTCCTTCAATGCGGTGACTAGAACTGCACGCAGTACTCCAGCTGTGGCCTAACCAGAATTTTATACAGTTCTAGCATAACCCACTTGCTGTTCTGTTCCTTGCTTCTGCCAATAAATGCTACCATTCCATATGACTTCTTAACCAACTTTTCCAACTGGCCAGCTACCTTCAGGGATCTGTGGACAAGCAATCCCAGTTTCCTTTGTTCCTCTACACTTCTCAATGTCATACCAGTTGATGTATATTCCCTTTCCTTGTTAGCCCTCCACAAATGCGCTATCACTAACATCTCTGGATTAAATTCCATTTGCCACTGCTCTACCCTCTTATCTGTTGATTGATATCTTCCTGGAGTCTCCAGCTTTCTTCTTCATTATCAACCCACTGCCTATTTTAATAACACCTGAAAACTTCGTAATCATAACACCTATATTCAAGTTTAGATCATTGATAAATACCATAAAAAGCAATGGATCTGGCACTGAAAACTGCAGAACCCCACTGGAATCATCCTTCCAGTCACAAAAACACCCATCAAACATTACCCTTTGCTTACTGCCTCTGAGCCAAATTTGGATCCAATATGCCACTTCGCCCTGAATCACATGGGCATTTACTTAGAAAATGCATAATCATTAAATGTTATCCTGCCTTCATGGGAAAACATCATTAATTGACTGATGATCTTCATTTGCACAACTAAAGAAATGTTAACTGAAGGAGAGTCCTTAATTGAATAACTTATCTGTGCTCTGCACTTTACCTCTGAATCCATAAACCATTTTGGACAGTGTGCTTTAGAAGTCTGCTTCAAAATGTTCCTTGCTGGTAACATGTACATGGGACGTTGGAAACAGTGAGATAGACTGTAGTGCAAGGGACTGGTTATTGTGAAACAGCAAAGAAAATATACATTCTGGAAGAATACCATCGAAAAGAAGTGTAACCCTAACAGCCAAAAAGAAGATGAAGTGCTGAGCCCTTTTAAGCAAAAAATTCTTTTCCCAAACATTTTTCTGACCGAATCTTCACAAAACAAAAATGATGCTTTTAAAGTCATTAAACCCGAATTTTCGTGCACCCAAATCTTCTGAATCAGATGCCTCTCGTTGTGCCGACTGAATCCATGTCCCTTTCGATATTCTGCTGACATGCACACTATTAAATGTGCCACTAACTTATACAATCAAAGAATAAGGGAATGGTTGCAGCCCGTCGAGCCCATGCCAACTCTCAACAAGTCTCACTCCCCTGTCATTTACACACAGCTGTGCAATTTTTTTCATTCGGATACTTATCCAACTCGTTTTGAAAGATAAGAATGAGTCTGACTCCACCGCCCTTTAGAGCAGTGTATTCCAGATTTTAACCACTTGCTGAGGAATGGCCACTCCTGTTCCTCTGTATAAAGGCAGAGAAACACGGGATCAATTCCTGCCACACTCACAACCTTGCTAAATATAGCACCGTCATTCTATTCTCGTGACACAAGCTCCATCAGTGTAGTGCAGCTGTTGAGGTTAAAGCTCTGGTTATGTTCCCAACAATGCTACTGCCTAGAATTTCCGTAGTGTAGTGGTTATCACGTTCGCCTCACACGCGAAAGGTCCCTGGTTCGAAACCGGGAGGAAACATTATGCAAACGTGTTCAATTAATGATTAGCTAAAATTAAATCATTCATATTCGTGGTTCAATATTAACAGAGTGCAGTGTCTCACGATGCTGGTCCATTTGCTGATTTCTCTCTGCAGTTCTGTTCACACTCAAATTCTTCACAGTGTCTCTCACTCCCTCCCGTTTCCAGCCCTGACGCTGGAGAAACCATATCTCAAAGCTGCACATTCCGTGCATTCAGGTCAGCTGTGAGAGATATTAAAGGATCCTGCCACGCCACCAAGCTTCACAACAGAAAATTAAAGCCACAAACAAACCCATCGACTAATCGCTCTTCCCCAGCTCCAGAATGAGTGAGGGCGGGACAAGCCCGAACTTCCGCTCCCACACTCTCCAATCAGCCGCTGCCGGCGGAAAGCGGAGAATGCAGCATCAAACAGCGGTTTACCGCCCTTCACTGGGCTGCAAAATGCCACCGTTCGAGACAACGCCCCCCGTACACCGAACAGCAGCCTCATAAGATGCTTCATCTCAGCTTCCTGAGTTCGAGCCCCAGCTTGCACGAACACTTCTTCACTGGAAACACCATTAATTATCTGATTGCCACGTTTTGCATCATGAAAGTAATCCTAACCGATAATTATATAATCATAGAGGTTTACAGCATGGAAGGAGTCATTTAAGCCCATCGTATCTGCACCGGCCAACAAATGCCCAGTTTTAGGTTTGTCCCCCTGCACCTTATTGCATTTCATGTGCACATCTAAGAACTTGTTAAATGTGGTGAGGGTTTCTGCCTGCACCACACTTTCAGGCAGTGAGTTTGAGACCCACACAAACATCTGCATGCAGAATGTTCACTTCAAATCCCCTTTAACCCTTACACTAATTACTTTGAAATTATGCAGCCTGGTTGTTGACCACTCCGCTATATGAAATAGACCCTTTTAAACAACAATATCTAGGCCCCTCCTATTTTTATACACCTCAATACTGTCGCCCATCAGCCTCCTCTGTTCCAAGGAAAACAAACCCATCCTATCCAATCTGTCCTCATAGCAAAGTTGCTCCACTCCCGGCAACAACTACGTAAATCTCCTCTGTACCCTCTCCAGCGTATTCACGTCCTTCCTTCAATGCGGTGACTAGAACTGCACGCAGTACTCCAGCTGTGGCCTAACCAGAATTTTATACAGTTCTAGCATAACCCACTTGCTGTTCTGTTCCTTGCTTCTGCCAATAAATGCTACCATTCCATATGACTTCTTAACCAACTTTTCCAACTGGCCAGCTACCTTCAGGGATCTGTGGACAAGCAATCCCAGTTTCCTTTGTTCCTCTACACTTCTCAATGTCATACCAGTTGATGTATATTCCCTTTCCTTGTTAGCCCTCCACAAATGCGCTATCACTAACATCTCTGGATTAAATTCCATTTGCCACTGCTCTACCCCCTTATCTGTTGATTGATATCTTCCTGGAGTCTCCAGCTTTCTTCTTCATTATCAACCCACTGCCTATTTTAATAACACCTGAAAACTTCGTAATCATAACACCTATATTCAAGTTTAGATCATTGATAAATACCATAAAAAGCAATGGATCTGGCACTGAAAACTGTGGAACCCCACTGGAAACATCCTTCCAGTCACAAAATCACCCATCAAACATTACCCTTTGCTTCCTGCCTCTGAGCCAAATTTGGATCCAATTTGCCACTTCGCCCTGAATCACATGGGCTTTTATTTAGAAAATGCATAATCATTAAATGTTATCCTGCCTTCATGGGAAAACATAATTAATTGACTGATGATCTTCATTTGCACAACTAAAGAAATGTTAACTGAAGGAGAATCCTTAATTGAATAACTTATCTGTGCTCTGCACTTTACCTCTGAATCCATAAACCATATTGGACAGTGTGCTTTAGAAGTCTGCTTCAAAATGTTCCTTGCTGGTAACATGTACATGGGACGTTGGAAACAGTGAGATAGACTGCAGTGCAAGGGACTGGTTATTGTGAAACAGCAAAGAAAATATACATTCTGGAAGAATACCATCGAAAAGAAGTGTGGCCCTAACAGCCAAAAAGAAGATGAAGTGCTGAGCACTTTTCAGCAAAAAATTATTTTTCAAACATTTCTCTGACCGAATCTTCACAAAAGAAAAATGATGCTTTTAAAGTCATTAAACCCGAATTTTCGTGCACCCGAATCTTCTGAATCAGATGCCTCTCGTTGTGCCGACTGAATCCATGTCCCTTTCAATATTCTGCTGACATGCACACTATTAAATGTGCCACTAACTTATAGAATCAAAGAATAAGGGAATGGATGCAGCCCGTCGAGCCCATGCCAACTCTCAACAAGTCTCACTCCCCTGTCATTTACCCACAGCTGTGCAATTTTGTTCATTCGGATACTTATCCAACTCCGTTTTGAAAGATAAGATTGAGTCTGACTCCACCGCCCTTTAGAGAAATGTATTCCAGATTCTAACCACTTGCTGAGGAATGGCCACTCCTGTTCCTATGTATAAAGGCAGAGAAACACGGGATCAATTCCTGCCACACTCACAACCTTGCTAAAAAAAGCACCGTTATTCGATTCTTGTGACACAAGCTCCAGAAGTGTAGTCCAGCTGTTGAGGTTAAAGCTCTGGTTATGTTCCCAACAATGTTACTGCACAGCGTTTCTGCAGTGTAGTGGTTATCACGTTCGCCTAACACGCGAAAGGTCCCCGGTTCGAAACCGGGTGGAAACATTATGCAAACGTGTTCAATTAATGATTAGATAAAATTAAATCATTCATCTTAGTGGTTCAATGTTAACAGAGTGCAGTGTCTCACGATGCTGTTCCATTTGCTGATTTCTCTCTACAGTTCTGTTCACTCTCAAATTCTACACAGTGTCTCTCACTCCCTCCCGTTTCCAGCACTGACGCTGGAGAAACCATATCTCAAAGCTGCACATTCCGTGCATTCAGGTCAGCTGTGAGAGATTATTAAAGGATCCTGCCACGCCACCACGCTTCACAACAGAAAATTAAAGCCACAAACAAACCCATCGACTAATCGCTCTTCCCCAGCTCCAGAGTGAGTGAGGGCGGGACAAGCCCTAACTTCCGCTCCCACACTCTCCAATCAGCCGCTGCCTGCGGAAAGCGGAGAATGCAGCATCAAACAGCCGTTTACCGCCCTTCACTGGGCTGCAAAATGCCACCGTTCGAGACAACGCACCTCGTGCTCCGAACAACAGCCTCACAAGATGCTTGATCTCAGCTTCCTGAGTTCGAGCCCCAGCTTGCACGAACACTTCTTCAGTGGAAACAGCATTAATTATCTGATTGCCACGTTTTGCATCATGAAAGTAATCCTAACCGATAATTATATAATCATAGAGGTTTACAGCATGGAAGGAGTCATTTAAGCCCATCGTTTCTGCACCGGCCAACAAATGCCCAGTTTTAGGTGTGTACCCCTGCACCTTATTGCATTTCATGTGCACATCTAAGAACTGGTTAAATGTGGTGAGGGTTTCTGCCTGCACCACACTTTCAGGCAGTGAGTTTGAGACCCCCACAAACATCTGCATGCAGAATGTTCACTTCAAATCCCCTTTAACCCTTACACTAATTACTTTGAAATTATGCAGCCTGGTTGTTGACCACTCCACTATGTGAAATAGAGCCTTTTAATCAACAATATCTAGGCCCCTCCTATTTTTATACACCTCAATGCTGTCGCCCATCAGCCTCCTCTGTTCCAAGGAAAACAAACCCATCCTATTCTATCTGTGCTCATAGCAAAGTTGCTCCACTCCCGGCAACATCTACGTAAATCTCCTCTATACCCTCTCCAGCGTATTCACGTTCTTCCATCAATGCGGTGAACAGAACTGCATGCAGTACTCCAGCTGTGGCCGAACCAGAATTTTATACAGTTCTAGCATAACCCACTTGCTGTTCTGTTCCTTGCTTCTGCCAATAAATGCAACCATTCCATATGACTTCTTAACCAACTTTTCCAACTGGCCAGCTACCTTCAGGGATCTGTGGACAAGCAATCCCAGTTACCTTTGTTCCTCTGCACTTCTCAATGTCATACCAGTTGATGTGTATTCCCTTTCCTTGTTAGACCTCCACAAATGCGCGATCTCTCACATCTCTGGTTTAAATTCAATTTGCCACTGCTCTACCCACTTATCAGTTGATTGATATCTTCCTGGAGTCTCCAGCTTTCTTCTTCATTATCAACCACACTGCCTATTTTAATAACACCTGAAAACTTCGTAATCATAACACTTATATTCAAGTTTAGATCATTGATAAATACCATAAAAAGCAATGGATCTGGCACTGAAAACTGTGCAACATCACTGGAAACATCCTTCCAGGCAAAAAAACACCCATCAAACATTACCCTTTGCTTCCTGCCTGTGAGCCAAATTTGGATCCAATTTGCCACTGCGCCCTGAATCACATGGGCTTTTACTTAGAAAATGCATAATCATTAAATGTTATCCTGCCTTCATGGGAAAACATCATTAATTGACTGATGATCTTCATTTGCACAACTGAAGAAGTGTTAACTGAAGGAGAGTCCTTAATTGAATAACTTATCTGTGCTCTGCACTTTAGCTCTGAATCCATAAACCATTTTGGACACTGTGCTTTAGAAGTCTGCTTCAAAATGTTCATTGCTGGTAACATGTACATGAGACGTTGGAAACAGTGAGATAGACTGTAGTGCAAGGGACTGGTTATTGTGAAACAGCAAAGAAAATATACATTCTGGAAGAATACCATCGAAAAGAAGTGTGGCCCTAACAGCCAAAAAGAAGATGAAGTGCTGAGCCCTTTCAGCAAAAAATTATTTTTCAAACATTTCTCTGACCGAATCTTCATAAAAGAAAAATGATGCTTTTAAAGTCATTAAAACCTGAATTTTCGTGCATCCGAATCTTCTGAATCAGATGCCTCTCGTTGTGTCGACTTAATCCATGTCCCTTTCAATATTCTGCTGACATGCGCACTATTAAATGTGCCACTAACTTATAGAATCAAAGAATAAGGGAATGGATGCAGCCCGTCGAGCCCATGCCAACTCTCAACAAGTCTCACTCCCCTGTCATTTACCCACAGCTGTGCAATTTTTTTCATTCGGATACTTATCCAACTCCGTTTTGAAAGATAAGATTGAGTCTGACTCCACCGCCCTTTAGAGAAGTGTATTCCAGATTCTAACCACTTGCTGAGGAATGGCCACTCCTATTCCTATGTATAAAGGCAGAGAAACACGGGATCAATTCCTGCCACACTCACAACCTTGCTAAATATAGCACCGTTATTCTATTCTCGTGACACAAGCTCCAGAAGTGTAGTCCAGCTGTTGAGGTTAAAGCTCTGGTTATGTTCCGAACAATGTTACTGCCACAGCGTTTCTGTAGTGTACTGGTTATCACGTTCGCCTAACACGCGAAAAGTCCCCGGTTCGAAACTGGGCGGAAACATTATGCAAACGTGTTCAATTAATGATAAGATAAAATTAAATCATTCATATTAGTGGTTCAATGTTAACAGAGTGCAGTGTCTCACGATGCTGTTCCATTTGCTGATTTCTCTCTGCAGTTCTGTTCACACTCAAATTCTACACAGTGTCTCTCACTCCCTCCCGTTTCCAGCCCTGACGCTGGAGAAACCATATCTCAAAGCTACACATTCCGTGCATTCAGGTCAGCTGTGAGAGATTATTAAAGGATCCTGCCACGCCACCACGCTTCACAACAGAAAATTAAAGCCACAAACAAACCCATCGACTAATCGCTTTTCCCCAGCTCCAGAGTGAGTGAGGGCGGGACAAGCCCTAACTTCCGCTCCCACACTCTCCAATCAGCCGCTGCCGGCGGAAAGCGGAGAATGCAGCATCAAACAGCGGTTTACCGCCCTTCACTGGGCTTCAAAATGCCACCGTTCGAGACAACACTCCACCTGCTCCGAACAACAGCCTCACAAGATGCTTGATCTCAGCTTCCTGAGTTCGAGCCCCAGCTTGCACGAACACTTCTTCACTGGAAACACCATTAATTATCTGATTGCCACGTTTTGCATCATGAAAGTAATCCTAACCGATAATTATATAATCATAGAGGTTTACAGCATGGAAGGAGTCATTTAAGCCCATCGTATCTGCACCGGCCAACAAATGCCCAGTTTTAGGTGTGTACCCCTGCACCTTATTGCATTTCATGTGCACATCTAAGAACTGGTTAAATATGGTGAGGGTTTCTGCCTGCACCACACTTTCAGGCAGTGAGTTTGAGACCCCCACAAACATCTGCATGCAGAATGTTCACTTCAAATCCCCTTTAACCCTTACACTAATTACTTTTAAATTATGCAGCCTGGTTGTTGACCACTCCACTATGTGAAATAGACCCTTTTAATCAACAATATCTAGGCCCCTCCTATTTTTATACACCTCAATGCTGTCGCCCATCAGCCTCCTCTGTTCCAAGGAAAACAAACCCATCCTATTCAATCTGTCCTCATAGCAAAATTGCTCCACTCCCGGCAACATCTACGTAAATCTCCTCTGTACCCTCTCCAGCGTATTCACGTTCTTCCATCAATGCGGTAAACAGAACTGCACGCAGTACTCCAGCTGTGGCCTAACCAGAATTTAATACAGTTCTAGCATAACCCACTTGCTGTTCTGTTCCTTGCTTCTGCCAATAAATGCAACCATTCCATATGAATTCTTAATCAACTTTTCCAACTGGTCAGCTACCTTCAGGGATCTGTGGACAAGCAATCCCAGTTGCCTTTGTTCCTCTATACTTCTCAATGTCATACCAGTTGATGTGTATTCTCTTTCCTTGTTAGCCCTCCACAAATGCGCGATCTCTCACTTCTCTGGATTAAATTCCATTTGCCACTGCTCTACCCCCTTATCAGTTGATTGATATCTTCCTGGAGTCTCCAGCTTTCTTCTTCATTATCAACCACGCTGCCTATTTTAATAACACCTGAAAACTTCGTAATCATAACACCGATATTCAAGTTTAGATCATTGATAAATACCATAAAAAGCAATGGATCTGGCACTGAAAACTGTGGAACCCCACTAGAAACATCCTTCCAGTCACAAAAACACCCATCAAACATTACCGTTTGCTTCCTGCCTCTGAGCCAAATTTGATCCAATTTGCCACTGCGCCCTGAATCACATGGGCTTTTACTTAGAAAATGCATAATCATTAAATGTTATCCTGCCTTCATGGGAAAACATCATTAATTGACTGATGATCTTCATTTGCACAACTAAAGAAATGTTAACTGAAGGAGAGTCCTTAATTGAATAACTTATCTGTGCTCTGCACTTTACCTCTGAATCCATAAACCATTTTGGACACTGTGCTTTAGAAGTCTGCTTCAAAATGTTCCGTGCTGGTAACATGTAGATGGGACGTTGGAAACAGTGAGATAGACTGTAGTGCAAGGGACTGGTTATTGTGAAACAGCAAAGAAAATATACATTCTGGAAGAATACCATCGAAAAGAAGTGTGGCCCTAACAGCCAAAAAGAAGATGAAGTGCTGAGCCCTTTTCAGCAAAAAAATCTTTGCCCAAACATTTCTCTGACCGAATCTTCACCAAACAAAAATGATGCTTTTAAAGTCATTAAACCCGAATTTTCGTGCACCCGAATTTTCTGAATCAGATGCCTCTCGTTGTGCCGACTGAATCCATGTCCCTTTCAATATTCTGCTGACAAGCACACTATTAAATATGCCACTAACTTATAGAATCAAAGAATAAGGGAATGTTTGCAGCCCGTCGAGCACATGCCAACTCTCAACAAGTCTCACTCCCCTGTCATTTACCCACAGCTGTGCAATTTTTTTCATTCGGATACTTATCCAACTCCGTTTTGAAAGATAAGATTGAGTTTGACTCCACCGCCCTTTAGAGCAGTGTATTCCAGATTCTAACCACTTGCTGAGGAATGGCCACTCCTGTTCCGATGTATAAAAACAGAGAAACACAGGATCAATTCCTGCCACACTCACAACCTTGCTAAATAAAGCACCGTCATTCTATTCTCGTGACACAAGCTGCAGAAGTGTAGTCCAGTTGTTGAGGTTGAAGCTCTGGTTATGTTCCCAACAATCGTGCTGCCGCAGCGTTTCCGTAGTGTAGTGGTTATCACATTCGCCTCACACGCGAAAGGTACCCGGTTCCAAACCGGGTGGAAACATTATGCAAACGTGTTCAATTAATGATAAGATAAAATTAAATCATTCATATTAGTGGTTCAATATTAACAGAGTGCAATGTCTCACGATGCAGTTCCATTTGATGATTTCTCTCTGCAGTTCTGTTCACACTCAAATTCTACACAGTGTCTCTCACTCCCTCCCGTTTCCAGCCCTGACGCTGGAGAAACCATATCTCAAAGCTGCACATTCCGTGCATTCAGGTCAGCTGTGAGAGATTATTAAAGGATCCTGCCACGCCACCACGCTTCACAACAGAAAATTAAAGCCACAAACAAACTCATCGACGAATCGCTCTTCCCCAGCTCCAGAGTGAGTGAGGGCGGGACAAGCCCTAACTTCTGCTCCCACACTCTCCAATCAGCCGCTGCCGGCGGAAAGCGGAGAATGCAGCATCAAACAGCGGTTTACCGCCCTTCACTGATCTGCAAAATGCCACCGTTCGAGACAACGCTCCCCGTACACCGAACAGCAGCCTTATAAAATGCTTCATCTCAGCTTCCTGAGTTCGAGCCCCAGCTTGCACGAACACTTCTTCAATGGAAACACCATTAATTATCTGATTGCCACGTTTTGCATCATGAAAGTAATCCTAACCGATATTTATATAATCATAGAGGTTTACAGCATGGAAGGAGTCATTTAAGCCCATCGTATCTGCACCGGACAACAAATGCCCAGTTTTAGGTGTGTCCCCCTGCACCTTATTGCATTTCATGTGCACATCTAAGAACTTGTTAAATGTGGTGAGGGTTTCTGCCTGCACCACACTGACAGGCAGTGAGTTTGAGACCCCCACAAACATCTGCATGCAGAATGTTCACTTCAAATCCCCTTTAACCCTTACACTAATTACTTTTAAATTATGCATCCTGTTTGTTGACCACTCCACTATGTGAAATAGACTCTTTTAATCAACAATATCTAGGCCCCTCCTATTTTTATACACCTCAATGCTGTCGCCCATCAGCCTCCTCTGTTCCAAGGAAAACAAACCCACCCTATCCAATCTGTCCTCATAGCAAAGTTGCTCCACTCCCGGCAACATCTACGTAAATCTCCTCTGTACCCTCTCCAGCGTATTCACGTCCTTCCTTCAATGCGGTGACTAGAACTGCACGCAGTACTCCAGCTGTGGCCTAACCAGAATTTTATACAGTTCTAGCATAACCCACTTGCTGTTCTGTTCCTTGCTTCTGCCAATAAATGCAACCATTCCATATGACTTCTTAACCAACTTTTCCAACTGGCCAGCTACCTTCAGGGATCTGTGGACAAGCAATCCCAGTTACCTTTGTTCCTCTACACTTCTCAATGTCATACCAGTTGATGTGTATTCCCTTTCCTTGTTAGCCCTCCACAAATGCGCGATCTCTCACATCTCTGGTTTAAATTCAATTTGCCACTGCTCTACCCCCTTATCAGTTGATTGATATCTTCCTGGAGTCTCCAGCTTTCTTCTTCATTATTAACCACACTGCCTATTTTAATAACACCTGAAAACTTCGTAATCATAACACTTATATTCAAGTTTAGATCATTGATAAATACCATAAAAAGCAATGGATCTGGCACTGAAAACTGTGGAACCCCACTGGAAACATCCTTCCAGTCACAAAAACACCCATCAAACATTACCCTTTGCTTCCTGCCTCTGAGCCAAATTTGGATCTAATATGCCACTTCCCCCTGAATCACATGGGCTTTTACTTAGAAAATGCATAATCATTAAATGTTTTCCTGCCTTCATGGGAAAACATCATTAATTGACTGATGATCTTCATTTGCACAACTAAAGAAATGTTAACTGAAGGAGAGTCCTGAATTGAATAACTTATCTGTGCTCTGCACTTTACCTCTGAATCCATTAAACATTTTGGACACTGTGCTTTAGAAGTCTGCTTCAAAATGTTCATTGCTGGTAACATGTACATGAGACGTTGGAAACAGTGAGATAGACTGCAGTGCAAGGGACTGGTTATTGTGAAACAGCAAAGAAAATATACATTCTGGAAGAATACCATCGAAAAGAAGTGTGGCCCTAACAGCCAAAAAGAAGATGAAGTGCTGAGCCCTTTTCAGCAAAAAATTCTTTTTCAAACATTTCTCTGACCGAATATTCACAAAAGAAAAATGATGCTTTTAAAGTCATTAAACCCGAATTTTCATGCACCGGAATCTTCTGAATCAGATGCCTCTCGTTGTGCCGACTGAATCCATGTCCCTTTCAATATTCTGCTGACATGCACACTATTAAATGTGCCACTAACTTATAGAATCAAAGAATAAGGGAATGGATGCAGCCCGTCGAGCCCATGCCAACTCTCAACAAGTCTCACTCCCCTGTCATTTACCCACAGCTGTGCAATTTTTTTCATTCGGATACTTATCCAACTCCGTTTTGAAAGATAAGATTGAGTCTGACTCCACCGCCCTTTAGAGAAGTGTATTCCAGATTCTAACCACTTGCTGAGGAATGGCCACTCCTGTTCCTATGTATAAAGGCAGAGAAACACGGGATCAATTCCTGCCACACTCACAACCTTGCTGAATATAGCACCGTTATTCGATTCTCGTGACACAAGCTCCAGAAGTGTAGTCCAGCTGTTGAGGTTAAAGCTCTGGTTATGTTCCCAACGATGTTACTGCACCAGCGTTTCCGTAGTGTAGTGGTTATCACGTTCGCCTAACATGCGAAAGGTCCCCGGTTCGAAACCGGGTTGAACATTATGCAAACGTGTTCAATTAATTATAAGAAAAAATTAAATCATTCAGATTAGTGGTTCAATGTTAACAGAGTGCAGTGTCTCACGATGCTGTTCCATTTGCTGATTTCTCTCGACAGTTCTGTTCACACTCAAATTCTACACTGTGTCTCTCACTCGCTCCCGTTTCCAGCCCTGACGCTGGAGAAACCATATCTCAAAGCTGCACATTCCGTGCATTCAGGTCAGCTGTGAGAGATTATTAAAGGATCCTGCCACGCCACCACGCTTCACAACAGAAAATTAAAGCCACAAACAAACCCATCGACTAATCACTCTTCCTCAGCTCCAGAGTGAGTGAGGGCGGGACAAGCCCGAACTTCCGCTCCCACACTCTCCAATCAGCCGCTGCCGGCGGAAAGCGGAGAATGCAGCATCAAACAGCGGTTTACCGCCCTTCACTGGGCTGCAAAATGCCACCGTTCCAGACAACGCTCCCCGTGCTCCGAACAGCAGCCTCATAAGATGCTTCATCTCAGCTTCATGAGTTCGAGCCCCAGCTTGCACGAACACTTCTTCACTGGAAACAGCATTAATTATCTGATTGCCACGTTTTGCATCATGAAAGTAATCCTAACCGATAATTATATAATCATAGAGGTTTACAGCATGGAAGGAGTCATTTACGCCCATCGTATCTGCACCGGCCAACAAATGCCCAGTTTTAGGTGTGTTCCCCTGCACCTTATTGCATTTCATGTGCACATCTCAGAACTGGTTAAATGTGGTGAGGGTTTCTGCCTGCACCACACTTTCAGGCAGTGTGTTTGAGACCCCCACAAACATCTGCATGCAGAATGTTCACTTCAAATCCCCTTTAACCCTTACACTAATTACTTTTAAATTATGCAGCCTGGTTGTTGACCACTCCACTATGTGAAATAGACCCTTTTAATCAACAAAATCTAGGCCTCTCCTATTTTTATACACCTCAATGCGGTCGCCCATCAGCCTCCTCTTTCCAAGGAAAACAAACCCATCCTATCCAATCTGTCCTCATAGCAAAGTTGCTCCACTCCCGGCAACATCTACGTAAATCTCCTCTGTACCCTCTCCAGCGTATTCACGTTCTTCCTTCAATGCGGTGACCAGAACTGCACGCAGTACTCCAGCTGTGGCCTAACCAGAATTTTATACAGTTCTAGCACAACCCACTTGCTGTTCTGTTCCTTGCTTCTGCCAATAAATGCAACCATTCCATATGACTTCTTAATCAACTTTTCCAACTGGTCAGCTACCTTCAGGGATCTGTGGACAAGCAATCCCAGTTACCTTTGTTCCTCTACACTTCTCAATGTCATACCAGTTGATGTGTATTCCCTTTCCTTGTTAGCCCTCCACAAATGCGCGATCTCTCACATCTCTGGATTAAATTCAATTTGCCACTGCTCTACCCCCTTATCAGTTGATTGATATCTTCCTGGAGTCTCCAGCTTTCTTCTTCATTATCAACCACACTGCCTATTTTAATAACACCTGAAAACTTCGTAATCATAACACCTATATTCAAGTTTAGATCATTGATAATTACCATAAAAAGCAATGGATCTGGCACTGAAAACTGTGGAACCCCACTGGAAACATCCTTCCAGTCACAAAAACACCCATCAAACATTACCTTTTGCTTCCTGCCTCTGAGCCAAATTTGGATCCAATTTGCCACTTCGCCCTGAATCACATGGGCTTTTACTTAGAAAATGCATAATCATTAAATGTTATCCTGCCTTCATGGGAAAACATCATTAATTGACTGATGATCTTCATTTGCACAACTAAAGAAATGTTAACTGAAGGAGAATCCTTAATTGAATAACTTATCTGTGCTCTGCACTTTACCTCTGAATCCATAAACCATTTTGGACACTGTGCTTTAGAAGTCTGCTTCAAAATGTTCATTGCTGGTAACATGTATACGAGACGTTGGAAACAGTGAGATAGACTGCAGTGCAAGGGACTGGTTATTGTGAAACAGCAAAGAAAATATACATTCTGGAAGAATACCATCGAAAAGAAGTGTGGCCCTAACAGCCAAAAAGAAGATGAAGTGCTGAGCCCTTTTCACCAAAAATTATTTTTCAAACATTTCTCTGACCGAATCTTCACAAAAGAAAAATGATGCTTTTAAAGTCATTAAACCCGAATTTTCATGCACCGGAATCTTCTGAATCAGATGCCTCTCGTTGTGCCGACTGAATCCATGTCCCTTTCAATATTCTGCTGACATGCACACTATTAAATGTGCCACTAACTTATAGAATCAAAGCATAAGGGAATGGATGCAGCCCGTCGAGCCCTTGCCAACTCTCAACAAGTCTCACTCCCCTGTCTTTTACCCACAGCTGTGCAATTTTTTTCATTCGGATACTTATCCAACTCCGTTTTGAAAGATAAGATTGAGTCTGACTCCACCGCCCTTTAGAGAAGTGTATTCCAGATTCTAACCACTTGCTGAGGAATGGCCACTCCTGTTCCTATGTATAAAGGCAGAGAAACACGGGATCAATTCCTGCCACACTCACAACCTTGCTAAATATCGCACCGTCATTCTATTCTCGTGACACAAGCTCCAGAAGTGTCGTCCAGCTGTTGAGGTTAAAGCTCTGGCTATGTTCCCAACAATCTTAATGCCACAGCGTTTCCGTAGTGTAGTGGTTATCACGTTTGCCTAACACGCGAAAAGTCCCCGGTTCGAAACCGGGCGGAAACATTATGCAAACGTGTTCAATTAATGATAAGATAAAATTAAATCATTCATATTAGTTGTTCAATGTTAACAGAGTGCAGTGTCTCACGATGCTGTTCCATTTGCTGATTTCTCTCTGCAGTTCTGTTCACACTCAAATTCTACACAGTGTCTCTCACTCCCTCGCGTTTCCAGCCCTGACGCTGGAGAAACCATATCTCAAAGCTGCACATTCCGTGCATTCAGGTCAGCTGTGAGAGATTATTAAAGGATCCTGCCACGCCACCACGCTTCACAACAGAAAATTAAAGCCACAAACAAACCCATCGACTAATCGCTCTTCCTCAGCTCCAGAGTGAGTGAGGGCGGGACAAGCCCTAACTTCCGCTCCCACACTCTCCAATCAGCCGCTGCCGGCGGAAAGCGGAGAATGCAGCATCAAACAGCGGTTTACCGCCCTTCACTGGGCTGTAAAATGCCACCGTTCCAGACAACGCTCCCCGTGCTCCGAACAGCAGCCTCATAAGATGCTTCATCTCAGCTTCCTGAGTTCGAGCCCCAGCTTGCACGAACACTTCTTCACTGGAAACAGCATTAATTATCTGATTGCCACGTTTTGCATCATGAAAGTAATCCTAACCGATAATTATATAATCATAGAGGTTTACAGCATGGAATGAGTCATTTACGCCCATCGTATCTGCACCGGCCAACAAATGCCCAGTTTTAGGTGTGTACCCCTGCACCTTAATGCATTTCATGTGCACATCTAAGAACTGGTTAAATGTGGTGAGGGTTTCTGCCTGCACCACACTTTCAGGCAGTGAGTTTGAGACCTCCACAAACATCTGCATGCAGAATGTTCACTTCAAATCCCCTTTAAACCTTACACTAATTACTTTTAAATTATGCAGCCTGGTTGTTGACCACTCCACTATGTGAAATAGACCCTTTTAATCAACAATATCTAGGCCTCTTCTATTTTTATACACCTCAATGCGGTCGCCCATCAGCCTCCTCTGTTCCAAGGAAAATAAACCCATCCTATCCAATCTGTCCTCATAGCAAAGTTGCTCCTCTCCCGGCAACATCTACGTAAATCTCCTCTGTACCCTCTCCAGCGTATTCACGTTCTTCCTTCAATGCGGTGACCAGAACTGCACGCAGTACTCCAGCTGTGGCCTAACCAGAATTTTATACAGTTCTAGCACAACCCACTTGCTGTTCTGTTCCTTGCTTCTGCCAATAAATGCAACCATTCCATATGACATCTTAATCAACTTTTCCAACTGGTCAGCTACCTTCAGGGATCTGTGGACAAGCAATCCCAGTTGCCTTTGTTCCTCTATACTTCTCAATGTCATACCAGTTGATGTGTATTCTCTTTCCTTGTTAGCCCTCCACAAATGCGCGATCTCTCACTTCTCTGGATTAAATTCCATTTGCCACTGCTCTACCCCCTTATCAGTTGATTGATATCTTCCTGGAGTCTCCAGCTTTCTTCTTCATTATCAACCACGCTGCCTATTTTAATAACACCTGAAAACTTCGTAATCATAACACCGATATTCAAGTTTAGATCATTGATAAATACCATAAAAAGCAATGGATCTGGCACTGAAAACTGTGGAACCCCACTAGAAACATCCTTCCAGTCACAAAAACACCCATCAAACATTACCGTTTGCTTCCTGCCTCTGAGCCAAATTTGATCCAATTTGCCACTGCGCCCTGAATCACATGGGCTTTTACTTAGAAAATGCATAATCATTAAATGTTATCCTGCCTTCATGGGAAAACATCATTAATTGACTGATGATCTTCATTTGCACAACTAAAGAAATGTTAACTGAAGGAGAGTCCTTAATTGAATAACTTATCTGTGCTCTGCACTTTACCTCTGAATCCATAAACCATTTTGGACACTGTGCTTTAGAAGTCTGCTTCAAAATGATCCTTGCTGGTAACATGTAGATGGGACGTTGGAAACAGTGAGATAGACTGTAGTGCAAGGGACTGGTTATTGTGAAACAGCAAAGAAAATATACATTCTGGAAGAATACCATCGAAAAGAAGTGTGGCCCTAACAGCCAAAAAGAAGATGAAGTGCTGAGCCCTTTTCAGCAAAAAAATCTTTGCCCAAACATTTCTCTGACCGAATCTTCACCAAACAAAAATGATGCTTTTAAAGTCATTAAACCCGAATTTTCGTGCACCCGAATTTTCTGAATCAGATGCCTCTCGTTGTGCCGACTGAATCCATGTCCCTTTCAATATTCTGCTGACAAGCACACTATTAAATATGCCACTAACTTATAGAATCAAAGAATAAGGGAATGTTTGCAGCCCGTCGAGCACATGCCAACTCTCAACAAGTCTCACTCCCCTGTCATTTACCCACAGCTGTGCAATTTTTTTCATTCGGATACTTATCCAACTCCGTTTTGAAAGATAAGATTGAGTTTGACTCCACCGCCCTTTAGAGCAGTGTATTCCAGATTCTAACCACTTGCTGAGGAATGGCCACTCCTGTTCCGATGTATAAAAACAGAGAAACACAGGATCAATTCCTGCCACACTCACAACCTTGCTAAATAAAGCACCGTCATTCTATTCTCGTGACACAAGCTGCAGAAGTGTAGTCCAGTTGTTGAGGTTGAAGCTCTGGTTATGTTCCCAACAATCGTGCTGCCGCAGCGTTTCCGTAGTGTAGTGGTTATCACATTCGCCTCACACGCGAAAGGTACCCGGTTCCAAACCGGGTGGAAACATTATGCAAACGTGTTCAATTAATGATAAGATAAAATTAAATCATTCATATTAGTGGTTCAATATTAACAGAGTGCAATGTCTCACGATGCAGTTCCATTTGATGATTTCTCTCTGCAGTTCTGTTCACACTCAAATTCTACACAGTGTCTCTCACTCCCTCCCGTTTCCAGCCCTGACGCTGGAGAAACCATATCTCAAAGCTGCACATTCCGTGCATTCAGGTCAGCTGTGAGAGATTATTAAAGGATCCTGCCACGCCACCACGCTTCACAACAGAAAATTAAAGCCACAAACAAACTCATCGACGAATCGCTCTTCCCCAGCTCCAGAGTGAGTGAGGGCGGGACAAGCCCTAACTTCTGCTCCCACACTCTCCAATCAGCCGCTGCCGGCGGAAAGCGGAGAATGCAGCATCAAACAGCGGTTTACCGCCCTTCACTGATCTGCAAAATGCCACCGTTCGAGACAACGCTCCCCGTACACCGAACAGCAGCCTTATAAAATGCTTCATCTCAGCTTCCTGAGTTCGAGCCACAGCTTGCACGAACACTTCTTCAATGGAAACACCATTAATTATCTGATTGCCACGTTTTGCATCATGAAAGTAATCCTAACCGATATTTATATAATCATAGAGGTTTACAGCATGGAAGGAGTCATTTAAGCCCATCGTATCTGCACCGGACAACAAATGCCCAGTTTTAGGTGTGTCCCCCTGCACCTTATTGCATTTCATGTGCACATCTAAGAACTTGTTAAATGTGGTGAGGGTTTCTGCCTGCACCACACTGACAGGCAGTGAGTTTGAGACCCCCACAAACATCTGCATGCAGAATGTTCACTTCAAATCCCCTTTAACCCTTACACTAATTACTTTTAAATTATGCATCCTGTTTGTTGACCACTCCACTATGTGAAATAGACTCTTTTAATCAACAATATCTAGGCCCCTCCTATTTTTATACACCTCAATGCTGTCGCCCATCAGCCTCCTCTGTTCCAAGGAAAACAAACCCACCCTATCCAATCTGTCCTCATAGCAAAGTTGCTCCACTCCCGGCAACATCTACGTAAATCTCCTCTGTACCCTCTCCAGCGTATTCACGTCCTTCCTTCAATGCGGTGACTAGAACTGCACGCAGTACTCCAGCTGTGGCCTAACCAGAATTTTATACAGTTCTAGCATAACCCACTTGCTGTTCTGTTCCTTGCTTCTGCCAATAAATGCAACCATTCCATATGACTTCTTAACCAACTTTTCCAACTGGCCAGCTACCTTCAGGGATCTGTGGACAAGCAATCCCAGTTACCTTTGTTCCTCTACACTTCTCAATGTCATACCAGTTGATGTGTATTCCCTTTCCTTGTTAGCCCTCCACAAATGCGCGATCTCTCACATCTCTGGTTTAAATTCAATTTGCCACTGCTCTACCCCCTTATCAGTTGATTGATATCTTCCTGGAGTCTCCAGCTTTCTTCTTCATTATCAACCGCACTGCCTATTTTAATAACACCTGAAAACTTCGTAATCATAACACTTATATTCAAGTTTAGATCATTGATAAATACCATAAAAAGCAATGGATCTGGCACTGAAAACTGTGGAACCCCACTGGAAACATCCTTCCAGTCACAAAAACACCCATCAAACATTACCCTTTGCTTCCTGCCTCTGAGCCAAATTTGGATCTAATATGCCACTTCCCCCTGAATCACATGGGCTTTTACTTAGAAAATGCATAATCATTAAATGTTTTCCTGCCTTCATGGGAAAACATCATTAATTGACTGATGATCTTCATTTGCACAACTAAAGAAATGTTAACTGAAGGAGAGTCCTGAATTGAATAACTTATCTGTGCTCTGCACTTTACCTCTGAATCCATTAAACATTTTGGACACTGTGCTTTAGAAGTCTGCTTCAAAATGTTCATTGCTGGTAACATGTACATGAGACGTTGGAAACAGTGAGATAGACTGCAGTGCAAGGGACTGGTTATTGTGAAACAGCAAAGAAAATATACATTCTGGAAGAATACCATCGAAAAGAAGTGTGGCCCTAACAGCCAAAAAGAAGATGAAGTGCTGAGCCCTTTTCAGCAAAAAATTCTTTTTCAAACATTTCTCTGACCGAATATTCACAAAAGAAAAATGATGCTTTTAAAGTCATTAAACCCGAATTTTCATGCACCGGAATCTTCTGAATCAGATGCCTCTCGTTGTGCCGACTGAATCCATGTCCCTTTCAATATTCTGCTGACATGCACACTATTAAATGTGCCACTAACTTATAGAATCAAAGAATAAGGGAATGGATGCAGCCCGTCGAGCCCATGCCAACTCTCAACAAGTCTCACTCCCCTGTCATTTACCCACAGCTGTGCAATTTTTTTCATTCGGATACTTATCCAACTCCGTTTTGAAAGATAAGATTGAGTCTGACTCCACCGCCCTTTAGAGAAGTGTATTCCAGATTCTAACCACTTGCTGAGGAATGGCCACTCCTGTTCCTATGTATAAAGGCAGAGAAACACGGGATCAATTCCTGCCACACTCACAACCTTGCTGAATATAGCACCGTTATTCGATTCTCGTGACACAAGCTCCAGAAGTGTAGTCCAGCTGTTGAGGTTAAAGCTCTGGTTATGTTCCCAACGATGTTACTGCACCAGCGTTTCCGTAGTGTAGTGGTTATCACGTTCGCCTAACATGCGAAAGGTCCCCGGTTCGAAACCGGGTTGAACATTATGCAAACGTGTTCAATTAATTATAAGAAAAAATTAAATCATTCAGATTAGTGGTTCAATGTTAACAGAGTGCAGTGTCTCACGATGCTGTTCCATTTGCTGATTTCTCTCGACAGTTCTGTTCACACTCAAATTCTACACTGTGTCTCTCACTCGCTCCCGTTTCCAGCCCTGACGCTGGAGAAACCATATCTCAAAGCTGCACATTCCGTGCATTCAGGTCAGCTGTGAGAGATTATTAAAGGATCCTGCCACGCCACCACGCTTCACAACAGAAAATTAAAGCCACAAACAAACCCATCGACTAATCACTCTTCCTGAGCTCCAGAGTGAGTGAGGGCGGGACAAGCCCGAACTTCCGCTCCCACACTCTCCAATCAGCCGCTGCCGGCGGAAAGCGGAGAATGCAGCATCAAACAGCGGTTTACCGCCCTTCACTGGGCTGCAAAATGCCACCGTTCCAGACAACGCTCCCCGTGCTCCGAACAGCAGCCTCATAAGATGCTTCATCTCAGCTTCATGAGTTCGAGCCCCAGCTTGCACGAACACTTCTTCACTGGAAACAGCATTAATTATCTGATTGCCACGTTTTGCATCATGAAAGTAATCCTAACCGATAATTATATAATCATAGAGGTTTACAGCATGGAAGGAGTCATTTACGCCCATCGTATCTGCACCGGCCAACAAATGCCCAGTTTTAGGTGTGTTCCCCTGCACCTTATTGCATTTCATGTGCACATCTCAGAACTGGTTAAATGTGGTGAGGGTTTCTGCCTGCACCACACTTTCAGGCAGTGTGTTTGAGACCCCCACAAACATCTGCATGCAGAATGTTCACTTCAAATCCCCTTTAACCCTTACACTAATTACTTTTAAATTATGCAGCCTGGTTGTTGACCACTCCACTATGTGAAATAGACCCTTTTAATCAACAAAATCTAGGCCTCTCCTATTTTTATACACCTCAATGCGGTCGCCCATCAGCCTCCTCTTTCCAAGGAAAACAAACCCATCCTATCCAATCTGTCCTCATAGCAAAGTTGCTCCACTCCCGGCAACATCTACGTAAATCTCCTCTGTACCCTCTCCAGCGTATTCACGTTCTTCCTTCAATGCGGTGACCAGAACTGCACGCAGTACTCCAGCTGTGGCCTAACCAGAATTTTATACAGTTCTAGCACAACCCACTTGCTGTTCTGTTCCTTGCTTCTGCCAATAAATGCAACCATTCCATATGACTTCTTAATCAACTTTTCCAACTGGTCAGCTACCTTCAGGGATCTGTGGACAAGCAATCCCAGTTACCTTTGTTCCTCTACACTTCTCAATGTCATACCAGTTGATGTGTATTCCCTTTCCTTGTTAGCCCTCCACAAATGCGCGATCTCTCACATCTCTGGATTAAATTCAATTTGCCACTGCTCTACCCCCTTATCAGTTGATTGATATCTTCCTGGAGTCTCCAGCTTTCTTCTTCATTATCAACCACACTGCCTATTTTAATAACACCTGAAAACTTCGTAATCATAACACCTATATTCAAGTTTAGATCATTGATAATTACCATAAAAAGCAATGGATCTGGCACTGAAAACTGTGGAACCCCACTGGAAACATCCTTCCAGTCACAAAAACACCCATCAAACATTACCTTTTGCTTCCTGCCTCTGAGCCAAATTTGGATCCAATTTGCCACTTCGCCCTGAATCACATGGGCTTTTACTTAGAAAATGCATAATCATTAAATGTTATCCTGCCTTCATGGGAAAACATCATTAATTGACTGATGATCTTCATTTGCACAACTAAAGAAATGTTAACTGAAGGAGAATCCTTAATTGAATAACTTATCTGTGCTCTGCACTTTACCTCTGAATCCATAAACCATTTTGGACACTGTGCTTTAGAAGTCTGCTTCAAAATGTTCATTGCTGGTAACATGTATACGAGACGTTGGAAACAGTGAGATAGACTGCAGTGCAAGGGACTGGTTATTGTGAAACAGCAAAGAAAATATACATTCTGGAAGAATACCATCGAAAAGAAGTGTGGCCCTAACAGCCAAAAAGAAGATGAAGTGCTGAGCCCTTTTCACCAAAAATTATTTTTCAAACATTTCTCTGACCGAATCTTCACAAAAGAAAAATGATGCTTTTAAAGTCATTAAACCCGAATTTTCATGCACCGGAATCTTCTGAATCAGATGCCTCTCGTTGTGCCGACTGAATCCATGTCCCTTTCAATATTCTGCTGACATGCACACTATTAAATGTGCCACTAACTTATAGAATCAAAGCATAAGGGAATGGATGCAGCCCGTCGAGCCCTTGCCAACTCTCAACAAGTCTCACTCCCCTGTCTTTTACCCACAGCTGTGCAATTTTTTTCATTCGGATACTTATCCAACTCCGTTTTGAAAGATAAGATTGAGTCTGACTCCACCGCCCTTTAGAGAAGTGTATTCCAGATTCTAACCACTTGCTGAGGAATGGCCACTCCTGTTCCTATGTATAAAGGCAGAGAAACACGGGATCAATTCCTGCCACACTCACAACCTTGCTAAATATCGCACCGTCATTCTATTCTCGTGACACAAGCTCCAGAAGTGTCGTCCAGCTGTTGAGGTTAAAGCTCTGGCTATGTTCCCAACAATCTTAATGCCACAGCGTTTCCGTAGTGTAGTGGTTATCACGTTCGCCTAACACGCGAAAAGTCCCCGGTTCGAAACCGGGCGGAAACATTATGCAAACGTGTTCAATTAATGATAAGATAAAATTAAATCATTCATATTAGTTGTTCAATGTTAACAGAGTGCAGTGTCTCACGATGCTGTTCCATTTGCTGATTTCTCTCTACAGTTCTGTTCACACTCAAATTCTACACAGTGTCTCTCACTCCCTCCCGTTTCCAGCCCTGACGCTGGAGAAACCATATCTCAAAGCTGCACTTTCCGTGCATTCAGGTCAGCTGTGAGAGATTATTAAAGGATCCTGCCACGCCACCACGCTTCACAACAGAAAATTAAAGCCACAAACAAACCCATCGACTAATCGCTCTTCCTCAGCTCCAGAGTGAGTGAGGGCGGGACAAGCCCTAACTTCCGCTCCCACACTCTCCAATCAGCCGCTGCCGGCGGAAAGCGGAGAATGCAGCATCAAACAGCGGTTTACCGCCCTTCACTGGGCTGTAAAATGCCACCGTTCCAGACAACGCTCCCCGTGCTCCGAACAGCAGCCTCATAAGATGCTTCATCTCAGCTTCCTGAGTTCGAGCCCCAGCTTGCACGAACACTTCTTCACTGGAAACAGCATTAATTATCTGATTGCCACGTTTTGCATCATGAAAGTAATCCTAACCGATAATTATATAATCATAGAGGTTTACAGCATGGAATGAGTCATTTACGCCCATCGTATCTGCACCGGCCAACAAATGCCCAGTTTTAGGTGTGTACCCCTGCACCTTAATGCATTTCATGTGCACATCTAAGAACTGGTTAAATGTGGTGAGGGTTTCTGCCTGCACCACACTTTCAGGCAGTGAGTTTGAGACCTCCACAAACATCTGCATGCAGAATGTTCACTTCAAATCCCCTTTAAACCTTACACTAATTACTTTTAAATTATGCAGCCTGGTTGTTGACCACTCCACTATGTGAAATAGACCATTTTAATCAACAATATCTAGGCCTCTCCTATTTTTATACACCTCAATGCGGTCGCCCATCAGCCTCCTCTGTTCCAAGGAAAATAAACCCATCCTATCCAATCTGTCCTCATAGCAAAGTTGCTCCACTCCCGGCAACATCTACGTAAATCTCCTCTGTACCCTCTCCAGCGTATTCACGTTCTTCCTTCAATGCGGTGACCAGAACTGCACGCAGTACTCCAGCTGTGGCCTAACCAGAATTTTATACAGTTCTAGCACAACCCACTTGCTGTTCTGTTCCTTGCTTCTGCCAATAAATGCAACCATTCCATATGACTTCTTAATCAACTTTTCCAACTGGTCAGCTACCTTCAGGGATCTGTGGACAAGCAATCCCAGTTACCTTTGTTCCTCTACACTTCTCAATGTCATACCAGTTGATGTGTATTCCCTTTCCTTGTTAGCCCTCCACAAATGCGCGATCTCTCACATCTCTGGTTTAAATTCAATTTGCCACTGCTCTACCCCCTTATCAGTTGATTGATATCTTCCTGGAGTCTCCAGCTTTCTTCTTCATTATCAACCACACTGCCTATTTTAATAACACCTGAAAACTTCGTAATCATAACACTTATATTCAAGTTTAGATCATTGATAAATACCATAAAAAGCAATGGATCTGGCACTGAAAACTGTGGAACCACACTGGAAACATCCTTCCAGTCACAAAAACACCCATCAAACATTACCCTTTGCTTCCTGCCTCTGAGCCAAATTTGGATCCAATTTGCCACTTCGCCCTGAATCACATGGGCTTTTACTTAGAAAATGCATAATCATTAAATGTTATACTGCCTTCATGGGAAAACATCATTAATTGACTGATGATCTTCATTTGCACAACTAAAGAAATGTTAACTGAAGGAGAATCCTTAATTGAATAACTTATCTGTGCTCTGCACTTTACCTCTGAATCCATAAACCATTTTGGACACTGTGCTTTAGAAGTCTGCTTCAAAATGTTCATTGCTGGTAACATGTACATGAGACGTTGGAAACAGTGAGATAGACTGCAGTGCAAGGGACTGGTTATTGTGAAACAGCAAAGAAAATATACATTCTGGAAGAATACCATCGAAAAGAAGTGTGGCCCTAACAGCCAAAAAGAAAATGAAGTGCTGAGCCCCTTTAAGCAAAAAATTCTTTTTCAAACATTTCTCTGACCGAATCTTCACAAAAGAAAAATGATGCTTTTAAAGTCATTAAACCCGAATTTTCGTGCACCCGAATCTTCTGAATCAGATGCCTCTCGTTGTGCCGACTGAATCCATGTCCCTTTCAATATTCTGCTGACATGCACACTATTAAATGTGCCACTAACTTATAGAATCAAAGAATAAGGGAATGCATGCAGCCCGTCGAGCCCATGCCAACTCTCAACAAATCTCACGCCCCTGTCATTTACACACAGCTGTGAAATTTTTTTCATTCGGATACTTATCCAACTCCGTTTTGAAAGATAAGATTGAGTCTGACTCCACCGCCCTTTAGAGAAGTGTATTCCAGATTCTAACCACTTGCTGAGGAATGGCCACTCCTGTTCCTATGTATAAAGGCAGAGAAACACGGGATCAATTCCTGCCACACTCACAACCTTGCTAAATGTAGCACCGTTATTCGATTCTCGTGACACAAGCTCCAGAAGTGTAGTCCAGCTGTTGAGGTTAAAGCTCTGGTTATGTTCCCAACAATGTTAATGCAACAGCGTTTCCGTAGTGTAGTGGTTATCACGTTCGCCTAACACGCGAAAAGTCCCCGGTTCGAAACCGGGCGGAAACATTATGCAAACGTGTTCAATTAATGATAAGATAAAATTAAATCATTCATATTCGTGGTTCAATATTAACAGAGTGCAGTGTCTCACGATGCTGTTCCATTTGCTGATTTCTCTCTGCAGTTCTGTTCACACTCAAATTCTACACAGTGTCTCTCACTCCCTCGCGTTTCCAGCCCTGACGCTGGAGAAACCATATCTCAAAGCTGCACATTCCGTGCATTCAGGTCAGCTGTGAGAGATTATTAAAGGATCCTGCCACGCCACCACGCTTCACAACAGAAAATTAAAGCCACAAACAAACCCATCGACTAATCGCTCTTCCTCAGCTCCAGAGTGAGTGAGGGCGGGACAAGCCCTAACTTCCGCTCCCACACTCTCCAATCAGCCGCTGCCGGCGGAAAGCGGAGAATGCAGCATCAAACAGCGGTTTACCGCCCTTCACTGGGCTGTAAAATGCCACCGTTCCAGACAACGCTCCCCGTGCTCCGAACAGCAGCCTCATAAGATGCTTCATCTCAGCTTCCTGAGTTCGAGCCCCAGCTTGCACGAACACTTCTTCACTGGAAACAGCATTAATTATCTGATTGCCACGTTTTGCATCATGAAAGTAATCCTAACCGATAATTATATAATCATAGAGGTTTACAGCATGGAATGAGTCATTTACGCCCATCGTATCTGCACCGGCCAACAAATGCCCAGTTTTAGGTGTGTACCCCTGCACCTTAATGCATTTCATGTGCACATCTAAGAACTGGTTAAATGTGGTGAGGGTTTCTGCCTGCACCACACTTTCAGGCAGTGAGTTTGAGACCTCCACAAACATCTGCATGCAGAATGTTCACTTCAAATTCCCTTTAAACCTTACACTAATTACTTTTAAATTATGCAGCCTGGTTGTTGACCACTCCACTATGTGAAATAGACCCTTTTAATCAACAATATCTAGGCCTCTTCTATTTTTATACACCTCAATGCGGTCGCCCATCAGCCTCCTCTGTTCCAAGGAAAATAAACCCATCCTATCCAATCTGTCCTCATAGCAAAGTTGCTCCTCTCCCGGCAACATCTACGTAAATCTCCTCTGTACCCTCTCCAGCGTATTCACGTTCTTCCTTCAATGCGGTGACCAGAACTGCACGCAGTACTCCAGCTGTGGCCTAACCAGAATTTTATACAGTTCTAGCACAACCCACTTGCTGTTCTGTTCCTTGCTTCTGCCAATAAATGCAACCATTCCATATGACATCTTAATCAACTTTTCCAACTGGTCAGCTACCTTCAGGGATCTGTGGACAAGCAATCCCAGTTGCCTTTGTTCCTCTATACTTCTCAATGTCATACCAGTTGATGTGTATTCTCTTTCCTTGTTAGCCCTCCACAAATGCGCGATCTCTCACTTCTCTGGATTAAATTCCATTTGCCACTGCTCTACCCCCTTATCAGTTGATTGATATCTTCCTGGAGTCTCCAGCTTTCTTCTTCATTATCAACCACGCTGCCTATTTTAATAACACCTGAAAACTTCGTAATCATAACACCGATATTCAAGTTTAGATCATTGATTATTACCATAAAAAGCAATGGATCTGGCACTGAAAACTGTGGAACCCCACTAGAAACATCCTTCCAGTCACAAAAACACCCATCAAACATTACCGTTTGCTTCCTGCCTCTGAGCCAAATTTGATCCAATTTGCCACTGCGCCCTGAATCACATGGGCTTTTACTTAGAAAATGCATAATCATTAAATGTTATCCTGCCTTCATGGGAAAACATCATTAATTGACTGATGATCTTCATTTGCACAACTAAAGAAATGTTAACTGAAGGAGAGTCCTTAATTGAATAACTTATCTGTGCTCTGCACTTTACCTCTGAATCCATAAACCATTTTGGACACTGTGCTTTAGAAGTCTGCTTCAAAATGTTCCTTGCTGGTAACATGTAGATGGGACGTTGGAAACAGTGAGATAGACTGTAGTGCAAGGGACTGGTTATTGTGAAACAGCAAAGAAAATATACATTCTGGAAGAATACCATCGAAAAGAAGTGTGGCCCTAACAGCCAAAAAGAAGATGAAGTGCTGAGCCCTTTTCAGCAAAAAAATCTTTGCCCAAACATTTCTCTGACCGAATCTTCACCAAACAAAAATGATGCTTTTAAAGTCATTAAACCCGAATTTTCGTGCACCCGAATTTTCTGAATCAGATGCCTCTCGTTGTGCCGACTGAATCCATGTCCCTTTCAATATTCTGCTGACAAGCACACTATTAAATATGCCACTAACTTATAGAATCAAAGAATAAGGGAATGTTTGCAGCCCGTCGAGCACATGCCAACTCTCAACAAGTCTCACTCCCCTGTCATTTACCCACAGCTGTGCAATTTTTTTCATTCGGATACTTATCCAACTCCGTTTTGAAAGATAAGATTGAGTTTGACTCCACCGCCCTTTAGAGCAGTGTATTCCAGATTCTAACCACTTGCTGAGGAATGGCCACTCCTGTTCCGATGTATAAAAACAGAGAAACACAGGATCAATTCCTGCCACACTCACAACCTTGCTAAATAAAGCACCGTCATTCTATTCTCGTGACACAAGCTGCAGAAGTGTAGTCCAGTTGTTGAGGTTGAAGCTCTGGTTATGTTCCCAACAATCGTGCTGCCGCAGCGTTTCCGTAGTGTAGTGGTTATCACATTCGCCTCACACGCGAAAGGTACCCGGTTCCAAACCGGGTGGAAACATTATGCAAACGTGTTCAATTAATGATAAGATAAAATTAAATCATTCATATTAGTGGTTCAATATTAACAGAGTGCAATGTCTCACGATGCAGTTCCATTTGATGATTTCTCTCTGCAGTTCTGTTCACACTCAAATTCTACACAGTGTCTCTCACTCCCTCCCGTTTCCAGCCCTGACGCTGGAGAAACCATATCTCAAAGCTGCACATTCCGTGCATTCAGGTCAGCTGTGAGAGATTATTAAAGGATCCTGCCACGCCACCACGCTTCACAACAGAAAATTAAAGCCACAAACAAACTCATCGACGAATCGCTCTTCCCCAGCTCCAGAGTGAGTGAGGGCGGGACAAGCCCTAACTTCTGCTCCCACACTCTCCAATCAGCCGCTGCCGGCGGAAAGCGGAGAATGCAGCATCAAACAGCGGTTTACCGCCCTTCACTGATCTGCAAAATGCCACCGTTCGAGACAACGCTCCCCGTACACCGAACAGCAGCCTTATAAAATGCTTCATCTCAGCTTCCTGAGTTCGAGCCCCAGCTTGCACGAACACTTCTTCAATGGAAACACCATTAATTATCTGATTGCCACGTTTTGCATCATGAAAGTATTCCTAACCGATATTTATATAATCATAGAGGTTTACAGCATGGAAGGAGTCATTTAAGCCCATCGTATCTGCACCGGACAACAAATGCCCAGTTTTAGGTGTGTCCCCCTGCACCTTATTGCATTTCATGTGCACATCTAAGAACTTGTTAAATGTGGTGAGGGTTTCTGCCTGCACCACACTGACAGGCAGTGAGTTTGAGACCCCCACAAACATCTGCATGCAGAATGTTCACTTCAAATCCCCTTTAACCCTTACACTAATTACTTTTAAATTATGCATCCTGTTTGTTGACCACTCCACTATGTGAAATAGACTCTTTTAATCAACAATATCTAGGCCCCTCCTATTTTTATACACCTCAATGCTGTCGCCCATCAGCCTCCTCTGTTCCAAGGAAAACAAACCCACCCTATCCAATCTGTCCTCATAGCAAAGTTGCTCCACTCCCGGCAACATCTACGTAAATCTCCTCTGTACCCTCTCCAGCGTATTCACGTCCTTCCTTCAATGCGGTGACTAGAACTGCACGCAGTACTCCAGCTGTGGCCTAACCAGAATTTTATACAGTTCTAGCATAACCCACTTGCTGTTCTGTTCCTTGCTTCTGCCAATAAATGCAACCATTCCATATGACTTCTTAACCAACTTTTCCAACTGGCCAGCTACCTTCAGGGATCTGTGGACAAGCAATCCCAGTTACCTTTGTTCCTCTACACTTCTCAATGTCATACCAGTTGATGTGTATTCCCTTTCCTTGTTAGCCCTCCACAAATGCGCGATCTCTCACATCTCTGGTTTAAATTCAATTTGCCACTGCTCTACCCCCTTATCAGTTGATTGATATCTTCCTGGAGTCTCCAGCTTTCTTCTTCATTATCAACCACACTGCCTATTTTAATAACACCTGAAAACTTCGTAATCATAACACTTATATTCAAGTTTAGATCATTGATAAATACCATAAAAAGCAATGGATCTGGCACTGAAAACTGTGGAACCCCACTGGAAACATCCTTCCAGTCACAAAAACACCCATCAAACATTACCCTTTGCTTCCTGCCTCTGAGCCAAATTTGGATCTAATATGCCACTTCCCCCTGAATCACATGGGCTTTTACTTAGAAAATGCATAATCATTAAATGTTTTCCTGCCTTCATGGGAAAACATCATTAATTGACTGATGATCTTCATTTGCACAACTAAAGAAATGTTAACTGAAGGAGAGTCCTGAATTGAATAACTTATCTGTGCTCTGCACTTTACCTCTGAATCCATTAAACATTTTGGACACTGTGCTTTAGAAGTCTGCTTCAAAATGTTCATTGCTGGTAACATGTACATGAGACGTTGGAAACAGTGAGATAGACTGCAGTGCAAGGGACTGGTTATTGTGAAACAGCAAAGAAAATATACATTCTGGAAGAATACCATCGAAAAGAAGTGTGGCCCTAACAGCCAAAAAGAAGATGAAGTGCTGAGCCCTTTTCAGCAAAAAATTCTTTTTCAAACATTTCTCTGACCGAATATTCACAAAAGAAAAATGATGCTTTTAAAGTCATTAAACCCGAATTTTCATGCACCGGAATCTTCTGAATCAGATGCCTCTCGTTGTGCCGACTGAATCCATGTCCCTTTCAATATTCTGCTGACATGCACACTATTAAATGTGCCACTAACTTATAGAATCAAAGAATAAGGGAATGGATGCAGCCCGTCGAGCCCATGCCAACTCTCAACAAGTCTCACTCCCCTGTCATTTACCCACAGCTGTGCAATTTTTTTCATTCGGATACTTATCCAACTCCGTTTTGAAAGATAAGATTGAGTCTGACTCCACCGCCCTTTAGAGAAGTGTATTCCAGATTCTAACCACTTGCTGAGGAATGGCCACTCCTGTTCCTATGTATAAAGGCAGAGAAACACGGGATCAATTCCTGCCACACTCACAACCTTGCTGAATATAGCACCGTTATTCGATTCTCGTGACACAAGCTCCAGAAGTGTAGTCCAGCTGTTGAGGTTAAAGCTCTGGTTATGTTCCCAACGATGTTACTGCACCAGCGTTTCCGTAGTGTAGTGGTTATCACGTTCGCCTAACATGCGAAAGGTCCCCGGTTCGAAACCGGGTTGAACATTATGCAAACGTGTTCAATTAATTATAAGAAAAAATTAAATCATTCAGATTAGTGGTTCAATGTTAACAGAGTGCAGTGTCTCACGATGCTGTTCCATTTGCTGATTTCTCTCGACAGTTCTGTTCACACTCAAATTCTACACTGTGTCTCTCACTCGCTCCCGTTTCCAGCCCTGACGCTGGAGAAACCATATCTCAAAGCTGCACATTCCGTGCATTCAGGTCAGCTGTGAGAGATTATTAAAGGATCCTGCCACGCCACCACGCTTCACAACAGAAAATTAAAGCCACAAACAAACCCATCGACTAATCACTCTTCCTCAGCTCCAGAGTGAGTGAGGGCGGGACAAGCCCGAACTTCCGCTCCCACACTCTCCAATCAGCCGCTGCCGGCGGAAAGCGGAGAATGCAGCATCAAACAGCGGTTTACCGCCCTTCACTGGGCTGCAAAATGCCACCGTTCCAGACAACGCTCCCCGTGCTCCGAACAGCAGCCTCATAAGATGCTTCATCTCAGCTTCATGAGTTCGAGCCCCAGCTTGCACGAACACTTCTTCACTGGAAACAGCATTAATTATCTGATTGCCACGTTTTGCATCATGAAAGTAATCCTAACCGATAATTATATAATCATAGAGGTTTACAGCATGGAAGGAGTCATTTACGCCCATCGTATCTGCACCGGCCAACAAATGCCCAGTTTTAGGTGTGTTCCCCTGCACCTTATTGCATTTCATGTGCACATCTCAGAACTGGTTAAATGTGGTGAGGGTTTCTGCCTGCACCACACTTTCAGGCAGTGTGTTTGAGACCCCCACAAACATCTGCATGCAGAATGTTCACTTCAAATCCCCTTTAACCCTTACACTAATTACTTTTAAATTATGCAGCCTGGTTGTTGACCATTCCACTATGTGAAATAGACCCTTTTAATCAACAAAATCTAGGCCTCTCCTATTTTTATACACCTCAATGCGGTCGCCCATCAGCCTCCTCTTTCCAAGGAAAACAAACCCATCCTATCCAATCTGTCCTCATAGCAAAGTTGCTCCACTCCCGGCAACATCTACGTAAATCTCCTCTGTACCCTCTCCAGCGTATTCACGTTCTTCCTTCAATGCGGTGACCAGAACTGCACGCAGTACTCCAGCTGTGGCCTAACCAGAATTTTATACAGTTCTAGCACAACCCACTTGCTGTTCTGTTCCTTGCTTCTGCCAATAAATGCAACCATTCCATATGACTTCTTAATCAACTTTTCCAACTGGTCAGCTACCTTCAGGGATCTGTGGACAAGCAATCCCAGTTACCTTTGTTCCTCTACACTTCTCAATGTCATACCAGTTGATGTGTATTCCCTTTCCTTGTTAGCCCTCCACAAATGCGCGATCTCTCACATCTCTGGATTAAATTCAATTTGCCACTGCTCTACCCCCTTATCAGTTGATTGATATCTTCCTGGAGTCTCCAGCTTTCTTCTTCATTATCAACCACACTGCCTATTTTAATAACACCTGAAAACTTCGTAATCATAACACCTATATTCAAGTTTAGATCATTGATAATTACCATAAAAAGCAATGGATCTGGCACTGAAAACTGTGGAACCCCACTGGAAACATCCTTCCAGTCACAAAAACACCCATCAAACATTACCTTTTGCTTCCTGCCTCTGAGCCAAATTTGGATCCAATTTGCCACTTCGCCCTGAATCACATGGGCTTTTACTTAGAAAATGCATAATCATTAAATGTTATCCTGCCTTCATGGGAAAACATCATTAATTGACTGATGATCTTCATTTGCACAACTAAAGAAATGTTAACTGAAGGAGAATCCTTAATTGAATAACTTATCTGTGCTCTGCACTTTACCTCTGAATCCATAAACCATTTTGGACACTGTGCTTTAGAAGTCTGCTTCAAAATGTTCATTGCTGGTAACATGTATACGAGACGTTGGAAACAGTGAGATAGACTGCAGTGCAAGGGACTGGTTATTGTGAAACAGCAAAGAAAATATACATTCTGGAAGAATACCATCGAAAAGAAGTGTGGCCCTAACAGCCAAAAAGAAGATGAAGTGCTGAGCCCTTTTCACCAAAAATTATTTTTCAAACATTTCTCTGACCGAATCTTCACAAAAGAAAAATGATGCTTTTAAAGTCATTAAACCCGAATTTTCATGCACCGGAATCTTCTGAATCAGATGCCTCTCGTTGTGCCGACTGAATCCATGTCCCTTTCAATATTCTGCTGACATGCACACTATTAAATGTGCCACTAACTTATAGAATCAAAGCATAAGGGAATGGATGCAGCCCGTCGAGCCCTTGCCAACTCTCAACAAGTCTCACTCCCCTGTCTTTTACCCACAGCTGTGCAATTTTTTTCATTCGGATACTTATCCAACTCCGTTTTGAAAGATAAGATTGAGTCTGACTCCACCGCCCTTTAGAGAAGTGTATTCCAGATTCTAACCACTTGCTGAGGAATGGCCACTCCTGTTCCTATGTATAAAGGCAGAGAAACACGGGATCAATTCCTGCCACACTCACAACCTTGCTAAATATCGCACCGTCATTCTATTCTCGTGACACAAGCTCCAGAAGTGTCGTCCAGCTGTTGAGGTTAAAGCTCTGGCTATGTTCCCAACAATCTTAATGCCACAGCGTTTCCGTAGTGTAGTGGTTATCACGTTCGCCTAACACGCGAAAAGTCCCCGGTTCGAAACCGGGCGGAAACATTATGCAAACGTGTTCAATTAATGATAAGATAAAATTAAATCATTCATATTCGTTGTTCAATGTTAACAGAGTGCAGTGTCTCACGATGCTGTTCCATTTGCTGATTTCTCTCTACAGTTCTGTTCACACTCAAATTCTACACAGTGTCTCTCACTCCCTCCCGTTTCCAGCCCTGACGCTGGAGAAACCATATCTCAAAGCTGCACTTTCCGTGCATTCAGGTCAGCTGTGAGAGATTATTAAAGGATCCTGCCACGCCACCACGCTTCACAACAGAAAATTAAAGCCACAAACAAACCCATCGACTAATCGCTCTTCCTCAGCTCCAGAGTGAGTGAGGGCGGGACAAGCCCTAACTTCCGCTCCCACACTCTCCAATCAGCCGCTGCCGGCGGAAAGCGGAGAATGCAGCATCAAACAGCGGTTTACCGCCCTTCACTGTGCTGTAAAATGCCACCGTTCCAGACAACGCTCCCCGTGCTCCGAACAGCAGCCTCATAAGATGCTTCATCTCAGCTTCCTGAGTTCGAGCCCCAGCTTGCACGAACACTTCTTCACTGGAAACAGCATTAATTATCTGATTGCCACGTTTTGCATCATGAAAGTAATCCTAACCGATAATTATATAATCATAGAGGTTTACAGCATGGAATGAGTCATTTACGCCCATCGTATCTGCACCGGCCAACAAATGCCCAGTTTTAGGTGTGTACCCCTGCACCTTAATGCATTTCATGTGCACATCTAAGAACTGGTTAAATGTGGTGAGGGTTTCTGCCTGCACCACACTTTCAGGCAGTGAGTTTGAGACCTCCACAAACATCTGCATGCAGAATGTTCACTTCAAATCCCCTTTAAACCTTACACTAATTACTTTTAAATTATGCAGCCTGGTTGTTGACCACTCCACTATGTGAAATAGACCATTTTAATCAACAATATCTAGGCCTCTCCTATTTTTATACACCTCAATGCGGTCGCCCATCAGCCTCCTCTGTTCCAAGGAAAATAAACCCATCCTATCCAATCTGTCCTCATAGCAAAGTTGCTCCACTCCCGGCAACATCTACGTAAATCTCCTCTGTACCCTCTCCAGCGTATTCACGTTCTTCCTTCAATGCGGTGACCAGAACTGCACGCAGTACTCCAGCTGTGGCCTAACCAGAATTTTATACAGTTCTAGCACAACCCACTTGCTGTTCTGTTCCTTGCTTCTGCCAATAAATGCAACCATTCCATATGACTTCTTAATCAACTTTTCCAACTGGTCAGCTACCTTCAGGGATCTGTGGACAAGCAATCCCAGTTACCTTTGTTCCTCTACACTTCTCAATGTCATACCAGTTGATGTGTATTCCCTTTCCTTGTTAGCCCTCCACAAATGCGCGATCTCTCACATCTCTGGTTTAAATTCAATTTGCCACTGCTCTACCCCCTTATCAGTTGATTGATATCTTCCTGGAGTCTCCAGCTTTCTTCTTCATTATCAACCACACTGCCTATTTTAATAACACCTGAAAACTTCGTAATCATAACACTTATATTCAAGTTTAGATCATTGATAAATACCATAAAAAGCAATGGATCTGGCACTGAAAACTGTGGAACCACACTGGAAACATCCTTCCAGTCACAAAAACACCCATCAAACATTACCCTTTGCTTCCTGCCTCTGAGCCAAATTTGGATCCAATTTGCCACTTCGCCCTGAATCACATGGGCTTTTACTTAGAAAATGCATAATCATTAAATGTTATACTGCCTTCATGGGAAAACATCATTAATTTACTGATGATCTTCATTTGCACAACTAAAGAAATGTTAACTGAAGGAGAATCCTTAATTGAATAACTTATCTGTGCTCTGCACTTTACCTCTGAATCCATAAACCATTTTGGACACTGTGCTTTAGAAGTCTGCTTCAAAATGTTCATTGCTGGTAACATGTACATGAGACGTTGGAAACAGTGAGATAGACTGCAGTGCAAGGGACTGGTTATTGTGAAACAGCAAAGAAAATATACATTCTGGAAGAATACCATCGAAAAGAAGTGTGGCCCTAACAGCCAAAAAGAAAATGAAGTGCTGAGCCCCTTTAAGCAAAAAATTCTTTTTCAAACATTTCTCTGACCGAATCTTCACAAAAGAAAAATGATGCTTTTAAAGTCATTAAACCCGAATTTTCGTGCACCCGAATCTTCTGAATCAGATGCCTCTCGTTGTGCCGACTGAATCCATGTCCCTTTCAATATTCTGCTGACATGCACACTATTAAATGTGCCACTAACTTATAGAATCAAAGAATAAGGGAATGCATGCAGCCCGTCGAGCCCATGCCAACTCTCAACAAATCTCACGCCCCTGTCATTTACACACAGCTGTGAAATTTTTTTCATTCGGATACTTATCCAACTCCGTTTTGAAAGATAAGATTGAGTCTGATTCCACCGCCCTTTAGAGAAGTGTATTCCAGATTCTAACCACTTGCTGAGGAATGGCCACTCCTGTTCCTATGTATAAAGGCAGAGAAACACGGGATCAATTCCTGCCACACTCACAACCTTGCTAAATGTAGCACCGTTATTCGATTCTCGTGACACAAGCTCCAGAAGTGTAGTCCAGCTGTTGAGGTTAAAGCTCTGGTTATGTTCCCAACAATGTTAATGCAACAGCGTTTCCGTAGTGTAGTGGTTATCACGTTCGCCTAACACGCGAAAGGTCCCCGGTTCGAAACCGGGCGGAAACATTATGCAAACGTGTTCAATTAATGATTAGATAAAATTAAATCATTCATATTCGTGGTTCAATATTAACAGAGTGCAGTGTCTCACGATGCTGTTCCATTTGCTGATTTCTCTCTGCAGTTCTGTTCACACTCAAATTCTACACAGTGTCTCTCACTCCCTCGCGTTTCCAGCCCTGACGCTGGAGAAACCATATCTCAAAGCTGCACATTCCGTGCATTCAGGTCAGCTGTGAGAGATTATTAAAGGATCCTGCCACGCCACCACGCTTCACAACAGAAAATTAAAGCCACAAACAAACCCATCGACTAATCGCTCTTCCTCAGCTCCAGAGTGAGTGAGGGCGGGACAAGCCCTAACTTCCGCTCCCACACTCTCCAATCAGCCGCTGCCGGCGGAAAGCGGAGAATGCAGCATCAAACAGCGGTTTACCGCCCTTCACTGGGCTGTAAAATGCCACCGTTCCAGACAACGCTCCCCGTGCTCCGAACAGCAGCCTCATAAGATGCTTCATCTCAGCTTCCTGAGTTCGAGCCCCAGCTTGCACGAACACTTCTTCACTGGAAACAGCATTAATTATCTGATTGCCACGTTTTGCATCATGAAAGTAATCCTAACCGATAATTATATAATCATAGAGGTTTACAGCATGGAATGAGTCATTTACGCCCATCGTATCTGCACCGGCCAACAAATGCCCAGTTTTAGGTGTGTACCCCTGCACCTTAATGCATTTCATGTGCACATCTAAGAACTGGTTAAATGTGGTGAGGGTTTCTGCCTGCACCACACTCTCAGGCAGTGAGTTTGAGACCTCCACAAACATCTGCATGCAGAATGTTCACTTCAAATCCCCTTTAAACCTTACACTAATTACTTTTAAATTATGCAGCCTGGTTGTTGACCACTCCACTATGTGAAATAGACCCTTTTAATCAACAATATCTAGGCCTCTTCTATTTTTATACACCTCAATGCGGTCGCCCATCAGCCTCCTCTGTTCCAAGGAAAATAAACCCATCCTATCCAATCTGTCCTCATAGCAAAGTTGCTCCTCTCCCGGCAACATCTACGTAAATCTCCTCTGTACCCTCTCCAGCGTATTCACGTTCTTCCTTCAATGCGGTGACCAGAACTGCACGCAGTACTCCAGCTGTGGCCTAACCAGAATTTTATACAGTTCTAGCACAACCCACTTGCTGTTCTGTTCCTTGCTTCTGCCAATAAATGCAACCATTCCATATGACATCTTAATCAACTTTTCCAACTGGTCAGCTACCTTCAGGGATCTGTGGACAAGCAATCCCAGTTGCCTTTGTTCCTCTATACTTCTCAATGTCATACCAGTTGATGTGTATTCTCTTTCCTTGTTAGCCCTCCACAAATGCGCGATCTCTCACTTCTCTGGATTAAATTCCATTTGCCACTGCTCTACCCCCTTATCAGTTGATTGATATCTTCCTGGAGTCTCCAGCTTTCTTCTTCATTATCAACCACGCTGCCTATTTTAATAACACCTGAAAACTTCGTAATCATAACACCGATATTCAAGTTTAGATCTTTGATAAATACCATAAAAAGCAATGGATCTGGCACTGAAAACTGTGGAACCCCACTAGAAACATCCTTCCAGTCACAAAAACACCCATCAAACATTACCGTTTGCTTCCTGCCTCTGAGCCAAATTTGATCCAATTTGCCACTGCGCCCTGAATCACATGGGCTTTTACTTAGAAAATGCATAATCATTAAATGTTATCCTGCCTTCATGGGAAAACATCATTAATTGACTGATGATCTTCATTTGCACAACTAAAGAAATGTTAACTGAAGGAGAGTCCTTAATTGAATAACTTATCTGTGCTCTGCACTTTACCTCTGAATCCATAAACCATTTTGGACACTGTGCTTTAGAAGTCTGCTTCAAAATGTTCCTTGCTGGTAACATGTAGATGGGACGTTGGAAACAGTGAGATAGACTGTAGTGCAAGGGACTGGTTATTGTGAAACAGCAAAGAAAATATACATTCTGGAAGAATACCATCGAAAAGAAGTGTGGCCCTAACAGCCAAAAAGAAGATGAAGTGCTGAGCCCTTTTCAGCAAAAAAATCTTTGCCCAAACATTTCTCTGACCGAATCTTCACCAAACAAAAATGATGCTTTTAAAGTCATTAAACCCGAATTTTCGTGCACCCGAATTTTCTGAATCAGATGCCTCTCGTTGTGCCGACTGAATCCATGTCCCTTTCAATATTCTGCTGACAAGCACACTATTAAATATGCCACTAACTTATAGAATCAAAGAATAAGGGAATGTTTGCAGCCCGTCGAGCACATGCCAACTCTCAACAAGTCTCACTCCCCTGTCATTTACCCACAGCTGTGCAATTTTTTTCATTCGGATACTTATCCAACTCCGTTTTGAAAGATAAGATTGAGTTTGACTCCACCGCCCTTTAGAGCAGTGTATTCCAGATTCTAACCACTTGCTGAGGAATGGCCACTCCTGTTCCGATGTATAAAAACAGAGAAACACAGGATCAATTCCTGCCACACTCACAACCTTGCTAAATAAAGCACCGTCATTCTATTCTCGTGACACAAGCTGCAGAAGTGTAGTCCAGTTGTTGAGGTTGAAGCTCTGGTTATGTTCCCAACAATCGTGCTGCCGCAGCGTTTCCGTAGTGTAGTGGTTATCACATTCGCCTCACACGCGAAAGGTACCCGGTTCCAAACCGGGTGGAAACATTATGCAAACGTGTTCAATTAATGATAAGATAAAATTAAATCATTCATATTAGTGGTTCAATATTAACAGAGTGCAATGTCTCACGATGCAGTTCCATTTGATGATTTCTCTCTGCAGTTCTGTTCACACTCAAATTCTACACAGTGTCTCTCACTCCCTCCCGTTTCCAGCCCTGACGCTGGAGAAACCATATCTCAAAGCTGCACATTCCGTGCATTCAGGTCAGCTGTGAGAGATTATTAAAGGATCCTGCCACGCCACCACGCTTCACAACAGAAAATTAAAGCCACAAACAAACTCATCGACGAATCGCTCTTCCCCAGCTCCAGAGTGAGTGAGGGCGGGACAAGCCCTAACTTCTGCTCCCACACTCTCCAATCAGCCGCTGCCGGCGGAAAGCGGAGAATGCAGCATCAAACAGCGGTTTACCGCCCTTCACTGATCTGCAAAATGCCACCGTTCGAGACAACGCTCCCCGTACACCGAACAGCAGCCTTATAAAATGCTTCATCTCAGCTTCCTGAGTTCGAGCCCCAGCTTGCACGAACACTTCTTCAATGGAAACACCATTAATTATCTGATTGCCACGTTTTGCATCATGAAAGTAATCCTAACCGATATTTATATAATCATAGAGGTTTACAGCATGGAAGGAGTCATTTAAGCCCATCGTATCTGCACCGGACAACAAATGCCCAGTTTTAGGTGTGTCCCCCTGCACCTTATTGCATTTCATGTGCACATCTAAGAACTTGTTAAATGTGGTGAGGGTTTCTGCCTGCACCACACTGACAGGCAGTGAGTTTGAGACCCCCACAAACATCTGCATGCAGAATGTTCACTTCAAATCCCCTTTAACCCTTACACTAATTACTTTTAAATTATGCATCCTGTTTGTTGACCACTCCACTATGTGAAATAGACTCTTTTAATCAACAATATCTAGGCCCCTCCTATTTTTATACACCTCAATGCTGTCGCCCATCAGCCTCCTCTGTTCCAAGGAAAACAAACCCACCCTATCCAATCTGTCCTCATAGCAAAGTTGCTCCACTCCCGGCAACATCTACGTAAATCTCCTCTGTACCCTCTCCAGCGTATTCACGTCCTTCCTTCAATGCGGTGACTAGAACTGCACGCAGTACTCCAGCTGTGGCCTAACCAGAATTTTATACAGTTCTAGCATAACCCACTTGCTGTTCTGTTCCTTGCTTCTGCCAATAAATGCAACCATTCCATATGACTTCTTAACCAACTTTTCCAACTGGCCAGCTACCTTCAGGGATCTGTGGACAAGCAATCCCAGTTACCTTTGTTCCTCTACACTTCTCAATGTCATACCAGTTGATGTGTATTCCCTTTCCTTGTTAGCCCTCCACAAATGCGCGATCTCTCACATCTCTGGTTTAAATTCAATTTGCCACTGCTCTACCCCCTTATCAGTTGATTGATATCTTCCTGGAGTCTCCAGCTTTCTTCTTCATTATCAACCACACTGCCTATTTTAATAACACCTGAAAACTTCGTAATCATAACACTTATATTCAAGTTTAGATCATTGATAAATACCATAAAAAGCAATGGATCTGGCACTGAAAACTGTGGAACCCCACTGGAAACATCCTTCCAGTCACAAAAACACCCATCAAACATTACCCTTTGCTTCCTGCCTCTGAGCCAAATTTGGATCTAATATGCCACTTCCCCCTGAATCACATGGGCTTTTACTTAGAAAATGCATAATCATTAAATGTTTTCCTGCCTTCATGGGAAAACATCATTAATTGACTGATGATCTTCATTTGCACAACTAAAGAAATGTTAACTGAAGGAGAGTCCTTAATTGAATAACTTATCTGTGCTCTGCACTTTACCTCTGAAGCCATGAACCATTTTGGACACTGTGCTTTAGAAGTCTGCTTCAAAATGTTCATTGCTGGTAACATGTACATGAGACGTTGGAAACAGTGAGATAGACTGTAGTGCAAGGGAATAGTTATTGTGAAACAGCAAAGAAAATATACATTCTGGAAGAATACCATCGAAAAGAAGTGTGGCCCTAACAGCCAAAAAGAAGATGAAGTGCTGAGCCCTTTTCAGCAAAAAATTATTTTCCCAAACATTTCTCTGACCGAATCTTCACAAAACAAAAATGATGCTTTTAAAGTCATTAAACCCGAATTGTCGTGCACCCGAATCTTCTGAATCAGATGCCTCTCGTTGTGCCGACTGAATCCATGTGCCTTTCAATATTCTGCTGACATGCACACTATTAAATGTGCCACTAACTTATAGAATCAAAGAATAAGGTAATGGTTGCAGCCCGTCGAGCCCATGCCAACTCTCAACAAGTCTCACTCCCCTGTCATTTTCCCACAGCTGTGCAATTTTTTTCATTCGGATACTTATCCAACTCCGTTTTGAAAGATAAGATTGAGTCTGACTCCACCGCCCTTTAGAGCAGTGTATTCCAGATTCTAAACACTTGCTGAGGAATGGCCACTCCTGTTCCTATGTATAAAGGCAGAGAAACACGGGATCAATTCCTGCCTCACTCACAACCTTGCGAAATATAGCACCGTCATTCTATTCTCGTGACACAAGCTCCAGAAGTGTAGTCCAGCTGTTGAGGTTAAAGCTCTGGTTATGTTCCCAACAACGTTACTGGCACAGCGTTTCCGTAGTGTAGTGGTTATCACGTTCGCCTCACACGCGAAAGGTCCCCGTTTCGAAACTGGGCGGAAACATTATGCAAACGTGTTCAATTAATGATAAGATAAAATTAAATCATTCATATTGGTGGTTCAATATTAAACAGAGTGCAGTGTCTCACGATGTTGTTCCATTTGCTGATTTCTCTCTGCAGTTCTGTCCACACTCAAATTCGACACAGTGTCTCTCACTCCCTCCCGTTTCCAGCCCTGACGCTGGAGAAACCATATCTCAAAGCTGCACATTCCGTGCATTCAGGTCAGCTCTGAGAGATTATTAAAGGATCCTGCCACGCCACCACGCTTCACAACAGAAAATTAAAGCCACAAACAAACTCATCGACTCATCGCTCTTCCCCAGCTCCAGAGTGAGTGAGGGCGGGACAAGCCCTAACTTCCGCTCCCACACTCTCCAATCAGCCGCTGCCGGCGGAAAGCGGAGAATGCAGCATCAAACAGCGGTTTACCGCCCTTCACTGGGCTGCAAAATGCCACCGTTCGAGACAACGCTCCCCGTACACCAAACAGCAGCCTCAAAAGATGCTTCATTTCAGCTTCCTGAGTTCGAGCCCCAGCTTGCACGAACACTTCTTCACTGGAAACACCATTAATTATCTGATTGCCACGTTTTGCGTCATGAAAGTAATCCTAACCGATAATTATATAATCATCGAGGTTTACAGCATGGAAGCAGTCATTTAAGCCCATCGTATCTGCACCGGCCAACAAATGCTCAGTTTTAGGTGTGTACCTCTGTACCTTATTGCATTTCATGTGCACATCTAAGAACTGGTTAAATGTGGTGAGGGTTTCTGCCTGCACCACACTTTCAGGCAGTGAGTTTGAGACCCCCACAAACATCTGCATGCAGAATGTTCACTTCAAATCCCCTTTAACCCTAACACTAATTACTTTTAAATTATGCAGCCTGGTTGTTGACCACTCCACTATGTGAAATAGACACTTTTAATCAACAATATCTAGGCCCCTCCTATTTTTATACACCTCAATGCTGTCGCCCATCAGCCTCCTCTGTTCCAAGGAAAACAAACCCATCCTATCCAATCTGTCCTCATAGCAAAGTTGCTCCACTCCCGGCAACATCTACGTAAATCTCCTCTGTACCCTCTCCAGCGTATTCACGTCCTTTCTTCAATGCGGTGACTAGAACTGCACGCAGTACTCCAGCTGTGGCCTAACCAGAATTTTATACAGTTCTTGCATAACCCACTTGCTGTTCTGTTCCTTGCTTCTGCCAATAAATGCAACCATTCCATATGACTTCTTAACCAACTTTTCTAACTGGCCAGCTACCTTCAGGGATGTGTGGACAAGCAATCCCAGTTACCTTTGTTCCTCTACACTTCTCAATGTCATACCAGTTGATGTGTATTCCCTTTCCTTGTTAGCCCTCCACAAATGCGCGATCTCTCACATCTCTGGATTAAATTCCATTTGCCACTGCTCTACCTCCTTATCAGTTGATTGATATCTTCCTGGAGTCTCCAGCTTTCTTCTTCATTATCAACCACACTGCCTATTTTAATAACACCTGAAAACTTCGTAATCATAACACCTATATTCAAGTTTAGATCATTGATAAATACCATAAAAAGCAATGGATCTGGCACTGAAAACTGCGGAACCCCACTGGAAACATCCTTCCAGTCACAAAAACACCCAAATTTGGATCTAATATGCCACTTCGCCCTGAATCACATGGGCTTTTACTTAGAAAATGCATAATCATTAAATGTTATCCTGCCTTCATGGGAAAACCTCATTAATTGACTGATGATCTTCATTTGCACAACTAAAGAAATGTTAACTGAAGGAGAGTCCTCAATTGAATAACTTATCTGTGCTCTGCACTTTACCTCTGAATCCATAAACCATTTTGGACACTGTGCTTTAGAAGTCTGGTTCAAAATGTTCATTGCTGGTAACATGTACATGAGACGTTGGAAACAGTGAGATAGACTGTAGTGCAAGGGACTGGTTATTGTGAAACAGCAAAGAAAATATCCATCTGGAAGAATACCATCGAAAAGTGTGGCCCTAACAGCAAAAAAGAAGATGAAGTGCTGAGCCCTTTTCAGCAAAAAATTCTTTTCCCAAACATTTCTCTGACCGAATCTTCACAAAACAAAAATGATGCTTTTAAAGTCATTAAACCCGAATTTTCTTGCACCCGAATCTTCTGAATCAGATGCCTCTCGTTGTGCCGACTGAATCCATGTCCCTTTCAATATTCTGCTCACATGCACACTATTAAATGTGCCACTAACTTATAGAATCAAAGAATAAGGGAATGGTTGCAGCCCGTCGAGCCCATGCCAACTCTCAACAAGTCGCACTCCAATGTCATTTACCCACAGCTGTGCAATTTTTTTCATTCGGATACTTATCCAACTCCGTTTTGAAAGATAAGATTGCGTCTGACTCCACCGCCCTTTAGAGCAGTGTATTCCAGATTCTAACCACTTGCTGAGGAATGGCCACTCCTGTTCCTATGTATAAAGGCAGAGAAACACGGGATCAATTCCTGCCTCACTCACAACCTTGCGAAATACAGCACCGTCATTCTATTCTCGTGACACAAGCTCCAGAAGTGTAGTCCAGCTGTTGAGGTTAAAGCTCTGGTTATGTTCCCAACAACGTTACTGGCACAGCGTTTCCGTAGTGTAGTGGTTAATACGTTCGCCTCACACGCGAAAGGTCCCCGGTTGGAAACCGGGCGGAAACATTATGCTCAACGTGTTCAATTAATGATTAGATAAAATTAAATCATTCATATTAGTGCTTCAATATTAACAGAGTGCAGTGTCTCACGATGCTGGTCCATTTGCTGATTTCTCTCTGCAGTTCTGTTCACACTCAAATTCTACACAGTGTCTCTCACTCCCTCCCGTTTCCAGCCCTGACGCTGGAGAAACCATATCTCAAAGCTGCACATTCAGGTCAGCTGTGAGAGATTATTAAAGGATCCTGCCACGCCACCACGCTTCACAACAGAAAATTAAAGCCACAAACAAACCTATCGACTAATCGCTCTTCCCCAGCTCCAGAGTGAGTGAGGGCGGGACAAGCCCTAACTTCCGCTCTCACACTCTCCAATCAGCCGCTGCCGGCGGAAAGCGGAGAATGCAGCATCAAACAGCGGTTTACCGCCCTTCACTGGGCTGCAAAATGCCACCGTTGGAGACAACGCTCCCCGTACACCGAACAGCAGCCTCATAAGATGCTTCATCTCAGCTTCCTGAGTTCGAGCCCCAGCTTGCACGAACACTTCTTCACTGGAAACAGCATTAATTATCTGATTGCCACGTTTTGCATCATGAAAGTAATCCTAACCGATAATTATATAATCATAGAGCTTTACAGCATGGAAGGAGTCATTTAAGCCCATCGTATCTGCACCGGCCAACAAATGTCCAGTTTTAGATGTGTCCCCCTGCACCTTATTGCATTTCATGTGCACATCTCAGAACTTGTTAAATGTGGTGAGGGTTTCTGCCTGCACCACACTTTCAGGCAGTGAGTTTGAGACCCCTACAAACATCTGCATGCAGAATGTTCACTTCAAATCCCCTTTAACCCTTATCCTAATTACTTTTAAATTATGCAGCCTGGTTGTTGACCACTCCACTATGTGAAATAGACCCTGTTAATCAACAATATCTAGGCCCCTCCTTTTTATATACACCTTAATGCTGTCGCCCATCAGCCTCCTCTGTTCCAAGGAAAACAAACCGATCCTATCCAATCTGTCCTCATAGCAAAGTTGCTCTACTCCCGGCAACATCTACGTAAATCTCCTCTGTACCCTCTCCAGCGTATTCACGTCCTTCCTTCAATACGGTGACTAGAACTGCACGCAGTACTCCAGCTGTGGCCTAACCAGAATTTTATACAGTTCTAGCAAAACCCACTTGCTGTTCTGTTCCTTGCTTCCGCCAATAAATGCAACCATTCCATATGACTTCTTAACCAACTTTTCCACCTGACCAGCTACCTTCAGGGATCTGTGGACAAGCAATCCCAGTTACCTTTGTTCCTCTACACTTCTCAATGTCATACCAGTTGATGTGTATTCCCTTTCCTTGTTAGCCCTCCACAAATGCGCGATTTCTCACATCTCTGGATTAAATTCCATTTGCCACTGCTCTACTTCCTTATCAGTTGATTGATTTCTTCCTGGAGTCTCCAGCTTTCTTCTTCATTTTCAATCACACTGCCTATTTTAATAACACGTGAAAACTTCGTAATCATAACACCTATATTCAAGTTTAGTTCATTGTTAAATAGCATAAAAAGCAATGGATCTGGCACTGAAAACTGTGGAACCCCACTGGAAACATCCTTCCAGTCACAAAAACACCCATCAAACATTACCCTTTGCTTCCTGCCTCTGAGCCAAATTTGGATCCAATTTGCCACTTCGCCCTCAATCACATGGGCTTTTACTTAGAAAATGCATAATCATTAAATGTTATCCTGCCTTCATGGGAAAACATCATTAATTGACTGATGATCTTCATTTGCACAACTAAAGAAATGTTAACTGAAGGAGAGTCCTTAATTGAATAACTTAGCTGTGCTCTGCACTTTACCTCTGAATCCATAAACCATTTTGGACACTGTGCTTTAGAAGTCTGCTTCAAAATGTTCATTGCTGGTAACATGTATATGAGACGTTGGAAACAGTGAGATAGACTGCAGTGCAAGGGACTGGTTATTGTGAAACAGCAAAGAAAATATACATTCTGGAAGAATACCATCGAAAAGAAGTGTGGCCCTAACAGCCAAAAAGAAGATGAAGTGCTGAGCCCTTTTCAGCAAAAAATTCTTTTTCAAACATTTCTCTGACCGAATCTTCACAAAAGAAAAATGATGCTTTTAAATTCATTAAACCCGAATTTTCATGCACCGGAATCTTCTGAATCAGATGCCTCTCGTTGTGCCGACTGAATCCATGTCCCTTTCAATATTCTGCTGACATGCACACTATTAAATGTGCCACTAACTTATAGAATCAAAGAATAAGGGAATGGATGCAGCCCGTCGAGCCCATGCCAACTCTCAACAAGTCTCACTCCCCTGTCATTTACCCACAGCTGTGCAATTTTTTTCATTCGGATACTTATCCAACTCCGTTTTGAAAGATAAGATTGAGTCTGACTCCACCGCCCTTTAGAGAAGTGTATTCCAGATTCTAACCACTTGCTGAGTAATGGCCACTCCTGTTCCTATGTATAAAGGCAGATAAACCCGGGATCAATTCCTGCCACACTCACAACCTTGCTAAATATAGCACCGTCATTCTGTTCTCGTGACACAAGCTCCAGAAGTGTCGTCCAGCTGTTGAGGTTAAAGCTCTGGTTATGTTCCCAACAATGTTACTGCCACAGCGTTTCCGTAGTGTAGTGGTTATCACGTTCGCCTAACACGCGAAAGGTCCCCGGTTCGAAACCGGGTGGAAACATTATGCAAACGTGTTCAATTCATGATAAGATAAAATTAAATCATTCATATTAGTGGTTCAATGTTAACAGAGTGCAGTGTCTCACGATGCTGTTCCATTTGCTGATTTCTCTCTGCAGTTCTGTTCACACTCAAATTCTACACAGTGTCTCTCACTCCCTCCCGTTTCCAGCCCTGACGCTGGAGAAACCATATCTCAAAGCTGCACATTCCGTGCATTCAGGTCAGCTGTGAGAGATTATTAAAGGATCCTGCCACGCCACCACGCTTCACAACAGAAAATTAAAGCCACAAACAAACCCATCGACTAATCGCTCTTCCCCAGCTCCAGAGTGAGTGAGGGCGGGACAAGCCTAACTTCCGCTCCCACACTCTCCAATCAGCCGCTGCCGGCGGAAAGCGGAGAATGCAGCATCAAACAGCGGTTTACCGCCCTTCACTGGGCTTCAAAATGCCACCGTTCGAGACAACGCTCCACCTGCTCCGAACAACAGCCTCACAAGATGCTTGATCTCAGCTTCCTGAGTTCGAGCCCCAGCTTGCACGAACACTTCTTCACTGGAAACACCATTAATTATCTGATTGCCACGTTTTGCATCATGAAAGTAATCCTAACCGATAATTATATAATCATAGAGGTTTACAGCATGGAAGGAGTCATTTAAGCCCATCGTATCTGCACCGGCCAACAAATGCCCAGTTTTAGGTGTGTACCCCTGCACCTTATTGCATTTCATGTGCACATCTAAGAACTGGTTAAATGTGGTGAGGGTTTCTGCCTGCACCACACTTTCAGGCAGTGAGTTTGAGACCCCCACAAACATCTGCATGCAAAATGTTCACTTCAAATCCCCTTTAACCCTTACACTAATTACTTTTAAATTATGCAGCCTGGTTGTTGACCACTCCACTATGTGAAATAGACCCTTTTAATCAACAATATCTAGGCCCCTCCTATTTTTATACACCTCAATGCTGTCGCCCATCAGCCTCCTCTGTTCCAAGGAAAACAAACCCATCCTATTCAATCTGTCCTCATAGCAAAGTTGCTCCACTCCCGGCAACATCTACGTAAATCTCCTCTGTACCCTCTCCAGCGTATTCACGTTCTTCCATCAATGCGGTAAACAGAACTGCAGGCAGTACTCCAGCTGTTGCCTGACCAGAATTTTATACAGTTCTAGCATAACCCACTTGTTGTACTCTTCCTTGCTTCTGCCAATAAATGCAACCATTCCATATGACGTCTTAACCAACTTTTCCAACTGGCCAGCTATCTTCAGGGATCTGTGGACAAGCAATCCCAGTTACCTTTGTTCCTCTACACTTCTCAATGTCATACCAGTTGATGTGTATTCCCTTTCCTTGTTAGCCCTCCACAAATGCGCGATCTCTCACATCTCTGGTTTAAATTCAATTTGCCACTGCACTACCCCCTTATCAGTTGATTGATATCTTCCTGGAGTCTCCAGCTTTCTTCTTCATTATCAACCACACTGCCTATTTTAATAACACCTGAAAACTTCGTAATCATAACACCTATATTCAAGTTTAGATAATTGATAAATACCATAAAAAGCAATGGATCTGGCACTGAAAACTGTGGAACCACACTGGAAACATCCTTCCAGTCACAAAAACACCCATCAAACATTACCCTTTGCTTCCTGCCTCTGAGCCAAATTTGGATCCAATTTGCCACTTCGCCCTGAATCACATGGGCATTTACTTAGAAAATGCATAATCATTAAATGTTATCCTGCCTTCATGGGAAAACATCATTAATTGACTGATGATCTTCATTTGCACAACTAAAGAAATGTTAACTGAAGGAGAGTCCTTAATTGAATAACTTATCTGTGCTCTGCACTTTACCTCTGAATCCATAAACCATTTTGGACAGTGTTCTTTAGAAGTCTGCTTCAAAATGTTCCTTGCTGGTAACATGTACATGGGACGTTGGAAACAGTGAGATAGACTGTCGTGCAAGGGACTGGTTATTGTGAAACAGCAAAGAAAATATACATTCTGGAAGAATACCATCGAAAAGAAGTGTGACCCTAACAGCCAAAAAGAAGATGAAGTGCTGAGCCATTTTAAGCAAAAAATTCTTTTCCCAAACATTTTTCTGACCGAATCTTCACAAAACAAAAATGATGCTTTTAAAGTCATGAAACCCAAATTTTCGTGCACCCAAATCTTCTGAATCAGATGCATCTCGTTGTGCCGACTGAATCCATGTCCCTTTCGATATTCTGCTGACATGCACACTATTAAATGTGCCACTAACTTATACAATCAAAGAATAAGGGAATGGTTGCAGCCCGTCGAGCCCATGCCAACTCTCAACAAGTCTCACTCCCCTGTCATTTACACACAGCTGTGCAATTTTTTTCATTCGGATACTTATCCAACTCGTTTTGAAAGATAAGAATGAGTCTGACTCCACCGCCCTTTAGAGCAGTGTATTCCAGATTTTAACCACTTGCTGAGGAATGGCCACTCCTGTTCCTCTGTATAAAGGCAGAGAAACACGGGATCAATTCCTGCCACACTCACAACCTTGCTAAATATAGCACCGTCATTCTATTCTCGTGACACAAGCTCCATCAGTGTAGTCCAGCTGTTGAGGTTAAAGCTCTGGTTATGTTCCCAACAATGCTACTGCCACAGCATTTCCGTAGTGTAGTGGTTATCACGTTCGCCTCACACGCGAAAGGTCCCTGGTTCAAAACCGGGAGGAAACATTATGCAAACGTGTTCAATTAATGATTAGCTAAAATTAAATCATTCATATTCGTGGTTCAATATTAACAGAGTGCAGTGTCTCACGATGCTGGTCCATTTGCTGATTTCTCTCTGCAGTTCTGTTCACACTCAAATTCTTCACAGTGTCTCTCACTCCCTCCCGTTTCCAGCCCTGACGCTGGAGAAACCATATCTCAAAGCTGCACATTCCGTGCATTCAGGTCAGCTGTGAGAGATTATTAAAGGATCCTGCCACGCCACCAAGCTTCACAACAGAAAATTAAAGCCACAAACAAACCCATCGACTAATCGCTCTTCCCCAGCTCCAGAATGAGTGAGGGCGGGACAAGCCCGAACTTCCGCTCCCACACTCTCCAATCAGCCGCTGCCGGCGGAAAGCAGAGAATGCAGCATCAAACAGCGGTTTACCGCCCTTCACTGGGCTGCAAAATGCCACCGTTCGAGACAACGCCCCCCGTACACCGAACAGCAGCCTCATAAGATGCTTCATCTCAGCTTCCTGAGTTCGAGCCCCAGCTTGCACGAACACTTCTTCACTGGAAACACCATTAATTATCTGATTGCCACGTTTTGCATCATGAAAGTAATCCTAACCGATAATTATATAATCATAGAGGTTTACAGCATGGAAGGAGTCATTTAAGCCCATCGTATCTGCACCGGCCAACAAATGCCCAGTTTTAGGTGTGTCCCCCTGCACCTTATTGCATTTCATGTGCACATCTAAGAACTTGTTAAATGTGGTGAGGGTTTCTGCCTGCACCACACTTTCAGGCAGTGAGTTTGAGACCCCCACAAACATCTGCATGCAGAATGTTCACTTCAAATCCCCTTTAACCCTTACACTAATTACTTTTAAATTATGCAGCCTGGTTGTTGACCACTCCGCTATGTGAAATAGACCCTTTTAAACAACAATATCTAGGCCCCTCCTATTTTTATACACCTCAATACTGTCGCCCATCAGCCTCCTCTGTTCCAAGGAAAACAAACCCATCCTATCCAATCTGTCCTCATAGCAAAGTTGCTCCACTGCCGGCAACAACTACGTAAAGCTCCTCTGTACCCTCTCCAGCGTATTCACGTCCTTCCTTCAATGCGGTGACTAGAACTGCACGCAGTACTCCAGCTGTGGCCTAACCAGAATTTTATACAGTTCTAGCATAAACCACTTGCTGTTCTGTTCCTTGCTTCTGCCAATAAATGCAACCATTCCATATGACTTCTTAACCAACTTTTCCAACTGGCCAGCTACCTTCAGGGATCTGTGGACAAGCAATCCCAGTTACCTTTGTTCCTCTGCACTTCTCAATGTCATACCAGTTGATGTGTATTCTCTTTCCTTGTTAGACCTCCACAAATGCGCGATCTCTCACATCTCTGGTTTAAATTCAATTTGCCACTGCTCTACCCACTTATCAGTTGATTGATATCTTCCTGGAGTCTCCAGCTTTCTTCTTCATTATCAACCACACTGCCTATTTTAATAACACCTGAAAACTTCGTAATCATAACACTTATATTCAAGTTTAGATCATTGATAAATACCATAAAAAGCAATGGATCTGGCACTGAAAACTGTGCAACCCCACTGGAAACATCCTTCCAGTCACAAAAACACCCATCAAACATTACCCTTTGCTTCCTGCATGTGAGCCAAATTTGGATCCAATTTGCCACTGCGCCCTGAATCACATGGGCTTTTACTTAGAAAATGCATAATCATTAAATGTTTTCCTGCCTTCATGGGAAAACATCATTAATTGACTGATGATCTTCATTTGCACAACTAAAGAAATGTTAACTGAAGGAGAGTCCTTAATTGAATAACTTATCTGTGCTCTGCACTTTAGCTCTGAATCCATAAACCATTTTGGACACTGTGGTTTAGAAGTCTGCTTCAAAATGTTCCTTGCTGGTAACATGTACATGGGACGTTGGAAACAGTGAGAGAGACTGTAGTGCAAGGGACTGGTTATTGTGAAACAGCAAAGAAAATATACATTCTGGAAGAATACCATCGAAAAGAAGTGTGACCCTAACAGCCAAAAAGAAGATGAAGTGCTGAGCCCTTTTCAGCAAAAAATTATTTTTCAAACATTTCTCTGACCGAATCTTCATAAAAGAAAAATGATGCTTTTAAAGTCATTAAACCCGAATTTTCGTGCACCCGAATCTTCTGAATCAGATGCCTCTCGTTGTGTCGACTGAATCCATGTCCCTTTCAATATTCTGCTGACATGCGCACTATTAAATGTGCCACTAACTTATAGAATCAAAGAATAAGGGAATGGATGCAGCCCGTCGAGCACATGCCAACTCTCAACAAGTCTCACTCCCCTGTCATTTACCCACAGCTGTGCAATTTTTTTCATTCGGATACTTATCCAACTCCGTTTTGAAAGATAAGATTGAGTCTGACTCCACCGCCCTTTAGAGAAGTGTATTCCAGATTCTAACCACTTGCTGAGGAATGGCCACTCCTATTCCTATGTATAAAGGCAGAGAAACACGGGATCAATTCCTGCCACACTCACAACCTTGCTAAATATAGCACCGTTATTCTATTCTCGTGACACAAGCTCCAGAAGTGTAGTCCAGCTGTTGAGGTTAAAGCTCTGGTTATGTTCCCAACAATGTTACTGCCACAGCGTTTCTGTAGTGTAGTGGTTATCACGTTCGCCTAACACGCGAAAAGTCCCCGGTTCGAAACCGGGCGGAAACATTATGCAAACGTGTTCAATTAATGATAAGATAAAATTAAATCATTCATATTAGTGGTTCAATGTTAACAGAGTGCAGTGTCTCACGATGCTGGTCCATTTGCTGATTTCTCTCTGCAGTTCTGTTCACATTCAAATTCTACACAGTGTCTCTCACTCCCTCCCGTTTACAGCCCTGACGCTGGAGAAACTAGATCTCAAAGCTGCACATTCCTTGCATTCAGGTCAGCTGTGAGAGATTATTAAAGGATCCTGCCACGCCACCACGCTTCACAACAGAAAATTAAAGCCACAAACAAACCCATCGACGAATCGCTCTTCCTCAGCTCCAGAGTGAGTGAGGGCGGGACAAGCCCTAACTTCCGCTCCCACACTCTCCAATCAGCCGCTGCCGGCGGAAAGCGGAGAATGCAGCATCAAACAGCGGTTTACCGCCCTTCACTGGGCTGCAAAATGCCACCGTTCCAGACAACGCTCCCCGTGCTCTGAACAGCAGCCTCATAAGATGCTTCATCTCAGCTTCCTGAGTTCGAGCCCCAGCTTGCACGAACACTTCTTCACTGGAAACAGCATTAATTATCTGATTGCCACGTTTTGCATCATGAAAGTAATCCTGACCGATAATTATATAACCATGGAGGTTTACAGCATGGAAGGAGTCATTTACGCCCATCGTATCTGCACCGGCCAAAAAATGCCCAGTTTTAGGTGTGTACCCCTGCACCTTATTGCATTTCATGTGCACATCTAAGAACTGGTTAAATGTGGTGAGGGTTTCTGCCTGCACCACACTTTCAGGCAGTGAGTTTGAGACCCCCACAAACATCTGCATGCAGAATGTTCACTTCAAATCCCCTTTAACCCTTACACTAATTACTTTTAAATTATGCAGCCTGGTTGTTGACCACTGCACTATGTGAAATAGACCCTTTTAATCAACAATATCTAGGCGTCTCCTATTTTTATACACCTCAATGCGGTCGCCCATCAGCCTCCTCTGTTCCAAGGAAAACAAACCCATCCTATCCAATCTGTCCTCATAGCAAAGTTGCTCCACTCCCGGCAACATCTACGTAAATCTCCTCTGTACCCTCTCCAGCGTATTCACGATCTTCCTTCAGTGCGGTGACCAGAACTGCATGCAGTACTCCAGCTGTGGCCTAACCAGAATTTTATACAGTTCTAGCACAACCCACTTGCTGCTCTGTTCCTTGCTTCTGCCAATAAATGCAATCATTCCATATGACTTCTTAGTCAACTTTTCCAACTGGTCAGCTACTTTCAGGGATCTGTGGACAAGCAATCCCAGTTACCTTTGTTCCTCTACACTTCTCAATGTCATACCAGTTGATGTGTATTCCCTTTCGTTGTTAGCCCTCCACAAATGCGCGATCTCTCACATCTCTGGATTAAATTCAATTTGCCACTGCACTACCCCCTTATCAGTTGATTGATATCTTCCTGGAGTCTCCAGCTTTCTTCTTCATTATCAACCACACTGCCTATTTTAATAACACCTGAAAACTTCGTAATCATAACACCTATATTCAAGTTTAGATCATTGATAAATACCATAAAAAGCAATGGATCTGGCACTGAAAACTGTGGAACCCCACTGGAAACATCCTTCCAGTCACAAAAACACCCATCAAACATTACCCTTTGCTTCCTGCCTCTGAGCCAAATTTGGATCCAATTTGCCACTTCGCCTTGAATCACATGGGCTTTTACTTAGAAAATGCATAATCATTAAATGTTATCCTGCCTTCATGGGAAAACATCATTAATTGACTTATGATCTTCATTTGCACAACTAAAGAAATGTTAACTGAAGGAGAATCCTTAATTGAATAACTTATCTGTGCTCTGCACTTTACCTCTGAATCCATAAACCATTTTGGACACTGTGCTTTAGAAGTCTGCTTCAAAATGTTCATTGCTGGTAACATGTATATGAGACGTTGGAAACAGTGAGATAGACTGCAGTGCAAGGGACTGGTTATTGTGAAACAGCAAAGAAAATATACATTCTGGAAGAATACCATCGAAAAGAAGTGTGGCCCTAACAGCCAAAAAGAAGATGAAGTGCTGAGCCCTTTTCAGCAAAAAATTCTTTTTCAAACATTTCTCTGACCGAATCTTCACAAAAGAAAAATGATGCTTTTAAATTCATTAAACCCGAATTTTCATGCACCGGAATCTTCTGAATCAGATGCCTCTCGTTGTGCCGACTGAATCCATGTCCCTTTCAATATTCTGCTGACATGCACACTATTAAATGTGCCACTAACTTATAGAATCAAAGAATAAGGGAATGGATGCAGCCCGTCGAGCCCATGCCAACTCTCAACAAGTCTCACTCCCCTGTCATTTACCCACAGCTGTGCAATTTTTTTCATTCGGATACTTATCCAACTCCGTTTTGAAAGATAAGATTGAGTCTGACTCCACCGCCCTTTAGAGAAGTGTATTCCAGATTCTAACCACTTGCTGAGTAATGGCCACTCCTGTTCCTATGTATAAAGGCAGATAAACCCGGGATCAATTCCTGCCACACTCACAACCTTGCGAAATATAGCACCGTCATTCTGTTCTCGTGACACAAGCTCCAGAAGTGTCGTCCAGCTGTTGAGGTTAAAGCTCTGGTTATGTTCCCAACAATGTTACTGCCACAGCGTTTCCGTAGTGTAGTGGTTATCACGTTCGCCTAACACGCGAAAGGTCCCCGGTTCGAAACCGGGTGGAAACATTATGCAAACGTGTTCAATTCATGATAAGATAAAATTAAATCATTCATATTAGTGGTTCAATGTTAACAGAGTGCAGTGTCTCACGATGCTGTTCCATTTGCTGATTTCTCTCTGCAGTTCTGTTCACACTCAAATTCTACACAGTGTCTCTCACTCCCTCCCGTTTCCAGCCCTGACGCTGGAGAAACCATATCTCAAAGCTGCACATTCCGTGCATTCAGGTCAGCTGTGAGAGATTATTAAAGGATCCTGCCACGCCACCACGCTTCACAACAGAAAATTAAAGCCACAAACAAACCCATCGACTAATCGCTCTTCCCCAGCTCCAGAGTGAGTGAGGGCGGGACAAGCCCTAACTTCCGCTCCCACACTCTCCAATCAGCCGCTGCCGGCGGAAAGCGGAGAATGCAGCATCAAACAGCGGTTTACCGCCCTTCACTGGGCTTCAAAATGCCACCGTTCGAGACAACGCTCCACCTGCTCCGAACAACAGCCTCACAAGATGCTTGATCTCAGCTTCCTGAGTTCGAGCCCCAGCTTGCACGAACACTTCTTCACTGGAAACACCATTAATTATCTGATTGCCACGTTTTGCATCATGAAAGTAATCCTAACCGATAATTATATAATCATAGAGGTTTACAGCATGGAAGGAGTCATTTAAGCCCATCGTATCTGCACCGGCCAACAAATGCCCAGTTTTAGGTGTGTACCCCTGCACCTTATTGCATTTCATGTGCACATCTAAGAACTGGTTAAATGTGGTGAGGGTTTCTGCCTGCACCACACTTTCAGGCAGTGAGTTTGAGACCCCCACAAACATCTGCATGCAAAATGTTCACTTCAAATCCCCTTTAACCCTTACACTAATTACTTTTAAATTATGCAGCCTGGTTGTTGACCACTCCACTATGTGAAATAGACCCTTTTAATCAACAATATCTAGGCCCCTCCTATTTTTATACACCTCAATGCTGTCGCCCATCAGCCTCCTCTGTTCCAAGGAAAACAAACCCATCCTATTCAATCTGTCCTCATAGCAAAGTTGCTCCACTCCCGGCAACATCTACGTAAATCTCCTCTGTACCCTCTCCAGCGTATTCACGTTCTTCCATCAATGCGGTAAACAGAACTGCAGGCAGTACTCCAGCTGTTGCCTGACCAGAATTTTATACAGTTCTAGCATAACCCACTTGTTGTACTCTTCCTTGCTTCTGCCAATAAATGCAACCATTCCATATGACTTCTTAACCAACTTTTCCAACTGGCCAGCTATCTTCAGGGATCTGTGGACAAGCAATCCCAGTTACCTTTGTTCCTCTACACTTCTCAATGTCATACCAGTTGATGTGTATTCCCTTTCCTTGTTAGCCCTCCACAAATGCGCGATCTCTCACATCTCTGGTTTAAATTCAATTTGCCACTGCACTACCCCCTTATCAGTTGATTGATATCTTCCTGGAGTCTCCAGCTTTCTTCTTCATTATCAACCACACTGCCTATTTTAATAACACCTGAAAACTTCGTAATCATAACACCTATATTCAAGTTTAGATAATTGATAAATACCATAAAAAGCAATGGATCTGGCACTGAAAACTGTGGAACCACACTGGAAACATCCTTCCAGTCACAAAAACACCCATCAAACATTACCCTTTGCTTCCTGCCTCTGAGCCAAATTTGGATCCAATTTGCCACTTCGCCCTGAATCACATGGGCTTTTACTTAGAAAATGCATAATCATTAAATGTTATCCTGCCTTCATGGGAAAACATCATTAATTGACTGATGATCTTCATTTGCACAACTAAAGAAATGTTATCTGAAGGAGAATCCTTAATTGAATTACTTATCTGTGCTCTGCACTTTACCTCTGAATCCATAAACCATTTTGGACACTGTGCTTTAGAAGTCTGCTTCAAAATGTTCATTGCTGGTAACATGTACATGAGACGTTGGAAACAGTGAGATAGACTGCAGTGCAAGGGACTGGTTATTGTGAAACAGCAAAGAAAATATACATTCTGGAAGAATACCATCGAAAAGAAGTGTGGCCCTAACAGCCAAAAAGAAGATGAAGTGCTGAGCCCTTTTCAGCAGAAAATTCTTTTTCAAACATTTCTCTGACCGAATCTTCACAAAAGAAAAATGATGCTTTTAAAGTCATTAAACCCGAATTTTCATGCACCGGAATCTTCTGAATCAGATGCCTCTCGTTGTGCCGACTGAATCCATGTCCCTTTCAATATTCTGCTGACATGCACACTATTAAATGTGCCACTAACTTATAGAATCAAAGAATAAGGGAATGGATGCAGCCCGTCGAGCCCATGCCAACTCTCAACAAGTCTCACTCCCCTGTCATTTACCCACAGCTGTGCAATTTTTTTCATTCGGATACTTATCCAACTCCGTTTTGAAAGATAAGATTGAGTCTGACTCCACCGCCCTTTAGAGAAGTGTATTCCAGATTCTAACCACTTGCTGAGGAATGGCCACTCCTGTTCCTATGTATAAAGGAAGAGAAACACGGGATCAATTCCTGCCACACTCACAACCTTGCTAAATACAGCACCGTTATTCGATTCTCGTGACACAAGCTCCAGAAGTGTAGTCCAGCTGTTGAGGTTAAAGCTCTGGTTAAGTTCCCAACGATTTTACTGCACCAGCGTTTCCGTAGTGTAGTGGTTATCACGTTCGCCTAACACGCGAAAGGTCCCCGGTTCGAAACCGGGCGGAAACATTATGCAAACGTGTTCAATTAATTATAAGATAAAATTAAATCATTCAGATTAGTGGTTCAATGTTAACAGAGTGCAGTGTCTCACGATGCTATTCCATTTGCTGATTTCTCTCTACAGTTCTGTTCACACTCAAATTCTACACAGTGTCTCTCACTCCCTCCCGTTTCCAATCCTGACGCTGGAGAAACCATATCTCAAAGCTGCACATTCCGTGCATTCAGGTCAGCTGTGAGAGATTATTAAAGGATCCTGCCACGCCACCACGCTTCACAACAGAAAATTAAAGCCACAAACAAACCCATCGACTAATCGCTCTTCCTCAGCTCCAGAGTGAGTGAGGGCGTGACAAGCCCTAACTTCCGCTCCCACACTCTCCAATCAGCCGCTGCCGGCGGAAAGCGGAGAATGCAGCATCAAACAGCGGTTTACCGCCCTTCACTGGGCTGCAAAATGCCACCGTTCCAGACAACGCTCCCCGTGCTCCGAACAGCAGCCTCATAAGATGCTTCATCTCAGCTTCCTGAGTTCGAGCCCCAGCTTGCACGAACACTTCTTCACTAGGAACAGCATTAATTATCTGATTGCCACGTTTTGCATCATGAAAGTAATCCTAACCGATAATTATATAATCATAGAGGTTTTCAGCATGGAAAGAGTCATTTACGCCCATCGTATCTGCACCGGCCAACAAATGCCCAGTTTTAGGTGTGTACCCCTGCACCTTATTGCATTTCATGTGCACATCTGCGAACTGGTTAAATGTGGTGAGGGTTTCTGCCTGCACCACACTTTCAGGCAGTGAGTTTGAGACCCCCACAAACATCTGCATGCAGAATGTTCACTTCAAATCCCCTTTAAACCTTACACTAATTACTTTTAAATTATGCAGCCTGGTTGTTGACCACTCCACTATGTGAAATAGACCCTTTTAATCAACAATATCTAGGCCCCTCCTATTTTTATACACCTCAATGCGGTCGCCCATCAGCTTCCTCTGTTCCAAGGAAAACAAACCCATCCTATCCAATCTGTCCTCATAGCAAAGTTGCTCCACTCCCGGCAACATCTACGTAAATCTCCTCTGTACCCTCTCCAGCGTATGCACATTCTTCCTTCAATGCGGTGACCAGAACTGCACGCAGAACTCCAGCTGTGGCCTAACCAGAATTTAATACAGTTCTAGCATAACCCACTTGCTGTTCTGTTCCTTGCTTCTGCCAATAAATGCAACCATTCCATATGAATTCTTAATCAACTTTTCCAACTGGTCAGCTACCTTCAGGGATCTGTGGACAAGCAATCCCAGTTACCTTTTTTCCTCTACACTTCTCAATGTCATACCAGTTGATGTGTATTTCCTTTCCTTGTTAGCCCTCCACAAATGCGCGATCTCTCACATCTCTGGATTAAATTCAGTTTGCCACTGCTCTACCCCCTTATCAGTTGATTGATATCTTCCTGGAGTCTCCAGCTTTCTTCTTCATTATCAACCACACTGCCTATTTTAATAACACCTGAAAACTTCGTAATCATAACACCTATATTCAAGTTTAGATCATTGATAAATACCATAAAAAGCAATGGATCTGGCACTGAAAACTGTGGAACCACACTGGAAACATCCTTCCAGTCACAAAAACACCCATCAAACATTACCCTTTGCTTCCTGCCTCTGAGCCAAATTTGGATCCAATTTGCCACTTCGCCTTGAATCACATGGGCTTTTACTTAGAAAATGCATAATCATTAAATGTTATCCTGCCTTCATGGGAAAACATCATTAATTGACTGATGATCTTCATTTGCACAACTAAAGAAATATTATCTGAAGGAGAATCCTGAATTGAATAACTTATCTGTGCTCTGCACTTTACCTCTGAATCCATAAACCATTTTGGACACTGTGCTTTAGAAGTCTGCTTCAAAATGTTCATTGCTGGTAACATGTACATGAGACGTTGGAAACAGTGAGATAGACTGCAGTGCAAGGGACTGGTTATTGTGAAACAGCAAAGAAAATATACATTCTGGAAGAATACCATCGAAAAGAAGTGTGGCCCAAACAGCCAAAAAGAAGATGAAGTGCTGAGCCCTTTTCAGCAAAAAATTATTTTTCAAACATTTCTCTGACCGAATCTTCACAAAAGAAAAATGATGCTTTTAAAGTCATTAAACCCGAATTTTCATGCACCGGAATCTTCTGAATCAGATGCCTCTCGTTGTGCCGACTGAATCCATGTCCCTTTCAATATTCTGCTGACATGCACACTATTAAATGTGTCACTAACTTATAGAATCAAAGAATAAGGGAATGGATGCAGCCCGTCGAGCCCATGCCAACTCTCAACAAGTCTCACTCCCCTGTCATTTACCCACAGCTGTGCAATTTTTTTCATTCGGATACTTATCCAACTCCGTTTTGAAAGATAAGATTGAGTCTGACTCCACCGCCCTTTAGAGAAGTGTATTCCAGATTCTAACCACTTGCTGAGGAATGGCCACTCCTGTTCCTATGTATAAAGGCAGAGAAACACGGGATCAATTCCTGCCACACTCACAACCTTGCTAAATATAGCACCGTCATTCTATTCTCGTGACACAAGCTCCAGAAGTGTCGTCCAGCTGTTGAGGTTAAAGCTCTGGTTATGTTCCCAACAATCTTAATGCCACAGTGTTTCCGTAGTGTAGTGGTTATCACTTTCGCCTAACACGCGAAAAGTCCCCGGTTCGAAACCGGGCGGAAACATTATGCAAACGTGTTCAATGAATGAGAAGATAAAATTAAATCATTCATATTAGCTGTTCAATGTTAACAGAGTGCAGTGTCTCACGATGCTGTTCCATTTGCTGATTTCTCTCTACAGTTCTGTTCACACTCAAATTCTACACAGTGTCTCTCACTCCCTCCCGTTTCCAGCCCTGACGCTGGAGAAACCATATCTCAAAGCTGCACATTCCGTGCATTCAGGTCAGCTGTGAGAGTTTATTAAAGGATCCTGCCACAACACCACGCTTCACAACAGAAAATTAAAGCCACAAACAAACCCATCGACGAATCGCTCTTCCTCAGCTCCAGAGTGAGTGAGGGCGGGACAAGCCCTAACTTCCGCTCCCACACTCTCCAATCAGCCGCTGCAGGCGAAAAGCGGAGAATGCAGCATCAAACAGCGGTTTACCGCCCTTCACTGGGCTGCAAAATGCCACCGTTCCAGACAACGCTCCCCGTACACCAAACAGCAGCCTCAAAAGATGCTTCATTTCAGCTTCCTGAGTTCGAGCCCCAGCTTGCACGAACACTTCTTCACTGGAAACACCATTAATTATCTGATTGCCACGTTTTGCGTCATGAAAGTAATCCTAACCGATAATTATATAATCATCGAGGTTTACAGCATGGAAGCAGTCATTTAAGCCCATCGTATCTGCACCGGCCAACAAATGCTCAGTTTTAGGTGTGTACCTCTGTACCTTATTGCATTTCATGTGCACATCTAAGAACTTGTTAAATGTGGTGAGGGTTTCTGCCTGCACCACACTTTCAGGCAGTGAGTTTGAGACCCCCACAAACATCTACATGCAGAATGTTCACTTCAAATCCCCTTTAACCCTAACACTAATTACTTTTAAATTATGCAGCCTGGTTGTTGACCACTCCACTATGTGAAATAGACACTTTTAATCAACAATATCTAGGCCCCTCCTATTTTTATACACCTCAATGCTGTCGCCCATCAGCCTCCTCTGTTCCAAGGAAAACAAACCCATCCTATCCAATCTGTCCTCATAGCAAAGTTGCTCTACTCCCGGCAACATCTACGTAAATCTCCTCTGTACCCTCTCCAGCGTATTCACGTCCTTCCTTCAATGCGGTGACGAGAACTGCACGCAGTACTCCAGCTGTGGCCTAACCAGAATTTTATACAGTTCTAGCAAAACCCACTTGCTGTTCTGTTCCTTGCTTCTGCCAATAAATGCAACCATTCCATATGACTTCTAAACCAACTTTTCCACCTGATCAGCTACCTTCAGGGATCTGTGGACAAGCAATCCCAGTTACCTTTGTTCCTCTACACTTCTCAATATCATACCACTTGATGTGTATTCCCTTTCCTTGTTAGCCCTCCACAAATGCGCGATTTCTCACATCTCTGGATTAAATTCCATTTGCCACTGCTCTACTTCCTTATCAGTTGATTGATTTCTTCCTGGAGTCTCCAGCTTTCTTCTTCATTATCAATCACACTGCCTATTTTAATAACACGTGAAAACTTCGTAATCATAACACCTATATTCAAGTTTAGTTCATTGATAAATACCATAAAAAGCAATGGATCTGGCACTGAAAACTGTGGAACCCCACTGGAAACATCCTTCCAGTCACAAAAACACCCATCAAACATTACCCTTTGCTTCCTGCCTCTGAGCCAAATTTGGATCCAATTTGCCACTTCGCCCTCAATCACATGGGCTTTTACTTAGAAAATGCATAATCATTAAATGTTATCCTGCCTTCATGGGAAAACATCATCAATTGACTGATGATCTTCATTTGCACAACTAAAGAAATGTTAACTGAAGGAGAGTCCTTAATTGAATAACTTAGCTGTGCTCTGCACTTTACCTCTGAATCCATAAACCATTTTGGACACTGTGCTTTAGAAGTCTGCTTCAAAATGTTCATTGCTGGAAACATGTCCATGAGACGTTGGAAACAGTGAGATAGACTGTAGTGCAAGGGACTGGTTATTGTGAAACAGCAAAGAAAATATACATTCTGGAAGAATACCATCGAAAAGCAGTGTGGCCCGAACAGCCAAAAAGAAGATGAAGTGCTGAGCCCTTTTCAGCAAAAAATTATTTTCCCAAACATTTCTCCGACCGAATCTTCACAAAACAAAAATTATGCTTTTAAAGTTATTAAACCCGAATTTTCGTGCACCCGAATCTTCTGAATCAGATGCCTCTCGTTGTGCCGACTGAATCCATGTTCCTTTCAATATTCTGCTGACATACACACTATTAAATGTGCCACTAACTTATAGAATCAAAGAATAAGGGAATGGTTGCAGCCCGTCGAGCCCATGCCAACTCTCAACAAGTCTCACTCCCCTGTCATTTACCCACAGCTGTGCAATTTTTTTCATTCGGATACTTATCCAGCTCCGTTTTGAAAGATAAGATTGAGTCTGACTCCACCGCCCTTTAGAGCAGTGTATTCCAGATTCTAACCACTTGCTGAGGAATGGCCACTCCTGTTCCTATGTATAAAGGCAGAGAAACACGGGATCAATTCCTGCCTCACTCACAACCTTGCTAAATATAGCACCGTCATTCTATTCTCGTGACACAAGCTCCAGAAGCGTAGTGCAGCTGTTGAGGTTAAAGCTCTGGTTATGTTCCCAACAATGTTACTGGCACAGCGTTTCCGTAGTGTAGTGGTTATCACGTTCGCGTCACACGCGAAAGATCCCCGATTCGAAACTGGGCGGAAACATTATGCAAACGTGTTCAATTAATGATTAGATAAAATTAAATCATTCATATTAGTGGTTCAATATTAACAGAGTGCAGTGTCTCACGATGCTGGTCCATTTTCTGTTTTCTCTCTGCAGTTCTGTTCACACTCAAATTCTACACAGTGTCTCTCACTCCCTCCCGTTTCCAGCCCTGACGCTGGAGAAACAATATCTCAAAGCTGCACATTCCGTGCATTCAGGTCAGCTGTGAGAGATTATTAAAGGATCCTGCCACGCCACCACGCTTCACAACAGAAAATTAAAGCCACAAACAAACCCATCGAATAATCGCTCTTCCCCAGCTCCAGAGTGAGTGAGGGCGGGACAAGCCCAAACTTCCGCTCCCACACTCTCCAATCAGCCGCTGCCGGCGGAAAGCGGAGAATGCAGCATCAAACAGCGGTTTCACCGCCCTTCACTGGGCTGCAAAATGCCACCGTTCGAGACAACGCTCACCGTACACCGAACAGCAGCCTCATAAGATGCTTCATCTCAGCTTCCTGACTTCGAGCCCCAGCTTGCACGAACACTTCTTCACTGGAAACACCATTAATTATCTGATTGCCACGTTTTGCATCATGAAAGTAATCCTTACCGATAATTATATAATCATAGAGGTTTACAGCATGGAAGGAGTCATTTAAGCCCATCGTATCTGCACCGGCCAACAAATGTCCAGTTTTAGGTGTGTCCCCCTGCACCTTATTGCATTTCATGTGCACATCTCAGAACTTGTTAAATGTGGTGAGGGTTTCTGCCTGCACCACACTTTCAGGCCGTGAGTTTGAGACCCCCACAAACATCTGCATGCAGAATGTTCACTTCAAATCCCCTTTAACCCTTACACTAATTTCTTTTAAATTATGCAGCCTGGTTGTTGACCACTCCACTATGTGAAATAGACCCTTTTAATCAACAATATCTAGGCCCCTCCTTTTTATTTACACCTTAATGCTGTCGCCCATCAGCCTCCTCTGTTCCAAGGAAAACAAACCCATCCTATCCAATCTGTCCTCAGAGCAAAGTTGCTCCACTCCCGGCAACATCTACGTAAATCTCCTCTGTACCCTCTCCAGCGTATTCACGTCCTTCCTTCAATGCGGTGACTAGAACTGCACGCAGTACTCCAGCTGTGGCCTAACCAGAATTGTATACAGTTCTAGCAAAACCCACTTGCTGTTCTGTTCCTTGCTTCTGCCAATAAATGCAACCATTCCATATGACTTCTTAACCAACTTTTCCAACTGACCAGCTACCTTCAGGGATCTGTGGACAAGCAATCCCAGTTACCTTTGTTCCTCTACACTTCTCAATTTCATACCAGTTGATGTGTATAACCCTTTCCTTGTTAGCCCTCCACAAATGCGCGATCTCTCACATCTCTGGATTAAATTCCATTTGCCACTGCTCTACCCCCTGATCAGTTGATTGATATCTTCCTGGAGTCTCCAGCTTTCTTCTTCATTATCAATCACACTGCCTATTTTAATAACACCTGAAAACTTCGTAATCATAACACCTATATTCAAGTTTAGTTCATTGATAAATAGCATAAAAAGCAATGGATCTGGCACTGAAAACTGTGGAACCCCACTGGAAACATCCTTCCAGTCACAAAAGCACCCATCAAACATTACCCTTTGCTTCCTGCCTCTGAGCCAAATTTGGATCCAATTTGCCACTTCGCCCTGAATCACATGGGCTTTTACTTAGAAAATGCATAATCATTAAATGTTATCCTGCCTTCATGGGAAAACATCATTTATTGACTGATGATCTTCATTTGCACAACTAAAGAAATGTTAACTGAAGGAGAGTCCTTAATTGAATAACTTAGCTGTGCTCTGCACTTTACCTCTGAATCCATAAACCATTTTGGACACTGTGCTTTAGAAGTCTGCTTCAAAATGTTCATTGCTGGTAACATGTACATGAGACGTTGGAAACAGTGAGATAGACTGTAGTGCAAGGGACTGCTTATTGTGAAACAGCAAAGAAAATATGCATTTTGGAAAAATAACATCGAAAAGAAGTGTGGCCCTAACAGCCAAAAAGAAGATGACGTGCTGAGCCCTTCTCAGGAAAAACTTCTTTTCCCAAACATTTCTCTGACCGAATCTTCACAAAACAAAAATTATGCTTTTAAAGTCATTAAACCCGAATTTTCGTGCACCCGAATCTTCTGAATCAGATGCCTCTCGTTGTGCCGACTGAATCCATGTCCCTTTCAATATTCTGCTGACATGCACACTATTAAATGTGCCACTAACTTATAGAATCAAAGAATAAGGGAATGGTTGCAGCCCGTCGAGCCCATGCCATCTCTCAACAAGTCTCACTTCCCTGTCATTTACCCACAGCTGTGCAACTTTTTTTCATTCGGATACTGATCCAACTCCGTTTTGAAAGATAAGATTGAGTCTGACATTCCCGCCCTTTAGAGCAGTGTATTCCAGATTCTAACCACTTGCTGAGGAATGGCCACTCCTGTTCCTATGTATAAAGGCAGAAAAACACGGGATCAATTCCTGCCTCACTCACAACCTTGCTAAATTTCGCACCGTCATTCTATTCTCGTGACACAAGCTCCAGAAGCGTAGTCCAGCTGTTGAGGTTAAAGCTCTGGTTATATTCCCAACAATGTTACTGGCACAGCGTTTCCGTAGTGTAGTGGTTATCACGTTCGCCTCACTCGCGAAAGATCCCCGGTTCGAAACTGGGCGGAAACATTATGCAAACGTGTTCAATTAATGATTAGATAAAATTAAATCATTCATATTAGTGGTTCAATATTAACAGAGTGCAGTGTCTCACGATGCTGGTCCATTTTCTGATTTCTCTCTGCAGTTCTGTTCACACTCAAATTCTACACAGTGTCTCTCACTCCCTCCCGTTTCCAGCCCTGACGCTGGAGAAACAATATCTCAAAGCTGCACATTCCGTGCATTCAGGTCAGCTGTGAGAGATTATTAAAGGATCCTGCCACGCCACCACGCTTCACAACAGAAAATTAAAGCCACAAACGAACCCATCGAATAATCGCTCTTCCCCAGCTCCAGAGTGAGTGAGGGCGGGACAAGCCCAAACTTCCGCTCCCACACTCTCCAATCAGCCGCTGTCGGCGGAAAGCGGAGAATGCAGCATCAAACAGCGGTTTACCGCACTTCACTGGGCTGCAAAATGCCACCGTTCGAGACAACGCTCCCTGTACACCAAACAGCAGCCTCATAAGATGCTTCATCTCAGCTTCCTGAGTTCGAGCCCCAGCTTGCACGAACACTTCTTCACTGGAAACACCATTAATTATCTGATTGCCACGTTTTGCATCATGAAAGTAATCCTTACCGATAATTATATAATCATAGAGGTTTACAGCATGGAAGGAGTCATTTAAGCCCATCGTATCTGCACCGGCCAACAAATGTCCAGTTTTAGATGTGTCCCCCTGCACCTTATTGCATTTCATGTGCACATCTCAGAACTTGTTAAATGTGGTGAGGGTTTCTGCCTGCACCACACTTTCAGGCAGTGAGTTTGAGACCCCCACAAACATCTGCATGCAGAATGTTCACTTCAAATCCCCTTTAACCCTTACACTAATTACTTTTAAATTATGCAGCCTGGTTGTTGACCACTCCACTATGTGAAATAGACCCTGTTAATCAACAATATCTAGGCCCCTCCTTTTTATATACACCTTAATGCTGTCGCCCATCAGCCTCCTCTGTTCCAAGGAAAACAAACCCATCCTATCCAATCTGTCCTCATAGCAAAGTTGCTCTACTCCCGCCAACATCTACGTAAATCTCCTCTGTACCCTCTCCAGCGTATTCACGTCCTGCCTTCAATGCGGTGACTAGAACTGCACGCAGTACTCCAGCTGTGGCCTAACCAGAATTTTATACAGTTCTAGCAAAACCCACTTGCTGTTCTGTTCCTTGCTTCTGCCAATAAATGCAACCATTCCATATGACTTCTTAACCAACTTTTCCAACTGACCAGCTACCTTCAGGGATCTATGGACAAGCAATCCCAGTTACCTTTGTTCCTCTACACTTCTCAATGTCATACCAGTTGATGTGTATTCCCTTTCCTTGTTAGCCCTCCACAAATGCGCGATTTCTCACATCTCTGGATTAAATTCCATTTGCCACTGCTCTACTTCCTTATCAGTTAATTGATTTCTTCCTGGAGTCTCCAGCTTTCTTCTTCATTATCAATCACACTGCCTATTTTAATAACACGTGAAAACTTCGTGATCATAACACCTATATTCAAGTTTAGTTCATTGATAAATACCATAAAAAGCAATGGATCTGGCACTGAAAACTGTGGAACCCCACTGGAAACATCCTTCCAGTCACAAAAACACCCATCAAACATTACCCTTTGCTTCCTGCCTCTGAGCCAAATTTGGATCCAATTTGCCACTTCGCCCTCAATCACATGGGCTTTTACTTAGAAAATGCATAATCATTAAATGTTATCCTGCCTTCATGGGAAAACATCATTAATTGACTGATGATCTTCATTTGCACAACTAAAGAAAAGTTAACTGAAGGAGAGTCCTTAATTGAATAACTTAGCTGTGCTCTGCACTTTACCTCTGAATCCATAAACCATTTTGGACACTGTGCTTTAGAAGTCTGCTTCAAAATGTTCATTGCTGGAACCATGTACATGAGACGTTGGAAACAGTGAGATAGACTGTAGTGCAAGGGACTGGTTATTGTGAAACAGCAAAGAAAATATACATTCTGGAAGAATACCATCGAAAAGCAGTGTGGCCCGAACAGCCAAAAAGAAGATGAAGTGCTGAGCCCTTTTCAGCAAAAAATTATTTTCCCAAACATTTCTCCGACCGAATCTTCACAAAACAAAAATTATGCTTTTAAAGTCATTAAACCCGAATTTTCGTGCACCCGAATCTTCTGAATTAGATGCCTCTCGTTGTGCCGACTGAATCCATGTTCCTTTCAATATTCTGCTGACATGCACACTATTAAATGTGCCACTAACTTATAGAATCAAAGAATAAGGGAATGGTTGCAGCCCGTCGAGCCCATGCCAACTCTCAACAAGTCTCACTCCCCTGTCATTTACCCACAGCTGTGCAATTTTTTTCATTCGGATACTTATCCAGCTCCGTTTTGAAAGATAAGATTGAGTCTGACTCCACCGCCCTTTAGAGCAGTGTATTCCAGATTCTAACCACTTGCTGAGGAATGGCCACTCCTGTTCCTATGTATAAAGGCAGAGAAACACGGGATCAATTCCTGCCTCACTCACAACCTTGCTAAATATAGCACCGTCATTCTGTTCTCGTGACACAAGCTCCAGAAGCGTAGTGCAGCTGTTGAGGTTAAAGCTCTGGTTATGTTCCCAACAATGTTACTGGCACAGCGTTTCCGTAGTGTAGTGGTTATCACGTTCGCCTCACACGCGAAAGATCCCCAGTTCGAAACCGGGCGGAAACATTATGCAAACGTGTTCAATTAATGATTAGATAAAATTAAATCATTCATATTATTGGTGCAATATTAACAGAGTGCAGTGTATCACGATGCTGGTCCATTTTCTGATTTCTCTCTACAGTTCTGTTCACACTCAAATTCTACACAGTGTCTCTCACTCCCTCCCGTTTCCAGCCCTGACGCTGGAGAAACAATATCTCAAAGCTGCACATTCCGTGCATTCAGGTCAGCTGTGAGAGATTATTAAAGGATCCTGCCACGCCACCACGCTTCACAACAGAAAATTAAAGCCACAAACAAACCCATCGAATAATCGCTCTTCCCCAGCTCCAGAGTGAGTGAGGGCGGGACAAGCCCAAACTTCCGCTCCCACACTCTCCAATCAGCCGCTGCCGGCGGAAAGCGGAGAATGCAGCATCAAACAGCGGTTTACCGCCCTTCACTGGGCTGCAAAATGCCACCGTTCGAGACAACGCTCACCGTACACCGAACAGCAGCCTCATAAGATGCTTCATCTCAGCTTCCTGACTTCGAGCCCCAGCTTGCACGAACACTTCTTCACTGGAAACACCATTAATTATCTGATTGCCACGTTTTGCATCATGAAAGTAATCCTTACCGATAATTATATAATCATAGAGGTTTACAGCATGGAAGGAGACATTTAAGTCCATCGTATCTGCACCGGCCAACAAATGTCCCGTTTTAGGTGTGTCCCCCTGCACCTTATTGCATTTCATGTGCACATCTCAGAACTTGTTAAATGTGGTGAGGGTTTCTGCCTGCACCACACTTTCAGGCAGTGAGTTTGAGACCCCCACAAACATCTGCATGCAGAATGTTCACTTCAAATCCCCTTTAACCCTTACACTAATTTCTTTTAAATTATGCAGCCTGGTTGTTGACCACTCCACTATGTGAAATAGACCCTTTTAATCAACAATATCTAGGCCCCTCCTTTTTATTTACACCTTAATGCTGTCGCCCATCAGCCTCCTCTGTTCCAAGGAAAACAAACCCATCCTATCCAATCTGTCCTCAGAGCAAAGTTGCTCCACTCCCGGCAACATCTACGTAAATCTCCTCTGTACCCTCTCCAGCGTATTCACGTCCTTCCTTCAATGCGGTGACTAGAACTGCACGCAGTACTCCAGCTGTGGCCTAACCAGAATTGTATACAGTTCTAGCAAAACCCACTTGCTGTTCTGTTCCTTGCTTCTGCCAATAAATGCAACCATTCCATATGACTTCTTAACCAACTTTTCCAACTGACCAGCTACCTTCAGGGATCTGTGGACAAGCAATCCCAGTTACCTTTGTTCCTCTACACTTCTCAATTTCATACCAGTTGATGTGTATTCCCTTTCCTTGTTAGCCCTCCACAAATGCGCGATGTCTCACATCTCTGGATTAAATTCCATTTGCCACTGCTCTACCCCCTGATCAGTTGATTGATATCTTCCTGGAGTCTCCAGCTTTCTTCTTCATTATCAATCACACTGCCTATTTTAATAACACCTGAAAACTTCGTAATCATAACACCTATATTCAAGTTTAGTTCATTGATAAATAGCATAAAAAGCAATGGATCTGGCACTGAAAACTGTGGAACCCCACTGGAAACATCCTTCCAGTCACAAAAACACCCATCAAACATTACCCTTTGCTTCCTGCCTCTGAGCCAAATTTGGATCCAATTTGCCACTTCGCCCTGAATCACATGGGCTTTTACTTAGAAAATGCATAATCATTAAATGTTATCCTGCCTTCATGGGAAAACATCATTTATTGACTGATGATCTTCATTTGCACAACTAAAGAAATGTTAACTGAAGGAGAGTCCTTAATTGAATAACTTAGCTGTGCTCTGCACTTTACCTCTGAATCCATAAACCATTTTGGACACTGTGCTTTAGAAGTCTGCTTCAAAATGTTCATTGCTGGTAACATGTACATGAGACGTTGGAAACAGTGAGATAGACTGTAGTGCAAGGGACTGCTTATTGTGAAACAGCAAAGAAAATATGCATTCTGGAAAAATAACATCGAAAAGAAGTGTGGCCCTAACAGCCAAAAAGAAGATGAAGTGCTGAGCCCTTCTCAGGAAAAACTTCTTTTCCCAAACAGTTCTCTGACCGAATCTTCACAAAACAAAAATTATGCTTTTAAAGTCATTAAACCCGAATTTTCGTGCACCCGAATCTTCTGAATCAGATGCCTCTCGTTGTGCCGACTGAATCCATGTCCCTTTCAATATTCTGCTGACATGCACACTATTAAATGTGCCACTAACTTATAGAATCAAAGAATAAGGGAATGGTTGCAGCCCGTCGAGCCCATGCCATCTCTCAACAAGTCTCACTCCCCTGTCATTTACCCACAGCTGTGCAACTTTTTTTCATTCGGATACTGATCCAACTCCGTTTTGAAAGATAAGATTGAGTCTGACATTCCCGCCCTTTAGAGCAGTGTATTCCAGATTCTAACCACTTGCTGAGGAATGGCCACTCCTGTTCCTATGTATAAAGGCAGAAAAACACAGGATCAATTCCTGCCTCACTCACAACCTTGCTAAATATAACACCGTCATTCTATTCTCGTGACACAAGCTCCAGAAGCGTAGTCCAGCTGTTGAGGTTAAAGCTCTGGTTATATTCCCAACAATGTTACTGGCACAGCGTTTCCGTAGTGCAGTGGTTATCACGTTCGCCTCACTCGCGAAAGATCCCCGGTTCGAAACTGGGCGGAAACATTATGCAAACGTGTTCAATTAATGATTAGATAAAATTAAATCATTCATATTAGTGGTTCAATATTAACAGAGTGCAGTGTCTCACGATGATGGTCCATTTTCTGATTTCTCTCTGCAGTTCTGTTCACACTCAAATTCTACACAGTGTCTCTCACTCCCTCCCGTTTCCAGCCCTGACGCTGGAGAAACAATATCTCAAAGCTGCACAATCCGTGCATTCAGGTCAGCTGTGAGAGATTATTAAAGGATCCTGCCACGCCAGCACGCTTCACAACAGAAAATTAAAGCCACAAACAAACCCATCGAATAATCGCTCTTCCCCAGCTCCAGAGTGAGTGAGGGCGGGACAAGCCCAAACTTCCGCTCCCACACTCTCCAATCAGCCGCTGCCGGCGGAAAGCGGAGAATGCAGCATCAAACAGCGGTTTACCGCCCTTCACTGGGCTGCAAAATGCCACCATTCGAGACAACGCTCCCTGTACACCGAACAGCAGCCTCATAAGATGCTTCATCTCAGCTTCCTGAGTTCGCGCCCCAGCTTGCACGAACACTTCTGCACTGGAAACACCATTAATTATCTGATTGCCACGTTTTGCATCATGAAAGTAATCGTAACCGATAATTATATTATCATAGAGGTTTACAGCATGGAAGGAGTCATTTAAGCCCATCGTATCTGCACCGGCCTACAATTGCCCAGTTTTAGGTGTGCACCCCTGCAACTTATTGCATTTCATGTGCACATCTAAGAACTTGTTAAATGTGGTGAGTGTTTCTGCCTGCACCACACTTTCAGGCAGTGAGTTTGAGACCCCCACAAACATCTGCATGCAGAATGTTCACTTCAAATCCCATTTAACCCTTACACTAATTACTTTAAAATTATGCAGCCTGGTTGTTGACCACTCCACTCTGTGAAATAGAACCTTTCAATCGACAATATCTAGGCCCCTCCTATTTTTATAAACCTCAATGCTGTCGCCCATCAGCCTCCTCTGTTCCAAGGAAAACAAACCCATCCTATCCAATCTGTCCTCATAGCAAAGTTGCTCCACTCCCGGCAACATCTACGTAAATCTCCTCTGTACCCTCTCCAGCGTATTCACGTCCTTCCTTCAATGCGGTGACTAGAACTGCACGCAGTACTCCAGCTGTGGCCTAACCAGAATTTTATACAGTTCTAGCATAACCCACTTGCTGTTCTGTTCCTTGCTTCTGCCAATAAATGCAACCATTCCATATGACTTCTTAACCAACTTTTCCAACTGGCCAGCTACCTTCAGGGATCTGTGGATAAGCAATCCCAGTTACCTTTGTTCCTCTACACTTCTCAATGTCATACCAGTTGTTGTGTATTCCCTTTCCTTGTTAGCCCTCCACAAATGCGCGATCTCTCACATCTCTGGATTAAATTCCATTTGCCACTGCTCTACCCCCTTATCAGTTGATTGATATCTTCCTGGAGTCTCCAGCTTTCTTCTTCATTATCAACCACACTGCCTATTTTAATAACACCTGAAAACTTCGTAATCATAACACCTATATTCAAGTTTAGATCTTTGATAAATACCATAAAAAGCAATGGATCTGGCACTGAAAACTGCGGAACCCCACTGGAAACATCCTTCCAGTCACAAAAACACCCATCAAACATTACCCTTTGCTTCCTGCCTCTGAGCCAAATTTGGATCCAATTTGCCACTTCGCCCTGAATCACATGGGCTTTTACTTAGAAAATGCATAATCATTAAATGTTATCCTGCCTTCATGGGAAAACATCATTAATTGACTGATGATCTTCATTTGCACAACTAAAGAAAAGTTAACTGAAGGAGAATCCTTAATTGAATAACTTATCTGTGCTCTGCACTTTACCTCTGAATCCATAAACCATTTTGGACACTGTGCTTTAGAAGTCTGCTTCAAAATGTTCATTGCTGGTAACATGTACATGAGACGTTGGAAACAGTGAGATAGACTGCAGTGCAAGGGACTGGTTATTGTGAAACAGCAAAGAAAATATGCATTCTGGAAGAATACCATCGAAAAGAAGTGTGGCCCTAACAGCCAAAAAGAAGATGAAGTGCTGAGCCCTTTTCAGCAAAAAATTCTTTTTCAAACATTTCTCTGACCGAATCTTCACAAAAGAAAAATTATGCTTTTAAAGTCCTTAAACCCGAATTTTCGTGCACCGGAATCTTCTGAATCAGATGCTTCTCGTTGTGCCGACTGAATCCATGTCCCTTTCAATATTCTGCTGACATGCACACTATTAAATGTGCCACTAACTTATAGAATCAAAGAATAAGGGAATGGATGCAGCCCGTCGAGCCCATGCCAACTCTCAACAAGTCTCACTCCCCTGTCACTTACCCACAGCTGTGCAATTTTTTTCATTCGGATACTTATCCAACTCCGTTTTGAAAGATAAGATTGAGTCTGACTCCACCGCCCTTTAGAGAAGTGTATTCCAGATTCTAACCACTTGCTGAGGAATGGCCACTCCTGTTCCTATGTATAAAGGCAGAGAAACACGGGATCAATTCCTGCCACACTCACAACCTTGCTAAATATAGCACCGTTATTCTATTCTCGTGACACAAGCTCCAGAAGTGTAGTCCAGCTGTTGAGTTTAAAGCTCTGGTTATGTTCCCCACGGTGTTGCTGCCACAGCGTTTCCGTAGTGTAGTGGTTATCACGTTCGCCAAACACGCGCAAGGTGCCCGGTTCGAAATCGGTTGGAAACATTATGCAAACGTGTTCAATTAATGATTAGATAAAATCAAATCATTCATATTAGTGGTTCAATATTAACAGAGTGCAGTGTCTCACGATGCTGTTCCATTTGCTGATTTCTCTCTGCAGTTCTGTCCACACTCAAATTCTACACAGTGTATCTCACTCCCTCCCGTTTCCAGCCCTGACGCTGGAGAAACCATATCTCAAAGCTGCACATTCCGTGCATTCAGGTCAGCTGTGAGAGATTATTAAAGGATCCTGCCACGCCACCACGCTTCACAACAGAAAATTAAAGCCACAAACAAACCCATCGACTAATCGCTCTTCCCCAGCTCCAGAGTGAGTGAGGGCGGGACAAGCCCTAACTTCCGCTCCCACACTCTCCAATCAGCCGCTGCCGGCGGAAAACGGAGAATGCAGCATCAAACAGCGGTTTACCACCCTTCACTGGGCTGCAAAATGCCACCATTCGAGAGAACGCTCCCCGTACACCGAACAGCAGTCTCATAAGATGCATCATCTCAGCTTCCTGAGTTCGAGCCCCAGCTTGCACGAACACTTCTTCAATGGAAACACCATTAATTATCTGATTGCCACGTTTTGCATCATGAAAGTAATCCTAAGCGATAATTATATAATCATAGAGGTTTACAGCATGGAAGGAGTCATTTAAGCCCATCGTATCTGCACCGGCCAACAAATGCCCAGTTTTAGGTGTGTACCCCTGCACCTTATTGCATTTCATGTGCACATCTAAGAACTTGTTAAATGTGGTGAGTGTTTCTGCCTGCACCACACGTTCAGGCAGTGAGTTTGAGACCCTCACAAACATCTGCATGCAGAATGTTCACTTCAAATCCCCTTTAACCTTGACACTAATTTCTTTGAAATTATGCAGCCTGGTTGTTGACCACTCCACTATGTGAAATAGACCCTTTTAATCAACAATATCTAGGCCCCTCCTATTTTTATACACCTCAATGCTGTCGCCCATCAGCCTCCTCTGTTCCAAGGAAATCAAACCCATCCTATCCAATCTGTCCTCATAGCAAAGTTGCTCCACTCCCGGCAACATCTACGTAAATCTCCTCTGTACCCTCTCCAGTGTATTCACGTTCTTCCTTCAATGCGGTGACCAGAACTGCACGCAGTACTCCAGCTGTGGCCTAACCAGAATTTTATACAGTTCTAGCATAACCCACTTGCTGTTCCGTTCCTTGCTTCTGCCAATAAATGCAACCATTCCATATGACTTCTTGACGAACTTTTCCAACTGGCCAGCTACCTTCAGGGATCTGTGGACAAGCAATCCCAGTTACCTTTGTTCCTCTACTTCTCAATGTCATACCAGTTGATGTGTATTCCCTTTCCTTGTTAGCCCTCCACAAATGCACGATCTCTCACATCTCTGGATTAAATTACATTTGCCACTGCTCTACCCCCTTATCAGTTGATTGATATCTTCCTGGAGTCTCCAGCTTTCTTCTTCATTATCAACCACACTGCCTATTTTAATAACACCTGAAAACTTCGTAATCATAACACCTATATTCAAGTTTAGATCATTGATAAATACCATAAAAAGCAATGGATCTGGCACTGAAAACTGTGGAACCCCACTGGAAACATCCTTCCAGTCACAAAAACACCCATCAAACATTACCCTTTGCTTCCTGCCTCTGAGCCAAATTTGGATCCAATTTGCCACTTCGCCCTGAATCACATGGGCGTTTACTTAGAAAATTCATAATCATTAAATGTTATCCTGCCTTCATGGGAAAACATCATTAATTGACTGATGATCTTCATTTGCACAACTAAAGAAATGTTAACTGAAGGAGAGTCCTTAATTGAATAACTTATCTGTGCTCTGCACTTTACCTCTGAATCCATAAACCATTTTGGACACTGTGCTTTAGAAGTGTGCTTCAAAATGTTCCTTTCTGGTAACATGTACATGGGACGTTGGAAACAGTGAGATAGACTGTAGTGCAAGGGACTGGTTATTGTGAAACAGCAAAGAAAATATACATTCTGGAAGAATACTATGGAAAAGAAGTGTGGCCCTAACAGCCAAAAAGAAGATGAAGTGCTGAGGTCTTTTCAGTAAAAAATTCTTTTCCCAAACATTTCTCTGACCGAATCTTCACAAAACAAAAATGAAGCTTTTAAAGTCATTAAACCCGAATTTATGTGCACCCAAATCTTCTGAATCAGATGCCTCTCGTTGTGCCGACTGAATCCATGTCCCTTCCAATATTCTGCTGACATGCACACTACTAAATGTGCCACTAACTTATACAATCAAAGAATAAGGGAATGGTTGCAGCCCGTCGAGCTCATGCCAACTCTCAACAAGTCTCACTCCCCTGTCATTTACCCACAGCTGTGCAATTTCTTTCATTCGGATACTGATCAAACTCCGTTTTGAAAGATAAGATTGAGTCTGACTCCACCGCGCTTTAGCGCAGTGTATTCCAGATTCTAACCACTTGCTGAGGAATGGCCACTCCTGTTCCTATGTATAAAGGCAGAGAAACACGCGATCAATTCCTGCCACACTCACAACCTTGCTAAATATAGCACCGTCATTCTATTCTCATGACACAAGCTCCAGAAGTGTGGTCCAGCTGTTGAGGTTAAAGCTCTGGTTATGTTCCCAACAATGTTACTGCCACAGCGTTTCCGTAGTGTAGTGGTTATCACTTTCGCCTCACACGCGAAAGGTCCCTGGGTGGAAACATTATGCAAACGTGTTCAATTAATGATAAGATAAAATTAAATCATTCTTTTGAGTGGTTCAATATTAACAGAGTGCAGTGTCTCACGATGCTGTTCCATTTACTGTTTTCTCTCTACAGTTCTGTACACACTCAAATTCTACACAGTGTCTCTCACTCCCTCCCGTTTCCAGCCCTGACGCTGGAGAAACCATATCTCAAAGCTGCACATTCCGTGCATTCAGGTCAGCTGTGAGAGATTATTAAAGGATCCTGCCACACCGCCACGCTTCACAACAGAAAATTAAAGCCACAAACAAACCCATCGACTAATCGCTCTTCCCCAGCTCCAGAGTGAGTGAGGGCGGGACAAGCCCTAACTTCCGCTCCCACACTCTCCAATCAACCGCTGCCGGCGGAAAGCGGAAAATGCAGCATCAAACAGCGGTTTACCGCCCTTCACTGGGCTGCAAAATGCCACCGTTCGAAACAACGCTCCCCGTGCACCGAACAGCAGCCTCATAAGATGCTTCATCTCAGCTTCGTGAGTTCGAACCCGAGCTTGCACGAACACTTCTTCACTGGAAACACCATTAATTATCTGATTGCCACGTTTTGCATCATGAAAGTAATCCTAACTGATAATTATATAATCATAGAGATTTACAGCATGGAAGGAGTCATTTAATCCCATCGTATCTGCACCGGCCAACAAATGCCCAGTTTTAGGTGTGTACCCCTGCACCTTATTGCATTTCATGTGCACATCTCAGTACTTGTTAAATGTGGTGAGGGTTTCTGCCTGCACCACACTTTCAGGCAGTGAGTTTGAGACCCCCACAAACATCTGCATGCAGAATGTTCACTTCAAATCCCCTTTAACCCTTACACTAATTACTTTTAAATTATGCAGCCTGGTTGTTGACCACTCCGCTATGTGAAATAGACACTTCTAATCAAAAATATCTAGGCCCCTCCTATTTTTATACACCTCAATGCTGTCGCCCATCAGCTTCCTCTGTTCTAAGGAAAACAAACCCATCCTATCCAATCTGTCCTCATAGCAAAGTTGCTCCACTTCCGGCAACATCTATGTAAATCTCCTCTGTACCCTCTCCAGCGTATTCACGTTCTTCCTTCAATGCGGTGACCAGAACTGCACGCAGTACTCCAGCTGTGGCCCAAACAGACTTTTATACAGTTCTAGCTTAAGCCACTTGCTGTTCTGTTCCTTGCTTCTGCCAATAAATGCAACCATTCCATATGACTTCTTTACCAACTTTTCCAACTTGCCAGCTACCTTCAGGGATCTGTGGACATGCAATCCCAGTTACCTTTGTTCCTCTACACTTCTCAATGTCATACCAGTTGATGTGTATTCCCTTTCCTTGTTAACCCTCCACAAATGCGCGATCTCTCACATCTCTGGATTAAATTCCATTTGCCACTGCTCTACCCCCTTATCAGTTGATTGATATCTTCCTGGAGTCTCCAGCTTTCTTCTTCATTATCAACCCACTGCCGATTTTAATAACACCTGAAAATTTCGGAATCATAACACCTATATTCAAGTTTAGATCATTGATAAATACCATAAAAAGCAATGGATCTGGCACTGAAAACTGCGGAACCCAACTGGAAACATCCTTCCAGTCACAAAAACACCCATCAAACATTAGCCTTTCCTTCCTGCCTCTGAGCCAAATTTGGATCCAATTTGCCACTTCGCCCTGAATCACATGGGCTTTTACTTAGAAAATGCATAATCATTAAATGTTATCCTGCCTTCATGGGAAAACATCATTATTTGACTGATGATCTTCATTTGCACAACTAAAGAAATGTTAACTGAAGGAGAGTCCTTAATTGAATAACTTATCTGTGCTCTGCACTTTACCTCTGAATCCATAAAACATTTTTGACACTGTGCTTTAGAAGTCTGCTTCAAAATGTTCATTGCTGGTAACATGTACATGAAACGTTGGAAACAGTGAGATAGACTGCAGTGCAAGGGACTGGTTATTGTGAAACAGCAAAGAAAATATACATTCTGGAAGAATACCATCGAAAAGAAGTGTGACCCAAGCAGCCAAAAAGAAGATGAAGTGCTGAGCCCTTTTCAGCAAAAAATTATTTTCCCTAACATTTCTCTGACCGAATCTTCACAAAACAAAAATGATGCTTTTAAAGTCATTAAACCCGAATTGCCGTGCACCCGAATCTTCTGAATCAGATGCTTCTCGTTGTGCCGACTGCATCCATGTCCCTTTCAATATTCTGCTGACATGCACACTATTAAATGTGCCACTAACTTATAGAATCAAAGAATAAGGGAATGGTTGCAGCCCGTCGAGCCCTTGCAAACTCTCAACAAGTCTCACCCCCCTGTCATTTACCCACAGCCGTGCAATTTTTTTCATTCGGATACTTATCCAACTCCGTTTTGAAAGATAAGATTGAGTCTGACTCCACCTGCCTTTAGAGCAGTGTATTCCAGATTCTAACCACTGGCTGAGGAATGGCCACTCCTGTTCCTATGTATAAAGGCAGAGAAACACGGGATCAATTCCTGCCTCACTCACAACCTTGCGAAATATAGCACCGTCATTCTATTCTCGTGACACAAGCTCCAAAAGTGTAGTCCAGCTGTTGAGGTTAAAGCTCTGGTTATGCTCCCAACAATGTTACTGCCACAGCGTTTCCGTAGTGTAGTGGTTATCACGTTCGCCTCACACGCGTAAGGTCCCCGGTTCGAAACCGGGCGGAAACATTATGCAAACGTGTTCAATTAATGATTAGATAAAATTAAATCATTCAGATTAGTGGTTCAATATTAACAGAGTGCAGTGTCTCACGATGCTGGTCCATTTGCTGATTTCTCTCTGCAGCTCTGTTCACACTCACATTCTACACAGTGTCTCTCACTCCCTCCCGTTTCCAGCCCTGACGCTGGAGAAACCATATCTCAAAGCTGCACATTCTGTGCATTCAGCTCAGCTGTGAGAGATTATTTAAGGATCCTGCCACGCCACCACGCTTCACAACAGAAAATTAAAGCCACAAACAAACCCATCGACTTATCGCTCTTCCGCAGCTCCAGAGTGAGTGAGGGCGGGACAAGCCCTAACTTCCGCTCCCACACTCTCCAATCAGCGGCTGCCGGCGTAAAGCGGAGAATGCAGCATCAAACAGCGGTTTACCGCCCTTCACTGGGCTGCAAAATGCCACCGTTCGAGACAACGCTCCCCGTACACCAAACAGCAGCCTCATAAGATGCTTCATCTCAGCTTCCTGAGTTCGAGCCCCAGCTTGCACGAACACTTCTTCACTGGAAACACCATTAATTATCTGATTGCCACGTTTTGCATCATGAAAGTAATCCTAACCGATAATTATATAATCATAGAGGTTTACAGCATGGAAGGAGTCATTTAAGCCCATCGTATCTGCACCGGCCAACAAATGCCCAGTTTTAGGTGTGTACCCCTGCACCTTATTGCATTTCATGTGCACATCTCAGTACTTGTTAAATGTGGTGAGGGTTTCTGCCTGCACCACACTTTCAGGCAGTGAGTTTGAGACCCCCACAAACATCTGCATGCAGAATGTTCACTTCAAATCCCCTTTAACCCTTACACTAATTACTTTTAAATTATGCAGCCTGGTTGTTGACCACTCCACTATGTGAAATAGACCCTTTTAATCAACAATATCTAGGCCCCTCCTTTTTATTTACACCTTAATGCTGTCGCCCATCAGCCTCCTCTGTTCCAAGGAAAACAAACCCATCCTATCCAATCTGTCCTCATAGCAAAGTTGCTCCACTCCCGGCAACATCTACGTAAATCTCCTCTGTACCCTCTCCAGCGTATTCACGTCCTTCCTTCAATGCGGTGACTAGAACTGCACGCAGTACTCCAGCTGTGGCCTAACCAGAATTTTATACAGTTCTAGCAAAACCCACTTGCTGTTCTGTTCCTTGCTTCTGCCAATAAATGCAACCATTCCATATGACTTCTTAACCAACTTTTCCAACTGACCAGCTACCTTCAGGGATCTGTGGACAAGCAATCCCAGTTACCTTTGTTCCTCTACACTTCTCAATGTCATACCAGTTGATGTGTATTCCCTTTCCTTGTTAGCCCTCCACAAATGCGCGATCTCTCACATCTCTGGATTAAATTCCATTTGCCACTGCTCTACCCCCTTATCAGTTGATTGATATCTTCCTGGAGTCAGGAGCTTTCTTCTTCATTATCAACCCACTGCCTATTTTAATAACACCTGAAAACTTCGTCATCATAACACCTATATTCAAGTTTAGATCATTGATAAATACCATAAAAAGCAATGGATCTGGCACTGAAAACTGCGGAACCCCACTGGAAACATACTTCCAGTCACAAAAACACCCATCAAACATTCCCCTTTGCTTCCTGCCTCTGAGACAAATTTGGATCCAATGTGCCACTTCGCCCTGAATCACATGGGCTTTTACTTAGAAAATGCATAATCATTAAATGTTATCCTGCCTTCATGGGAAAACATCATTAATTGACTGATGATCTTCATTTGCACAACTAAAGAAATGTTAACTGAAAGAGAGTCCTTGATTGAATAACTTATCTGTGCTCTGCACTTTACCTCTGAATCCATAAACCATTTTGGACACTGTGCTTTAGAAGTGTGCTTCAACATGTTCATTGCTGGTAACATGTACATGAGACGTTGGAAACAGTGAGATAGACTGTAGTGCAAGGGACTGGTTATTGTGAAACAGCAAAGAAAATATACATTCTGGAAGAATACCATCGAAAAGAAGTGTGACCCTAACAGCCAAAAAGAAGATGAAGTGCTGAGCCCTTTTCAGCAAAAAATTATTTTCCCAAACATTTCTCTGACCGAATCTTCACAAAACAAAAATGATGCTTTTAAAGTCATTAAACCCGAATTTTCGTGCACCCGAATCTTCTGAATCAGATGCCTCTCGTTGTGCCGACTGAATCCATGTCCCTTTCAATATTCTGCTGACATGCACACTATTAAATGTGCCACTAACTTATAGAATCAAAGAATAAGGGAATGGATGCAGCCCGTCGAGCCCATGCCAACTCTCAACAAGTCTCACTCCCCTGTCACTTACCCACAGCTGTGCAATTTTTTTCATTCGGATACTTATCCAGCTTCGTTTTGAAAGATAAGATTGAGTCTGACTCCACCGCCCTTTAGAGCAATGTATTCCAGATTCTAACTACTTGCTGAGGAATGGCCACTCCTGCTCCTATGTATAAAGGCAGAGAAGCACGGGATCAATTCCTGCCTCACTCACAACCTTGCGAAATATAGCACCGTCATTCTATTCTCGTGACACAAGCTCCAAAAGTGTAGTCCAGCTGTTGAGGTTAAAGCTCTGGTTATGTTCCCAACAATGTTACTGCCACAGCGTTTCCGTAGTGTAGTGGTTATCACGTTCGCCTCACACGCGAAAGGTCCCCGGTTCGAAACCGGGCGGAAACATTATGCAAACGTGTTCAATTAATGATTAGATAAAATTAAATCATTCATATTAGTGGTTCAATATTAACAGAGTGCAGTGTCTCACGATGCTGTTCCATTTACTGTTTTCTCTCTACAGTTCTGTACACACTCAAATTCTACACAGTGTCTCTCACTCCCTCCCGTTTCCAGCCCTGACGCTGGAGAAACCATATCTCAAAGCTGCACATTCCGTGCATTCAGGTCAGCTGTGAGAGATTATTAAAGGATCCTGCCACACCGCCACGCTTCACAACAGAAAATTAAAGCCACAAACAAACCCATCGACTAATCGCTCTTCCCCAGCTCCAGAGTGAGTGAGGGCGGGACAAGCCCTAACTTCCGCTCCCACACTCTCCAATCAACCGCTGCCGGCGGAAAGCGGAAAATGCAGCATCAAACAGCGGTTTACCGCCCTTCACTGGGCTGCAAAATGCCACCGTTCGAAACAACGCTCCCCGTGCACCGAACAGCAGCCTCATAAGATGCTTCATCTCAGCTTCGTGAGTTCGAACCCGAGCTTGCACGAACACTTCTTCACTGGAAACACCATTAATTATCTGATTGCCACGTTTTGCATCATGAAAGTAATCCTAACTGATAATTATATAATCATAGAGATTTACAGCATGGAAGGAGTCATTTAATCCCATCGTATCTGCACCGGCCAACAAATGCCCAGTTTTAGGTGTGTACCCCTGCACCTTATTGCATTTCATGTGCACATCTCAGTACTTGTTAAATGTGGTGAGGGTTTCTGCCTGCACCACACTTTCAGGCAGTGAGTTTGAGACCCCCACAAACATCTGCATGCAGAATGTTCACTTCAAATCCCCTTTAACCCTTACACTAATTACTTTTAAATTATGCAGCCTGGTTGTTGACCACTCCGCTATGTGAAATAGACACTTCTAATCAAAAATATCTAGGCCCCTCCTATTTTTATACACCTCAATGCTGTCGCCCATCAGCTTCCTCTGTTCTAAGGAAAACAAACCCATCCTATCCAATCTGTCCTCATAGCAAAGTTGCTCCACTTCCGGCAACATCTATGTAAATCTCCTCTGTACCCTCTCCAGCGTATTCACGTTCTTCCTTCAATGCGGTGACCAGAACTGCACGCAGTACTCCAGCTGTGGCCCAAACAGACTTTTATACAGTTCTAGCTTAAGCCACTTGCTGTTCTGTTCCTTGCTTCTGCCAATAAATGCAACCATTCCATATGACTTCTTTACCAACTTTTCCAACTTGCCAGCTACCTTCAGGGATCTGTGGACATGCAATCCCAGTTACCTTTGTTCCTCTACACTTCTCAATGTCATACCAGTTGATGTGTATTCCCTTTCCTTGTTAACCCTCCACAAATGCGCGATCTCTCACATCTCTGGATTAAATTCCATTTGCCACTGCTCTACCCCCTTATCAGTTGATTGATATCTTCCTGGAGTCTCCAGCTTTCTTCTTCATTATCAACCCACTGCCGATTTTAATAACACCTGAAAATTTCGGAATCATAACACCTATATTCAAGTTTAGATCATTGATAAATACCATAAAAAGCAATGGATCTGGCACTGAAAACTGCGGAACCCAACTGGAAACATCCTTCCAGTCACAAAAACACCCATCAAACATTAGCCTTTCCTTCCTGCCTCTGAGCCAAATTTGGATCCAATTTGCCACTTCGCCCTGAATCACATGGGCTTTTACTTAGAAAATGCATAATCATTAAATGTTATCCTGCCTTCATGGGAAAACATCATTATTTGACTGATGATCTTCATTTGCACAACTAAAGAAATGTTAACTGAAGGAGAGTCCTTAATTGAATAACTTATCTGTGCTCTGCACTTTACCTCTGAATCCATAAAACATTTTTGACACTGTGCTTTAGAAGTCTGCTTCAAAATGTTCATTGCTGGTAACATGTACATGAAACGTTGGAAACAGTGAGATAGACTGCAGTGCAAGGGACTGGTTATTGTGAAACAGCAAGGAAAATATACATTCTGGAAGAATACCATCGAAAAGAAGTGTGACCCAAGCAGCCAAAAAGAAGATGAAGTGCTGAGCCCTTTTCAGCAAAAAATTATTTTCCCTAACATTTCTCTGACCGAATCTTCACAAAACAAAAATGATGCTTTTAAAGTCATTAAACCCGAATTGCCGTGCACCCGAATCTTCTGAATCAGATGCTTCTCGTTGTGCCGACTGCATCCATGTCCCTTTCAATATTCTGCTGACATGCACACTATTAAATGTGCCACTAACTTATAGAATCAAAGAATAAGGGAATGGTTGCAGCCCGTCGAGCCCTTGCAAACTCTCAACAAGTCTCACCCCCCTGTCATTTACCCACAGCCGTGCAATTTTTTTCATTCGGATACTTATCCAACTCCGTTTTGAAAGATAAGATTGAGTCTGACTCCACCTGCCTTTAGAGCAGTGTATTCCAGATTCTAACCACTGGCTGAGGAATGGCCACTCCTGTTCCTATGTATAAAGGCAGAGAAACACGGGATCAATTCCTGCCTCACTCACAACCTTGCGAAATATAGCACCGTCATTCTATTCTCGTGACACAAGCTCCAAAAGTGTAGTCCAGCTGTTGAGGTTAAAGCTCTGGTTATGCTCCCAACAATGTTACTGCCACAGCGTTTCCGTAGTGTAGTGGTTATCACGTTCGCCTCACACGCGTAAGGTCCCCGGTTCGAAACCGGGCGGAAACATTATGCAAACGTGTTCAATTAATGATTAGATAAAATTAAATCATTCAGATTAGTGGTTCAATATTAACAGAGTGCAGTGTCTCACGATGCTGGTCCATTTGCTGATTTCTCTCTGCAGCTCTGTTCACACTCACATTCTACACAGTGTCTCTCACTCCCTCCCGTTTCCAGCCCTGACGCTGGAGAAACCATATCTCAAAGCTGCACATTCTGTGCATTCAGCTCAGCTGTGAGAGATTATTTAAGGATCCTGCCACGCCACCACGCTTCACAACAGAAAATTAAAGCCACAAACAAACCCATCGACTTATCGCTCTTCCGCAGCTCCAGAGTGAGTGAGGGCGGGACAAGCCCTAACTTCCGCTCCCACACTCTCCAATCAGCGGCTGCCGGCGGAAAGCGGAGAATGCAGCATCAAACAGCGGTTTACCGCCCTTCACTGGGCTGCAAAATGCCACCGTTCGAGACAACGCTCCCCGTACACCAAACAGCAGCCTCATAAGATGCTTCATCTCAGCTTCCTGAGTTCGAGCCCCAGCTTGCACGAACACTTCTTCACTGGAAACACCATTAATTATCTGATTGCCACGTTTTGCATCATGAAAGTAATCCTAACCGATAATTATATAATCATAGAGGTTTACAGCATGGAAGGAGTCATTTAAGCCCATCGTATCTGCACCGGCCAACAAATGCCCAGTTTTAGGTGTGTACCCCTGCACCTTATTGCATTTCATGTGCACATCTCAGTACTTGTTAAATGTGGTGAGGGTTTCTGCCTGCACCACACTTTCAGGCAGTGAGTTTGAGACCCCCACAAACATCTGCATGCAGAATGTTCACTTCAAATCCCCTTTAACCCTTACACTAATTACTTTTAAATTATGCAGCCTGGTTGTTGACCACTCCACTATGTGAAATAGACCCTTTTAATCAACAATATCTAGGCCCCTCCTTTTTATTTACACCTTAATGCTGTCGCCCATCAGCCTCCTCTGTTCCAAGGAAAACAAACCCATCCTATCCAATCTGTCCTCATAGCAAAGTTGCTCCACTCCCGGCAACATCTACGTAAATCTCCTCTGTACCCTCTCCAGCGTATTCACGTCCTTCCTTCAATGCGGTGACTAGAACTGCACGCAGTACTCCAGCTGTGGCCTAACCAGAATTTTATACAGTTCTAGCAAAACCCACTTGCTGTTCTGTTCCTTGCTTCTGCCAATAAATGCAACCATTCCATATGACTTCTTAACCAACTTTTCCAACTGACCAGCTACCTTCAGGGATCTGTGGACAAGCAATCCCAGTTACCTTTGTTCCTCTACACTTCTCAATGTCATACCAGTTGATGTGTATTCCCTTTCCTTGTTAGCCCTCCACAAATGCGCGATCTCTCACATCTCTGGATTAAATTCCATTTGCCACTGCTCTACCCCCTTATCAGTTGATTGATATCTTCCTGGAGTCAGGAGCTTTCTTCTTCATTATCAACCCACTGCCTATTTTAATAACACCTGAAAACTTCGTCATCATAACACCTATATTCAAGTTTAGATCATTGATAAATACCATAAAAAGCAATGGATCTGGCACTGAAAACTGCGGAACCCCACTGGAAACATACTTCCAGTCACAAAAACACCCATCAAACATTCCCCTTTGCTTCCTGCCTCTGAGACAAATTTGGATCCAATGTGCCACTTCGCCCTGAATCACATGGGCTTTTACTTAGAAAATGCATAATCATTAAATGTTATCCTGCCTTCATGGGAAAACATCATTAATTGACTGATGATCTTCATTTGCACAACTAAAGAAATGTTAACTGAAAGAGAGTCCTTGATTGAATAACTTATCTGTGCTCTGCACTTTACCTCTGAATCCATAAACCATTTTGGACACTGTGCTTTAGAAGTGTGCTTCAACATGTTCATTGCTGGTAACATGTACATGAGACGTTGGAAACAGTGAGATAGACTGTAGTGCAAGGGACTGGTTATTGTGAAACAGCAAAGAAAATATACATTCTGGAAGAATACCATCGAAAAGAAGTGTGACCCTAACAGCCAAAAAGAAGATGAAGTGCTGAGCCCTTTTCAGCAAAAAATTATTTTCCCAAACATTTCTCTGACCGAATCTTCACAAAACAAAAATGATGCTTTTAAAGTCATTAAACCCGAATTTTCGTGCACCCGAATCTTCTGAATCAGATGCCTCTCGTTGTGCCGACTGAATCCATGTCCCTTTCAATATTCTGCTGACATGCACACTATTAAATGTGCCACTAACTTATAGAATCAAAGAATAAGGGAATGGATGCAGCCCGTCGAGCCCATGCCAACTCTCAACAAGTCTCACTCCCCTGTCACTTACCCACAGCTGTGCAATTTTTTTCATTCGGATACTTATCCAGCTTCGTTTTGAAAGATAAGATTGAGTCTGACTCCACCGCCCTTTAGAGCAATGTATTCCAGATTCTAACTACTTGCTGAGGAATGGCCACTCCTGCTCCTATGTATAAAGGCAGAGAAGCACGGGATCAATTCCTGCCTCACTCACAACCTTGCGAAATATAGCACCGTCATTCTATTCTCGTGACACAAGCTCCAAAAGTGTAGTCCAGCTGTTGAGGTTAAAGCTCTGGTTATGTTCCCAACAATGTTACTGCCACAGCGTTTCCGTAGTGTAGTGGTTATCACGTTCGCCTCACACGCGAAAGGTCCCCGGTTCGAAACCGGGCGGAAACATTATGCAAACGTGTTCAATTAATGATTAGATAAAATTAAATCATTCATATTAGTGGTTCAATATTAACAGAGTGCAGTGTCTCACGATGCTGTTCCATTTACTGTTTTCTCTCTACAGTTCTGTACACACTCAAATTCTACACAGTGTCTCTCACTCCCTCCCGTTTCCAGCCCTGACGCTGGAGAAACCATATCTCAAAGCTGCACATTCCGTGCATTCAGGTCAGCTGTGAGAGATTATTAAAGGATCCTGCCACACCGCCACGCTTCACAACAGAAAATTAAAGCCACAAACAAACCCATCGACTAATCGCTCTTCCCCAGCTCCAGAGTGAGTGAGGGCGGGACAAGCCCTAACTTCCGCTCCCACACTCTCCAATCAACCGCTGCCGGCGGAAAGCGGAAAATGCAGCATCAAACAGCGGTTTACCGCCCTTCACTGGGCTGCAAAATGCCACCGTTCGAAACAACGCTCCCCGTGCACCGAACAGCAGCCTCATAAGATGCTTCATCTCAGCTTCGTGAGTTCGAACCCGAGCTTGCACGAACACTTCTTCACTGGAAACACCATTAATTATCTGATTGCCACGTTTTGCATCATGAAAGTAATCCTAACTGATAATTATATAATCATAGAGATTTACAGCATGGAAGGAGTCATTTAATCCCATCGTATCTGCACCGGCCAACAAATGCCCAGTTTTAGGTGTGTACCCCTGCACCTTATTGCATTTCATGTGCACATCTCAGTACTTGTTAAATGTGGTGAGGGTTTCTGCCTGCACCACACTTTCAGGCAGTGAGTTTGAGACCCCCACAAACATCTGCATGCAGAATGTTCACTTCAAATCCCCTTTAACCCTTACACTAATTACTTTTAAATTATGCAGCCTGGTTGTTGACCACTCCGCTATGTGAAATAGACACTTCTAATCAAAAATATCTAGGCCCCTCCTATTTTTATACACCTCAATGCTGTCGCCCATCAGCTTCCTCTGTTCTAAGGAAAACAAACCCATCCTATCCAATCTGTCCTCATAGCAAAGTTGCTCCACTTCCGGCAACATCTATGTAAATCTCCTCTGTACCCTCTCCAGCGTATTCACGTTCTTCCTTCAATGCGGTGACCAGAACTGCACGCAGTACTCCAGCTGTGGCCCAAACAGACTTTTATACAGTTCTAGCTTAAGCCACTTGCTGTTCTGTTCCTTGCTTCTGCCAATAAATGCAACCATTCCATATGACTTCTTTACCAACTTTTCCAACTTGCCAGCTACCTTCAGGGATCTGTGGACATGCAATCCCAGTTACCTTTGTTCCTCTACACTTCTCAATGTCATACCAGTTGATGTGTATTCCCTTTCCTTGTTAACCCTCCACAAATGCGCGATCTCTCACATCTCTGGATTAAATTCCATTTGCCACTGCTCTACCCCCTTATCAGTTGATTGATATCTTCCTGGAGTCTCCAGCTTTCTTCTTCATTATCAACCCACTGCCGATTTTAATAACACCTGAAAATTTCGGAATCATAACACCTATATTCAAGTTTAGATCATTGATAAATACCATAAAAAGCAATGGATCTGGCACTGAAAACTGCGGAACCCAACTGGAAACATCCTTCCAGTCACAAAAACACCCATCAAACATTAGCCTTTCCTTCCTGCCTCTGAGCCAAATTTGGATCCAATTTGCCACTTCGCCCTGAATCACATGGGCTTTTACTTAGAAAATGCATAATCATTAAATGTTATCCTGCCTTCATGGGAAAACATCATTATTTGACTGATGATCTTCATTTGCACAACTAAAGAAATGTTAACTGAAGGAGAGTCCTTAATTGAATAACTTATCTGTGCTCTGCACTTTACCTCTGAATCCATAAAACATTTTTGACACTGTGCTTTAGAAGTCTGCTTCAAAATGTTCATTGCTGGTAACATGTACATGAAACGTTGGAAACAGTGAGATAGACTGCAGTGCAAGGGACTGGTTATTGTGAAACAGCAAAGAAAATATACATTCTGGAAGAATACCATCGAAAAGAAGTGTGACCCAAGCAGCCAAAAAGAAGATGAAGTGCTGAGCCCTTTTCAGCAAAAAATTATTTTCCCTAACATTTCTCTGACCGAATCTTCACAAAACAAAAATGATGCTTTTAAAGTCATTAAACCCGAATTGCCGTGCACCCGAATCTTCTGAATCAGATGCTTCTCGTTGTGCCGACTGCATCCATGTCCCTTTCAATATTCTGCTGACATGCACACTATTAAATGTGCCACTAACTTATAGAATCAAAGAATAAGGGAATGGTTGCAGCCCGTCGAGCCCTTGCAAACTCTCAACAAGTCTCACCCCCCTGTCATTTACCCACAGCCGTGCAATTTTTTTCATTCGGATACTTATCCAACTCCGTTTTGAAAGATAAGATTGAGTCTGACTCCACCTGCCTTTAGAGCAGTGTATTCCAGATTCTAACCACTGGCTGAGGAATGGCCACTCCTGTTCCTATGTATAAAGGCAGAGAAACACGGGATCAATTCCTGCCTCACTCACAACCTTGCGAAATATAGCACCGTCATTCTATTCTCGTGACACAAGCTCCAAAAGTGTAGTCCAGCTGTTGAGGTTAAAGCTCTGGTTATGCTCCCAACAATGTTACTGCCACAGCGTTTCCGTAGTGTAGTGGTTATCACGTTCGCCTCACACGCGTAAGGTCCCCGGTTCGAAACCGGGCGGAAACATTATGCAAACGTGTTCAATTAATGATTAGATAAAATTAAATCATTCAGATTAGTGGTTCAATATTAACAGAGTGCAGTGTCTCACGATGCTGGTCCATTTGCTGATTTCTCTCTGCAGCTCTGTTCACACTCACATTCTACACAGTGTCTCTCACTCCCTCCCGTTTCCAGCCCTGACGCTGGAGAAACCATATCTCAAAGCTGCACATTCTGTGCATTCAGCTCAGCTGTGAGAGATTATTTAAGGATCCTGCCACGCCACCACGCTTCACAACAGAAAATTAAAGCCACAAACAAACCCATCGACTTATCGCTCTTCCGCAGCTCCAGAGTGAGTGAGGGCGGGACAAGCCCTAACTTCCGCTCCCACACTCTCCAATCAGCGGCTGCCGGCGGAAAGCGGAGAATGCAGCATCAAACAGCGGTTTACCGCCCTTCACTGGGCTGCAAAATGCCACCGTTCGAGACAACGCTCCCCGTACACCAAACAGCAGCCTCATAAGATGCTTCATCTCACCTTCCTGAGTTCGAGCCCCAGCTTGCACGAACACTTCTTCACTGGAAACACCATTAATTATCTGATTGCCACGTTTTGCATCATGAAAGTAATCCTAACCGATAATTATATAATCATAGAGGTTTACAGCATGGAAGGAGTCATTTAAGCCCATCGTATCTGCACCGGCCAACAAATGCCCAGTTTTAGGTGTGTACCCCTGCACCTTATTGCATTTCATGTGCACATCTCAGTACTTGTTAAATGTGGTGAGGGTTTCTGCCTGCACCACACTTTCAGGCAGTGAGTTTGAGACCCCCACAAACATCTGCATGCAGAATGTTCACTTCAAATCCCCTTTAACCCTTACACTAATTACTTTTAAATTATGCAGCCTGGTTGTTGACCACTCCACTATGTGAAATAGACCCTTTTAATCAACAATATCTAGGCCCCTCCTTTTTATTTACACCTTAATGCTGTCGCCCATCAGCCTCCTCTGTTCCAAGGAAAACAAACCCATCCTATCCAATCTGTCCTCATAGCAAAGTTGCTCCACTCCCGGCAACATCTACGTAAATCTCCTCTGTACCCTCTCCAGCGTATTCACGTCCTTCCTTCAATGCGGTGACTAGAACTGCACGCAGTACTCCAGCTGTGGCCTAACCAGAATTTTATACAGTTCTAGCAAAACCCACTTGCTGTTCTGTTCCTTGCTTCTGCCAATAAATGCAACCATTCCATATGACTTCTTAACCAACTTTTCCAACTGACCAGCTACCTTCAGGGATCTGTGGACAAGCAATCCCAGTTACCTTTGTTCCTCTACACTTCTCAATGTCATACCAGTTGATGTGTATTCCCTTTCCTTGTTAGCCCTCCACAAATGCGCGATCTCTCACATCTCTGGATTAAATTCCATTTGCCACTGCTCTACCCCCTTATCAGTTGATTGATATCTTCCTGGAGTCAGGAGCTTTCTTCTTCATTATCAACCCACTGCCTATTTTAATAACACCTGAAAACTTCGTCATCATAACACCTATATTCAAGTTTAGATCATTGATAAATACCATAAAAAGCAATGGATCTGGCACTGAAAACTGCGGAACCCCACTGGAAACATACTTCCAGTCACAAAAACACCCATCAAACATTCCCCTTTGCTTCCTGCCTCTGAGACAAATTTGGATCCAATGTGCCACTTCGCCCTGAATCACATGGGCTTTTACTTAGAAAATGCATAATCATTAAATGTTATCCTGCCTTCATGGGAAAACATCATTAATTGACTGATGATCTTCATTTGCACAACTAAAGAAATGTTAACTGAAAGAGAGTCCTTGATTGAATAACTTATCTGTGCTCTGCACTTTACCTCTGAATCCATAAACCATTTTGGACACTGTGCTTTAGAAGTGTGCTTCAACATGTTCATTGCTGGTAACATGTACATGAGACGTTGGAAACAGTGAGATAGACTGTAGTGCAAGGGACTGGTTATTGTGAAACAGCAAAGAAAATATACATTCTGGAAGAATACCATCGAAAAGAAGTGTGACCCTAACAGCCAAAAAGAAGATGAAGTGCTGAGCCCTTTTCAGCAAAAAATTATTTTCCCAAACATTTCTCTGACCGAATCTTCACAAAACAAAAATGATGCTTTTAAAGTCATTAAACCCGAATTTTCGTGCACCCGAATCTTCTGAATCAGATGCCTCTCGTTGTGCCGACTGAATCCATGTCCCTTTCAATATTCTGCTGACATGCACACTATTAAATGTGCCACTAACTTATAGAATCAAAGAATAAGGGAATGGATGCAGCCCGTCGAGCCCATGCCAACTCTCAACAAGTCTCACTCCCCTGTCACTTACCCACAGCTGTGCAATTTTTTTCATTCGGATACTTATCCAGCTTCGTTTTGAAAGATAAGATTGAGTCTGACTCCACCGCCCTTTAGAGCAATGTATTCCAGATTCTAACTACTTGCTGAGGAATGGCCACTCCTGCTCCTATGTATAAAGGCAGAGAAGCACGGGATCAATTCCTGCCTCACTCACAACCTTGCGAAATATAGCACCGTCATTCTATTCTCGTGACACAAGCTCCAAAAGTGTAGTCCAGCTGTTGAGGTTAAAGCTCTGGTTATGTTCCCAACAATGTTACTGCCACAGCGTTTCCGTAGTGTAGTGGTTATCACGTTCGCCTCACACGCGAAAGGTCCCCGGTTCGAAACCGGGCGGAAACATTATGCAAACGTGTTCAATTAATGATTAGATAAAATTAAATCATTCATATTAGTGGTTCAATATTAACAGAGTGCAGTGTCTCACGATGCTGTTCCATTTACTGTTTTCTCTCTACAGTTCTGTACACACTCAAATTCTACACAGTGTCTCTCACTCCCTCCCGTTTCCAGCCCTGACGCTGGAGAAACCATATCTCAAAGCTGCACATTCCGTGCATTCAGGTCAGCTGTGAGAGATTATTAAAGGATCCTGCCACACCGCCACGCTTCACAACAGAAAATTAAAGCCACAAACAAACCCATCGACTAATCGCTCTTCCGCAGCTCCAGAGTGAGTGAGGGTGGGACAAGCCCTAACTTCCGCTCCCACACTCTCCAATCAGCGGCTGCCGGCGGAAAGCGGAGAATGCAGCATCAAACAGCGGTTTACCGCCCTTCACTGGGTTGCAAAATGCCACCGTTCGAGACAACGCTCTCCGTACACCAAACAGCAGCCTCATAAGATGCTTCATCTCAGCTTCCTGAGTTCGAGCCCCAGCTTGCACGAACACTTCTTCACTGGAAACACCATTAATTATCTGATTGCCACGTTTTGCATCATGAAAGTAATCCTAACCGATAATTATATAATCATAGAGGTTTACAGCATGGAAGGAGTCATTTAAGCCCATCGTATCTGCACCGGCCAACAAATGCCCAGTTTTAGGTGTGTACCCCTGCACCTTATTGCATTTCATGTGCACATCTATGAACTGGTTAAATGTGGTGAGGGTTTCTGCCTGCACCACACTTTCAGGCAGTGAGTTTGAGACCCCCACAAACATCTGCATGCAGAATGTTCACTTCAAATCCCCTTTAACCATTACACTAATTACTTTTAAATTATACAGCCTGGTTGTTGACCACTCCACTATGTGAAATAGACCCTTTTAATCAACAATATCTAGGCCCCTCCTATTTTTATACACCTCAATGCTGTCGCTCATCAGCCTCCTCTGTTCCAAGGAAAACAAACCCATCCTATCCTATCTGTCCTCATAGCAATGTTGCTCCACTCCCGGCAACATCTACGTAAATCTCCTCTACACCCTCTCCAGCGTATTCACGTTCTTCCATCAATGCGGTGAACAGAACTGCACGCAGTACTCCAGCTGTGGCCTAACCAGAATTTTATACAGTTCTAGCATAACCCACTTGCTGTTCTGTTCCTTGCTTCTGCCAATAAATGCAACCATTCCATATGACTTCTTAACCAACTTTTCCAACTGGCCAGCTACCTTCAGGGATCTGTGGACAAGCAATCCCAGTTACCTTTGTTCCTCTACACTTCTCAATGTCATACCAGTTGATGTGTATTCCCTTTCCTTGTTAGCCCTCCACAAATGCGCGATCTCTCACATCTCTGGTTTAAATTCAATTTGCCACTGCTCTACCCCCTTATCAGTTGATTGATATCTTCCTGGAGTCTCCAGCTTTCTTCTTCATTATCAACCACACTGCCTATTTTAATAACACCTGAAAACTTCGTAATCATAACACTTATATTCAAGTTTAGATCATTGATAAATACCATAAAAAGCAATGGATCTGGCACTGAAAACTGTGGAACCCCACTGGAAACATCCTTCCAGTCACAAAAACACCCATCAAACATTACCCTTTGCTTCCTGCCTCTGAGACAAATTTGGATCCAATGTGCCACTTCGCCATGAATCACATGGGCTTTTACTTAGAAAATGCAGAATCATTAAATGTTATCCTGCCTTCATGGGAAAACATCATTAATTGACTGATGATCTTCATTTGCACAACTGAAGAAATGTTAACTGAAAGAGAGTCCTTGATTGAATAACTTATCTGTGCTCTGCACTTTACCTCTGAATCCATAAACCATTTTGGACACTGTGCTTTAGAAGTCTGCTTCAAAATGTTCATTGCTGGTAACATGTACATGAGACGTTGGAAACAGTGAGATAGACTGTAGTGCAAGGGACTGGTTATTGTGAAACAGCAAAGAAAATATACATTCTGGAAGAATACCATCGAAAAGAAGTGTGACCCTAACAGCCAAAAAGAAGATGAAGTGCTGAGCCCTTTTCAGTAAAAAATTATTTTCCCAATCTTTTCCCTGACCGAATCTTCACAAAACAAAAATGATGCTTTTAAAGTCATTAAACCCGAATTTTCGTGCACCCGAATCTTCTGAATCAGATGCCTCTCGTTGTGCCGACTGAATCCATGTCCCTTTCAATATTCTGCTGACATGCACACTATTAAATGTGCCACTAACTTATAGAATCAATGAATAAGGGAATGGTTGCAGCCCGTCGAGCCCATGCCAACTCTCAACAAGTCTCACTTCCCTGTCATTTACCCACAGCTGTGCAATTTTTTTCATTCGGATACTTATCCAACTCCGTTTTGAAAGATAAGATTGAGTCTGACTCCACCGCCCTTTAGAGCAATGTATTCCAGATTCTAACTACTTGCTGAGGAATGGCCACTCCTGTTCCTATGCATAAAGGCAGAGAAACACGGGATCAATTCCTGCCTCACTCACAACCTTGCTAAATATAGCACCGTCATTCTATTCTCGTGACACAAGCTCCAGAAGTGTAGTCCAGGTGTTGAGGTTAAAGCTCTGGTTATGTTCCCAACAGTGTTACTTCCACAGCGTTTCCGTAGTGTAATGGTTTTCACGTTCGCCAAACACGCGAAATGTCCCCGGTTCGAAACCGGGCGAAAGCATTATGCAAACGTGTTCAATTAATGATTAGAAAAAATTAAATAATTCATATTAGTGGTTCAATATTAACAGAGTGCAGTGTCTCACGATGCTGTTCCGTTTGCTGATTTCTCTCTGCAGTTCTGTTCACACTCAAATTCTACACAGTGTCTCTCACTCACTCCCGTTTCCAGCCCTGACGCTGGAGAAACCATATCTCAAAGCTGCACATTCCGTGCATTCAGGTCAGCTGTGAGAGATTATTAAAGGATCCTGTCACGCCGCCACGCTTCACAACAGAAAATTATAGCCACAAACAAACCCATCGACTAATCACTATTCCCCAGCTCCAGAGTGAGTGAGGGCGGGAGAGGACCTAACTTCTGCTCCAACACTCTCCAATCAGCCGCTGCCGACGGGAAGCGGAGAATGCAGCATCAAACAGCGGTTTACCGCGCTTCATTGGGCTGCAAAATGCCACTGTTCGAGACAACGCTCCCCGTAGCATAAGATGCTTCATCTCAGCTTCCTGAGTTCGAGCCCCAGCTTGCACAAACACTTCTTCACTGGAAACACCATTAATTTTCTGATTGCCACGTTTTGCCTCATGAAAGTAATCCTAACCGATAATTATATAATCATAGAGGTTTACAGCATGGAAGGAGTCATTTAAGCCCATCGTATCTGCACCGGCCAACAAATGCCGAGTTTTAGGCGTATACCCTTGCACCTTATTGCATTTCATGTGCACATCTAAGAACTTGTTAAATGTGGTGAGGGTTTCTGCCTGCACCACACTTTCAGGCAGTGAGTTTGAGACCCTCACAAACATCTGCATGCAGAATGTTCACCTCAAATCCCCTTTAAACCTGACACTAATTACTTTTAAATTATGCAGCCTGGTTGTTGACCACTCCACTCTGTGAAATAGACCCTTTTAATCAACCTTATCTAGGCCGCTCTTATTTTTATACACCTCAATGCTGTCGCCCATCAGCCTCCTCTGTTCCAAGGAAAACAAACCCATCCGAATCAATCTGTCCTCCTAGCAAAGTTGCTCCACTCCCTGTAACATCTACGTAAATCTCCTCTGTTCCCACTCTAGCTTATTCATGTTCTTCCTTCAATGCGGTGACCAGAACTGCACGCTGTACTCCAGCTGTGGCCTAACCAGAATTTTATACAGGTCTAGCATAACCCACTTGCTGTTCTGTTCCTTGCTTCTGCCAATAAATGCAACCATTCCATATGACTTCTTAACCAACTTTTGCAACTGGCCAGCTACCTTCAGGGATCTGTGGACAAGCAATCCCAGTTACCTTTGTTCCTCAACACTTCTCAATGTCATACCAGTTGATGTGCATTCCCTTTCCTTGTTAGCCCTCCACAAATGCGCGATCTCTCACATCTCTGGATTAAATTCCATTTGCCACTGCTCTACCCCCTTATCAGTTGATTGATATCTTCCTGGAGTCTCCAGCTTTCTTCTTCATTATCAACCGCACTGCTATTTTAATAACACCTGAAAACTTCGTAATCATAACACCTATATTCAAGTTTAGATCATTGATAAATACCATAAAAAGCAATGGATCTGGCACTGAAAACTGCGGAACCCCACTGGAAACATCCTTCCAGTCACAAAAACACCCATCAAACATTACCTTTTGCTTCCTGCCTCTGAGCCAAATTTGGATCCAATATGCCACTTCGCCCTGAATCACATGGGCTTTTACTTAGAAAATGCATAATCATTAAATGTTATCCTGCCTTCATGGGAAAACATCATTAATTGACTTGATGATCTTCATTTGCAAAACTAAAGAAATGTTAACTGAAGGAGAGTCCTTAATTGAATAACTTATCTGTGCTCTGCACTTTACCTATGAATCAATAAACCATTTTGGGCTCTGTGCTTTAGAAGTCTGCTTCAAAATGTTCCTTGCTGGTAACATGTACATGGGACGTTGGAAACAGTGAGATAGACTGTAGTGCAAGGGACTGGTTATTGTGAAACAGAAAAGAAAATGTACATTCTGGAAGAATACCATCGAAAAGAAGTGTGGCCCTAATAGCCAAAAAGAAGATGAAGTGCTGAGCCCTTTTCAGCAAAAAATTATTTTCCCAAACATTTCTCTGACCGAATCTTCACAAAACAAAAATGATGCTTTTAAAGTCATTAAACCCGAATTTTCGTGCACCCGAATCTTCTGAATCAGATACCTCTCGTTTGCCGACTGAATCCATGTCCCTTTCAATATTCTGCTGACACGCACACTATTAAATGTGCCATTAACTTATAGAATCAAAGAATAAGGGAATGGTTGCAGCCCGTCGAGCCCATGCCAATTCTCAACAAGTCTCACTCCCCTGTCATTTGCCCACAGCTGTGCAATTTTTTTCATTCGGAGACTTATCCAACTCCGTTTTGAAAGATAAGATTGAGTCTGAATCTACCGCCCTTTGGAGCAGTGTATTCCAGATTCTAACCACTTGCTGAGGAATGGCCACTCCTGTTCGTATGTATAAAGGCAGAGAAACACGGGATCAATTCCTGCCACACTCACAACCTTGCTAAATATCGCACCGTCATTCTATTCTCGTGACACAAGCTCCAGAAGTGTAGTCCAGCTGTTGAGGTTAAAGCTCTGGTTATGTTCCCAACAATGTTAATGTCACAGCGTTTCCGTAGTGTAGTGGTTATTATGCTAGCCTCACAAGCGAAAGGTCCCCGGTTCGAAACCGGGTGGAATCATTATGCAAACGTGTTCAATTAATGATTAGATAAAATTAAATCATTCATATTAGTGGTTCAATATTAACAGAGTGCAGTGTCTCACGATGCTGGTCCATTTGCTGATTTCTCTCTGCAGTTGTGTTCACACTCAAATTCTACACAGTGTCTCTCACTCCCTCCCGTTTCCAGCCCTGTCGCTGGAGAAACCATATCTCAAAGCTGCACATTCCGTGCATTCAGGTCAGCTATGAGAGATTATTAAAGGATCCTGCCACGCCACCACGCTTCACAACAGAAAATTAAAGCCACAAACAAACCCATCGACTAATCGCTCTTCCCTAGCTCCAGAGTGAGTGAGGGCGGGACAAGCCCTAACTTCCGCTCCCACACTCTCCAATCAGCCGCTGCCGGCGGAAAGCGGAGAATGCAGCATCAAACAGCGGTTTTCCGCCCTTCACTGGGCTGCAAAATGCCACCGTTCGAGACAACGCTCCCCGTACACCGAACAGCAGCCTCATAAGATGTTTTATCTCAGCTTCCTCAGTTCGAGCCCCAGCTTGCACGAACACTTCTTCACTGGAAACACCATTAATTATCTGATTGCCACGTTTTGCATCATGAAAGTAATCCTAACCGATAATTATATAATCATAGAGGTTTACAGCATGGAAGGAGTCATTTAAGCCCATCGTATCTGCACCGGCCAACAAATGCCCAGTTTTAGGTGTGTACCCCTGCACCTTATTGCATTTCATGTGCACATCTAAGAACTTGTTAAATGTGCTGAGGGTTTCTGCCTGCACCACACTTTCAGGCAGTGAGTTTGAGACCCCCACAAACATCTGCATGCAGAATGTTCACTTCAAATCCCCTTTAACCCTTACACTAATTACTTTGAAATTATGCAGCCTGGTTGTTGACCACTCCACTATGTGAAATAGACCCTTTTAATCAACAATATCTAGGCCCCTCCTATTTTTATACACCTCAATGCTGTCGCCCATCAGCCTCCTCTGTTCCAAGGAAAACAAACCCATCCTATCCAATCTGTCCTCATAGCAAAGTTGCTCCACTCCCGGCAACATCTACGTAAATATCCTCTGTACTCTCTCCAGCGTATTCACGTTCTTCCTTCAATGCGGTGACCAGAACTGCACACAGTACTCCAGCTGTGGCCTAACCAGAATTTTATACAGTTCTAGCATAACCCACTTGCTGTTCTGTTCCTTGCTTCTGCCAATAGAAACATAGAAACATAGAAAATATGTGCAGGAGTAGGCCATTCGGCCCTTCTAGCCTGCACCGCCATTCAATGCGTTCATAGCTGGACATGCAACTTCAGTACCCCATTCCTGATTTCTCACCATACCCCTTGATTCCCCTAGTAGTAAGGACTTCATCTAACTCCTTTTTGAATATATTTAGTGAATTGGCCTCAACAACTTTCTGTGGTAGAGAATTCCACAGGTTCACCACTCTCTGGGTGAAGAAATTCCTCCTCATCTCGGTCCTAAATGGCTTCCCCCTTATCCTCAGACTGTGTCCCCTGGTTCTGGTCTTCCCCAACATTGGGAACATTCTTCCTGCATCTAACCTGTCTAAACCCGTCAAATTTTAAACGTTTCTATGAGGTCCCCTCTCATTCTTCTGAACTCCAGTGAATACAAGCCCAGTTGATCCAGTCTTTCTTGATAGGTCAGTCCCGCCATCCCGGGAATCAGTCTGGTGAACCTTCGATGCACTCCCTCAATAGCAAGAATGTCCTTCCTCTGGTTAGGAGACCAAAACTGTACACAATACTCCAGGTGTGGCCTCACCAAGGCCCTGTACAATTGTAGCAACACCTCCCTGCCCTTGTACTCAAATCCCCTCGCTATGAAGGCCAACATGCCATTTGCTTTCTTAACCGCCTGCTGTACCTGCATGCCAACCTTCAATGACTGATGTACCACGACACCCAGGTCTCTTTGCACCTGCCCTTTTCCTAATCTGTCACCATTCAGATAATAGTCTGTCTCTCTGTTTTTACCAACAAAGTGGATAACCTCACATTTATCCACATTATACTTCATCTGCCATGCATTTGCCCACTCACCTAAACTATCCAAGTCGCTCTGCAGCCTCATAGAACCCTCCTTGCAGCTCACACTGCCACCCAACTTAGTGTCATCCGCAAATTTGGAGATGCTACATTTAATCCCCTCGTCTAAATCATTAATGTACAGTATAAACAGCTGGGGCCCCAGCACAGAACCTTGCGGTACCCCACTAGCCACTGCCTGCCATTCTGAAAAGTCCCCATTTACTCCTACTCTTTGCTTCCTGTCTGACAACCAGTTCTCAATCCATTTCAGCACACTACCCCCAATCCCATGTGCTTTAACAAATGCAACCATTCCATATGACTTCTTAACCAACTTTTCCAACGGGCCAGCTACCTTCAGGGATCTGTGGACAAGCAATCCCAGTTACCTTTGTTCCTCTACACTTCTCAATGTCATACCAGTTGATGTGTATTCCCTTTCATTGTTAGCCCTCCACAAATGCGCGATCTCTCACATCTCTGGATTAAATTCCATTTGCCACTGCTCTACCCCCTTATCAGTTGATTGACATCTTCCTGGAGTCTCCAGCTTTCCTCTTCATTATCAACCACACTGCCTATTTTAATAACACCTGAAAACTTCGTAATCATAACACCTATATTCAAGTTTCGATCATTGATAAATACCATAAAAAGCAATGGATCTGGCACTGAAATCTGTGAAACCCCACTGGAAATATCCTTCCAGTCACAAAAACACCCATCAAACATTACCCTTTGCTTCCTGCCTCTGAGCCAAATTTGGATCCAATTTGCCACTTCGCCCTGAATCACATGGGCTTTTACTTAGAAAATGCATAATCATTAAATGTTATCCTGCCTTCATGGGAAAACATAATTAATTGACTGATGATCTTCATTTGACCAGCTAAAGAAATGTTAACTGAAGGAGAGTCCTTAATTGAATAACTTACCTGTGCTCTGCACTTTACCTCTGAATCCATAAACCATTTTGGACACTGTGCTTTAGAAGTCTGCTTCAAAATGTTCCTTGTGGTAACATGTACATGGGACGTTGGAAACAGTGAGATAGACTGTAGTGCAAGGGACTGGTTATTGTGAAACAGCAAAGAAAATATACATTCTGGAAGAATACCATCGAAAAGAAGTGTGGCCCTAACAGCCAAAAAGAAGATGAAGTGCTGAGCACTTTTCCGCAAAAAATTATTTTCCCAAACATTTCTCTGACCGACTCTTCACAAAACAAAAATGATGCTTTTAAAGTCATTAAACCCGAATTTTCGTGCACACGAATCTTCTGAATCAGATGCCTCTCGTTGTGCCGACTGAATCCATGTCCCTTTCAATATTCTGCTGACATGCACACTATTAAATGTGACACTAACTTATACAATCAAAGAATAAGGGAATGGTTGCAGCCCGTCGAGCCCATGCCAACTCTCAACAAATCTCAGTCCCTTGTCATTTACCCACAGCTGTGCAATTTTTTTCATTCGGATACTTATCCAACTCCGTTTTGATAGATAAGATTGAGTCTGACTCCACCGCCCTTTAGAGCAGTCTATTCCAGATTCTAACCACTTGCTGAGGAATGGCCACTCCTGTTCCTATGTATAAAGGCAGAGAAACACGGGATCAATTCCTGCCACACTCACAACCTTGCTAAATACAGCACCGTCATTCTATTCTCGTGACACAAGCTCCAGAAGTGTCGTCCAGCTGTTGAGGTTAAAGCTCTGGTTATGTTCCCAACAATATTACTGCCACAGCGTTTCCGTAGTGTAGTGGTTATCACGTTCGCCTAACACGCGAAAAGTCCCCGGTTCGAAACCGGGGGGAAACATTATGCAAACATGTTCAATTAATGATAAGAAAAAATTAAATCATTCATATTAGTGGTTCAATGTTAACAGAGTGCAGTGTCTCACGATGCTGTTCGATTTGCTGATTTCTCTCTGCAGTTCTGTTCACACTCAAATTCTACACAGTGTCTCTCACTCCCTCCCGTTTCCAGCCCTGACGCTGGAGAAACCATATCTCATTGCTGCACATTCCGTGCATTCAGGTCAGCTGTGAGAGATTATTAAAGGATCCTGCCACGCCACCACGCTTCACAACAGAAAATTAAAGCCACAAACAAACCCATCGACTAATCGCTCTTCCCCAGCTCCAGAGTGAGTGAGGGCGGGACAAGCCCTAACTTCCGCTCCCACACTCTCCAATCAGCCGCTGCCGGCGGAAAGCGGAGAATGCAGCATCAAACAGCGGTTTACCGCCCTTCACTGGGCTGCAAAATGCCACCGTTCGAGACAACGCTCCCCGTACACCGAACAGCAGACTCAGAAAATGCTTCATCTCAGCTTCCTCAGTTCGAGCCCCAGCTTGCACGAACACTTCTTCACTGGAAACACCATTAATTATCTGATTGCCACGTTTTGCATCATGAAAGTAATCCTAAGCGATAATTATATAATCATAGAGGTTTACAGCATGGAAGGAGTCATTTAAGCCCATCGTATCTGCACCGGCCAACAAATGCCCAGTTTCAGGAGTGCACCCCTGCATCTTATTGCATTTCATGTGCACATCTCAGAACTTGTTAACTGTGCTGAGGGTTTCTGCCTGCACCACACTTTCAGGCAGTGAGTTTGAGACCCCCACAATCATCTGCATGCAGAATGTTCACTTCAAATCCCCTTTAACCCTTACACTAATTACTTTTAAATTACGAAGCCTGGTTGTTGACCACTCCACTATGTGAAATAGACCCTTTTAATCAACAATATCTAGGCCCCTCCTATTTTTATACACCTCATGCTGTCGCCCATCAGCCTCCTCTGTTCCAAGGAAAACAAACCCATCCTATCCAATCTGTCCTCATAGCAAAGTTGCTCCACTCCCGACAACATCTACGTAAATCTCCTCTGTACCCTCTCCAGCGTATTCACGTCCTTCCTTCAATGCGGTGACTAGAACTGCACGCAGTACTCCAGCTGTGGCTTAACCAGAATTTTATACAGTTCGAGCATAACCCACTTGCTGTTCTGTTCCTTGCTTCTGCCAATAAATGCAACCATTCAATATGACTGCTTAACCAACTTTTCCAACTGGCCAGCTACTTTCAGGGATCTGTGGACATGCAATCCCAGTTACCTTTGTTCCTCTACACTTCTCAATGTCATACCAGTTGATGTGTATTCCCTTTCCTTGTTAGCCCTCCACAAATGCGCGATCTCTCACATCTCTGGATTAAATTCAATTTGCCACTGCTCTACCCCCTTATCAGTTGATTGATATCTTCATGGAGTCTCCAGCTTTCTTCTTCATTATCAACCACACTGCCTATTTTAATAACACCTGAAAACTTCGAAATCATAACACCTATATTCAAGTTTAGATCATTGATAAATACCATAAAAAGCAATGGATCTGGCACTGAAAACTGCGGAACCCCACTGGAAACATCCTTCCAGTCACAAAAACACCCATCAAACATTATCCTTTGCTTCCTGCCTCTGAGCCAAACTTGGATCCAATTTGCCACTTCGCCCTGAATGACATGGGCTTTTACTTAGAAAATGCATAATCATTCAATATTATCCTGCCTTCATGGGAAATCATCATTAATTGACTGATGATCTTCATTTGCACAACTAAAGAAATGTTATCTGAAGGAGAATCCTTAATTGAATAACTTATCTGTGCTCTGCACTTTACCTCTGAATCCATAAACCATTTTGGACAATGTGCTTTAGAAGTCTGCTTCAAAATGTTCATTGCTGGTAACATGTAGATGAGACGTTGGAAACAGTGAGATAGACTGCAGTGCAAGGGACTGTTTATTGTGAAACAGCAAAGAAAATATACATTCTGGAAGAATACCATCGGAAAGAAGTGTGACCCTAACAGCCAAAAAGAAGATGAAGTGCTGAGCCCTTTTCAGCAAAAAATTCATTTCCCAAACATTTCTCTGACCGAATCTTCACAAAACAAAAATGATGCTTTTAAAGTCTTTAAACCCGAATTTTCGTGCACCCGAATCTTCTGAATCAGATGCCTCTCGTTGTGCCGACTGAATCCATGTCCCTTTCAATATTCTGCTGACATGCACACTATTAAATGTGCCACTAACTTATAGAATCAAAGAATAAGGGAATGGTTGCAGCCCGTCGAGTCCATGCCAACTCTCAACAAGTCTCACTCCCCTGTCATTTACCCACAGCTGTGCAATTTTTTTCATTCGGATACTTATCCAACTCCGTTTTGAAAGATAAGATTGAGTCTGACTCCACCGCCCTTTAGAGAAGTGTATTCCAGATTCTAACCACTTGGTGAGGAATGGCCACTCCTGTTCCTATGTATAAAGGCAGAGAAACACGGGATCAATTCCTGCCACACTCACAACCTTGCTAAATATAGCACCGGCATTCTATTCTCGTGACACAAGCTCCAGAAGTGTAGTCCATATGTTGAGGTTAAAGCTCTGGTTATGTTCCCAACAATGTTACTGCCACAGCGTTTCCGTAGTGTAGTGGTTATCACGTTTGCCTAACACGCGAAAGGTCCCCGGTTCGAAACCGGGCGGAAACATTATGCAAACGTGTTCAATTCATGATAAGATAAAATTAAATCATTCATATTAGTGGTTCAATGTTAACAGAGTGCAGTGTCTCACGATGCTGTTCCATTTGCTGATTTCTCTCTACAGTTCTGTTCACACTCAAATTCTACACAGTGTCTCTCACTCCCTCCCGTTTCCAGCCCTGACGCTGGAGAAACCATATCTCAAAGCTGCACATTCCGTGCATTCAGGTCAGCTGTGAGAGATTATTAAAGGATCCTGCCACGCCACCACGCTTCACAACAGAAAATTAAAGCCACAAACAAACCCATCGACTAATCGCTCTTCCTCAGCTCCAGAGTGAGTGAGGGCGGGACAAGCCCTAACTTCCACTCCCACACTCTCCAATCAGCCGCTGCCGGCGGAAAGCGGAGAATGCAGCATCAAACAGCGGTTTACCGCCCTTCACTGGGCTGCAAAATGCCACCGTTCCAGACAACGCTCCCCGTGCTCCGAACAGCAGCCTCATAAGATGCTTCATCTCAGCTTCCTGAGTTCGAGCCCCAGCTTGCACGAACACTTCTTCACTGGAAACAGCATTAATTATCTGATTGCCACGTTTTGCATCATGAAAGTAATCCTAACCGATAATTATATAATCATAGAGGTTTACAGCATGGAAGGAGTCATTTACGCCCATCGTATCTGCACCGGCCAACAAATGCCCAGTTTTAGGTGTGTACCCCTGCACCTTATTGCATTTCATGTGCACATCTAAGAACTGGTTAAATGTGGTGAGGGTTTCTGCCTGCACCACACTTTCAGGCAGTGAGTTTGAGACCCCCACAAACATCTGCATGCAGAATGTTCACTTCAAATCCCCTTTAACCCTTACACTAATTACTTTTAAATTATGCAGCCTGGTTGTTGACCACTCCACTATGTGAAATAGACCCTTTTAATCAACAATATCTAGGCCCCTCCTATTTTTATACACCTCAATGCGGTCGCCCATCAGCCTCCTCTGTTCCAAGGAAAACAAACCCATCCTATCCAATCTGTCCTCATAGCAAAGTTGCTCCACTCCCGGCAACATCTACGTAAATCTCCTCTGTACCCTCTCCAGCGTATTCACGTTCTTCCATCAATGCGGTGACCAGAACTGCATGCAGTACTCCAGCTGTGGCCTAACCAGAATTTTATACAGTTCTAGCATAACCCACTTGCTTTTCTGTTCCTTGCTTCTGCCAATAAATGCAACCATTCCATATGAATTTTTCATCAACTTTTCCAACTGGCCAGCTACCTTCAGGGATCTGTGGACAAGCAATCCCAGTTACCTTTGTTTCTCTACACTTATCAATGTCATACCAGTTGATGTGTATTCCCTTTCCTTGTTAGCCCTCCACAAATGCGCGATCTCTCACATCTCTGGATTAAATTCAATTTGCCACTGCTCTACCCCCTTATCAGTTGATTGATATCTTCCTGGAGTCTCCAGCTTTCTTCTTCATTATCAAAAACACTGCCTATTTTAATAACACCTGAAAACTTCGTAATCATAATACTTATATTCAAGTTTAGATCATTGATAAATACCATGAAAAGCAATGGATCTGGCACTGAAAACTGTGGAACCACACTGGAAACATCCTTCCAGTCACAAAAACACCCATCAGACATTACCCTTTGCTTCCTGCCTCTGAGCCAAATTTGGATCCAATTTGCCACTTCGCCCTGAATCACATGGGCTTTTACTTAAAAAATGCATAATCATTAAATGTTATACTGCCTTCATGGGAAAACATCATTAATTGACTGATGATCTTCATTTGCACAACTAAAGAAATGTTAACTGAAGGAGAGTCCTTAATTGAATAACTTATCTGTGCTCTGCACTTTACCTCTGAATCCATAAACCATTTTGGACACTGTACTTTAGAAGTCTGCTTCAAAATGTTCATTGCTGGTAACATGTACATGAGACGTTGGAAACAGTGAGATAGACTGCAGTGCAAGGGATTGGTTATTGTGAAACAGCAAAGAAAATATACATTCTGGAAGAATACCATCGAAAAGAAGTGTGGCCCTAACAGCCAAAAAGAATATGAAGTGCTGAGCCCTTTTCAGCAAAAAATTATTTTTGAAACATTTCTCTGACCGAATCTTCACAAAAGAAAAATGATGCTTTTAAAGTCATTAAACCCGAATTTTCATGCACCGGAATCTTCTGAATCAGATGCCTCTCGTTGTGCCGACTGAATCCATGTCCCTTTCAATATTCTGCTGACGTGCACACTATTAAATGTGCCACTAACTTATAGAATCAAAGAATAAGGGAATGGATGCAGCCCGTCGAGCCCATGCCAACTCTCAACAAATCTCACGCCCCTGTCATTTACACACAGCTGTGCAATTTTTTTCATTCGGATACTTATCCAACTCCGTTTTGAAAGATAAGATTGAGTCTGACTCCACCGCCCTTTAGAGCAATGTATTCCAGATTCTAACCACTTGCTGAGGAATGGCCACTCCTGTTCCTATGTATAAAGGCAGAGAAACACGGGATCAATTCCTGCCACACTCACAACCTTGCTTAATGCAGCACCGTTATTCGATTCTCGTGACACAAGCTCCAGAAGTGTAGTCCAGCTGTTGAGGTTAAAGCTCTGGTTATGTTCCCAACAATGTTACTGCAACAGCGTTTCCGTAGTGTAGTGGTTATCACGTTCGCCTAACACGTGAAAGGTCCCCGGTTCGAAACCGGGCGGAAACATTATGCAAACGTGTTCAATTAATGATTAGATAAAATTAAATCATTCATAATCGTGGTTCAATATTAACAGAGTGCAGTGTCTCACGATGCTGTTCCATTTGCTGATTTCTCTCCACAGTTCTGTTCACACTCAAATTTACACAGTGTCTCTCACTCCCTCCCGTTTCCAGCCCTGACGCTGGAGAAACCATATCTCAAAGCTGCACATTCCGTGCATTCAGGTCAGCTGTGAGAGATTATTAAAGGATGCTGCCACGCCACCACGCTTCACAACAGAAAATTGAAGCCACAAACAAACCCATCGACTAATCGCTCTTCCCCAGCTCCAGAGTGAGTGAGGGCGGGACAAGCCCTATCGTCCGCTCCCACACTCTCCAATCAGCCGCAACCGGCGGAAAGCGGAGAATGCAGCATCAAACAGCGGTTTACCACCCTTCACTGGGCTGCAAAATGCCACCGTTCGAGACAACGCTCCCCGTGCTCCGAACAGCAGCCTCATAAGATGCTTCATCTCAGCTTCCTGAGTTCGAGCCCCAGCTTGCACGAACACTTCTTCACTGGAAACAGCATTAATTATCTGATTGCCACGTTTTGCATCATGAAAGTAATCCTAACCGATAATTATATAATCATAGAGGTTTACAGCATGGAAGGAGTCATTTAAGCCCATCGTATCTGCACCGGCCAACAAATGCCCAGTTTTAGGTGTGTACCCCTGCACCTTATTGCATTTCATGTGCACATCTAAGAACTTGTTAAATGTGGTGAGGGTTTCTGCCTGCTTCAAAATGTTCATTGCTGGTAACATGTACATGGGAAGTTGGAAACAGTGAGATAGACTGTAGTGCAAGGGACTGATTATTGTGAAACAGCAAAGAAAATATACATTCTGGAAGAATACCATCGAAAAGAAGTGTGACCCTAACAGCCAAAAAGAAGATGAAGTGCTGGGTCCTTTTCAGCAAAAAATTCTTTTGCCAAACATTTCTCTGACCGAATCTTCACAAAACAAAAATGATGCTTTTAAAGTCATTAAATCCGAATTTTCGTGCACCCGAATCTTCTGAATCAGATGCCTCTCGTTGTGCCTACTGAATCCATGTCCCTTTCAATATTCTGCTGAAATGCACACTATTAAATGTGCCACTAACGTATACAATCAAAGAATAAGGGAATGGTTGCAGCCCGTCGAGCCCATGCCAACTCTCAACAAGTCTCACTCCCCTGTCATTTACCCACAGCTGTGCAATTTTTTGCATTCGGATACTTATCCAACTCCGTTTTAAAAGATAAGTTTGAGTCTGACTCCACCGCCCTTTAGAGCAGTGTATTCCAGATTGTAACCACTTGCTGAGGAATGGCCACTCCTGTTCCTATGTATAAAGGCAGAGAAACACGTGATCAATTCCTGCCACACTCACAACCTTGCTAAATATCGCACCGTTATTCTATTCTCGTGACACAAGCTCCAGAAGTGTAGTCCAGCTGTTGAGGTTAAAGCTCTGGTTATGTTCCCAACAATGCTTGTGCCGCAGCGTTTCCGTAGTGTAGTGGTTATCATGTTCGCCTCATACGCGAAAGGTCCCCGGTTCGAAACCGGGTGGAAACATTATGCAAAAGTGTTCAATTAATGATTAGATAAAATTAAATCATTCATATTAGTGGTTCAATATTAACAGAGTGCAGTGTCTCACGATGCTGTTCCATTTGATGATTTCTCTCTACAGTTCTGTTCACACTCAAATTCTACACAGTGTCTCTCACTCCCTCCCGTTTCCAGCCCTGACGCTGGAGAAACCATATCTCAAAGCTGCACATTCCGTGCATTCAGGTCAGCTGTGAGAGATTATTAAAGGATCCTGCCACGCCACCACGCTTCACACCAGAAAATTAAAGCCACAAACAAACCCATCGACTAATCGCTCTTCCCCAGCTCCAGAGTGAGTGAGGGCGGGACAAGCCCTAACTTCCGCTCCCACACTCTCCAATCAGCCGCTGCCGGCGGAAAGCGGAGAATGCAGCATCAAACAGCGGTTTACCGCCCTTCACTGGGCTGCAAAATGCCACCGTTCGAGACAACGCTACCCGGACACCGAACAGCAGACTCATAAGATGCTTCATCTCAGCTACCTGAGTTCGAGCCCCAGCTTGCACGAACACTTCTTCACTGGAAACACCATTAATTATCTGATTGCCACGTTTTGCATCATGAAAGTAATCCTAACCGATAATTATATAATCATAGAGGTTTACAGCATGGAAGGAGTCATTTAAGCCCATCGTATCTGCACCGGCCAACAAATGCCCTGCACCTTATTGCATTTCATGTGCACATCTAAGAACTTGTTAAATGTGGTGAGGGTTTCTGTCTGCTTCAAAATGTTCATTGCTGGTAACATGTACATGGGACTTTGGAAACAGTGAGATACACTGTAGTGCAAGGGACTGTTTATTTTGAAACAGCAAAGAAAATATACATTCTGGAAGAATACCATCGAAAAGAAGTGTGACCCTAACAGCCAAAAAGAAGATGAAGTGCTGAGTCCTTTTCAACAAAAAATTATTTTCCCAAACATTTCTCTGACCGAATCTTCACAAAACAAAAATGATGCTTTTAAAGTCATTAAACCGGAATTTTCGTGCACCCGTATCTTCTGAATCAGATGCCTCTCGTTGTGCCGACTGAATCCATGTCCCTTTTAATATTCTGCTGACATGCACACTATTAAATTTGCCACTAACTTACACAATCAAAGAATAAGGGAATGGTTGCAGTCCGTCGAGCCCATGCCAAATCTCAACAAGTCTCACTCCTCTGTCATTTACGCACAGCTGTGCAATTTTTTGCATTCGGATACTTATCCAACTCCGTTTTAAAAGATAAGATTGAGTCTGACTCCACCGCCCTTTAGAGCAGTGTATTCCAGATTCTAACCACTTGCTGAGGAATGGCCACTCCTGTTCCTATGTATAAAGGCAGAGAAACACGGGATCAATTCCTGCCACACTCACAACCTTGCTAAATTTTAGATGTGCACTCCTGCACCTTATTGCATTTCATGTGCACATCGAAGAACTTGTTAAATGTGGTGAGGGTTTCTGCCTGCACCACACTTTCAGGCAGTGAGTTTGAGACCCCCACAAACATCTGCATGCAGAATGTTCACTTCAAATCCCCTTTAACACTAACACTGATTACTTTTAAATTATGCAGCCTGGTTGTTGACCACTCCACTATGTGAAATAGACCCTTTTAATCAACAATCTCTAGGCCCCTCCTATTTTTATACACCTCAATGCTGTCGCCCATCAGCCTCCTCTGTTCCAAGGAAAACAAACCCATCCTATCCAATCTGTCCTCATAGCATAGTTGCTCCACTCCCGGCAACATCTACGTAAATCTCCTCTGTACCCTCTCCAGCGTATTCACGTTCTTCCATCAATGCGGTGAACAGAACTGCACGCAGTACTCCAGCTGTGGCCTAACCAGAATTTTATACAGTTCTAGCATAACCCACTTGCTGTTCTGTTCCTTGCTTCTGCCAATAAATGCAACCATTCCATATGACTTCTTAACCAACTTTTCCAACTCGCCAGCTACCTTCAGGGATCTGTGGACAAGCAATCCCAGTTGCCTTTGTTCCTCTACACTTCTAATTGTCATACCAGTTGATGTGTATTCCCTTTCATTGTTAGCCCTCCACAAATGAGCGATCTCTCACATTTCTGGATTAAATTCCATTTGCCACTGCTCTACCCCCTTATCAGTTGATTGATATCTTCCTGGAGTCTCCAGCTTTCTTCTTCATTATCAACCACACTGCCTATTTTAATAACACCTGAAAACTTCGTAATCATAACACCGATATTCAAGTTTACATCATTGATAAATACCATAAAAAGCAATGGATCTGGCACTGAAAACTGTGGAACCCCACTAGAAACATCCTTCCAGTCACAAAAACACCCATCAAACATTACCGTTTGCTTCCTGCCTCTGAGCCAAATTTGGATCCAATTTGCCATTGCGCCCTGAATCACATGGGCTTTTACTTAGAAAATGCATAATCATTAAATGTTATCCTGCCTTCATGGGAAAACATCATTAATTGACTGATGATCTTCATTTGCACAACTAAAGAAATGTTAACTGAAGGAGAGTCCTTAATTGAATAACTTATCTGTGCTCTGCACTTTACCTCTGAATCCATAAACCATTTTGGACACTGTGCTTTAGAAGTCTGCTTCAAAATGTTCCTTGCTGGTAACATGTACATGGGACGTTGGAAACAGTGAGATAGACTGTAGTGCAAGGGACTGGTTATTGTGAAACAGCAAAGAAAATATACATTCTGGAAGAATACCATCGAAAAGAAGTGTGGCCCTAACAGCCAAAAAGAAGATGAAGTGCTGAGCCCTTTTCAGCAAAAAAATCTTTTCCCAAACATTTCTCTGACCGAATCTTCACAAAACAAAAATGATGCTTTTAAAGTCATTAAACCCGAATTGACGTGCACCCGAATTTTCTGAATCAGATGCCTCTCGTTGTGCCGACTGAATCCATGTCCCTTTCAATATTCTGCTGACATGCACACTATTAAATATGCCACTAACTTATAGAATCAAAGAATAAGGGAATGTTTGCAGCCCGTCGAGCCCATGCCAACTCTCAACAAGTCTCACTCCCCTGTCATTTACCCACAGCTGTGCAATTTTTTTCATTCGGATATTTATCCAACTCCGTTTTGAAAGATAAGATTGAGTCTGACTCCACCGCCCTTTAGAGCAGTGTATTCCAGATTCTAACCACTTGCTGAGGAATGGCCACTGCTGTTCCGATGTATAAAAACAGAGAAACACAGGATCAATTCCTGCCACACTCACAACCTTGCGAAATATAGCACCGTCATTCTATTCTCGTGACACAAGCTGCAGAAGTGTAGTCCAGTTGTTGAGGTTGAAGCTCTGGTTATGTTCCCAACAATCTTACTGCCACAGCGTTTCCGTAGTGTAGTGGTTATCATGCTCGCCTCACACGCGAAAGGTACCCGGTTCGAAACCGGGTGGAAACATTATGCAAACGTGTTCAATTAATGATTAGATAAAATTAAATCATTCATATTAGTGGTTCAATATTAACAGAGTGCAGTGTCTCACGATGCTGTTCCATTTGATGATTTCTCTCTGCAGTTCTGTTCAGACTCAAATTCTACACAGTGTCTCTCACTCCCTCCCGTTTCCAGCCCTGACGCTGGAGAAACCATATCTCAAAGCTGCACATTCCGTGCATTCAGGTCAGCTGTGAGAGATTATTAAAGGATCCTGCCACGCCACCACGCTTCACAACAGAAAATTGAAGCCACAAACAAACCCATCGACGAATCGCTCTTCCCCAGCTCCAGAGTGAGTGAGGGCGGGACAAGCCCTAACTTCCAATCCCATACTCTCCAATCAGCCGCTGCCAGCGGAAAGCGGAGAATGCAGCATCAAACAGCGGCTTTCCGCCCTTCACTGGGCTGCAAAATGCCACCGTTCGAGACAACGCTCCCCGTACACCAAACAGCAGCCTCATAAGATGCTTCATTTCAGCTTCCTGATTTCGAGCCCCAGCTTGCACGAACATTTCTTCACTGGAAACACCATTAATTATCTGATTGCCACGTTTTGCATCATGAAAGTAATCCTAACCGATAATTATATAATCATCGAGGTTTACAGCATGGAAGCAGTCATTTAAGCCCATCGTATCTGCACCGGCCAACAAATGCTCAGTTTTAGGTGTGTACCTCTGTACCTTATTGCATTTCATGTGCACATCTAAGAACTTGTTAAATGTGGTGAGGGTTTCTGCCTGCACCACACTTTCAGGCAGTGAGTTTGAGACCCCCACAAACATCTGCATGCAGAATGTTCACTTCAAATCCCCTTTAACCCTAACACTAATTACTTTTAAATTATGCAGCCTGGTTGTTGACCACTCCACTATGTGAAATAGACACTTTTATTGAACAATATCTAGGCCCCTTCTATTTTTATACACCTCAATGCTGTCGCCCATCAGCCTCCTCTGTTCCAAGGAAAACAAACCTATCCTATCCAATCTGTCCTCATAGCAAAGTTGCTCCACTCCCGGCAACATGTACGTAAATCTCCTCTGTACCCTCTCCAGCGTATTCACGTCCTTTCTTCAATGCGGTGACTAGAGCTGCACGCAGTACTCCAGCTGTGGCCTAACCAGAATTTTATACAGTTCTAGCATAACCCACTTGCTGTTCTGTTCCTTGCTTCTGCCAATAAATGCAACCATTCCATATGACTTCTTAACCAACTTTTCCAACTGGCCAGCTACCTTCAGGGATCTGTGGACAAGCAATCCCAGTTACCTTTGTTCCTCTACACTTCTCAATGTCATACCAGTTGATGTGTATTCCCTTTCCTTGTTAGCCCTCCACAAATGCGCGATCTCTCACATCTCTGGATTAAATTCCATTTGCCACTGCTCTACCTCCTTATCAGTTGATTGATATCTTCCTGGAGTCTCCAGCTTTCTTCTTCATTATCAACCACACTGCCTATTTTAATAACACCTGAAAGCTTCGTAATCATAACACCTATATTCAAGTTTAGATCATTGATAAATACCATAAAAAGCAATGGATCTGGCACTGAAAACTGCGGAACCCCACTGGAAACATCCTTCCAGTCACAAAAACACCCATCAAACATGACCCTTTGCTTCCTGCCGCTGAGCCAAATTTGGATCTAATATGCCACTTCGCCCTGAATCACATGGGCTTTTACTTAGAAAATGCATAATCATTAAATGTTATCCTGCCTTCATGGGAAAACATCATTAATTGACTGATGATCTTCATTTGCACAACTAAAGAAATGTTAACTGAAGGAGAGTCCTTAATTGAATAACTTATCTGTGCTCTGCACTTTACCTCTGAAGCCATGAACCATTTTGGACACTGTGCTTTAGAAGTCTGCTTCAAAATGTTCATTGCTGGTAACATGTACATGAGACGTTGGAAACAGTGAGATAGACTGCAGTGCAAGGGACTAGTTATTGTGAAACAGCAAAGAAAATATACATTCTGGAAGAATACCATCGAAAAGAAGTGTGGCCCTAACAGCCAAAAAGAACATGAAGTGCTGAGCCCTTTTCAGCAAAAAATTATTTTCCCAAACATTTCTCTGACCGAATCTTCACAAAACAAAAATGATGCTTTTAAAGTCATTAAACCCGAATTGTCGTGCACCCGAATCTTCTGGATCAGATGCCTCTCGTTGTGCCGACTGAATCCATGTGCCTTTCAATATTCTGCTGACATGCACACTATTAAATGTGCCACTAACTTCTAGAATCAAAGAATAAGGGAATGGTTGCAGCCCGTCGAGCCCATGCCAACTCTCAACAAGTCTCACTCCCCTGTCATTTATCCACAGCTGTGCAATTTTTTTCATTAGGAAACTTATCCAACTCCGTTTTGAAAGATAAGATTGAGTCTGACTCCACCGCCCTTTAGAGCAGTGTATTCCAGATTCTAACCACTTGCTGAGGAATGGCCACTCCTGTTCCTATGTATAAAGGCAGAGAAACACGGGATCAATTCCTGCCTCACTCACAACATTGCGAAATATAGCACCGTCATTCTATTCTCGTGACACAAGCTCCAGAAGTGTCGTCCAGCTGTTGAGGTTAAAGATCTGGTTATGTTCCCAACAACGTTACTGGCACAGCGTTTCCGTAGTGTAGTGGTTATCACGTTCGCCTCACACGCGAAAAGTCCCCGTTTCGAAACTGGGCGGAAACATTATGCAAACGTGTTCAATTAATGATTAGATAAAATTAAATCATTCATATTATTGGTTCAATATTAACAGAGTGCAGTGTCTCACGATGCTGGTCCATTTTCTGATTTCTCTCTGCAGTTCTTTTCACACTCAAATTCTACACAGTGTCTCTCACTCCCTCCCGTTTCCAGCCCTGACGCTGGAGAAACAATATCTCAAAGCTGCACATTCCGTGCATTCAGGTCAGCTGTGAGAGATTATTAAAGGATCCTGCCACGCCACCACGCTTCACAACAGAAAATTAAAGCCACAACAAACCCATCGAATAATCGCTCTTCCCCAGCTCCAGAGTGAGTGAGGGCGGGACAAGCCCTAACTTCCGCTCCCACACTCTCCAATCAGCCGCTGCCGGCGGAAAGCGGAGAATGCAGCATCAAACAGCGGTTTACCGCCCTTCACTGGGCTGCAAAATGCCTCCGTTCGAGACAACGCTCCCCGTACACCGAACAGCAGCCTCATAAGATGCTTCATCTCAGCTTCTGGACTTCGAACCCCAGCTTGCACGAACACTTCTTCACTGGAAACACCATTAATTATCTGATTGCCACGTTTTGCATCATGAAAATAATCGTAACCGATAATTATATTATCATAGAGGTTTACAGCATGGAAGGAGTCACTTAAGCCCATCGTATCTGCACCGGCCTACAATTGCCCAGTTTTAGGTGTGCACCCCTGCACCTTATTGCATTTGATGTGCACATCTAAGAACTTGTTAAATGTGGTGAGGGTTTCTGCCTGCACCACACTTTCAGGCCGTGAGTTTGAGACCCCCACAAACATCTGCATGCAGAATGTTCACTTCAAATCCCATTTAACCCTTACACTGATTACGTTTAAATTATGCAGCCTGGTTGTTGACCACTCCACTCTGTGAAATAGACCCTTTTAATCAACAATATCTAGGCCCCTCCTATTTTTATACACCTCAATGCTGTCGCCCATCAGCCTCCTCTGTTCCAAGGAAAACAAACCCATCCTATCCAATCTGTCCTCATAGCAAAGTTGCTCCACTCCCGGCAACATCTACGTAAATCTCCTCTGTACCCTCTCCAGCGTATTCAGGTTCTTCCTTCATGCGGTGACCAGAACTGCACGCAGTACTCCAGCTGTGGCCTAGCCAGAATTTTATACAGTTCTAGCATAACCCACTTGCTGTTCTGTTCCTTGCTTCTGCCAATAAATGCAACCATTCCATATGACTTCTTAATCAACTTTTCCAACTGGTCAGCTACCTTCAGGGATCTGTGGACAAGCAATCCCAGTTACCTTTGTTCCTCTACACTTCTCAATGTCATACCAGTTGATGTGTATTCCCTTTCCTTGTTAGCCCTCCACAAATGCGCGATCTCTCACATCTCTGGTTTAAATTCAATTTGCCACTGCTCTACCCCCTTATCAGTTGATTGATATCTTCCTGGAGTCTCCAGCTTTCTTCTTCATTATCAACCACACTGCCTATTTTAATAACACATGAAAACTTCGTAATCATAACACCTATATTCAAGTTTAGATCATTGATAAATACCATAAAAAGCAATTGATCTGGCACTGAAAACTGTGGAACCAGACTGGAAACATCCTTCCAGTCACAAAAACACCCATCAAACATTACCCTTTGCTTCCTGCCTGTGAGCCAAATTTGGATCCAATTTGCCACTTCGCCCTGAATCACATGGGCTTTTACTTAGAAAATGCATAATCATTAAATGTTATCCTGCCTTCATGGGAAAACATCATTAATTGACTGATGATCTTCATTTGCACAACTAAAGAAATGTTAACTGAAGGAGAATCCTTAATTTAATACCTTATCTGTGCTCTGCACTTTACCTCTTGAATCCATAAACCATTTTGGACACTGTGCTTTAGAAGTCTGCTTCAAAATGTTCATTGCTGGTAACATGTACATGAGACGTTGGAAACAGTGAGATAGACTGCAGTGCAAGGGACTGGATATTGTGAAACAGCAAAGAAAATATACATTCTGGAAGAATACCATCGAAAAGAAGTGTGGCCCTAACAGCCAAAAAGAAGATGAAGTGCTGAGCCCTTTTCAGCAAAAAATTCTTTTTCAAACATTTCTCTGACCGAATCTTCACAAAAGAAAAATGATGCTTTTAAAGTCATTAAACCCGAATTATCATGCACCGGAATCTTCTGAATCAGATGCCTCTCGTTGTGCCGACTGAATCCATGTCTCTTTCAATATTCTGCTGACATGCACACTATTAAATGTGCCACTAACTTATAGAATCAAAGAATAAGGGAATGGATGCAGCCCGTCGAGCCCATGCCAACTCTCAACAAGTCTCACTCCCCTGTCATTTCCCCACAGCTGTGCAATTTTTTTCATTCGGATACTTATCCAACTCCGTTTTGAAAGATAAGATTGAGTCTGACTCCACCGCCCTTTAGAGAAGTGTATTCCAGATTCTAACCACTTGCTGAGGAATGGCCACTCCTGTTCCTATGTATAAAGGCAGAGAAACACGGGATCAATTCCTGCCACACTCACAACCTTGCGAAGTATAGCACCGTTATTCTATTCTCGTGACACAAGCTCCAGAAGTGTAGTCCAGCTGTTGAGGTTAAAGCTCTGGTTATGTTCCCAACAATGTTTACTGCCACAGTGTTTCTGTAGTGTAGTGGTTATCACGTTCGCCTAACACGCGAAAAGTCCCCGGTTCGAAACCGGGCGGAAAAATTATGCAAACGTGTTCAATTAATGATAAGATAAAATTAAATCATTCATATTAGTGGTTCAATGTTAACAGAGTGCAGTGTCTCACGATGCTGTTCCATTTGCTGATTTCTCTCTACAGTTCTGTTCACACTCAAATTCTACACAGTGTCTCTCACTCCCTCCCGTTTACAGCCCTGACGCTGGAGTAACCATATCTCAAAGCTGCACATTCCGTGCATTCAGGTCAGCTGTGAGAGATTTTAAAGGATCCTGCCACGCCACCACGCTTCACAACAGAAAATTAAAGCCACAAACAAACCCATCGACTAATCGCTCTTCCTCAGCTCCAGAGTGAGTGAGGGCGGGACAAGCCCTAACTTCCGCTCCCACACTCTCCAATCAGCCGCTGCCGGCGGAAAGCGGAGAATGCAGCATCAAACGGCGGTTTACCGCCCTTCACTGGGCTGCAAAATGCCACCGTTCGAGACAACGCTCCCCGTACACCGAACAGCAGCCTCATAAGATGCTTCATCTCAGCTTCCTGAGTTCGAGCCCCAGCTTGCACGAACACTTCTTCACTGGAAACAGCATTAATTATCTGATTGCCACGTTTTGCATCATGAAAGTAATCCTAACCGATAATTATATAATCATAGAGGTTTACAGCATGGAAGGAGTCATTTACGCCCATCGTATCTGCACCGGCCAACAAATGCCCAGTTTTAGATGTGTACCCCTGCACCTCATTGCATTTCATGTGCACATCTAAGAACTGGTTAAATGTGGTGAGGGTTTCTGCCTGCACCACACTTTCAGGCAGTGAGTTTGAGACCCCCACAAACATCTGCATGCAGAATGTTCACTTCAAATCCCCTTTAACCCTTACACTAATTACTTTTAAATTATGCAGCCTGGTTGTTGACCACTCCACTATGTGAAATAGACCCTTTTAATCAACAATATCTAGGCCCCTCCTATTTTTATACACCTCAATGCGGTCGCCCATCAGGCTCCTCTGTTCCAAGGAAAACAAACCCATCCTATCCAATCTGTCCTCAAAGCAAAGTTGCTCCACTCCCGGCAACATCTACGTAAATCTCCTCTGTACCCTCTCCAGCGTATTCACGTTCTTCCTTCAATGCGGTGACCAGAACTGCACGCAGTACTCCAGCTGTGGCCTAACCAGAATTTTATACAGTTCTAGCATAACCCACTTGCTGTTCTCTTCCTTGCTTCTGCCAATAAATGCAACCATTCCATATGACTTCTTAACCAACTTTTCCAACTGGCCAGCTACCTTCAGGGATCTGTGGACAAGCAATCCCAGTTACCTTTGTTCCTCTACACTTCTCAATGTCATACCAGTTGATGTGTATTCCCTTTCCTTGTTAGCCCTCCACACAAATGCGCGATCTCTCACATTTCTGGTTTAAATTCAATTTGCCACTGCTCTACCCCCTTATCAGTTGATTGATATCTTCCTGGAGTCTCCAGCTTTCTTCTTCATTATCAACCACACTGCCTATTTTAATAACACCTGAAAACTTCGTAATCATAACACTTATATTCAAGTTTCGATCATTGATAAATACCATAAAAAGCAATGGATCTGGCACTGAAAACTGTGGAACCCCACTGGAAACATCCTTCCAGTCACAAAAACACCCATCAAACATTACCCTTTGCTTCCTGCCTCTGAGCCAAATTTGGATCCAATTTGCCACTTCGCCCTGAATCGCATGTGCTTTTACTTAGAAAATGCATAATCATTAAATGTTATCCTGCCTTCATGGGAAAACATCATTTATTGACTGATGATCTTCATTTGCACAACTAAAGAAATGTTAACTGAAGTGGAGTCCTTAATTGAATAACTTAGCTGTGCTCTGCACTTTACCTCTGAATCCATAAACCATTTTGGACACTGTGCTTTAGAAGTCTGCTTCAAAATGTTCATTGCTGGTAACATGTACATGAGACGTTCGAAACAGTGAGATAGACTGTAGTGCAAGGGACTGCTTATTGTGAAACAGCAAAGAAAATATGCATTCTGGAATAATAACATCGAAAAGAAGTGTGGCCCTAACAGCCAAAAAGAAGATGAAGTGCTGAGCCCTTCTCAGCAAAAAATTATTTTCCCAAACATTTCTCTGACCGAATCTTCACAAAACAAAAATGATGCTTTTAAAGTCATTAAACCCGAATTTTCGTGCACCCGAATCTTCTGAATCAGATGCCTCTCGTTGTGCCGACTGAATCCATGTCCCTTTCAATATTCTGCTGACATGCACACTATTAAATGTGCCACTAACTTATAAAATCGAAGAATAAGGGAATGGTTGCAGCCCGTCGAGCCCATGCCAACTCTCAACAAGTCTCACGCCCCTGTCATTTACCCACAGCTGTGCAATTTTTTTCATTCGGATATTTATCCAACTCCGTTTTGAAAGATAAGATTGAGTCTGACTCCACCGCCCTTTGGAGCAGTGTATTCCAGATTCTAACCACTTGCTGAGGAATGGCCACTCCTGTTCCTATGTATAAAGGCAGAGAAACACGGGATCAATGCCTGCCACACTCACAACCTTGCTAAATATAGCACCGTCATTCTATTCTCGTGACACAAGCTCCAGAAGTGTGGTCCAGCTGTTGAGGTTAAAGCTCTGGTTATGTTCCCAACAATGTTACTGCCACAGCGTTTCCGTAGTGTAGTGGTTATCACGTTTGCCTCACACGCGAAAGGTCCCCGGTTCGAAACCGGGCGGAAACATTATGCAAACGTGTTCAATTAATGATTGTATAAAATTAAATCATTCATATTAGTGGTTCAATATTAACAGAGTACAGTGTCTCACGATGCTGTTCCATTTGCTGATTTCTCTCTGCAGTTCTGTTCACACTCAAATTCTACACAGTGTCTCTCACTCCCTCCCGTTTCCAGCCCTGACGCTGGAGAAACCATATCTCAAAGCTGCACATTCCGTGCATTCAGGTCAGCTGTGAGAGATTATTAAAGGATCCTGCCACGCCACCACGCTTCACAACAGAAAATTAAAGCCACAAACAAACCCATCGAATAATCGCTCTTCCCCAGCTCCAGAGTGAGTGAGGGCGGGACAAGCCCTAACTTCCGCTCCCACACTCTCCAATCAACCGCTGCCGGCGGAAAGCGGAGAATGCAGCATCAAACAGCGGTTTACCGCCCTTCACTGGGCTGCAAAATGCCACCGTTCGAGACAACGCCCCCCGTACACCGAACAGCAGCCTCATAAGATGCTTCATCTCAGCTTCCTGACTTCGAGCCCCAGCTTGCACGAACACTTCTTCACTGGAAACACCATTAATTATCTGATTGCCACGTTTTGCATCATGAAAGTAATCCTTACCGATAATTATATAATCATAGAGGTTTACAGCATGGAAGGAGTCATTTAAGCCCATCGTATCTGCACCGGCCAACAAATGCCCACTTTTAGGTGTGTCCCCCTGCACCTTATTGCATTTCATGTGCACATCTCAGAACTTGTTAAATGTGGTGAGGGTTTCTGCCTGCACCACACTTTCAGGCAGTGAGTTTGAGACCCCCACAAACATCTGCATGCAGAATGTTCACTTCAAATCCACTTTAACCCTTACACTAATTACTTTTAAATTATGCAGCCTGGTTGTTGACCACTCCACTATGTGAAATAGACCCTTTTACTCAACAATATCTAGGCCCCTCCTATTTTTATACACCTCAATGCTGTCGCCCATCAGGCTCCTCTGTTCCAAGGAAAACAAACCCATCCTATCCAATCTGTCCTCATAGCAAAGTTGCTCCACTCCCGGCAACATCTACGTAAATCTCCTCTGTACCCTCTCCAGCGTATTCACGTCCTTCCTTCAATGCGGTGACTAGAACTGCACGCAGTACTCCAGCTGTGGCCTAACCAGAATTTTATACAGTTCTAGCATAACCCACTTGCTGTTCTGTTCCTTGCTTCTGCCAATAAATGCAACCATTCCATATGACCTTCTTAACCAACTTTTCCAACTTTCCAGCTACCTTCAGGGATCTGTGGACAAGCAATCCCAGTTACCTTTGTTCCTCTACACTTCTCAATGTCATACCAGTTGATGTGTATTCCCTTTCCTTGCTAGCCCTCCACAAATGCGCGATCTCTCACATCTCTGGATTAAATTCCATTTGCCACTGCTCTACCCCCTTATCAGTTGATTGATATCTTCCTGGAGTCTCCAGCTTTCTTCTTCATTGTCAACCCACTGCCTATTTTAATAACACCTGAAAACTTCGTCATCATAACACCTATATTCAAGTTTAGATCATTGATAAATACCATAAAAAGCAATGGATCTGGCACTGAAAACTGCGGAACCCCACTGGAAACATACTTCCAGTCACAAAAACACCCATCAAACATTACCCTTTGCTTCCTGCCTCTGAGCCAAATTTGGATCCAATATGCCACTTCGCCCTGAATCACATGGGCTTTTACTTAGAAAATGCATAATCATTAAATGTTATCCTGCCTTCATGGGAAAACATCATTAATTGACTGATGATCTTCATTTGCACAACTAAAGAAATGTTAACTGAAGGAGAGTCCTTAATTGAATAACTTAGCTGTGCTCTGCACTTTACCTCTGAATCCATAAACCATTTTGGACACTGTGCTTTAGAAGTCTGCTTCAAAATGTTCATTGCTGGTAACATGTACATGAGACGGTGGAAACAGTGAGATAGACTGTAGTGCAAGGGACTGGTTATTGTGAAACAGCAAAGAAAATATACATTCTGGAAGAATACAATCGAAAAGAAGTGTGACCCGAACAGCCAAAAAGAAGATGAAGTGCTGAGCCCTTTTCAGTAAAAAATTATTTTCCCAAACATTTCTCTGACCGAATCTTCACAAAACAAAAATGATGCTTTTAAAGTCATTAAACCCGAATTTTCGTGCACCCGAATCTTCTGAATCAGATGCCTCTCGTTGTGCCGACTGAATCCATGTCCCTTTCAATATTCTGCTGACATGCACACTATTAAATGTGCCACTAACTTCTAGAATCAAAGAATAAGGGAATGGTTGCAGCCCGTCGAGCCCATGCCAACTCTCAACATGTCTCACTCCCCTGTCACTTACCCACAGCTGTGCAATTTTTTTCATTCGGATACTTATCCAGCTCCGTTTTGAAAGATAAGATTGAGTCTGACTCCACCGCCCTTTAGAGCAATGTATTCCAGATTCTAACTACTTGCTGAGGAATGGCCACTCCTGTTCCTATGTATAAAGGCAGAGAAACACGGGATCAATTACTGCCTCACTCACAACCTTGCGAAATATAGCACCGTCATTCTATTCTCGTGACACAAGCTCGAGAAGTGTAGTCCAGCTGTTGAGGTTAAAGCTCTGGTTATGTTCCCAACAACGTTACTGGCACAGCGTTTCCGTAGTGTAGTGGTTATCACGTTCGCCTCACACGCGAAAGGTCCCTGGTTCGAAACCGGGCGGAAACATTATGCAAACGTGTTCAATTAATGATTAGATAAAATTAAATCATTCATATTTGTGGTGCAATATTAACACAGTGCAGTGTCTCACGATGCTGGTCCATTTGCTGATTTCTCTCTGCAGTTCTGTTCACACTCAAATTCTACACAGTGTCTCTCACTCCCTCCCGTTTCCAGCCCTGACGCTGGAGAAACCATATCTCAAAGCTGCACATTCCGTGCATTCAGGTCAGCTGTGAGAGATTATTAAAGGATCCTGCCACGCCACCACGCTTCACAACAGAAAATTAAAGCCACAAACAAACCCATCGACTAATCGCTCTTCCACAGCTCCAGAGTGAGTGAGGGCGAGACAAGCCCTAACTTCCGCTCCCACACTCTCCAATCAGCCGCTGCCGGCGGAAAGCGGAGAATGCAGCATCAAACAACGGTTTGCCGCCCTTCACTGGGCTGCAAAATGCCACCGTTCGAGACAACGCTCTCCGTACACCAAACAGCAGCCTCATAAGATGCTTCATCTCAGCTTCCTGAGTTCGAGCCCCAGCTTGCACGAACACTTCTTCACTGGAAACACCATTAATTATCTGATTGCCACGTTTTGCATCATGAAAGTAATCCTAACCGATAATTATATAATCATAGAGGTTTACAGCATGGAAGGAGTCATTTAAGCCCATCGTATCTGCACCAGCCAACAAATGTCCAGTTTTAGGTGTGTCCCCCTGCACCTTATTGCATTTCATGTGCACATCTCAGAACTTGTTAAATGTGGTGAGGGTTTCTGCCTGCACCACACTTTCAGGCAGTGAGTTTGAGACCCCCACAAACATCTGCATGCAGAATGTTCACTTCAAATCCCCTTTAACCCTTACACTAATTACTTTTAAATTATGCAGCCTGGTTGTTGACCACTCCACTATGTGAAATAGACCCTTTTAATCAACAATATCTAGGCCCCTCCTTTTTATATACACCTTAATGCTGTCGCCCATCAGCCTCCTCTGTTCCAAGGAAAACAAACCCATCCTATCCAATCTGTCCTCATAGCAAAGTTGCTCCACTCCTGGCAACATCTACGTAAATCTCCTCTGTACCCTCTCCAGCGTATTCACGTCCTTCCTTCAATGCGGTGACTAGAACTGTACGCAGTACTCCAGCTGTGGCCTAACCAGAATTTTATACAGTTCTAGCAAAACCCACTTGCTGTTCTGTTCCTTGCTTCTGCCAATAAATGCAACCATTCCATATGACTTCTTAACCAACTTTTCCAACTGACCAGCTACCTTCAGGGATCTGTGGACAAGCAATCCCAGTTACCTTTGTTCCTCTACACTTCTCAATGTCATACCAGTTGATGTGTATTCCCTTTCCTTGTTAGCCCTCCACAAATGCGCGATCTCTCACATCTCTGGATTAAATTCCATTTGCCACTGCTCTACCCCCTTATCAGTTGATTGATATCTTCCTGGATTCTCCAGCTTTCTTCTTCATTATCAATCACACTGCCTATTTTAATAACACCTGAAAACTTCGTAATTATAACACCTATATTCAAGTTTAGTTCATTGATAAATACCATAAAAAGCAATGGATCTGGCACTGAAAACTGTGGAACCCCAGTGGAAACATCCTTCCAGTCACAAAAACACCCATCAAACATTACCCTTTGCTTCCTGCCTCTGAGCCAAATTTGGATCCAATTTGCCACTTCGCCCTGAATCGCATGTGCTTTTACTTAGAAAATGCATAATCATTAAATGTTATCCTGCCCTCATGGGAAAACATCATTTATTGACTGATGATCTTCATTTGCACAACTAAAGAAATGTTAACTGAAGTGGAGTCCTTAATTGAATAACTTAGCTGTGCTCTGCACTTTACCTCTGAATCCATAAACCATTTTGGACACTGTGCTTTAGAAGTCTGCATCAAAATGTTCATTGCTGGTAACATGTACATGAGACGTTCGAAACAGTGAGATAGACTGTAGTGCAAGGGACTGCTTATTGTGAAACAGCAAAGAAAATATGCATTCTGGAATAATAACATCGAAAAGAAGTGTGGCCCTAACAGCCAAAAAGAAGATGAAGTGCTGAGCCCTTCTCAGCAAAAAATTATTTTCCCAAACATTTCTCTGACCGAATGTTCACAAAACAAAAATGATGCTTTTAAAGTCATTAAACCCGAATTTTCGTGCACCCGAATCTTCTGAATCAGATGCCTCTCGTTGTGCCGACTGAATCCATGTCCCTTTCAATATTCTGCTGACATGCACACTATTAAATGTGCCACTAACTTATAAAATCAAAGAATAAGGGAATGGTTGCAGCCCGTCGAGCCCATGCCAACTCTCAACAAGTCTCACTCCCCTGTCATTTACCCACAGCTGTGCAATTTTTTTCATTCGGATATTTATCCAACTCCGTTTTGAAAGATAAGATTGAGTCTGACTCCACCGCCCTTTAGAGCAGTGTATTCCAGATTCTAACCACTTGCTGAGGAATGGCCACTCCTGTTCCTATGTTTCAAGGCAGAGAAACACGTGATCAATGCCTGCCACACTCACAACCTTGCTAAATATAGCACCGTCATTCGATTCTCGTGACACAAGCTCCAGAAGTGTAGTCCAGCTGTTGAGGTTAAAGCTCTGGTTATGTTCCCAACAATGTTACTGCCACAACGTTTCCGTAGTGTAGTGGTTATCACGTTTGCCTCACACGCGAAAGGTCCCCGGTTCGAAACCGGGCGGAAACATTTTGCAAACGTGTTCAATTAATGATTGTATAAAATTAAATCATTCATATTAGTGGTTCAATATTAACAGAGTACAGTGTCTCACGATGCTGTTCCATTTGCTGATTTCTCTCTGCAGTTCTGTTCACACTCAAATTCTACACAGTGTCTCTCACTCCCTCCCGTTTCCAGCCCTGACGCTGGAGAAACCATATCTCAAAGCTGCACATTCCGTGCATTCAGGTCAGCTGTGAGAGATTATTAAAGGATCCTGCCACGCCACCACGCTTCACAACAGAAAATTAAAGCCACAAACAAACCCATCGAATAATCGCTCTTCCCCAGCTCCAGAGTGAGTGAGGGCGGGACAAGCCCTAACTTCCGCTCCCACACTCTCCAATCAGCCGCTGCCGGCGGAAAGCGGAGAATGCAGCATCAAACAGCGGTTTACCGCCCTTCACTGAGCTGCAAAATGCCACCGTTCGAGACAACGCTCCCCGTACACCGAACAGCAGCCTCATAAGATGCTTCATCTCAGCTTCCTGACTTCGAGCCCCAGCTTGCACGAACACTTCTTCACTGGAAACACCATTAATTATCTGATTGCCACGTGTTGCATCATGAAAGTAATCCTTACCGATAATTATATAATCATAGAGGTTTACAGCATGGAAGGAGTCATTTAAGCCCATCGTATCTGCACCGGCCAACAAATGCCCACTTTTCGGTGTGTCCCCCTGCACCTTATTGCATTTCATGTGCACATCTCAGAACTTGTTAAATGTGGTGAGGGTTTCTGCCTGCACCACACTTTCAGGCAGTGAGTTTGAGACCCCCACAAACATCTGCATGCAGAATGTTCACTTCAAATCCCCTTTAACCCTTACACTAATTACTTTTAAATTATGCAGCCTGGTTGTTGACCACTCCACTATGTGAAATAGACCCTTTTACTCAACAATATCTAGGCCCCTCCTATTTTTATACACCTCAATGCTGTCGCCCATCAGGCTCCTCTGTTCCAAGGAAAACGAACCCATCCTATCCAATCTGTCCTCATAGCAAAGTTGCTCCACTCCCGGCAACATCTACGTAAATCTCCTCTGTACCCTCTCCAGCGTATTCACGTCCTTCCTTCAATGCGGTGACTAGAACTGCACGCAGTACTCCAGCTGTGGCCTAACCAGAATTTTATACAGTTCTAGCATAACCCACTTGCTGTTCTGTTCCTTGCTTCTGCCAATAAATGCAACCATTCCATATGACCTTCTTAACCAACTTTTCCAACTTTCCAGCTACCTTCAGGGATCTGTGGACAAGCAATCCCAGTTACCTTTGTTCCTCTACACTTCTCAATGTCATACCAGTTGATGTGTATTCCCTTTCCTTGCTAGCCCTCCACAAATGCGCGATCTCTCACATCTCTGGATTAAATTCCATTTGCCACTGCTCTCCCCCCTTATCAGTTGATTGATATCTTCCTGGAGTCTCCAGCTTTCTTCTTCATTGTCAACCCACTGCCTATTTTAATAACACCTGAAAACTTCGTCATCATAACACCTATATTCAAGTTTAGATCATTGATAAATACCATAAAAAGCAATGGATCTGGCACTGAAAACTGCGGAACCCCACTGGAAACATACTTCCAGTCACAAAAACACCCATCAAACATTACCCTTTGCTTCCTGCCTCTGAGCCAAATTTGGATCCAATATGCCACTTCGCCCTGAATCACATGGGCTTTTACTTAGAAAATGCATAATCATTAAATGTTATCCTGCCTTCATGGGAAAACATCATTAATTGACTGATGATCTTCATTTGCACAACTAAAGAAATGTTAACTGAAGGAGAGTCCTTAATTGAATAACTTAGCTGTGCTCTGCACTTTACCTCTGAATACATAAACCATTTTGGACACTGTGCTTTAGAAGTCTGCTTCAAAATGTTCATTGCTGGTAACATGTACATGGGAAGTTGGAAACAATGAGATAGACTCTAGTGCAAGGGACTGATTATTGTGAAACAGCAAAGAAAATATACATTCTGGAAGAATACCATCGAAAAGAAGTGTGACCCTAACAGCCAAAAAGAAGATGAAGTGCTGAGTCCTTTTCAGCAAAAAATTCTTTTCCCAAACATTTCTCTGACCGAATCTTCACAAAACAAAAATGATGCTTTTAAAGTCATTAAACCCGAATTTTCGTGCACCCGAATCTTCTGAATCAGATGCCTCTCGTTGTGCCTACTGAATCCATGTCCCTTTCAATATTCTGCTGACATGCACACTATTAAATGTGCCACTAACTTATGCAATCAAAGAATAAGGGAATGGTTGCAGCCCGTCGAGCCCATGCCAACTCTCAACAAGTCTCACTCCCCTGTCATTTACACACAGCTGTGCAATTTTTTGCATTCGGATGCTTATCCAACTCCGTTTTAAAAGATAAGATTGAGTCTGACTCCACCGCCCTTTAGAGCAGTGTATTCCAGATTCTAACCACTTGCTGAGGAATGGCCACTCCTGTTCCTATGTATAAAGGCAGAGAAACACGTGATCAATTCCTGCCACACTCACAACCTTGCTAAATATCGCACCGTTGTTCTCTTCTCGTGACACAAGCTCCAGAAGTGTAGTCCAGCTGTTGAGGTTAAAGCTCTGATTATGTTCCCAACAATGTTTCTGCCGCAGCGTTTCCGTAGTGTAGTGGTTATCACGTTCGCCTCACACGCGAAAGGTCCCCGGTTCGAAACCGGGTGGAAACATTATGCAAACGTGTTCAATTAATGATTAGATAAAATTAAATCATTAATATTCGTGGTTCAATATTAACAGAGTGCAGTGTCTCACGATGCTGTTCCATTTGATGATTTCTCTCTGCAGTTCTGTTCACACTCAAATTCGACACAGTGTCTCTCACTCCCTCCCGTTTCCAGCCCTGACGCTGGAGAAACCATATCTCAAAGCTGCACATTCCGTGCATTCAGGTCAGCTGTGAGAGATTATTAAAGGATCCTGCCACGCCACCACGCTTCACAACAGAAAATTAAAGCCACAAACAAACCCATCGACGAATCGCTCTTCCCCAGCTCCAGAGTGAGTGAGGGCTGGACAAGCCCTAACTTCCGCTCCCACACTCTCCAATCAGCCGCTGCCGGCGGAAAGCGGAGAATGCAGCATCAAACAGCGGTTTACCGCCCTTCACTGGGCTGCAACATGCCACCGTTCGATAGAACGCTCCCCGTACACCGAACAGCAGCCTCATAAGATGCTTCATCTCAGCTTCCTGAGTTCGAGCCCCAGCTTGCACGAACACTTCTTCACTGGAAACACCATTAATTATCTGATTGCCACGTTTTGCATTTTGAAAGTAATCCCAACCGATAATTATATAATCATAGAGGTTTACAGCATGGAAGGAGTCATTTAAGCCCATCGTATCTGCACCGGCCAACAAATGCCAAGTTTTAGGTGTGTACCCCTGCACCTTATTGCATTTCATGTGCACGTCTAAGAACTTGTTAAATGTGGTGAGGGTTTCTGCCTGCTTCAAAATGTTCATTGCTGGTAACATGTACATGGGAAGTTGGAAACAATGAGATAGACTCTAGTGCAAGGGACTGATTATTGTGAAACAGCAAAGAAAATATACATTCTGGAAGAATACCATCGAAAAGAAGTGTGACCCTAACAGCCAAAAAGAAGATGAAGTGCTGAGTCCTTTTCAGCAAAAAATTCTTTTCCCAAACATTTCTCTGACCGAATCTTCACAAAACAAAAATGATGCTTTTAAAGTCATTAAACCCGAATTTTCGTGCACCCGAATCTTCTGAATCAGATGCCTCTCGTTGTGCCTACTGAATCCATGTCCCTTTCAATATTCTGCTGACATGCACACTATTAAATGTGCCACTAACTTATGCAATCAAAGAATAAGGGAATGGTTGCAGCCCGTCGAGCCCATGCCAACTCTCAACAAGTCTCACTCCCCTGTCATTTACACACAGCTGTGCAATTTTTTGCATTCGGATGCTTATCCAACTCCGTTTTAAAAGATAAGATTGAGTCTGACTCCACCGCCCTTTAGAGCAGTGTATTCCAGATTCTAACCACTTGCTGAGGAATGGCCACTCCTGTTCCTATGTATAAAGGCAGAGAAACACGTGATCAATTCCTGCCACACTCCCAACCTTGCTAAATATCGCACCGTTGTTCTCTTCTCGTGACACAAGCTCCAGAAGTGTAGTCCAGCTGTTGAGGTTAAAGCTCTGATTATGTTCCCAACAATGTTTCTGCCGCAGCGTTTCCGTAGTGTAGTGGTTATCACGTTCGCCTCACACGCGAAAGGTCCCCGGTTCGAAACCGGGTGGAAACATTATGCAAACGTGTTCAATTAATGATTAGATAAAATTAAATCATTAATATTCGTGGTTCAATATTGACAGAGTGCAGTGTCTCACGATGCTGTTCCATTTGATGATTTCTCTCTGCAGTTCTGTTCACACTCAAATTCGACACAGTGTCTCTCACTCCCTCCCGTTTCCAGCCCTGACGCTGGAGAAACCATATCTCAAAGCTGCACATTCCGTGCATTCAGGTCAGCTGTGAGAGATTATTAAAGGATCCTGCCACGCCACCACGCTTCACAACAGAAAATTAAAGCCACAAACAAACCCATCGACTAATCGCTCTTTCCCAGCTCCAGAGTGAGTGAGGGCGGGACAAGCCCTAACTTCCGCTCCCACACTCTCCAATCAGCCGCTGCCGGCGGAAAGCGGAGAATGCAGCATCAAACAGCGCTTTACCGCTCTTCACTGGGCTGCAAAATGCCAGCGTTCGAGAGAACGCTCCACCTGCTCCGAACAACAGCCTCACAAGATGCTTGATCTCAGCTTCCTGAGTTCGAGCCCCAGCTTGCACGAACACTTCTTCACTGGAAACGCCATTAATTATCTGATTGCCACTTTTTGCATCATGAAAGTAATCCTAACCGATAATTATATAATCATAGAGGTTTACAGCATGGAAGGAGTCATTTAAGCCCATCGTATCTGCACCGGCCAACAAATGCCCAGTTTTAGGTGTGTACCCCTGCACCTTATTGCATTTCATGTGCACATCTAAGAACTGGTTAAATGTGGTGAGGGTTTCTGCCTGCACCACACTTTCAGGCAGTGAGTTTGAGACCCCCACAAACATCTGCATGCAGAATGTTCACTTCAAATCCCCTTTAACCCTTACACTAATTACTTTTAAATTATGCAGCCTGGTTGTTGACCACTCCACTATGTGAAATAGACCCTTTTAATCAACAATATCTAGGCCCCTCCTATTTTTATACACCTCAATGCTGTCGCCCATCAGCCTCCTCTGTTCCAAGGAAAACAAACCCATCCTATCCAATCTGTCCTCATAGCAAAGTTGCTCCACTCCCGGCAACATCTACGTAAATCTCCTCTGTACCCTCTCCAGCGTATTCACGTTCTTCCATCAATGCGGTGAACAGAACTGCACGCAGTACTCCAGCTGTGGCCTAACCAGAATTTTATACAGTTCTAGCATAACCCACTTGCTGTACTCTTCCTTGCTTCTGCCAATAAATGCAACCATTCCATATGACTTCTTAACCAACTTTTCCAACTGGCCAGCTACCTTCAGGGATCTGTGGACAAGCAATCCCAGTTACCTTTGTTCCTCTACACTTCTCAATGTCATACCAATTGATGTGTATTCCCTTTCCTTGTTAGCCCTCCACAAATGCGCGATCTCTCACATCTCTGGTTTAAATTCAATTTGCCACTGCTCTACCCCCTTATCAGTTGATTGATATCTTCCTGGAGTCTCCAGCTTTCTTCTTCATTATCAACCACACTGCCTATTTTAATAACACCTGAAAACTTCGTAATCATAACACCTATATTCAAGTTTAGATCATTGATAAATACCATAAAAAGCAATGGATCTGGCACTGAAAACTGTGGAACCACACTGGAAACATCCTTCCAGTCACAAAAACACCCATCAAACATTACCCTTTGCTTCCTGCCTCTGAGCCAAATTTGGATCCAATTTGCCACTTCGCCCTGAATCACATGGGCTTTTACTTAGAAAATGCATAATCATTAAATGTTATCCTGCCTTCATGGGAAAACATCATTAATTGACTGATGATCTTCATTTGCACAACTAAAGAAATGTTAACTGAAGGAGAATTCTTAATTGAATAACTTATCTGTGCTCTGCACTTTACCTCTGAATCCATAAACCATTTTGGACACTGTGATTTAGAAGTCTGCTTCAAAATGTTCATTGCTGGAAACATATACATGAGACGTTGGAAACAGTGAGATAGACTGCAGTGCAAGGGACTGGTTAATGTGAAACAGCAAAGAAAATATACATTCTGGAAGAATACCATCGAAAAGAAGTGTGGCCCTAACAGCCAAAAAGAAGATGAAGTGCTGAGCCCTTTTCAGCAAAAAATTCTTTTTCAAACATTTCTCTGACCGAATCTTCACAAAAGAAAAATGATGCTTTTAAAGTCATTAAACCCGAATTTTCATGCACCGGAATCTTCTGAATCAGATGCCTCTCGTTGTGCCGACTGAATCCATGTCCCTTTCAATATTCTGCTGACATGCACACTATTAAATGTGCCACTAACTTATAGAATCAAAGAATAAGGGAATGGATGCAGCCCGTCGAGCCCATGCCAACTCTCAACAAGTCTCACTCCCCTGTCATTTACCCACAGCTGTGCAATTTTTTTCATTCGGATACTTATCCAACTCCGTTTTGAAAGATAAGATTGAGTCTGACTCCACCGCCCTTTAGAGAAGTGTATTCCAGATTCTAACCACTTGCTGAGGAATGGCCACTCCTGTTCCTATGTATAAAGGCAGAGAAACACGGGATCAATTCCTGCCACACTCACAACTTTGCTAAATACAGCACCGTTATTCGATTCTCGTGACACAAGCTCCAGAAGTGTGGTCCAGCTGTTGAGATTAAAGCTCTGGTTGTGTTCCCAACGATGTTACTGCACCAGCGTTTCCGTAGTGTAGTGGTTATCACGTTCGCCTAACACGCGAAAGGTCCCCGGTTCGAAACCGGGTAGAAACATTATGCAAACGTGTTCAATTAATTATAAGATAAAAATAAATCATTCAGATTAGTGGTTCAATGTTAAAAGAGTGCAGTGTCTCACGATGCTATTCCATTTGCTGATTTCTCTCTACAGTTCTGTTCACACTCAAATTCTACACAGTGTCTCTCACTCCCTCCCGTTTCCAATCCTGACGCTGGAGAAACCATATCTCAAAGCTGCACATTCCGTGCATTCAGGTCAGCTGTGAGAGATTATTAAAGGATCCTGCCACGCCACCACGCTTCACAACAGAAAATTAAAGCCACAAACAAACCCATCGACTAATCGCTCTTCCTCAGCTCCAGAGTGAGTGAGGGCGGGACAAGCCCTAACTTCCGCTCCCACACTCTCCAATCAGCCGCTGCCGGCGGAAAGCGGAGAATGCAGCATCAAACAGCGGTTTACCGCCCTTCACTGGGCTGCAAAATGCCACCGTTCCAGACAACGCTCCCCGTGCTCCGAACAGCAGCCTCATAAGATGCTTCATCTCAGCTTCCTGAGTTCGAGCCCCAGCTTGCACGAACACTTCTTCACTAGAAACAGCATTAATTATCTGATTGCCACGTTTTGCATCATGAAAGTAATCCTAACCGATAATTATATAATCATAGAGGTTTACAGCATGGAAAGAGTCATTTACGCCCATCGTATCTGCACCGGCCAACAAATGCCCAGTTTTAGGTGTGTACCCCTGCACCTTATTGCATTTCATGTGCACATCTACGAACTGGTTAAATGTGGTGAGGGTTTCTGCCTGCACCACACTTTCAGGCAGTGAGTTTGAGACCCCCACAAACATCTGCATGCAGAATGTTCACTTCAAATCCCCTTTAACCCTTACACTAATTACTTTTAAATTATGCAGCCTGGTTGTTGACCACTCCACTATGTGAAATAGACCCTTTTAATCAACAATATCTAGGCCCCTCCTATTTTTATACACCTCAATGCGGTCGCCCATCAGCTTCCGCTGTTCCAAGGAAAACAAACTCATCCTATCCAATCTGTCCTCATAGCAAAGTTGCTCCACTCCCGGCAACATCTACGTAAATCTCCTCTGTACCCTCTCCAGCGTATTCACGTTCTTCCTTCAATGCGGTGACCAGAACTGCACGCAGAACTCCAGCTGTGGCCTAACCAGAATTTTATAAAGTTCGAGCATAACCCACTTGCTGTTCTGTTCCTTGCTTCTGCCAATAAATGCAACCATTCCATTGGAATTCTTAATCAACTTTACCAACTGGTCAGCTACCTTCAGGGATCTGATAACAAGCAATCCCAGTTACATTTGTTCCTCTACACTTCTCAATGTCATACCAGTTGATGTGTATTCCCTTTCCTTGTTAGCCCTCCACAAATGCGCGATCTCTCACATCTCTGGATTAAATTCAGTTTGCCACTGCTCTACCCCCTTATCAGTTGATTGATATCTTCCTGGAGTCTCCAGCTTTCTTCTTCATTATCAACCACACTGCCTATTTTAATAACACCTGAAAACTTCGTAATCATAACACCTATATTCAAGTTTAGATCATTGATAAATACCATAAAAAGCAATGGATCTGGCACTGAAAACTGTGGAACCACACTGGAAACATCCTTCCAGTCACAAAAACACCCATCAAACATTACCCTTTGCTTCATGCCTCTGAGCCAAATTTGGATCCAATTTGCAACTTCGCCCTGAATCACATGGGCTTTTACTTAGAAAATGCATAATCATTAAATGTTATCCTGCCTTCATGGGAAAACATCATTAATTGACTGATGATATTCATTTGCACAACTAAAGAAATGTGATCTGAAGTAGAATCCTTAATTGAATAACTTATCTGTGCTCTGCACTTTACCTCTGAATCCATAAACCATTTTGGACACTGTGCTTTAGAAGTCTGCTTCAAAATGTTCATTGCTGGTAACATGTAGATGAGACGTTGGAAACAGTGAGATAGACTGCAGTGCAAGGGACTGGTTATTGTGGAACAGCAAAGAAAATATACATTCTGGAAGAATACCATCGAAAAGAAGTGTGGCCCTAACAGCCAAAAAGAAGATGAAGTGCTGAGCCCTTTTCAGCAAAAAATTATTTTTCAAACATTTCTCTGACCGAATCTTCACAAAAGAAAAATGATGCTTTTGAAGTCATTAAACCCGAATTTTCATGCACCGGAATCTTCTGAATCAGATGCCTCTCGTTGTGCCGACTGAATCCATGTCCCTTTCAATATTCTGCTGACATGCACACTATTAAATGTGCCACTAACTTATAGAATCAAAGAATAAGGGAATGGATGCAGCCCGTCGAGCCCATGCCAACTCTCAACAAGTCTCACTCCCCTGTCATTTACCCACAGCTGTGCAATTTTTTTCATTCGGAGACTTATCCAACTCCGTTTTGAAAGATAAGATTGAGTCTGACTCCACCGCCCTTTAGAGAAGTGTATTCCAGATTCTAACCACTTGCTGAGGAATGGCCACTCCTGATCCTATGTATAAAGGCAGAGAAACACGGGATCAATTCCTGCCACACTCACAACCTTGCTAAATATAGCACCGTAATTCGATTCTCGTGACACAAGCTCCGGAAGTGTAGTCCAGCTGTTGAGGTTAAAGCTCTGGTTATGTTCCCAACGATGTTACTGCACCAGCGTTTCCGTAGTGTAGTGGTTATCACGTTCGCCTAACACGCGAAAGGTCCCCGGTTCGAAACCGGGCTGAACATTATGCAAACGTGTTCAATTAATTATAAGATACAATTAAATCATTCAGATTAGTTGTTCAATGTTAACAGAGTGCAGTGTCTCACGATGCTGTTCCATTTGCTGATTTCTCTCTGCAGTTCTGTTCACACTCAAATTCTGCACAGTGTCTCTCACTCCCTCCCGTTTCCAGCCCTGACGCTGGAGAAACCATATCTCAAAGCTGCACATTCCGTGCATTCAGGTCAGCTGTGACAGATTATTAAAGGATCCTGCCACGCCACCACGCTTCACAACAGAAAATTAAAGCCACAAACAAACCCATCGACTAATCGCTCTTCCCCAGCTCCAGAGTGAGTGAGGGCGGGACAAGCCCTAACTTCCGCTCCCACACTCTCCAATCAGTGGCTGCCGGTGGAGAGCGGAGAATGCAACATCAAACAGCGGTTTACCACCCTTCACTGGGCTGCAAAATGCCACCGTCCGAGAAAACGCTCCCCGTACACCAAACAGCAGCCTCATAAGATGCTTCATCTCAACTTCCTGAGTTCGAGCCCCAGCTTGCAGGAACACTTCTTCACTGGAAACACCATTAATTATCTGATTGCCACGTTTTGCATCATGAAAGTAATCCTAACCGATAATTATATAATCATAGATGTTTACAGCATGGAAGGAGTCATTTAAGCCCATCGTATCTGCACCGGCCAACAAATGCCCAGTTTTAGGTGAGTACCCATTCATCTTATTGCATTTAATGTGCACATCTACGAACTGGTTAAATGTGGTGAGGGTTTCTGCCTGCACCACACTTTCAGGCAGTGAGTTTGAGACCCCCACAAACATCTGCTTGCAGAATGTTCACTTCAAATCCCCTTTAACCCTTACACTAATTACTTTGAAATTATGCAGCCTGGTTGTTGACCACTCCACTGTGTGAAATAGACCCTTTTAATCAACAATATCTAGGCCCCTCCTATTTTTATACATCTCAATGCTGTCGCCCATCAGCCTCCTGTGTTCCAAGGAAAACAAACCCATCCTGTCCAATCTGTCCTCATAGCAATGTTGCTCCACTCCCGGCAACATCTACGTAAATCTCCTCTGTACCTTCTCCAGCGTATTCACGTTCTTCCTTCAATGCGGTGACCAGAACTGCACGCAGTACTCCAGCTGTGGCCTAACCAGAATTTTATACAGTTCTAGCATAACCCACTTGCTGTTCTGTTCCTTGCTTCTGCCAATAAATGCAACCATTCCATATGACTTCTTAACCAACTTTTCCAACTGGCCAGCTACCTTCAGGGTTCTGTGGACAAGCAATCCCAGTTATCTTTGTTCCTCTACACTTCTCAATGTCATACCAGTTGAATTGTATTCCCTTTCCTTGTTAGCCCTCCACAAATGCGTGATCTCTCACATCTCTGGATTAAATTCCATTTGCCACTGCTCTAACCCCTTATCAGTTGATTGATATCTTCCTGGAGTCTCCAGCTTTCTTCTTCATTATAAACCACACTGCCTATTTTAATAACACCTGAAAACTTCGTAATCATAACACCTATATTCAAGTTTAGATCATTGATAAATACCATAAAAGCAATGGATCTGGCACTGAAAACTGTGGAACCCCACTGGAAACATCCTTCCAGTCACAAAAACACCCATCAAACATTACCCTTTGCTTCCTGCCTCTGAGCCAAATTTGGATCCAATTTGCCACTTCGCCCTGAATCACATGGGCTTTTACTTAGAAAATGCATAATCATTAAATGTTATCCTGCCTTCATGGGAAAACATCATTAATTGACTGATGATCTTCATTTGCACAACTAAAGAAATGTTAACTGAAGGAGAGTCCTTAATTGAATAACTTATCTGTGCTCTGCACTTTACCTCTGAATCCATAAACCATTTTGGAAACTGTGCTTTAGAAGTCTGTTTCAAAATGTTCCTTGCTGGTAACATTTACATGGGACGTTGGAAACAGTGAGACAGACTGTAGTGCAAGGGATTGGTTATTGTGAAACAGCAAAGAAAATATCCATCTCGAAGAATACCATCGAAAAGAAGTGTTGACCTAACAGCCAAAAAGAAGATGAAGTGCTGAGCCCTTTTCAACAAAAAATTCTTTTCCGAAACATTTCTCTGTCCGAATCTTCACAAAACAAAAATGATGCTTTTAAAGTCATTAAACCCGAATTTTCGTGCACCCGAATCTTCTGAATCAGATGCCTCTCGTTGTGCCGACTGAATCCATGTCCCTTTCAATATTCTGCTGACATGCACACTATTAAATGTGCCACTAACTTATAGAATCAAAGAATAAGGGAATGGTTGCAGCCCGTCGAGCCCATGCCAACTCTCAACAAGTCTCACTCCCTTGTCATTTACCCACAGCTGTGCAATTTTTTTCATTCGGATACTAATCCAACTCCGTTTTGAAAGATAAGATTGAGTCTGACTCCACCGCCCTTTAGAGCAGTGTATTCCAGATTCTAACCACCTGCTGAGGAATGGCCACTCCTGTTCCTATGGAAAAAGGCAGAGAAACACGGGATCAATTCCTGCCACACTCAGAACCTTGCTAAATTTCGCACCGTCATTCTATTCTCGTGACACAAGCTCCAGAAGTGTAGTCCAGCTGTTGAGGTTAAAGCTCTGGTTAAGTTCCCCACTGTCTTTCTGCCACAGCGTTTCCGTAGTGTAGTGGTTATCACATTCGCCTAACACGCGCAAGATTCCCGGTCCGAAACCGGGCGGAAACATTATGCAAACGTGTTCAATTAATGATTAGATAAAATTAAATCATTCATATTAGTGGTTCAATATTAACAGAGTGCAGTGTCTCACGATGCTGTTCCATTTGCTGATTTCTCTCTGCAGTTCTGTACACTCTCAAATTCTACACAGTGTCTCTCACTCCCTCCCGTTTCCAGCCCTGACGCTGGAGAAACCATATCTCAAAGCTGCACATTCCGTGCATTCAGGTCAGCTGTGAGAGATTATTAAAGGATCCTGCCATGCCGCCACGCTTCACAACAGAAAATTAAAGCCACAAACAAACCCATCGACTAATCACTATTCCCCAGCTCCAGAGTGACTGAGAGCGGGACAAGCCCTAACTTCCGCTCCAACACTCTCCAATCAGCCGCTGCCGGCGGAAAGCGGAAAATGCAGCATCAAACAGCGGTTTGCCGCCCTTCATTGGGCTGCAAAATGCCACCGTTCGAGACAACGCTCCCCGTACACCGAACAGCAGGCTCATAAGATGCTTCATCTCACCTTCCTGAGTTCGAGCCCCAGCTTGCACGAACACTTCTTCACTGGAAACACCATTAATTATCTGATTGCCACGTTTTGCATCATGAAAGTAATCCTAACCGATAATTTCTAATCATAGAGGTTTACAGCTTGGAAGGAGTCATTTAAGCCCATTGTATCTGCACCGGCCAACAAATACCCAGTTTGAGGCGTGTACCCCTGCACCTTATTGCATTTCATGTGCACATCTAAGAACTTGTTAAATGTGGTGAAGGTTTCTGCCTGCACCACACTTTCAGGCAGTGAGTTTGAGACCCTCACAAACATCTGCTTGCAGAATGTTCACTTCAAATCCCCTTTAACCCTTACACTAATTACTTTTAAATTATGCAGCCTGGTTGTTGACCACTCCACTCTGTGAAATAGAACCTTTCAATCTACAATATCTAGGCCCCTCCTATTTTTATAAACCTCAATGCTGTCGCCCATCAGCCTCCTCTGTTCCAAGGAAAACAAACCCATCCTATCCAATCTGTCCTCATAGCAAAGTTGCTCCACTCCCGGCAACATCTACGTAAATCTCCTCTGTACCCTCTCCAGCGTATTCACGTCCTTCCTTCAATGCGGTGACTAGAACTGCACGCAGTACTCCAGCTGTGGCCTAACCAGAATTTTATATAGTTCTAGCATAACCCACTTGCTGTTCTGTTCCTTGCTTCTGCCAATAAAGGCTACCATTCCATATGACTTCTTAACCAACTTTTCCAACTGGCCAGCTACATTCAGGGATTTGTGGACAAGCAATCCCAGTTACCTTTGTTCCTCTACACTTCTCAATGTCATACCAGTTGATGTGTATTCCCTTTCATTGTTAGCCCTCCACAAATGCGCTATCACTCACATCTCTGGATTAAATTCCATTTGCCACTGCTCTACCCCCTTATCAGTTGATTGATATCTTCCAGGAGTCTCCAGCTTTCTTCTTCATTATCAACCCACTGCCTATTTTAATAACACCTGAAAACTTCGAAATCATAACACCTATATTCAAGTTTAGATCATTGATAAATACCATAAAAAGCAATGGATCTGGCTCTGAAAACTGCGGAACCCCACTGGAATCATCCTTCCAGTCACAAAAACACCCATCAAACATTACCCTTTGCTAACTGCCTCTGAGCAAAATTTGGATCCAATATGCCGCTTCGCCCTGAATCACATGGGCATTTACTTAGAAAATGCATAATCATTAAATGTTATCCTGCCTTCATGGGAAAACATCATTAATTGACTGATGATCTTCCTTTGCACAACTAAAGAAATGTTAACTGAAGGAGAGTCCTTAATTGAATAACTTATCTGTGCTCTGCACTTTACCTCTGAATCCATAAACCATATTGGACAGTGTGCTTTAGAAGTCTGCTTCAAAATGTTCCTTGCTGGTAACATGTACATGGGACGTTGGAAACAGTGAGATAGACTGTAGTGCAAGGGACTGGTTATTGTGAAACAGCAAAGAAAATATACATTCTGGAAGAATACCATCGAAAAGAAGTGTGACCCGAACAGCCAAAAAGAAGATGAAGTGCTGAGCCCTTTTCAGCAAAAAATTCTTTTCCCAAACATTTTTCTGACCGAATCTTCACAAAACAAAAATGATGCTTTTAAAGTCATTAAACCCGGATTTTCGTGCACCCAAATCTTCTGAATCAGATGCCTCTCGTTGTGCCGACTGAATCCATGTCCCTCTCAATATTCTGCTGACATGCACACTATTAAATGTGCCACTAACTTATACAATCAAAGAATAAGGGAATGGTTGCAGCCCGTCGAGCCCATGCCAACTCTCAGCAAGTCTCACTCCCCTGTCATTTACACACAGCTGTGCAATTTTTTTCATTCGGATACTTATCCAACTCGTTTTGAAAGATAAGAATGAGTCTGACTCCACCGCCCTTTAGAGCAGTGTATTCCAGATTTTAACCACTTGCTGAGGAATGGCCACTCCTGTTCCTATGTATAAAGGCAGAGAAACACGGGATCAATTCCTGCCACACTCACAACCTTGCTAAATATAGCACCGTCATTCTATTCTCGTGACACAAGCTCCATAAGTGTAGTCCAGCTGTTGAGGTTAAAGGTCTGGTTATGTTCCCAACAATGCTACTGCCACAGCGTTTCCGTAGTGTAGTGGTTATCACGTTCGCCTCACACGCGAAAGGTCCCCGGTTCGAAACCGGGCGGAAACATTATGCAAACGTGTTCAATTAATGACAAGATAAAATTAAATCATTCATATTAGTGGTTCAATGGTAACAGAGTGCAGTGTCTCACGATGCTGTTCCATTTGCTGATTTCTCTCTACAGTTCTGTTCACACTCAAATTCTTCACAGTGTCTCTCACTCCCTCCCGTTTCCAGCCCTGACGCTGGAGAAACCATATCTCAAAGCTTCACATTCCGTGCATTCAGGTCAGCTGTGAGCTTTTATTAAAGGATCCTGCCACGCCACCACGCTTCACAACAGAAAATTAAAGCCACAAACAAACCCATCGACTAATCGCTCTTCCCCAGCTCCAGAATGAGTGAGGGAGGGACAAGCCCTAACTTCCGCTCCCACACTCTCCAATCAGCCGCTGCCGGCGGAAAGCGGAGAATGCAGCATCAAACAGCGGTTTACCGCCCTTCACTGGGCTGCAAAATGCCACCGTTCGAGACAACGCTCCCCGTACACCGAACAGCAACCTCATAAGATGCTTCATCTCAGCTTCCTGAGTTCGAGCCCCAGCTTGCACGAACACTTCTTCACTGGAAACACCATTAATTATCTGATGCCACGTTTTGCATCATGAAAGTAATCCTAACCGATAATTATATAATCATAGAGGTTTACAGCATGGAAGGAGTCATTTAAGCCCATCGTATCTGCACCGGCCAACAAATGCCCAGTTTTAGGTGTGTCCCCCTGCACCTTATTGCATTTCATGTGCACATCTCAGAACTTGTTAAATGTGGTGAGGGTTTCTGCCTGCACCACACTTTCAGGCAGTAAGTTTGAGAGCCCCACAAACATCTGCATGCAGAATGTTCACTTCAAATGCCCTTTAACCCTTACACTAATTACTTTTAAATTATGCAGCCTGGTTGTTGACCACGCCGCTATGTGAAATAGACCCTTTTAAACAACAATATCTAGGCCCTTCCTATTTTTATACACCTCAATACTGTCGCCCATCAGCCTCCTCTGTTCCAAGGAAAACAAACCCATCCTATCCAATCTGTCCTCATAGCAAAGTTGCTCCACTGCCGGCAACAACTACGTAAAGCTCCTCTGTACCCTCTCCAGCGTATTCACGTCCTTCCTTCAATGCGGTGACTAGAACTGCACGCAGTACTCCAGCTGTGGCCTAACCAGAATTTTATACAGTTCTAGCATAAACCACTTGCTGTTCTGTTCCTTGCTTCTGCCAATAAATGCAACCATTCCATATGACTTCTTAACCAACTTTTCCAACTGGCCAGCTACCTTCAGGGATCTGTGGACAAGCAATCCCAGTTACCTTTGTTCCTCTACACTTCTCAATGTCATACCAGTTGATGTGTATTCCCTTTCCTTGTTAGCCCTCCACAAATGCGCGATCTCTCACATCTCTGGATTAAATTCCATTTGCAACTGCTCTACCCCCTTATCAGTTAATTGATATCTTCCTGTAGTCTCCAGCTTTCTTCTTCATTATCAATCCACTGCCTATTTTAAAAACACCTGAAAACTTCGTGATCATAACACCTATAATCAAGTTTAGATCATTGATAAATACCATAAAAGCAATGGATCTGGCACTGAAAACTGTGGAACCCCACTGGAAACATCCTTCCAGTCACAAAATCACCCATCAAACAGTACCCTTTGCTTCCTGCCTCTGAGCCAAATTTGGATCCAATTTGCCACTTCGCCCTGAATCACATGGGCTTTTACTTAGAAAATGCATAATCATTAAATGTTATCCTGCCTTCATGGGAAAACATCATTAATTGACTGATGATCTTCATTTGCACAACTAAAGAAATGTTAACTGAAGGAGAGTCCTTAATTGAATAACTTATCTGTGCTCTGCACTTTACCTCTGAATCCATAAACCATATTGGACAGTGTGCTTTAGAAGTCTGCTTCAAAATGTTCCTTGCTGGTAACATGTACATGGGACGTTGGAAACAGTGAGATAGACTGTAGTGCAAGGGACTGGTTATTGTGAAACAGCAAAGAAAATATACAGTCTGGAAGAATACCATCGAAAAGAAGTGTGACCCTAACAGCCAAAAAGAAGATGAAGTGCTGAGCCCTTTTCAGCAAAAAATTATTTTCCCAAACATTTTTCTGACCGAATCTTCACAAAACAAAAATGATGCTTTTAAAGTCATTAAACCCGAATTTTCGTGCACCCAAATCTTCTGAATCAGATGCCTCTCGTTGTGCCGACTGAATCCATGTCCCTTTCAATATTCTGCTGACATGCACACTATTAAATGTGCCACTAACTTATACAATCAAAGAATAAGGGAATGGTTGCAGCCCGTCGAGCCCATGCCAACTCTCAACAAGTCTCACTCCCCTGTCATTTACACACAGCTGTGCAATTTTTTTCATTCGGATACTTATCCAACTCGTTTTGAAAGATAAGAATGAGTCTGACTCCACCGCCCTTTAGAGCAGTGTATTCCAGATTTTAACCACTTGCTGAGGAATGGCCACTCCTGTTCCTATGTATAAAGGCAGAGAAACACGGGATCAATTCCTGCCACACTCACAACCATGCTAAATTTCGCACCGTCATTCTATTCTCGTGACACAAGCTCCATAAGTGTAGTCCAGCTGTTGAGGTTAAAGCTCTGGTTATGTTCCCAACAATGCTACTGCCACAGCATTTCTGTAGCGTAGTGGTTATCACGTTCGCTTCACACGCGAAAGGTCCCCGGTTCGAAACCGGGCGGAAACATTATGCAAACGTGTTCAATTAATGATTAGATAAAATTAAACCATTCATATTAGTGGTTCAATATTAACAGAGTGCAGTGTCTCACGATGCTGGTCCATTTGCTGATTTCTCTCTACCGTTCTGTTCACACTCAAATTCTTCACAGTGTCTCTCACTCCCTCCCGTTTCCAGCCCTGACGCTGGAGAAACCATATCTCAAAGCTGCACATTCCGTGCATTCAGGTCAGCTGTCAGCTTTTATTAAAGGATCCTGCCACGCCACCAAGCTTCACAACAGAAAATTAAAGCCACAAACAAACCCATCGACTAATCGCTCTTCCCCAGCTCCAGAATAAGTGAGGGTGGGACAAGCCCTAACTTCCGCTCCCACACTCTCCAATCAGCCGCTGCCGGCGGAAAGCGGAGAATGCAGCATCAAACAGCGGTTTACCGCCCTTCACTGGGCTGCAAAATGCCACCGTTCGAGACAACGCTCCCCGTACACCGAACAGCAGCCTCATAAGATGCTTCATCTCAGCTTCCTGAGTTCGAGCCCCAGCTTGCACGAACACTTCTTCACTGGAAACACCATTAATTATCTGATTGCCACGTTTTGCATCATGAAAGTAATCCTAACCGATAATTATATAATCATAGAGGTTTACAGCATGGAAGGAGTCATTTAAGCCCATCGTATCTGCACCGGCCAACAAATGCCCAGTTTTAGGTGTGTTCCCCTGCACCTTATTGCATTTCATGTGCACATCTAAGAACTTGTTAAATGTGGTGAGGGTTTCTGCCTGCACCACACTTTCAGGCAGTGAGTTTGAGACCCCCACAAACATCTGCATGCAGAATGTTCACTTCAAATCCCCTTTAACCCTTACACTAATTACTTTTAAATTATGCAGCCTGGTTGTTGACCACTCCGCTATGTGAAATAGACCCTTTTAAACAACAATATCTAGGCCCCTCCTATTTTTATACACCTCAATACTGTCGCCCATCAGCCTCCTCTGTTCCAAGGAAAACAAACCCATCCTATCCAATCTGTCCTCATAGCAAAGTTGCTCCACTCCCGGCAACAACTACGTAAATCTCCTCTGTACCCTCTCCAGCGTATTCACGTCCTTCCTTCAATGCGGTGACTAGAACTGCACGCAGTACTCCAGCTGTTGCCTAACCAGAATTTTATACAGTTCTAGCATAACCCACTTGCTGTTCTGTTCCTTGCTTCTGCCAATAAATGCTACCATTCCATATGACTTCTTAACCAACTTTTCCAACTGGCCAGCTACCTTCAGGGATCTGTGGACAAGCAATGCCAGTTACCTTTGTTCCTCTACACTTCTCAATGTCATACCAGTTGATGTGTATTCCCTTTCCTTGTTAGCCCTCCACAAATGCGCTATCACTAACATCTCTGGATTAAATTCCATTTGCCACTGCTCTACCCCCTTATCTGTTGATTGATATCTTCCTGGAGTCTCCAGCTTTCTTCTTCATTATCAACCCACTGCCTATTTTAATAACACCTGAAAACTTCGTAATCATAACACCTATATTCAAGTTTAGATCATTGATAAATACCATAAAAAGCAATGGATCTGGCACTGAAAACTGCGGAACCCCACTGGAATCATCCTTCCAGTCACAAAAACACCCATCAAACATTACCCTTTGCTTACTGCCTCTGAGCCAAATTTGGATCCAATATGCCACTTCGCCCTGAATCACATGGGCATTTACTTAGAAAATGCATAATCATTAAATGTTATCCTGCCTTCATGGGAAAACATCATTAATTGACTGATGATCTTCATTTGCACAACTAAAGAAATGTTAACTGAAGGAGAGTCCTTAATTGAATAACTTATCTGTGCTCTGTACTTTACCTCTGAATCCATAAACCATTTTGGACAGTGTGCTTTAGAAGTCTGCTTCAAAATGTTCCTTGCAGGTAACATGTACATGGGACGTTGGAAACAGTGAGATAGACTGTAGTGCAAGGGACTGGTTATTGTGAAACAGCAAAGAAAATATACATTCTGGAAGAATACCATCGAAAAGAAGTATGACCCTAACAGCCAAAAAGAAGATGAAGTGCTGAGCCCTTTTCAGCAAAAAATTCTTTTCCCAAGCATTTTTCTGACCGAATCTTCACAAAACAAAAATGATGCTTTTAAAGTCATTAAACCCGAATTTTCGTGCACCCAAATCTTCTGAATCAGATGCCTCTCGTTGTTCCGACTGAATCCATGTCCCTTTCAATATTCTGCTGACATGCACACTATTAAATGTGCCACTAACTTATACAATCAAAGGATAAGGGAATGGTTGCAGCCCGTCGAGCCCATGCCAACTCTCAACAAGTCTCACTCCCCTGTCATTTACACACAGCTGTGCAATTTTTTTCTTTCGGATACTTATCCAACTCGTTTTGAAAGATAAGAATGAGTCTGACTCCACCGCCCTTTAGAGCAGTGTATTCCAGATTTTAACCACTTGCTGAGGAATGGCCACTCCTGTTCCTCTGTATAAAGGCAGAGAAACACGGGATCAATTCCTGCCACACTCACAACCTTGCTAAATTTCGCACCGTCATTCTATTCTCGTGACACAAGCTCCATAAGTGTAGTCCAGCTGTTGAGGTTAAAGCTCTGGTTATGTTCCCAACAATGCTGCTGCCACAGCATTTCCGTAGTGTAGTGGTTATCACGTTCGCCTCACACGCGAAAGGTCCCCGGCTCGAAACCGGGCGGAAACATTATGCAAACGTGTTCAATTAATGATTAGCTAAAATTAAATCATTCATATTCGTGGTTCAATATTAACAGAGTGCAGAGTCTCACGATGCTGGTCCATTTGCTGATTTCTCTCTGCAGTTCTGTTCACACTCAAATTCTTCACAGTGTCTCTCACTCCCTCCCGTTTCCATCCCTGACGCTGGAGAAACCATATCTCAAAGCTGCACATTCCGTGCATTCAGGTCAGCTGTGAGCTTTTATTAAAGGATCCTGCCACGCCACCAAGCTTCACAACAGAAAATTAAAGCCACAAACAAACCCATCGACTAATCGCTCTTCCACAGCTCCAGAATGAGTGAGGGCGGGACAAGCCCTAACTTCCGCTCCCACACTCTCCAATCAGCCGCTGCCGGCGGAAAGCAGAGAATGCAGCATCAAACAGCGGTTTACCGCCCTTCACTGGGCTGCAAAATGCCACCGTTCGAGACAACGCTCCCCGTACACCGAACAGCAGCCTCATAAGATGCTTCATCTCAGCTTCCTGAGTTCGAGCCCCAGCTTGCACGAACACTTCTTCACTGGAAACACCATTAATTATCTGATTGCCACGTTTTGCATCATGAAAGTAATCCTAACCGATAATTATATAATCATAGAGGTTTACAGCATGGAAGGAGTCATTTAAGCCCATCGTATCTGCACCGGCCAACAAATGCCCAGTTTTAGGTGTGTCCCCCTGCACCTTATTGCATTTCATGTGCACATCTAAGAACTTGTTAAATGTGGTGAGGGTTTCTGCCTGCACCACACTTTCAGGCAGTGAGTTTGAGACCCCCACAAACATCTGCAAGCAGAATGTTCACTTCAAAACCCCTTTAACCCTTACACTAATTACTTTTAAATTATGCAGCCTGGTTGTTGACCACTCCGCTATGTGAAATAGACCCTTTTAAACAACAATATCTAGGCCCCTCCTATTTTTATACACCTCAATACTGTCGCCCATCAGCCTCCTCTGTTCCAAGGAAAACAAACCCATCCTATCCAATCTGTCCTCATAGCAAAGTTGCTCCACTGCTGGCAACAACTACGTAAAGCTCCTCTGTACCCTCTCCAGCGTATTCACGTCCTTCCTTCAATGCGGTGACTAGAACTGCACGCAGTACTCCAGCTTTGGCCTAACCAGAATTTTATACAGTTCTAGCATAAACCACTTGCTGTTCTGTTCCTTGCTTCTGCCAATAAATGCAACCATTCCATATGACTTCTTAACCAACTTTTCCAACTGGCCAGCTACCTTCGGGGATCTGTGGACAAGCAATCCCAGTTACCTTTATCCTCTACACTTCTCAATGTCATACCAGTTGATGTGTATTCCCTTTCCTTGTTCACCCTCCACAAATGCGCGATCTCTCACATCTCTGGATTAAATTCCATTTGCCACTGCTCTGCCCCCTTATCAGTTGATTGATATCTTCCTGGAGTCTCCAGCTTTCTTCTTCATTATCAACCCACTGCCTATTTTAATAACACCTGAAAACTTCGTAATCATAACACCTATATTCAAGTTTAGATCATTGATAAATACCATAAAAAGCAATGGATCTGGCACTGAAAACTGTGGAACCCCACTGGAAACATCCTTCCAGTCACAAAAACACCCATCAAACATTACCCTTTGCTTACTGCCTCTGAGCCAAATTTGGATCCAATATGCCACTTCGCCCTGAATCACATGGGCATTTACTTAGAAAATGCATAATCATTAAATGTTATCCTGCCTTCATGGGAAAACATCATTAATTGACTGATGATCTTCATTTGCACAACTAAAGAAATGTTAACTGAAGGAGAGTCCTTAATTGAATAACTTATCTGTGCTCTGCACTTTACCTCTGAATCCATAAACGATAATGGACAGTGTGCTTTAGAAGTCTGCTTCAAAATGTTCCTTGCTGGTAACATGTACATGGGACGTTGGAAACAGTGAGATAGACTGTAGTGCAAGGGACTGGTTATTGTGAAACAGCAAAGAAAATATACAGTCTGGAAGAATACCATCGAAAAGAAGTGTGACCCTAACAGCCAAAAAGAAGATGAAGTGCTGAGCCCTTTTCAGCAAAAAATTCTTTTCCCAAACATTTTTCTGACCGAATCTTCACAAAACAAAAATGATGCTTTTAAAGTCATTAAACCCGAATTTTCGTGCACCCAAATCTTCTGAATCAGATGCCTCTCGTTGTGCCGACTGAATCCATGTCCCTTTCAATATTCTGCTGACATGCACACTATTAAATGTGCCACTAACTTATACAATCAAAGAATAAGGGAATGGTTGCAGCCCGTCGAGCCCATGCCAACTCTCAACAAGTCTCACTCCCCTGTCATTTACACACAGCTGTGCAATTTTTTTCATTCGGATATTTATCCAACTCGTTTTGAAAGATAAGAATGAGTGTGACTCCACCGCCCTTTAGAGCAGTGTATTCCAGATTTTAACCACTTGCTGAGGAATGGCCACTCCTGTTCCGATGTATAAAGGCAGAGAAACACGGGATCAATTCCTGCCACACTCACAACCTTGCTAAATTTCGCACCGTCATTCTATTCTCGTGACACAAGCTCCATAAGTGTAGTCCAGCTGTTGAGGTTAAAGCTCTGGTTATGTTCCCAACAATGCTACTGCCACAGCGTTTCCGTAGTGTAGTGGTTATCACGGTCGCCTCACACGCGAAAGGTCCCCGGTTCGAAACCGGGCGGAAACATTATGCAAACGTGTTCAATTAATGATTAGATAAAATTAAATCATTCATATTAGTGGTTCAATATTAACAGAGTGCAGTGTCTCACGATGCTGGTCCATTTGCTGATTTCTCTCTGCCGTTCTGTTCACACTCAAATTCTTCACAGTGTCTCTCACTCCCTCCCGTTTCCAGCCCTGACGCTGGAGAAACCATATCTCAAAGCTGCACATTCCGTGCATTCAGGTCAGCTGTCAGCTTTTATTAAAGGATCCTGCCACGCCACCAAGCTTCACAACAGAAAATTAAAGCCACAAACAAACCCATCGACTAATCGCTCTTCCCCAGCTCCAGAATGAGTGAGGGCGGGACAAGCCCTAACTTCCGCTCCCACACTCTCCAATCAGCCGCTGCCGGCGGAAAGCGGAGAATGCAGCATCAAACAGCGGTTTACCGCCCTTCAGTGGGCTGCAAAATGCCACCGTTCGAGACAACGCTCCCCGTACACCGAACAGCAGCCTCATAAGATGCTTCATCTCAGCTTCCTGAGTTCGAGCCCCAGCTTGCACGAACACTTCTTCACTGGAAACACCATTAATTATCTGGTTGCCACGTTTTGCATCATGAAAGTAATCCTAACCGATAATTATATAATCATAGAGGTTTACAGCATGGAAGGAGTCATTTAAGCCCATCGTATCTGCACCGGCCAACAAATGCCCAGTTTTAGGTGTGTCCCCCTGCAACTTATTGCATTTCATGTGCACATCTAAGAACTTGTTAAATGTGGTGAGGGTTTCTGCCTGCACCACACTTTCAGGCAGTGAGTTTGAGACCCCCACAATCATCTGCATGCAGAATGTTCACTTCAAATCCCCTTTAACCCTTACACTAATTACTTTGAAATTATGCAGCCTGGTTGTTGACCACTCCGCTATGTGAAATAGACCCTTTTAAACAACAATATCTAGGCCCCTCCTATTTTTATACACCTCAATACTGTCGCCCATCAGCCTCCTCTGTTCCAAGGAAAACAAACCCATCCTATCCAATCTGTCCTCATAGCAAAGTTGCTCCACTCCCGGCAACAACTACGTAAATCTCCTCTGTACCCTCTCCAGCGTATTCACGTCCTTCCTTCAATGCGGTGACTAGAACTGCACGCAGTACTCCAGCTGTGGCCTAACAAGAATTTTATACAGTTCTAGCATAACCCACTTGCTGTTCTGTTCCTTGCTTCTGCCAATAAATGCTACCATTCCATATGACTTCTTAACCAACTTTTCCAACTGGCCAGCTACCTTCAGGGATCTGTGGACAAGCAATCCCAGTTTCCTTTGTTCCTCTACACTTCTCAATGTCATACCAGTTGATGTATATTCCCTTTCCTTGTTAGCCCTCCACAAATGCGCTATCACTAACATCTCTGGATTAAATTCAATTTGCCACTGCTCTACCCTCTTATCTGTTGATTGATATCTTCCTGGAGTCTCCAGCTTTCTTCTTCATTATCAACCCACTGCCTATTTTAATAACACCTGAAAACTTCGTAATCATAACACCTATATTCAAGTTTAGATCATTGATAAATACCATAAAAAGCAATGGATCTGGCACTGAAAACTGCAGAACCCCACTGGAATAATCCTTCCAGTCACAAAAACACCCATCAAACATTACCCTTTGCTTACTGCCTCTGAGCCAAATTTGGATCCAATATGCCACTTCGCCCTGAATCACATGGGCATTTACTTAGAAAATGCATAATCATTAAATGTTATCCTGCCTTCATGGGAAAACATCATTAATTGACTGATGATCTTCATTTGCACAACTAAATAAATGTTAACTGAAGGAGAGTCCTTAATTGAATAACTTATCTGTGCTCTGCACTTTACCTCTGAATCCATAAACCATTTTGGACAGTGTGCTTTAGAAGTCTGCTTCAAAATGTTCCTTGCTGGTAACATGTACATGGGACGTTGGAAACAGTGAGATAGACTGTAGTGCAAGGGACTGGTTATTGTGAAACAGCAAAGAAAATATACATTCTGGAAGAATACCATCGAAAAGAAGTGTGACCCTAACAGCCAAAAAGAAGATGAAGTGCTGAGCCCTTTTAAGCAAAAAATTCTTTTCCCAAACATTTCACTGACCGAATCTTCACAAAACAAAAATGATGCTTTTAAAGTCATTAAACCCGAATTTTCGTGCACACAAATCTTCTGAATCAGATGCCTCTCGTTGTGCCGACTGAATCCATGTCCCTTTCGATATTCTGCTGACATGCACACTATTAAATGTGCCACTAACTTATACAATCAAAGAATAAGGGAATGGTTGCAGCCCGTCGAGCCCATGCCAACTCTCAACAAGTCTCACTCCCCTGTCATTTACACACAGCTGTGCAATTTTTTTCGTTCGGATACTTATCCAACTCGTTTTGAAAGATAAGAATGAGTCTGACTCCACCGCCCTTTAGAGCAGTGTATTCCAGATTTTAACCACTTGCTGAGGAATGGCCACTCCTGTTCCTCTGTATAAAGGCAGAGAAACACGGGATCAATTCCTGCCACACTCACAACCTTGCTAAATATAGCACCGTCATTCTATTCTCGTGACACAAGCTCCATCAGTGTAGTCCAGCTGTTGAGGTTAAAGCTCTGGTTATGTTCCCAACAATGCTACTGCCACAGCATTTCCGTAGTGTAGTGGTTATCACGTTCGCCTCACACGCGAAAGGTCCCCGGTTCGAAACCGGGCGGAAACATTATGCAAACGTGTTCAATTAATGATTAGCTAAAATTAAATCATTCATATTCGTGGTTCAATATTAACAGAGTGCAGTGTCTCACGATGCTGGTCCATTTGCTGATTTCTCTCTGCAGTTCTGTTCACACTCAAATTCTTCACAGTGTCTCTCACTCCCTCCCGTTTCCAGCCCTGACGCTGGAGAAACCATATCTCAAAGCTGCACATTCCGTGCATTCAGGTCAGCTGTGAGAGATTATTAAAGGATCCTGCCACGCCACCAAGCTTCACAACAGAAAATTAAAGCCACAAACAAACCCATCGACGAATCGCTCTTCCCCAGCTCCAGAATGAGTGAGGGCGGGACAAGCCCGAACTTCCGCTCCCACACTCTCCAATCAGCCGCTGCCGGCGGAAAGCGGAGAATGCAGCATCAAACAGCGGTTTACCGCCCTTCACTGGGCTGCAAAATGCCACCGTTCGAGACAACGCCCCCCGTACACCGAACAGCAGCCTCATAAGATGCTTCATCTCAGCTTCCTGAGTTCGAGCCCCAGCTTGCACGAACACTTCTTCACTGGAAACACCATTAATTATCTGATTGCCACGTTTTGCATCATGAAAGTAATCCTAACCGATAATTATATAATCATAGAGGTTTACAGCATGGAAGGAGTCATTTAAGCCCATCGTATCTGCACCGGCCAACAAATGCCCAGTTTTAGGTGTGTCCCCCTGCACCTTATTGCATTTCATGTGCACATCTAAGAACTTGTTAAATGTGGTGAGGGTTTCTGCCTGCACCACACTTTCAGGCAGTGAGTTTGAGACCCCCACAAACATCTGCATGCAGAATGTTCACTTCAAATCCCCTTTAACCCTTACACTAATTACTTTTAAATTATGCAGCCTGGTTGTTGACCACTCCGCTATGTGAAATAGACCCTTTTAAACGACAATATCTAGGCGTCTCCTATTTTTATACACCTCAATGCGGTCGCCCTTCAGCCTCCTCTGTTCCAAGGAAAACAAACCCATCCTATCCAATCTGTCCTCATAGCAAAGTTGCTCCACTCCCGGCAACATCTACGTAAATCTCCTCTGTACCCTCTCCAGCGTATTCACGTTCTTCCTTCAATGCGGTGACTAGAACTGCATGCAGTACTCCAGCTGTGGCCTAACCAGAATTTTATACAGTTCTAGCATAACCCACTTGCTGTTCTGTTCCTTGCTTCTGCCAATAAAAGCAACCATTCCATATGACTTCTTAATCAACTTTTCCAACTGGTCAGCTGCCTTCAGGGATCTGTGGACAAGCAATCCCAGTTACCTTTGTTCCTCTACACTTCTCAATGTCATACCAGTTGATGTGTATTCCCTTTCCTTGTTAGCCCTCCACAAATGCGCGATCTCTCACATCTCTGGATTAAATTCCATTTGCCACTGCTCTACCCCCTTATCAGTTGATTGATATCTTCCTGGAGTCTCCAGCTTTCTTCTTCATTATCAACCACACTGCCTATTTTAATAACACCTGAAAACTTCGTAAGCATAACACCTATATTCAAGTTTAGATCATTGATAAATACCATAAAAAGCAATGGATCTGGCACTGAAAACTGTGGAACCCCACTGGAAACATCCTTCCAGTCACAAAAACACCCATCAAACATTACCGTTTGCTTCCTGCCTCTGAGCCAAATTTGGATCCAATTTGCCACTTCGCCCTGAATCACATGGGCTTTTACTTAGAAAATGCATAATCATTAAATGTTATCCTGCCTTTGTGGGAAAACATCATTAATTGACTGATGATGTTCATTTGCACAACTAAAGAAATGTTAACTGAAGGAGAATCCTTAATTGAATAACTTATCTGTGCTCTGCACTTTAGCTCTGAATCCATAAACCATTTTGGACACTGTGCTTTAGAAGTCTGCTTCAAAATGTTCATTGCTGGTAACATGTACATGAGACGTTGGAAACAGTGAGATAGACTGTAGTGCAAGGGACTGGTTATTGTGAAACAGCAAAGAAAATATATATTCTGGAAGAATACCATCGAAAAGAAGTGTGGCCCTAACAGCCAAAAAGAAGATAAAGTGCTGAGCCCTTTTCGGCAAAAAATTATTTTTCAAACATTTCTCTGACCGAATCTTCATAAAAGAAAAATGATGCTTTTAAAGTCATTAAACCCGAATTTTCGTGCACCCGAATCTTCTGAATCAGATGCCTCTCGTTGTGTCGACTGAATCCATGTCCCTTTCAATATTCTGCTGACATGCACACTATTAAATGTGCCACTAACTTATAGAATCAAAGAATAACGGAATGGATGCAGCCCGTCGAGCCCATGCCAACTCTCAACAAGTCTCACTCCCCTGTCATTTACCCACAGCTGTGCAATTTTTTTCATTCGGATACTTATCCAACTCCGTTTTGAAAGATAAGATTGAGTCTGACTCCACCGCCCTTTAGAGAAGTGTATTCCAGATTCTAACCACTTGCTGAGGAATGGCCACTCCTGTTCCTATGTATAAAGGCAGAGAAACACGGGATCAATTCCTGCCACACTCACAACCTTGCTAAATGTAGCACCGTTATTCGATTCTCGTGACACAAGCTCCAGAAGTGTAGTCCAGCTGTTGAGGTTAAAGCTCTGGTTATGTTCCCAACGATGTTATTGCACCAGCGTTTCCGTAGTGTAGTGGTTATCACGTTCGCCTAACACGCGAAAGGTCCCCGGTTCAAAACCGGGCGGAAACATTATGCAAACGTGTTCAATTAATGATAAGATAAAATTAAATCATTCATATTGGTGGTTCAATGTTAACAGAGTGCAGTGTCTCACGATGCTGTTCCATTTGCTGATTTCTCTCTACAGTTCTGTTCACACTCAAATTCTACACAGTGTCTCTCACTCCCTCCCGCTTCCAGCCCTGACGCTGGAGAAACCATATCTCAAAGCTGCACATTCCGTGCATTCAGGTCAGCTGTGAGAGATTATTGAAGGATCCTGCCACGCCACCACGCTTCACAACAGAAAATTAAAGCCACAAACAAACCCATCGACTAATCGCTCTTCCTCAGCTCCAGAGTGAGTGAGGGCGGGACAAGCCCTAACTTCCGCTCCCACACTCTCCAATCAGCCGCTGCCGGCGGAAAGCGGAGAATGCAGCATCAAACAGCGGTTTACCGCCCTTCACTGGGCTGCAAAATGCCACCGTTCCAGACAACGCTCCCCGTGCTCCGAACAGCAGCCTCATAAGATGCTTCATCTCAGCTTCCTGAGTTCGAGCCCCAGCTTGCACGAACACTTCTTCACTGGAAACAGCATTAATTATCTGATTGCCACGTTTTGCATCATGAAAGTAATCCTAACCGATAATTATATAATCATAGAGGTTTACAGCATGGAAGGAGTCATTTACGCACAACGTATCTGCACCGGCCAACAAATGCCCAGTTTTAGGTGTGTCCCCCTGCACCTTATTGCATTTCATGTGCACATCTAAGAACTTGTTAAATGTGGTGAGGGTTTCTGCCTGCACCACACTTTCAGGCAGTGAGTTTGAAACCCCCACAAACATCTGCATGCAGAATGTTCACTTCAAATCCCCTTTAACCCTTACACTAATTACTTTTAAATTATGCAGCCTGGTTGTTGACCACTCCACTATGTGAAATAGACCCTTTTAATCAACAATATCTAGGCCTTTCCTATTTTTATACACCTCAATGCGGTCGCCCATCAGCCTCCTCTGTTCCAAGGAAAACAAACCCATCCTATCCAATCTGTCCTCATAGCAATGTTGCTCCACTCCCGGCAACATCTACGTAAATCTCCTCTGTACCCTCTCCAGCGTATTCACGTTCTTCCTTCAATGCGGTGACCAGAACTGCACGCAGTACTCCAGCTGTGGCCTAACCAGAATTTTATACAGTTCTAGCACAACCCACTTGCTGCTCTGTTCCTTGCTTCTGCCAATAAATGCAATCATTCCATATGACTTCTTAATCAACTTTTCCAACTGGTCAGCTACTTTCAGGGATCTGTGGACAAGCAATCCCAGTTACCTTTGTTCCTCTACACTTCTCAATGTCATACCAGTTGATGTGTATTCCCTTTCGTTGTTAGCCCTCCACAAATGCGCGATCTCTCACATCTCTGGATTAAATTCAATTTGCCACTGCACTACCCCCTTATCAGTTGATTGATATCTTCCTGGAGTCTCCAGCTTTCTTCTTCATTATCAACCACACTGCCTATTTTAATAACACCTGAAAACTTCGTAATCATAACACCTATATTCAAGTTTAGATCATTGATAAATACCATAAGAAGCAATGGATCTGGCACTGAAAACTGTGGAACCCCACTGGAAACATCCTTCCAGTCACAAAAACACCCATCAAACATTACCCTTTGCTTCCTGCCTCTGAGCCAAATTTGGATCCAATTTGCCACTTCGCCTTGAATCACATGGGCTTTTACTTAGAAAATGCATAATCATTAAATGTTATCCTGCCTTCATGGGAAAACATCATTAATTGACTTATGATCTTCATTTGCACAACTAAAGAAATGTTAACTGAAGGAGAATCCTTAATTGAATAACTTATCTGTGCTCTGCACTTTACCTCTGAATCCATAAACCATTTTGGACACTGTGCTTTAGAAGTCTGCTTCAAAATGTTCATTGCTGGTAACATGTATATGAGACGTTGGAAACAGTGAGATAGACTGCAGTGCAAGGGACTGGTTATTGTGAAACAGCAAAGAAAATATACATTCTGGAAGAATACCATCGAAAAGAAGTGTGGCCCTAACAGCCAAAAAGAAGATGAAGTGCTGAGCCCTTTTCAGCAAAAAATTCTTTTTCAAACATTTCTCTGACCGAATCTTCACAAAAGAAAAATGATGCCTTTAAAGTCATTAAACCCGAATTTTCATGCACCGGAATCTTCTGAATCAGATGCCTCTCGTTGTGCCGACTGAATCCATGTCCCTTTCAATATTCTGCTGACATGCACACTATTAAATGTGTCACTAACTTATAGAATCAAAGCATGAGGGAATGGATGCAGCCCGTCGAGCCCATGCCAACTCTCAACAAGTCTCACTCCCCTGTCATTTACCCACAGCTGTGCAATTTTTTTCATTCGGATACTTATCCAACTCCGTTTTGAAAGATAAGATTGAGTCTGACTCCACCGCCCTTTAGAGAAGTGTATTCCAGATTCTAACCACTTGCTGAGGAATGGCCACTCCTGTTCCTATGTATAAAGGCAGATAAACACGGGATCAATTCCTGCCACACTCACAACCTTGCTAAATATAGCACCGTCATTCTGTTCTCGTGACACAAGCTCCAGAAGTGTCGTCCAGCTGTTGAGGTTAAAGCTCTGGTTATGTTCCCAACAATGTTACTGCCACAGCGTTTCCGTAGTGTAGTGGTTATCACGTTCGCCTAACACGCGAAAGGTCCCCGGTTCGAAACCGGGCGGAAACGTTATGCAAACGTGTTCAATTCATGATAAGATAAAATTAAATCATTCATATTAGTGGTTCAATGTTAACAGAGTGCAGTGTCTCACGATGCTGTTCCATTTGCTGATTTCTCTCTGCAGTTCTGTTCACACTCAAATTCTACACAGTGTCTCTCACTCCCTCCCGTTTCCAGCCCTGACGCTGGAGAAACCATATCTCAAAGCTGCACATTCCGTGCATTCAGGTCAGCTGTGAGAGATTATTAAAGGATCCAGCCACGCCACCACGCTTCACAACAGAAAATTAAAGCCACAAACAAACCCATCGACTAATCGCTCTTCCCCAGCTCCAGAGTGAGTGAGGGCGGAACAAGCCCTAACTTCCGCTCCCACACTCTCCAATCAGCCGCTGCCGGCGGAAAGCGGAGAATGCAGCATCAAACAGCGGTTTACCGCCCTTCACTGGGCTTCAAAATGCCACCGTTCGAGACAACGCTCCACCTGCTCCGAACAACAGCCTCACAAGATGCTTGATCTCAGCTTCCTGAGTTCGAGCCCCAGCTTGCACGAACACTTCTTCACTGGAAACACCATTAATTATCTGATTGCCACGTTTTGCATCATGAAAGTAATCCTAACCGATAATTATATAATCATAGAGGTTTACAGCATGGAAGGAGTCATTTAAGCCCATCGTATCTGCACCGGCCAACAAATGCCCAGTTTTAGGTGTGTACCCCTGCACCTTATTGCATTTCATGTGCACATCTAAGAACTGGTTAAATGTGGTGAGGGTTTCTGCCTGCACCACACTTTCAGGCAGTGAGTTTGAGACCCCCACAAACATCTGCATGCAGAATGTTCACTTCAAATCCCCTTTAACCCTTACACTAATTACTTTTAAATTATACAGCCTGGTTGTTGACCACTCCACTATGTGAAATAGACCCTTTTAATCAACAATATCTAGGCCCCTCCTATTTTTATACACCTCAATGCTGTCGCCCATCAGCCTCCTCTGTTCCAAGGAAAACAAACCCATCCTATTCAATCTGTCCTCATAGCAAAGTTGCTCCACTCCCGGCAACATCTACGTAAATCTCCTCTGTACCCTCTCCAGCGTATGCACGTTCTTCCTTCAATGCGGTGACCAGAACTGCACGCAGAACTCCAGCTGTGGCCTAACCAGAATTTAATACAGTTCTAGCATAACCCACTTGCTGTTCTGTTCCTTGCTTCTGCCAATAAATGCAACCATTCCATATGAATTCTTAATCAACTTTTCCAACTGGTCAGCTACCTTCAGGGATCTGTGGACAAGCAATCCCAGTTACCTTTTTTCCTCTACACTTCTCAATGTCATACCAGTTGATGTGTATTCCCTTTCCTTGTTAGCCCTCCACAAATGCGCGATCTCTCACATCTCTGGATTAAATTCAGTTTGCCACTGCTCTACCCCCTTATCAGTTGATTGATATCTTCCTGGAGTCTCCAGCTTTCTTCTTCATTATCAACCACACTGCCTATTTTAATAACACCTGAAAACTTCGTAATCATAACACCTATATTCAAGTTTAGATCATTGATAAATATCATAAAAAGCAATGGATCTGGCACTGAAAACTGTGGAACCACACTGGAAACATCCTTCCAGTCACAAAAACACCCATCAAACATTACCTTTTGCTTCCTGCCTCTGAGCCAAATTTGGATCCAATTTGCCACTTCGCCCTGAATCACATGGGCTTTTACTTAGAAAATGCATAATCATTAAATGTTATCCTGCCTTCATGGGAAAACATCATTAATTGACTGATGATCTTCATTTGCACAACTAAAGAAATGTTAACTGAAGGAGAATCCTTAATTGAATAACTTATCTGTGCTCTGCACTTTACCTCTGAATCCATAAACCATTTTGGACACTGTGCTTTAGAAGTCTGCTTCAAAATGTTCATTGCTGGTAACATGTATACGAGACGTTGGAAACAGTGAGATAGACTGCAGTGCAAGGGACTGGTTATTGTGAAACAGCAAAGAAAATATACATTCTGGAAGAATACCATCGAAAAGAAGTGTGGCCCTAACAGCCAAAAAGAAGATGAAGTGCTGAGCCCTTTTCAGCAAAAAATTCTTTTTCAAACATTTCTCTGACCGAATCTTCACAAAACAAAAATGATGCTTTTAAAGTCATTAAACCCGAATTTTCGTGCACCCGAATCTTCTGAATCAGATGCCTCTCGTTGTGCCGACTGAATCCATGTCCCTTTCAATATTCTGCTGACATGCACACTATTAAATGTGCCACTAACTTATAGAATCAAAGAATAAGGGAATGGATGCAGCCCGTCGAGCCCATGCCAACTCTCAACAAATCTCACGCCCCTGTCATTTACACACAGCTGTGCAATTTTTTTCATTTGGATACTTATCCAACTCCGTTTTGAAAGATAAGATTGAGTCTGACTCCACCGCCCTTTAGAGAAGTGTATTCCAGATTCTAACCACTTGCTGAGGAATGGCCACACCTGTTCCTATGTATAAAGGCAGAGAAACACGGGATCAATTCCTGCCACACTCACAACCTTGCCAAATGTAGCACCGTTGTTCGATTCTCGTGACACAAGCTCCAGAAGTGTAGTCCAGCTGTTGAGGTTAAAGCTCTGGTTATGTTCCCAACAATGTTAATGCAACAGCGTTTCCGTAGTGTAGTGGTTATCATGTTCGCCTAACACGCGAAAGGTCCCCGGTTCGAAACCGGGCGGAAACATTATGCAAACGTGTTCAATTAATGATCAGATAAAATTAAATCATTCACATTCGTGGTTCAATATTAACAGAGTGCAGTGTCTCACGATGCTGTTCCATTTGCTGATTTCTCTCTACAGTTCTGTTCACACTCAAATTCTACACAGTGTCTCTCACTCCCTCCCGTTTCCAGCCCTGATGCTGGAGAAACCATATCTCAAAGCTGCACATTCCGTGCATTCAGGTCAGCTGTGAGAGATTATTAAAGGATGCTGCCACGCCACCACGCTTCACAGCAGAAAATTAAAGCCACAAACAAACCCATCAACTAATCGCTCTTCCCCAGCTCCAGAGTGAGTGAGGGCGGGACAAGCCCTAACTTCCGCTCCCACACTCTCCAATCAGCCGCTGCCGGCGGAAAGCGGAGAATGCAGCATCAAACAGCGGTTTACCTCCCTTCACTGGGCTGCAAAATGCCACCGTTCGAGACAACGCTCCCCGTGCTCCGAACAGCAGCCTCATAAGATGCTTCATCTCAGCTTCCTGAGTTCGAGCCCCAGCTTGCATGAACACTTCTTCACTGGAAACACCATTAATTATCTGATTGCCACGTTTTGCATTATGAAAGTAATCCGAACCGATAATTATATAATCATAGAGGTTTACAGCATGGAAGGAGTCATTTAAGCCCATCGTATCTGCACCGGCCAACAAATGCCAAGTTTTAGGTGAGCACCCCTGCACCTTATTGCATTTCATGTGCACGTCTAAGAACTTGTTAAATGTGGTGAGGGTTTCTGCCTGCTTCAAAATGTTCATTGCTGGTAACATGTACATGGGAAGTTGGAAACAGTGAAATAGACTGTAGTGCAAGGGACTGATTATTGTGAAACAGCAAAGAAAATATACATTCTGGAAGAATACCATCCAAAAGAAGTGTGACCCGAACAGCCAAAAAGAAGATGAAGTGCTGAGTCCTTTTCAGCAAAAAATTCTTTTCCCAAACATTTCTCTGACCGAATCTTCACAAAACAAAAATGATGCTTTTAAAGTCATTAAACCCGAATTTTCGTGCAACCGAATCTTCTGAATCAGATGCCTCTCGTTGTGCCTACTGAATCCATGTCCCTTTCAATATTCTGCTGACATGCACACTATTAAATGTGCCACTAACGTATACAATCAAAGAATAACGGAATGGTTGCAGCCCGTCGAGCCCATGCCAACTCTCAACAAGTCTCACTCCCCTGTCATTTACCCACAGCTGTGCAATTTTTTGCATTCGGATACTTATCCAACTCCGTTTTAAAAGATAAGATTGAGTCTGACTCCACCGCCCTTTAGAGCAGTGTATTCCAGATTCTAACCACTTGCTGAGGAATGGCCACTCCTGTTCCTGTGTATAAAGGCAGAGAAACACGTGATCAATTCCTGCCACACTCACAACCTTGCTAAATATCGCACCGTTATTCTATTCTCGTGACACAAACTCCAGAAGTGTAGTCCAGCTGTTGAGGTTAAAGCTCTGGTTATGTTCCCAACAATGTTACTGCCGCAGCGTTTCCGTAGTGTAGTGGTTATCACGTTCGCCTCACACGCGAAAGGTCCCCGGTTCGAAACCGGGTGGAAACATTATGCAAAAGTGTTCAATTCATGATTCGATAAAATTAAATCATTCATATTGGTGGTTCAATATTAACAGAGTGCAGTGTCTCACGATGCTGTTCCATTTGATGATTTCTCTCCACAGTTCTGTTCACACTCAAATTCTACACAGTGTCTCTCACTCCCTCCCGTTTCCAGCCCTGACGCTGGAGAAACCATATCTCAAAGCTGCACATTCCGTGCATTCAGGTCAGCTGTGAGAGATTATTAAAGGATCCTGCCACGCCACCACGCTTCACAACAGAAAATTAAAGCCACAAACAAACCCATCGACTAATCGCTCTTCCTCAGCTCCAGAGTGAGTGAGGGCGGGACAAGCCCTAACTTCCGCTCCCACACTCTCCAATCAGCCGCTGCCGGCGGAAAGCGGAGAATGCAGCATCAAACAGCGGTTTACCGCACTTCACTGGGCTGCAAAATGCCACCGTTCCATACAACGCTCCCCGTGCTCCGAACAGCAGCCTCATAAGATGCTTCATCTCAGCTTCATGAGTTCGAGCCCCAGCTTGCACGAACACTTCTTCACTGGAAACAGCATTAATTATCTGATTGCCACGTTTTGCATCATGAAAGTAATCCTAACCGATAATTATATAATCATAGAGGTTTACAGCATGGAAGGAGTCATTTACGCCCATCGTATCTGCACCGGCCAACAAATGCCCAGTTTTAGGTGTGTTCCCCTGCACCTTATTGCATTTCATGTGCACATCTAAGAACTGGTTAAATGTGGTGAGGGTTTCTGCCTGCACCACACTTTCAGGCAGTGAGTTTGAGACCCCCACAAACATCTGCATGCAGAATGTTCACTTCAAATCCCCTTTAACCCTTACACTAATTACTTTTAAATTATGCAGCCTGGTTGTTGACCACTCCACTATGTGAAATAGACCCTTTTAATCAACAAAATCTAGGCCTCTCCTATTTTTATACACCTCAATGCGGTCGCCCATCAGCCTCCTCTTTCCAAGGAAAACAAACCCATCCTATCCAATCTGTCCTCATAGCAAAGTTGCTCCACTCCCGGCAACATCTACGTAAATCTCCTCTGTACCCTCTCCAGCGTATTCACGTTCTTCCTTCAATGCGGTGACCAGAACTGCACGCAGTACTCCAGCTGTGGCCTAACCAGAATTTTATACAGTTCTAGCACAACCCACTTGCTGTTCTGTTCCTTGCTTCTGCCAATAAATGCAACCATTCCATATGACTTCTTAATCAACTTTTCCAACTGGTCAGCTGCCTTCAGGGATCTCTGGACAAGCAATCCCAGTTCCCTTTGTTCCTCTACACTTCTCAATGTCATACCAGTTGATGTGTATTCCCTTTCCTTGTTAGCCCTCCACAAATGCGCGATCTCTCACATCTCTGGATTAAATTCAATTTGCCACTGCTCTACCCCCTTATCAGTTGATTGATATCTTCCTGGAGTCTCCAGCTTTCTTCTTCATTATCAACCACACTGCCTATTTTAATAACACCTGAAAACTTCGTAATCATAACACCTATAATCAAGTTTAGATCATTGATAACTACCAAAAAAAGCAATGGATCTGGCACTGAAAACTGTGGAACCCCACTGGAAACATCCTTCCAGTCACAAAAACACCCATCAAACATTACCTTTTGCTTCCTGCCTCTGAGCCAAATTTGGATCCAATTTGCCACTTCGCCCTGAATCACATGGGCTTTTACTTAGAAAATGCATAATCATTAAATGTTATCCTGCCTTCATGGGAAAACATCATTAATTGACTGATGATCTTCATTTGCACAACTAAAGAAATGTTAACTGAAGGAGAATCCTTAATTGAATAACTTATCTGTGCTCTGCACTTTACCTCTGAATCCATAAACCATTTTGGACACTGTGCTTTAGAAGTCTGCTTCAAAATGTTCATTGCTGGTAACATGTATACGAGACGTTGGAAACAGTGAGATAGACTGCAGTGCAAGGGACTGGTTATTGTGAAACAGCAAAGAAAATATACATTCTGGAAGAATACCATCGAAAAGAAGTGTGGCCCTAACAGCCAAAAAGAAGATGAAGTGCTGAGCCCTTTTCAGCAAAAAATTATTTTTCAAACATTTCTCTGACCGAATCTTCACAAAAGAAAAATGATGCTTTTAAAGTCATTAAACCCGAATTTTCATGCACCGGAATCTTCTGAATCAGATGCCTCTCGTTGTGCCGACTGAATCCATGTCCCTTTCAATATTCTGCTGACATGCACACTATTAAATGTGCCACTAACTTATAGAATCAAAGCATAAGGGAATGGATGCAGCCCGTCGAGCCCATGCCAACTCTCAACAAGTCTCACTCCCCTGTCTTTTACCCACAGCTGTGCAATTTTTTTCATTCGGATACTTATCCAACTCCGTTTTGAAAGATAAGATTGAGTCTGACTCCACCGCCCTTTAGAGAAGTGTATTCCAGATTCTAACCACTTGCTGAGGAATGGCCACTCCTGTTCCTATGTATAAAGGCAGAGAAACACGGGATCAATTCCTGCCACACTCACAACCTTGCTAAATATAGCACCGTCATTCTATTCTCGTGACACATGCTCCAGAAGTGTCGTCCAGCTGTTGAGGTTAAAGCTCTGGTTATGTTCCCAACAATCTTAATGCCACAGCGTTTCCGTAGTGTAGTGGTTATCACGTTCGCCTAACACGCGAAAAGTCCCCGGTTCGAAACCGGGCGGAAACATTATGCAAACGTGTTCAATTAATGAGAAGATAAAATTAAATCATTCATATTAGTTGTTCAATGTTAACAGAGTGCAGTGTCTCACGATGCTGTTCCATTTGCTGATTTCTCTCTACAGTTCTGTTCACACTCAAATTCTACACAGTGTCTCTCACTCCCTCCCGTTTCCAGTCCTGACGCTGGAGAAACCATATCTCAAAGCTGCACATTCCGTGCATTCAGGTCAGCTGTGAGAGATTATTAAAGGATCCTGCCACGCCACCACGCTTCACAACAGAAAATTAAAGCCACAAACAAACCCATCGACTAATCGCTCTTCCTCAGCTCCAGAGTGAGTGAGGGCGGGACAAGCCCTAACTTCCGCTCCCACACTCTCCAATCAGCCGCTGCCGGCGGAAAGCGGAGAATGCAGCATCAAACAGCGGTTTACCGCCCTTCACTGGGCTGCAAAATGCCACCGTTCCAGACAACGCTCCCCGTGCTCCGAACAGCAGCCTCATAAGATGCTTCATCTCAGCTTCCTGAGTTCGAGCCCCAGCTTGCACGAACACTTCTTCACTGGAAACAGCATTAATTATCTGATTGCCACGTTTTACATCATGAAAGTAATCCTAACCGATAATTATATAATCATCGAGGTTTACAGCATGGAATGAGTCATTTACGCCCATCGTATCTGCACCGGCCAACAAATGCCCAGTTTTAGGTGTGTACCCCTGCACCTTAATGCATTTCATGTGCACATCTAAGAACTGGTTAAATGTGGTGAGGGTTTCTGCCTGCACCACACTTTCAGGCAGTGAGTTTGAGACCTCCACAAACATCTGCATGCAGAATTTTCACTTCAAATCCCCTTTAAACCTTACACTAATTACTTTTAAATTATGCAGCCTGGTTGTTGACCACTCCACTATGTGAAATAGACCCTTTTAATCAACAATATCTAGGCCTCTCCTATTTTTATACACCTCAATGCGGTCGCCCATCAGCCTCCTCTGTTCCAAGGAAAATAAACCCATCCTATCCAATCTGTCCTCATAGCAAAGTTGCTCCACTCCCGGCAACATCTACGTAAATCTCCTCTGTACCCTCTCCAGCGTATTCACGTTCTTCCTTCAATGCGGTGACCAGAACTGCACGCAGTACTCCAGCTGTGGCCTAACCAGAATTTTATACAGTTCTAGCACAACCCACTTGCTGTTCTGTTCCTTGCTTCTGCCAATAAATGCAACCATTCCATATGACTTCTTAATCAACTTTTCCAACTGGTCAGCTACCTTCAGGGATCTGTGGACAAGCAATCCCAGTTACCTTTGTTCCTCTACACTTCTCAATGTCATACCAGTTGATGTGTATTCCCTTTCCTTGTTAGCCCTCCACAAATGCGCGATCTCTCACATCTCTGGTTTAAATATCAATTTGCCACTGCTCTACCCCCTTATCAGTTGATTGATATCTTCCTGGAGTCTCCAGCTTTCTTCTTCATTATCAACCACACTGCCTATTTTAATAACACCTGAAAACTTCGAAATCATAACACTTATATTCAAGTTGAGATCATTGATAAATACCATAAAAAGCAATGGATCTGGCACTGAAAACTGTGGAACCCCACTGGAAACATGCTTCCAGTCACAAAAACACCCATCAAACATTACCCTTTGCTTCCTGCCTGTGAGCCAAATTTGGATCCAATTTGCCACTTCTCCCTGAATCACATGGGCTTTTACTTAGAAAATGCATAATCATTAAATGTTATCCTGCCTTCATGGGAAAACATCATTAATTGACTGATGATCTTCATTTGCACAACTAAAGAAATGTTAACTGAAGGAGAGTCCTTAATTGAATAACTTATCTGTGCTCTGTACTTTAGCTCTGAATCCATAAACCATTTTGGACACTGTGCTTTAGAAGTCTGCTTCAAAATGTTCATTGCTGGTAACATGTATATGAGACGTTGGTCACAGTGAGATAGACTGTAGTGCAAGGGACTGGTTATTGTGAAACAGCAAAGAAAATATACATTCTGGAAGAATACCATCGAAAAGAAGTGTGGCCCTAACAGCCAAAAAGAAGATGAAGTGCTGAGCCCTTTTCAGCAAAAAATTCTTTTTCAAACATTTCTCTGACCGAATCTTCACAAAAGAAAAATGATGCTTTTAAAGTCATTAAACCCGAATTTTCATGCACCGGAATCTTCTGAATCAGATGCCTCTCGTTGTGCCGACTGAATCCATGTCCCTTTCAATATTCTGCTGACATGCACACTATTAAATGTGCCACTAACTTATAGAATCAATGAATAAGGGAATGGATGCAGCCCGTCGAGCCCATGCCAACTCTCAACAAGTCTCACTCCCCTGTCATTTACCCACAGCTGTGCAATTTTTTTCATTCGGATACTTATCCAACTCCGTTTTGAAAGATAAGATTGAGTCTGACTCCACCGCCCTTTAGAGAAGTGTATTCCAGATTCTAACCACTTGCTGAGGAATGGCCACTCCTGTTCCTATGTATAAAGGCAGAGAAACACGGGATCAATTCCTGCCACACTCACAACCTTGCTAAATATAGCACCGTTATTCTATTCTCGTGACACAAGCTCCAGAAGTGTAGTCCAGCTGTTGAGGTTAAAGCTCTGGTTATGTTCCCAACAATGTTACTGCCACAGCGTTTCCGTAGTGTAGTGGTTATCACGTTCGCCTAACACGCGAAAGGTCCCCGGTTCGAAACCGGGCGGAAACATTTTGCAAACGTGTTCAATTAATGATAAGATAAAATTAAATCATTCACATTAGTGGTTCAATGTTAACAGAGTGCAGTGTCTCACGATGCTGTTCCATTTGCTGATTTCTCTCTACAGTTCTGTTCACACTCAAATTCTACACAGTGTCTCTCACTCCCTCCCGTTTCCAGCCCTGACGCTGGAGAAACCATATCTCAAAGCTGCACATTCCGTACATTCAGGTCAGCTGTGAGAGATTATGAAAGCATCCTGCCACGCCACCACGCTTCACAACAGAAAATTAAAGCCACAAACAAACCCATCGACTAATCGCTCTTCCCCAGCTCCAGCGTGAGTGAGGGCGGGAAAAGCCCTACCTTCCGCTCCCACACTCTCCAATCAGCCGCTGCCGGCGGAAAGCGGAGAATGCAGCATCAAACAGCGGTTTACCGCTCTTCACTGGGCTGCAAAATGCCAGCGTTCGAGAGAACGCTCCCCGTACACCGAACAGCAGCCTCATAAGATGCTTCATCTCAGCTTCCTGAGTTCGAGACCCAGCTTGCACGAACACTTCTTCACTGGAAACACCATTAATTATCTGATTGCCACGTTTTGCATCATGAAAGTAATCCTAACCGATAATTATATAATCATAGAGGTTTACAGCATGGAAGGAGTCATTTAAGCCTATCGTATCTGCACCAGCCAACAAATGCCCAGTTTTAGGTGTGTACCCCTGCACCTTATTGCATTTCATGTGCACATCTCAGAACTGGTTAAATGTGGTGAGGGTTTCTGCCTGCACCACACTTTCAGGCAGTGAGTTTGAGACCCCCACAAACATCTGCATGCAGAATGTTCACTTCAAATCCCCTTTAACCCTTACACTAATTACTTTTAAATTATGCAGCCTGGTTGTTGACCACTCCACTATGTGAAATAGACCCTTTTAATCAACAATATCTAGGCCCCTCCTATTTTTATACACCTCAATGCGGTCGCCCATCAGCCTCCTCTGTTCCAAGGAAAACAAACCCATCCTATCCAATCTGTCCTCATAGCAAAGTTGCTCCACTCCCGGCAACATCTACGTAAATCTCCTCTGTATCCTCTCCAGCGTATTCACGTTCTTCCATCAATGCGGTGACCAGAACTGCACGCAGTACTCCAGCTGTGGCCTAACCAGAATTTTATACAGTTCTAGCATAACCCACTTGCTTTTCTGTTCCTTGCTTCTGCCAATAAATGCAACCATTCCATATGAATTCTTCATCAACTTTTCCAACTGGCCAGCTACCTTCAGGGATCTGTGGACAAGCAATCCCAGTTACCTTTGTTTCTCTACACTTATCAATGTCATACCAGTTGATGTGTATTCCCTTTCCTTGTTAGCCCTCCACAAATGCGCGATCTCTCACATCTCTGGATTAAATTCAATTTGCCACTGCTCTACCCCCTTATCAGTTGATTGATATCTTCCTGGAGTCTCCAGCTTTCTTCTTCATTATCAACCACACTGCCTATTTTTATAACACCTGAAAACTTCGTAATCATAATACTTATATTCAAGTTTAGATCATTGATAAATACCATAAAAAGCAATGGATCTGGCACTGAAAACTGTGGAACCACACTGGAAACATCCTTCCAGTCACAAAAACACCCATCAAACATTACCCTTTGCTTCCTGCCTCTGAGCCAAATTTGGATCCAATTTGCCACTTCGCCCTGAATCACATGGGCTTTTACTTAGAAAATGCATAATCATTAAATGTTATACTGCCTTCATGGGAAAACATCATTAATTGACTGATGATCTTCATTTGCACAACTAAAGAAATGTTAACTGAAGGAGAATCCTTAATTGAATATATTATCTGTGCTCTGCACTTTACCTCTGAATCCATAAACCATTTTGGACACTGTGCTTTAGAAGTCTGCTTCAAAATGTTCATTGCTGGTAACATGTATACGAGACGTTGGAAACAGTGAGATAGACTGCAGTGCAAGGGACTGGTTATTGTGAAACAGCAAAGAAAATATACATTCTGGAAGAATACCATCGAAAAGAAGTGTGGCCCTAACAGCCAAAAAGAAGATGAAGTGCTGAGCCCTTTTCAGCAAAAAATTATTTTTCAAACATTTCTCTGACCGAATCTTCACAAAAGAAAAATGATGCTTTTAAAGTCATTAAACCCGAATTTTCATGCACCGGAATCTTCTGAATCAGATGCCTCTCGTTGTGCCGACTGAATCCATGTCCCTTTCAATATTCTGCTGACATGCACACTATTAAATGTGCCACTAACTTATAGAATCAAAGCATAAGGGAATGGATGCAGCCCGTCGAGCCCATGCCAACTCTCAACAAGTCTCACTCCCCTGTCTTTTACCCACAGCTGTGCAATTTTTTTCATTCGGATACTTATCCAACTCCGTTTTGAAAGATAAGATTGAGTCTGACTCCACCGCCCTTTAGAGAAGTGTATTCCAGATTCTAACCACTTGCTGAGGAATGGCCACTCCTGTTCCTATGTATAAAGGCAGAGAAACACGGGATCAATTCCTGCCACACTCACAACCTTGCTAAATATAGCACCGTCATTCTATTCTCGTGACACAAGCTCCAGAAGTGTCGTCCAGCTGTTGAGGTTAAAGCTCTGGTTATGTTCCCAACAATCTTAATGCCACAGCGTTTCCGTAGTGTAGTGGTTATCACGTTCGCCTAACACGCGAAAAGTCCCCGGTTCGAAACCGGGCGGAAACATTATGCAAACGTGTTCAATTAATGAGAAGATAAAATTAAATCATTCATATTAGTTGTTCAATGTTAACAGAGTGCAGTGTCTCACGATGCTGTTCCATTTGCTGATTTCTCTCTACAGTTCTGTTCACACTCAAATTCTACACAGTGTCTCTCACTCCCTCCCGTTTCCAGTCCTGACGCTGGAGAAACCATATCTCAAAGCTGCACATTCCGTGCATTCAGGTCAGCTGTGAGAGATTATTAAAGGATCCTGCCACGCCACCACGCTTCACAACAGAAAATTAAAGCCACAAACAAACCCATCGACTAATCGCTCTTCCTCAGCTCCAGAGTGAGTGAGGGCGGGACAAGCCCTAACTTCCGCTCCCACACTCTCCAATCAGCCGCTGCCGGCGGAAAGCGGAGAATGCAGCATCAAACAGCGGTTTACCGCCCTTCACTGGGCTGCAAAATGCCACCGTTCCAGACAACGCTCCCCGTGCTCCGAACAGCAGCCTCATAAGATGCTTCATCTCAGCTTCCTGAGTTCGAGCCCCAGCTTGCACGAACACTTCTTCACTGGAAACAGCATTAATTATCTGATTGCCACGTTTTGCATCATGAAAGTAATCCTAACCGATAATTATATAATCATCGAGGTTTACAGCATGGAATGAGTCATTTACGCCCATCGTATCTGCACCGGCCAACAAATGCCCAGTTTTAGGTGTGTACCCCTGCACCTTAATGCATTTCATGTGCACATCTAAGAACTGGTTAAATGTGGTGAGGGTTTCTGCCTGCACCACACTTTCAGGCAGTGTGTTTGAGACCTCCACAAACATCTGCATGCAGAATGTTCACTTCAAATCCCCTTTAAACCTTACACTAATTACTTTTAAATTATGCAGCCTGGTTGTTGACCACTCCACTATGTGAAATAGACCCTTTTAATCAACAATATCTAGGCCTCTCCTATTTTTATACACCTCAATGCGGTCGCCCATCAGCCTCCTCTGTTCCAAGGAAAATAAACCCATCCTATCCAATCTGTCCTCATAGCAAAGTTGCTCCACTCCCGGCAACATCTACGTAAATCTCCTCTGTACCCTCTCCAGCGTATTCACGTTCTTCCTTCAATGCGGTGACCAGAACTGCACGCAGTACTCCAGCTGTGGCCTAACCAGAATTTTATACAGTTCTAGCACAACCCACTTGCTGTTCTGTTCCTTGCTTCTGCCAATAAATGCAACCATTCCATATGACTTCTTAATCAACTTTTCCAACTGGTCAGCTACCTTCAGGGATCTGTGGACAAGCAATCCCAGTTACCTTTGTTCCTCTACACTTCTCAATGTCATACCAGTTGATGTGTATTCCCTTTCCTTGTTAGCCCTCCACAAATGCGCGATCTCTCACATCTCTGGTTTAAATATCAATTTGCCACTGCTCTACCCCCTTATCAGTTGATTGATATCTTCCTGGAGTCTCCAGCTTTCTTCTTCATTATCAACCACACTGCCTATTTTAATAACACCTGAAAACTTCGAAATCATAACACTTATATTCAAGTTGAGATCATTGATAAATACCATAAAAAGCAATGGATCTGGCACTGAAAACTGTGGAACCCCACTGGAAACATGCTTCCAGTCACAAAAACACCCATCAAACATTACCCTTTGCTTCCTGCCTGTGAGCCAAATTTGGATCCAATTTGCCACTTCTCCCTGAATCACATGGGCTTTTACTTAGAAAATGCATAATCATTAAATGTTATCCTGCCTTCATGGGAAAACATCATTAATTGACTGATGATCTTCATTTGCACAACTAAAGAAATGTTAACTGAAGGAGAGTCCTTAATTGAATAACTTATCTGTGCTCTGTACTTTAGCTCTGAATCCATAAACCATTTTGGACACTGTGCTTTAGAAGTCTGCTTCAAAATGTTCATTGCTGGTAACATGTATATGAGACGTTGGTCACAGTGAGATAGACTGTAGTGCAAGGGACTGGTTATTGTGAAACAGCAAAGAAAATATACATTCTGGAAGAATACCATCGAAAAGAAGTGTGGCCCTAACAGCCAAAAAGAAGATGAAGTGCTGAGCCCTTTTCAGCAAAAAATTCTTTTTCAAACATTTCTCTGACCGAATCTTCACAAAAGAAAAATGATGCTTTTAAAGTCATTAAACCCGAATTTTCATGCACCGGAATCTTCTGAATCAGATGCCTCTCGTTGTGCCGACTGAATCCATGTCCCTTTCAATATTCTGCTGACATGCACACTATTAAATGTGCCACTAACTTATAGAATCAATGAATAAGGGAATGGATGCAGCCCGTCGAGCCCATGCCAACTCTCAACAAGTCTCACTCCCCTGTCATTTACCCACAGCTGTGCAATTTTTTTCATTCGGATACTTATCCAACTCCGTTTTGAAAGATAAGATTGAGTCTGACTCCACCGCCCTTTAGAGAAGTGTATTCCAGATTCTAACCACTTGCTGAGGAATGGCCACTCCTGTTCCTATGTATAAAGGCAGAGAAACACGGGATCAATTCCTGCCACACTCACAACCTTGCTAAATATAGCACCGTTATTCTATTCTCGTGACACAAGCTCCAGAAGTGTAGTCCAGCTGTTGAGGTTAAAGCTCTGGTTATGTTCCCAACAATGTTACTGCCACAGCGTTTCCGTAGTGTAGTGGTTATCACGTTCGCCTAACCCGCGAAAGGTCCCCGGTTCGAAACCGGGCGGAAACATTTTGCAAACGTGTTCAATTAATGATAAGATAAAATTAAATCATTCACATTAGTGGTTCAATGTTAACAGAGTGCAGTGTCTCACGATGCTGTTCCATTTGCTGATTTCTCTCTACAGTTCTGTTCACACTCAAATTCTACACAGTGTCTCTCACTCCCTCCCGTTTCCAGCCCTGACGCTGGAGAAACCATATCTCAAAGCTGCACATTCCGTACATTCAGGTCAGCTGTGAGAGATTATGAAAGCATCCTGCCACGCCACCACGCTTCACAACAGAAAATTAAAGCCACAAACAAACCCATCGACTAATCGCTCTTCCCCAGCTCCAGCGTGAGTGAGGGCGGGAAAAGCCCTAACTTCCGCTCCCACACTCTCCAATCAGCCGCTGCCGGCGGAAAGCGGAGAATGCAGCATCAAACAGCGGTTTACCGCTCTTCACTGGGCTGCAAAATGCCAGCGTTCGAGAGAACGCTCCCCGTACACCGAACAGCAGCCTCATAAGATGCTTCATCTCAGCTTCCTGAGTTCGAGACCCAGCTTGCACGAACACTTCTTCACTGGAAACACCATTAATTATCTGATTGCCACGTTTTGCATCATGAAAGTAATCCTAACCGATAATTATATAATCATAGAGGTTTACAGCATGGAAGGAGTCATTTAAGCCTATCGTATCTGCACCAGCCAACAAATGCCCAGTTTTAGGTGTGTACCCCTGCACCTTATTGCATTTCATGTGCACATCTCAGAACTGGTTAAATGTGGTGAGGGTTTCTGCCTGCACCACACTTTCAGGCAGTGAGTTTGAGACCCCCACAAACATCTGCATGCAGAATGTTCACTTCAAATCCCCTTTAACCCTTACACTAATTACTTTTAAATTATGCAGCCTGGTTGTTGACCACTCCACTATGTGAAATAGACCCTTTTAATCAACAATATCTAGGCCCCTCCTATTTTTATACACCTCAATGCGGTCGCCCATCAGCCTCCTCTGTTCCAAGGAAAACAAACCCATCCTATCCAATCTGTCCTCATAGCAAAGTTGCTCCACTCCCGGCAACATCTACGTAAATCTCCTCTGTACCCTCTCCAGCGTATTCACGTTCTTCCATCAATGCGGTGACCAGAACTGCACGCAGTACTCCAGCTGTGGCCTAACCAGAATTTTATACAGTTCTAGCATAACCCACTTGCTTTTCTGTTCCTTTCTTCTGCCAATAAATGCAACCATTCCATATGAATTCTTCATCAACTTTTCCAACTGGCCAGCTACCTTCAGGGATCTGTGGACAAGCAATCCCAGTTACCTTTGTTTCTCTACACTTATCAATGTCATACCAGTTGATGTGTATTCCCTTTCCTTGTTAGCCCTCCACAAATGCGCGATCTCTCACATCTCTGGATTAAATTCAATTTGCCACTGCTCTACCCCCTTATCAGTTGATTGATATCTTCCTGGAGTCTCCAGCTTTCTTCTTCATTATCAACCACACTGCCTATTTTTATAACACCTGAAAACTTCGTAATCATAATACTTATATTCAAGTTTAGATCATTGATAAATACCATAAAAAGCAATGGATCTGGCACTGAAAACTGTGGAACCACACTGGAAACATCCTTCCAGTCACAAAAACACCCATCAAACATTACCCTTTGCTTCCTGCCTCTGAGCCAAATTTGGATCCAATTTGCCACTTCGCCCTGAATCACATGGGCTTTTACTTAGAAAATGCATAATCATTAAATGTTATACTGCCTTCATGGGAAAACATCATTAATTGACTGATGATCTTCATTTGCACAACTAAAGAAATGTTAACTGAAGGAGAATCCTTAATTGAATAACTTATCTGTGCTCTGCACTTTACCTCTGAATCCATAAACCATTTTGGACACTGTGCTTTAGAAGTCTGCTTCAAAATGTTCATTGCTGGTAACATGTACATGAGACGTTGGAAACAGTGAGATAGACTGCAGTGCAAGGGACTGGTTATTGTGAAACAGCAAAGAAAATATACATTCTGGAAGAATACCATCGAAAAGAAGTGTGGCCCTAACAGCCAAAAAGAAGATGAAGTGCTGAGCCCTTTTCAGCAAAAAATTCTTTTTCAAACATTTCTCTGACCGAATCTTCACAAAAGAAAAATGATGCTTTTAAAGTCATTAAACCCGAACTTTCGTGCACCCGAATCTTCTGAATCAGATGCCTCTCGTTGTGCCGACTGAATCCATGTCCCTTTCAATATTCTGCTGACATGCACACTATTAAATGTGCCACTAACTTATAGAATCAAAGAATAAGGGAATGGATGCAGCCCGTCGAGCCCATGCCAACTCTCAACAAATCTCACGCCCCTGTCATTTACACACAGCTGTGCATTTTGTTTCATTCGGATACTTATCCAACTCCGTTTTGAAAGATAAGATTGAGTCTGACTCCACCGCCCTTCAGAGAAGTGTATTCCAGATTCTAACCACTTGCTGAGGAATGGCCACTCCTGTTCCTATGTATAAAGGCAGAGAAACACGGGATCAATTCCTGCCACACTCACAACCTTGCTAAATGTAGCACCGTTGTTCGATTCTCGTGACACAAGCTCCAGAAGTGTAGTCCAGCTGTTGAGGTTAAAGCTCTGGTTATGTTCCCAACAATATTAATGCAACAGCGTTTCCGTAGTGTAGTGGTTATCATGTTCGCCTAACACGCGAAAGGTCCCCGGTTCGAAACCGGGCGGAAACATTATGCAAACGTGTTCAATTAATGATTAGATAAAATTAAATCATTCATATTCGTGGTTCAATATTAACAGAGTGCAGTGTCTCACGATGCTGTTCCATTTGCTGATTTCTCTCTACAGTTCTGTTCACACTCAAATTCTACACAGTGTCTCTCACTCCCTCCCGTTTCCAGCCCTGACGCTGGAGAAACCATATCTCAAAGCTGCACATTCCGTGCATTCAGGTCAGCTGTGAGAGATTATTAAAGGATGCTGCCACGCCACCACGCTTCACAGCAGAAAATTAAAGCCACAAACAAACCCATCGACTAATCGCTCTTCCCCAGCTCCAGAGTGAGTGAGGGCGGGACAAGCCCTAACTTCCGCTCCCACACTCTCCAATCAGCCGCTGCCGGCGGAAAGCGGAGAATGCAGCATCAAACAGCGGTTTACCGCCCTTCACTGGGCTGCAAAATGCCACCGTTCGAGACAACGCTCCCCGTGCTCCGAACAGCAGCCTCATAAGATGCTTCATCTCAGCTTCCTGAGTTCGAGCCCCAGCTTGCATGAACACTTCTTCACTGGAAACACCATTAATTATCTGATTGCCACGTTTTGCATTATGAAAGTAATCCTAACCGATAATTATATAATCATAGAGGTTTACAGCATGGAAGGAGTCATTTAAGCCCATCGTATCTGCACCGGCCAACAAATGCCAAGTTTTAGGTGAGCAGCCCTGCACCTTATTGCATTTCATGTGCACGTCTAAGAACTTGTTAAATGTGGTGAGGGTTTCTGCCTGCTTCAAAATGTTCATTGCTGGTAACATGTACATGGGAAGTTGGAAACAGTGAAATAGACTGTAGTGCAAGGGACTGATTATTGTGAAACAGCAAAGAAAATATACATTCTGGAAGAATACCATCCAAAAGAAGTGTGACCCGAACAGCCAAAAAGAAGATGAAGTGCTGAGTCCTTTTCAGCAAAAAATTCTTTTCCCAAACATTTCTCTGACCGAATCTTCACAAAACAAAAATGATGCTTTTAAAGTCATTAAACCCGAATTTTCGTGCAACCGAATCTTCTGAATCAGATGCCTCTCGTTGTGCCTACTGAATCCATGTCCCTTTCAATATTCTGCTGACATGCACACTATTAAATGTGCCACTAACGTATACAATCAAAGAATAACGGAATGGTTGCAGCCCGTCGAGCCCATGCCAACTCTCAACAAGTCTCACTCCCCTGTCATTTACCCACAGCTGTGCAATTTTTTGCATTCGGATACTTATCCAACTCCGTTTTAAAAGATAAGATTGAGTCTGACTCCAGCGCCCTTTAGAGCAGTGTATTCCAGATTCTAACCACTTGCTGAGGAATGGCCACTCCTGTTCCTATGTATAAAGGCAGAGAAACACGTGATCAATTCCTGCCACACTCACAACCTTGCTAAATATCGCACCGTTATTCTATTGTCGTGACACAAACTCCAGAAGTGTAGTCCAGCTGTTGAGGTTAAAGCTCTGGTTATGTTCCCAACAATGTTACTGCCGCAGCGTTTCCGTAGTGTAGTGGTTATCACGTTCGCCTCACGCGCGAAAGGTCCCCGGTTCGAAACCGGGTGGAAACATTATGCAAAAGTGTTCAATTAATGATTCGATAAAATTAAATCATTCATATTGGTGGTTCAATATTAACAGAGTGCAGTGTCTCACGATGCTGTTCCATTTGATGATTTCTCTCCACAGTTCTGTTCACACTCAAATTCTACACAGTGTCTCTCACTCCCTCCCGTTTCCAGCCCTGACGCTGGAGAAACCATATCTCAAAGCTGCACATTCCGTGCATTCAGGTCAGCTGTGAGAGATTATTAAAGGATCCTGCCACGCCACCACGCTTCACACCAGAAAATTAAAGCCACAAACAAACCCATCGACTAATCGCTCTTCCCCAGCTCCAGAGTGAGTGAGGGCGGGACAAGCCCTAACTTCCGCTCCCACACTCTCCAATCAGCCGCTGCCGGCGGAAAGCGGAGAATGCAGCATCAAACAGCGGTTTACCGCCCTTCACTGGGCTGCAAAATGCCACCGTTTGAGACAACGCTACCCGGACACCGAACAGCAGCCTCATAAGATGCTTCATCTCAGCTACCTGAGTTCGAGCCCCAGCTTGCACGAACACTTCTTCACTGGAAACACCATTAATTATCTGATTGCCACGTTTTGCATTATGAAAGTAATCCTAACCGATAATTATATAATCATAGAGGTTTACAGCATGGAAGGAGTCATTTACGCCCATCGTATCTGCACCGGCCAACACATGCCCAGTTTTAGGTGTGTACCCCTGCACCTTATTGCATTTCATGTGCACATCGAAGAACTTGTTAAATGTGGTGAGGGTTTCTGCCTGCACCACACTTTCAGGCAGTGAGTTTGAGACCCCCACAAACATCTGCATGCAGAATGTTCACTTCAAATCCCCTTTAACCCTGACACTAATTACTTTTAAATTATGCAGCCTGGTTGTTGACCACTCCACTATGTGAAATAGACCCTTTTAATCAACAATATCTAGGCCCCTCCTATTTTATACACCTCAATGCTGTCGCCCATCAGCCTCCTCTGTTCCAAGGAAAACAAACCCATCCTATCCAATCTGTCCTCATAGCATAGTTGCTCCACTCCCGGCAACATCTACGTAAATCTCCTCTGTACCCTCTCCAGCGTATTCACGTTCTTCCATCAATGCGGTGAACAGAACTGCACGCAGTACTCCAGCTGTGGCCGAACCAGAATTTTATACAGTTCTAGCATAACCCACTTGCTGTTCTGTTCCTTGCTTCTGCCAATAAATGCAACCATTCCATATGACTTCTTAACCAACTTTTCCAACTCGCCAGCTACCTTCAGGGATCTGTGGACAAGCAATCCCAGTTGCCTTTGTTCCTCTACACTTCTCAATGTCATACCAGTTGATGTGTATTCTCTTTCCTTGTTAGCCCTCCACAAATGCGCGATCTCTCACATCTCTGGATTAAATTCCATTTGCCACTGCTCTACCCCCTTATCAGTTGATTGATATCTTCCTGGAGTCTCCAGCTTTCTTCTTCATTATCAACCACACTGCCTATTTTAATAACACCTGAAAACCTCGTAATCATAACACCGATATTCAAGTTTAGATCATTGATAAATACCATAAAAAGCAATGGATCTGGCACTGAAAACTGTGGAACCCCACTAGAAACATCCTTCCAGTCACAAAAACACCCATCAAACATTACCGTTTGCTTCCTGCCTCTGAGCCAAATTTGATCCAATTTGCCACTGCGCCCTGAATCACATGGGCTTTTACTTAGAAAATGCATAATCATTAAATGTTATCCTGCCTTCATGGGAAAACATCATTAATTGACTGATGATCTTCATTTGCACAACTAAAGAAATGTTAAATGAAGGAGAGTCCTTAATTGAATAACTTATCTGTGCTCTGCACTTTACCTCTGAATCCATAAACCATTTTGGACACTGTGCTTTAGAAGTCTGCTTCAAAATGTTCCTTGCTGGTAACATGTACATGGGACGTTGGAAACAGTGAGATAGACTGTAGTGCAAGGGACTGGTTATTGTAAAACAGCAAAAAAAAAATACATTCTGGAATAATAACATCGAAAAGAAGTGTGGCCCTAACAGCCAAAAAGAAGATGAAGTGCTGAGCCCTTTTCAGCAAAAAAATCTTTGCCCAAACATTTCTCTGACCGAATCTTCACAAAACAAAAATGATGCTTTTAAAGTCATTAAACCCGAATTTTCGTGCACCCGAATTTTCTGAATCAGATGCCTCTCGTTGTGCCGACTGAATTCATGTGTCTTTCAATATTCTGCTGACATGCACACTATTAAATGTGCCACTAACTTATAGAATCAAAGAATAAGGTAATGGTTGCAGCCCGTCGAGCCCATGCCAACTCTCAACAAGTCTCACTCCCCTGTCATTTTCCCACAGCTGTGCAATTTTTTTCATTCGGATACTTATCCAACTCCGTTTTGAAAGATAAGATTGAGTCTGACTCCACCGCCCTTTAGAGCAGTGTATTCCAGATTCTAAACACTTGCTGAGGAATGGCCACTCCTGTTCCTATGTATAAAAGCAGAGAAACACGGGATCAATTCCTGCCTCACTCACAACCTTGCGAAATACAGCACCGTCATTCGATTCTCGTGACACAAGCTCCAGAAGTGTAGTCCAGCTGTTGAGGTTAAAGCTCTGGTTATGTTCCCAACAACGTTACTGGCACAGCGTTTCCATAGTGTAGTAGTTATCATGTTCGCCTCACACGCGAAAGGTCCCCGTTTCGAAACCGGGCGGAAACATTATGCAAACGTGTTCAATTAATGATAAGATAAAATTAAATCATTCATATTGGTGGTTCAATATTAACAGAGTGCAGTGTCTCACGATGTTGTTCCATTTGCTGATTTCTCTCTGCAGTTCTGTCCACACTCAAATTCGACACAGTGTCTCTCACTCCCTCCCGTTTCCAGCCCTGACGCTGGAGAAACCATATCTCAAAGCTGCACATTCCGTGCATTCAGGTCAGCTGTGAGAGATTATTAAAGGATCCTGCCACGCCACCACGCTTCACAACAGAAAATTAAAGCGACAAGCAAACTCATCGACTCATCGCTCTTCCCCAGCTCCAGAGTGAGTGAGGGCGGGACAAGTCCTAACTTCCGCTCCCACACTCTCCAATCAGCCGCTGCCGGCGGAAAGCGGAGAATGCAGCATCAAACAGCGGTTTACCGCACTTCACTGGGCTGCAAAATGCCACCGTTCGAGACAACGCTCCCCGTACACCAAACAGCAGCCTCAAAAGATGCTTCATTTCAGCTTCCTGAGTTCGAGCCCCAGCTTGCACGAACACTTCTTCACTGGAAACACCATTAATTATCTGATTGCCACGTTTTGCGTCATGAAAGTAATCCTAACCGATAATTATATAATCATCGAGGTTTACAGCATGGAAGCAGTCATTTAAGCCCATCGTATCTGCACCGGCCAACAAATGCTCAGTTTTAGGTGTGTACCTCTGTACCTTATTGCATTTCATGTGCACATCTAAGAACTTGTTAAATGTGGTGAGGGTTTCTGCCTGCACCACACTTTCAGGCAGTGAGTTTGAGACCCCCACAAACATCTGCATGCAGAATGTTCACTTCAAATCCCCTTTAACCCTAACACTAATTACTTTTAAATTATGCAGCCTGGTTGTTGACCACTCCAATATGTGAAATAGACACTTTTAATCAACAATATCTAGGCCCCTCCTATTTTTATACACCTCAATGCTGTCGCCCATCAGCCTCCTCTGTTCCAAGGAAAACAAACCTATCCTATCCAATCTGTCCTCATAGCAAAGTTGCTCCACTCCCGGCAACATGTACGTAAATCTCCTCTGTACCCTCTCCAGCGTATTCACGTCCTTTCTTCAATGCGGTGACTAGAACTGCACGCAGTACTCCAGCTGTGGCCTAACCAGAATTTTATACAGTTCTAGCATAACCCACTTGCTGTTCTGTTCCTTGCTTCTGCCAATAAATGCAACCATTCCATATGACTTCTTAACCAACTTTTCCAACTGGCCAGCTACCTTCAGGGATGTGTGGACAAGCAATCCCAGTTACCTTTGTTCCTCTACACTTCTCAATGTCATACCAGTTGATGTGTATTCCCTTTCCTTGTTAGCCCTCCACAAATGCGCGATCTCTCACATCTCTGGATTAAATTCCATTTGCCACTGCTCTACCTCCTTATCAGTTGATTGATATATTCCTGGAGTCTCCAGCTTTCTTCTTCATTATCAACCACACTGCCTATTTTAATAACACCTGAAAACTTCGTAATCATAACACCTATATTCAAGTTTAGATCATTGATAAATACCATAAAAAGCAATGGATCTGGCACTGAAAACTGCGGAACCCCACTGGAAACATCCTTCCAGTCACAATAACACCGAAATTTGGATCTAATATGCCACTTCGCCCTGAATCACATGGGCTTTTACTTAGAAAATGCATAATCATTAAATGTTATCCTGCCTTCATGGGAAAACATCATTAATTGACTGATGATCTTCATTTGCACAACTAAAGAAATGTTAACTGAAGGAGAGTCCTTAATTGAATAACTTATCTGTGCTCTGCACTTTACCTCTGAAGCCATGAACCATTTTGGACACTGTGCTTTAGAAGTCTGCTTCAAAATGTTCATTGCTGGTAACATGTACATGAGACGTTGGAAACCGTGAGATAGACTGTAGTGCAAGGGACTGGTTATTGTGAAACAGCAAAGAAAATATACATTCTGGAAGAATACCATCGAAAAGAAGTGTGACCCAAGCAGCCAAAAAGAAGATGAAGTGCTGAGCCCTTTTCAGCAAAAAATTATTTTCCTCAACATTTCACTGACCGAATCTTCACAAAACAAAAATGATGCTTTTAAAGTCATTAAACCCGAATTGTCGTGCATCCGAATCTTCTGAATCAGATGCCTCTCGTTGTGCCGACTGAATCGATGTGCCTTTCAATATTCTGCTGACATGAACAGTATTAAATGTGCCACTAACTTATAGAATCAAAGAATAAGGGAATGGTTGCAGCCCGTCGAGTCCATGCCAACTCTCAACAAGTCTCACTCCCCTGTCATTTATCCACAGCTGTGCAATTTTTTTCATTCGGATACTTATCCAACTCCGTTTTGAAAGATACGATTGAGTCTTACTCCACCGCCCTTTCGAGCAGTGTATTCCAGATTCTAACCACTTGCTCAGGAATGGCCACTCCTGTTCCTATGTATAAAGGCAGAGAAACACGGGATCAATTCCTGCCTCACTCACAACCTTGAGAAATACAGCACCGTCATTCTATTCTCGTGACACAAGCTCCAGAAGTGTAGTCCAGCTGTTGAGGTTAAAGCTCTGGTTATGTTCCCAACAATGTTACTGGCACAGTGTTTCCGTAGTGTAGTGGTTATTACGTTCGCCTCACACGCGAAAGGTCCCGGGTTTGAAACCGGGCGGAAACATTATGCAAACGTGTTCAATTAATGATTAGATAAAATTAAATCATTCATATTAGTGCTTCAATATTAACAGAGTGCAGTGTCTCACGATGCTGGTCCATTTGCTGATTTCTCTCTGCAGTTCTGTTCACACTCAAATTCTACACAGTGTCTCTCACTCCCTCCCGTTTCCAGCCCTGACGCTGGAGAAACCATATCTCAAAGCTGCACATTCCGTGCATTCAGGTCAGCTGTGAGAGATTATTAAAGGATCCTGCCACGCCACCACGCTTCACAACAGACAAATAAAGCCACAAACAAACCCATCGACTAATCGCTCTTCCCCAGCTCCAGAGTGAGTGAGGGCGGGACAAGCCCTAACTTCCGCTCTCACACTCTCCAATCAGCCGCTGTCGGCGGAAAGCGGAGAATGCAGCATCAAACAGCGGTTTACCGCCCTTCACTGGGCTGCAAAATGCCACCGTTCGAGACAACGCTCCCCGTGCACCAAACAGCAGCCTCATAAGATGCTTCATCTCAGCTTCCTGAGTTCGAGCCCCAGCTTGCACGAACACTTCTTCACTGGAAACACCATTAATTATCTGATTGCCACGTTTTGCATCATGAAAGTAATCCTAACCGATAATTATATAATCATAGAGGTTTACAGCATGGAAGGAGTCATTTAAGCCCATCGTATCTGCACCGGCCAACAAATGTCCAGTTTTAGATGTGTCCCCCTGCACCTTATTGCATTTCATGTGCACATCTCAGAACTTGTTAAATGTGGTGAGGGTTTCTGCCTGCACCACACTTTCAGGCAGTGAGTTTGAGACCCCCACAAACATCTGCATGCAGAATGTTCACTTCAAATCCCCTTTAACCCTTACACTAATTACTTTTAAATTATGCAGCCTGGTTGTTGACCACTCCACTATGTGAAATAGACCCTTTTAATCAACAATATCTAGGCCCCTCCTATTTTTATACAACTCAATGCTGTCGCTCATCAGCCTCCTCTGTTCCAAGGAAAACAAACCCATCCTATCCTATCTGTCCTCATAGCAAAGTTGCTCCACTCCCGGCAACATCTACGTAAATCTCCTCTATACCCTCTCCAGCGTATTCACGTTCTTCCATCAATGCGGTGAACAGAACTGCACGCAGTACTCCAGCTGTGGCCTAACCAGAATTTTATACAGTTCTAGCATAACCCACTTGCTGTTCTGTTCCTTGCTTCTGCCAATAAATGCAACCATTCCATATGACTTCTTAACCAACTTTTCCAACTGGCCAGCTACCTTCAGGGATCTGTGGACAAGCAATCCGAGTTACCTTTGTTCCTCTACACTTCTCAATGTCATACCAGTTGATGTGTATTCCCTTTCCTTGTTAGCCCTCCACAAATGCGCGATCTCTCACATCTCTGGTTTAAATTCAATTTGCCACTGCTCTACCCCCTTATCAGTTGATTGATATCTTCCTGGAGTCTCCAGCTTTCTTCTTCATTATCAACCACACTGCCTATTTTAATAACACCTGAAAACTTCGTAATCATAACACTTATATTCAAGTTTAGATCATTGATAAATACCATAAAAAGCAATGGATCTGGCACTGAAAACTGTGGAACCCCACTGGAAACATCCTTCCAGTCACAAAAACACCCATCAAACTTTACCCTTTGCTTCCTGCCTGTGAGCCAAATTTGGATCCAATTTGCCACTGCGCCCTGAATCACATGGGCTTTTATTTAGAAAATGCATAATCATTAAATGTTATCCTGCCTTCATGGGAAAACATCATTAATTGACTGATGATCTTCATTTGCACAACTAAAGAAATGTTAACTGAAGGAGAGTCCTTAATTGAATAACTTATCTGTGCTCTGCACTTTAGCTCTGAATCCATAAACCATTTTGGACACTGTGCTTTAGAAGTCTGCTTCAAAATGTTCATTGCTGGTAACATGTACATGAGACGTTGGAAACAGTGAGATAGACTGTAGTGCAAGGGACTGGTTATTGTGAAACAGCAAAGAAAATATACATTCTGGAAGAATACCATCGAAAAGAAGTGTGGCCCTAACAGCCAAAAAGAAGATGAAGTGCTGAGCCCTTTTCAGCAAAAATTTATTTTTCAAATATTTCTCTGACCGAATCTTCATAAAAGAAAAATGATGCTTTTAAAGTCATTAAACCCGAATTTTCGTGCACCCGAATCTTCTGAATCAGGTGCCTCTCGTTGTGTCGACTGAATCCATGTCCCTTTCAATATTCTGCTGACATGCACACTATTAAATGTGCCACTAACTTATAGAATCAAAGAATAAGGGAATGGTTGCAGCCCGTCGAGCCCATGCCAACTCTCAACAAGTCTCACTCCCCTGTCATTTACACACAGCTGTGCAATTTTTTTCATTCGGATACTTATCCAACTCCATTTTGAAAGATAAGATTGAGTCTGACTCCACCGCCCTTTGGAGAAGTGTTTTCCAGATTCTAACCACTTGCTGAGGAATGGCCACTCCTGTTCCTATGTATAAACGCAGAGAAACACGGGATCAATTCCTGCCACACTCACAACCTTGCTAAATATAGCACCGTTATTCGATTCTCGTGACACAAGCTCCAGAAGTGTAGTCCAGCTGTTGAGGTTAAAGCTCTGGTTATGTTCCCAACAACATTACTGCCACAGCGTTTCCGTAGTGTAGTGGTTATCACGTTCGCCTAACACGCGAAAAGTCCCCGGTTCGAAACCGGGCGGAAACATTATGCAAACGTGTTCAATTAATGATAAGAAAAAATTAAATCATTCATATTAGTGGTTCAATGTTAACAGAGTGCAGTGTCTCACGATGCTGTTCCATTTGCTGATTTCTCTCTGCAGTTCTGTTCACACTCAAATTCTACACAGTGTCTCTCACTCCCTCCCGTTTCCAGCCCTGACGCTGGAAAAACCATATCTCAAAGCTGCACATTCCATGCATTCAGGTCAGCTGTGAGAGATTATTAAAGGATCCTGCCACGCCACCACGCTTCACAACAGAAAATTAAAGCCACAAACAAACCCATCGACTAATCGCTCTTCCCCAGCTCCAGAGTGAGTGAGGGCGGGACAAGCCCTAACTTCCGCTCCCACACTCTCCAATCAGCCGCTGCCGGCGGAAAGCGGAGAATGCAGCATGAAACAGCGGTTTACCGCCCTTCACTGGGCTGCAAAATGCCACCGTTCGAGACAACGCTCCCCGTACACCGAACAGCAGACTCAGAAAATGCTTCATCTCAGCTTCCTCAGTTGGAGCCCCAGCTTGCACGAACACTTCTTCACTGGAAACACCATTAATTATCTGATTGCCACGTTTTGCATCATGAAAGTAATCCTAAGCGATAATTATACAATCATAGAGGTTTACAGCATGGAAGGAGTCATTTAAGCCCATCGTATCTGCACCGGCCAACAAATGCCCAGTTTCAGGAGTGTACCCCTGCATCTTATTGCATTTCATGTGCACATCTCAGAACTTGTTAACTGTGCTGAGGGATTCTGCCTGCACCACACTTTCAGGCAGTGAGTTTGAGACCCCCACAAACATCTGCATGCAGAATGTTCACTTGAAATCCCCTTTAACCCTTACACTAATTACTTTTAAATTACGAAGCCTGGTTGTTGACCACTCCACTATGTGAAATAGACCCTTTTAATGAACAATATCTAGGCCCCTCCTATTTTTATACACCTCATGCTGTCGCCCATCAGCCTCCTCTGTTCCAAGGAAAACAAACCCATCCTATCCAATCTGTCCTCATAGCAAAGTTGCTCCACTCCCGACAACATCTACGTAAATCTCCTCTGTACCCTCTCCAGCGTATTCACGTCCTTCCTTCAATGCGGTGACTAGAACTGCACGCAGTACTCCAGCTGTGGCTTAACCAGAATTTTATACAGTTCGAGCATAACCCACTTGCTGTTCTGTTCCTTGCTTCTGCCAATAAATGCAACCATTCAATATGACTGCTTAACCAACTTTTCCAACTGGCCAGCTACTTTCAGGGATCTGTGGACATGCAATCCCAGTTACCTTTGTTCCTCTACACTTCTCAATGTCATACCAGTTGATGTGTATTCCCTTTCCTTGTTAGCCCTCCACAAATGCGCGATCTCTCACATCTCTGGATTAAATTCAATTTGCCACTGCTCTACCCCCTTATCAGTCGATTGATATCTTCCTGGAGTCTCCAGCTTTCTTCTTCATTATCAACCACACTGCCTATTTTAATAACACCTGAAAACTTCGAAATCATAACACCTGTATTCAAGTTTAGATCATTGATAAATACCATAAAAAGCAATGGATCTGGCACTGAAAACTGCGGAACCCCACTGGAAACATCCTTCCAGTCACAAAAACACCCATCAAACATTACCCTTTGCTTCCTGCCTCTGAGCCAAACTTGGATCCAATTTGCCACTTCGCCCTGAATCACATGGGCTTTTACTTAGAAAATGCATAATCATTAAATGTTATCCTGCCTTCATGGGAAAACATCATTAATTGACTGATGATCTTCATTTGCACAACTAAAGAAATGTTATCTGAAGGAGAATCCTTAATTGAATAACTTATCTGTGCTCTGCACTTTACCTCTGAATCCATAAACCATTTTGGACACTGTGCTTTAGAAGTCTGCTTCAAAATGTTCATTGCTGGTAACATGTACATGAGACGTTGGAAACAGTGAGATAGACTGCAGTGCAAGGGACTGGTTATTGTGAAACAGCAAAGAAAATATACATTCTGGAAGAATACCATCGAAAAGAAGTGTGGCCCTAACAGCCAAAAAGAAGATGAAGTGCTGAGCCCTTTTCAGCAAAAAATTCTTTTTCAAACATTTCTCTGACCGAATCTTCACAAAAGAAAAATGATGCTTTTAAAGTCATTAAACCCGAATTTTCATGCACCGGAATCTTCTGAATCAGATGCCTCTCGTTGTGCCGACTGAATCCATGTCCCTTTCAATATTCTGCTGACATGCACACTATTAAATGTGCCACTAACTTATAGAATCAAAGAATAAGGGAATGGATGCAGCCCGTCGAGCCCATGCCAACTCTCAACAAGTCTCACTCCCCTGTCACTTACCCACAGCTGTGCAATTTTTTTCATTCGGATACTTATCCAGCTCCGTTTTGAAAGATAAGATTGAGTCTGACTCCACCGCCCTGTAGAGCAATGTATTCCAGATTCTAACTACTTGCTGAGGAATGGCCACTCCTGTTCCTATGTATAAAGGCAGAGAAACACGGGATCAATTCCTGCCTCACTCACAACCTTGCGAAATATAGCACCGTCATTCTATTCTCGTGACACAAGCTCCAGAAGTGTAGTCCAGCTGTTGAGGTTAAAGCTCTGGTTATGTTCCCAACGATGTCACTGGCACAGCGTTTCCGTAGTGTAGTGGTTATCACTTTTGTCTCACACGCGCAAGGTCCCCGGTTCGAAACCGGGCGGAAACATTATGCAAACGTGTTCAATTAATGATTAGATAAAATTAAATCATTCATATTAGTGGTTCAATATTAACAGAGTGCAGTGTCTCACGATGCTGGTCCATTTGCTGATTTCTCTCTGCAGCTCGGTTCACACTCAAATTTTATACAGTGTCTCTCACTCCCTCCCGTTTCCAGCCCTGACGCTGGAGAAACCATATCTCAAAGCTGCACATTCCGTGCATTCAGGTCAGCTGTGAGAGATTATTAAAGGATCCTGCCACGCCACCACGCTTCACAACAGAAAATTAAAGCCACAAACAAACCCATCGACTAATCGCTCTTCACCAGCTCCAGAGTGAGTGAGGGCGGGACAAGCCCTAACTTCCACTCCCACACTCTCCAATCAGCCGCTGCCGGCGGAAAGCGGAGAATGCAGCATGAAACAGCGGTTTACCGCCCTGCACTGGGCTGCAAAATGCCACCGTTCGAGACAACGCTCCCCGTACACCAAACAGCAGCCTCATAAGATGCTTCATCTCAGCTTCCTGAGTTCGAGCCCCAGCTTGCACGAACACTTCTTCACTGGAAACACCATTAATTATCTGATTGCCACGTTTTGCATCATGAAAGTAATCCTAACCGATAATTATATAATCATAGAGGTTTACAGCATGGAAGGAGTCATTTAAGCCCATCGTATCTGCACCGGCCAACAAATGTCCAGTTTTAGGTGTGTCCCCCTGCACCTTATTGCATTTCATGTGCACATCTCAGAACTTGTTAAATGTGGTGAGGGTTTCTGCCTGCACCACACTTTCAGGCAGTGAGTTTGAGACCCCCACAAACATCTGCATGCAGAATGTTCACTTCAAATCCGCTTTAACCCTTACACTAATTACTTTTAAATTATGCAGCCTGGTTGTTGACCACTCCACTATGTGAAATAGACCCTTTTAATCAACAATATCTAGGCCCCTCCTTTTTATTTACACCTTAATGCTGTCGCCCATCAGCCTCCTCTGTTCCAAGGAAAACAAACACATCCTATCCAATCTGTCCTCATAGCAAAGTTGCTCCACTCCCGGCAACATCTACATAAATCTCCTCTGTACCCTCTCCAGCGTATTCACGTTCTTCCTTCAATGCGGTGACCAGAACTGCACGCAGAACTCCAGCTGTGGCCTAACCAGAATTTTATACAGTTCTAGCATAACCCACTTGCTGTTCTGTTCCTTGCTTCTGCCAATAAATGCAACCATTCCATATGAATTCTTAATCAACTTTTCCAACTGGTCAGCTACCTTCAGGGATCTGTGGACAAGCAATCCCAGTTACCTTTGTTCCTCTACACTTCTCAATGTCATACCAGTTGATGTGTATTCCCTTTCCTTGTTAGCCCTCCACAAATGCGCGATCTCTCACATCTCTGGATTAAATTCAGTTTGCCACTGCTCTACCCACTTATCAGTTGATTGATATCTTCCTGGAGTCTCCAGCTTTCTTCTTCATTATCAACCACACTGCCTATTTTAATAACACCTGAAAACTTCGTAATCATAACACCTATATTCAAGTTTAGATCATTGATAAATACCATAAAAAGCAATGGATCTGGCACTGAAAACTGTGGAACCACACTGGAAACATCCTTCCAGTCACAAAAACACCCATCAAACATTACCCTTTGCTTCCTGCCTCTGAGCCAAATTTGGATCCAATTTGCCACTTCGCCCTGAATCACATGGACTTTTAATTAGAAAATGCATAATCATTAAATGTTATCCTGCCTTCATGGGAAAACATCAATAATTGACTGATGATCTTCATTTGCACAACTAAAGATATGTTATCTGAAGGAGAATCCTTAATTGAATAACTTATCTGTGCTCTGCACTTTACCTCTGAATCCATAAACCATTTTGGACACTGTGCTTTAGAAGTCTGCTTCAAAATGTTCATTGCTGGTAACATGTACATGAGACGTTGGAAACAGTGAGATAGACTGCAGTGCAAGGGACTGGTTATTGTGAAACAGCAAAGAAAATATACATTCTGGAAGAATACCATCGAAAAGAAGTGTGGCCCTAACAGCCAAAAAGAAGATGAAGTGCTGAGCCCTTTTCAGCAAAAAATTATTTTTGAAACATTTCTCTGACCGAATCTTCACAAAAGAAAAATGATGCTTTTAAAGTCATTAAACCCGAATTTTCATGCACCGGAATCTTCTGAATCAGATGCCTCTCGTTGTGCCGACTGAATCCATGTCCCTTTCAATATTCTGCTGACATGCACACTATTAAATGTGCCACTAACTTATAGAATCAAAGAATAAGGGAATGGATGCAGCCCGTCGAGCCCATGCCAACTCTCAACAAGTCTCACTCCCCTGTCACTTACCCACAGCTGTGCAATTTTTTTCATTCGGATACTTATCCAGCTCCGTTTTGAAAGAAAAGATTGAGTCTGACTCCACCGCCCTGTAGAGCAATGTATTCCAGATTCTAACTACTTGCTGAGGAATGGCCACTCCTGTTCCTATGTATAAAGGCAGAGAAACACGGGATCAATTCCTGCCTCACTCACAACCTTGCGAAATATCGCACCGTCATTCTATTCTCGTGACACAAGCTCCAGAAGTGTAGTCCAGCTGTTGAGGTTAAAGCTCTGGTTATGTTCCCAACGATGTTACTGGCACAGCGTTTCCGTAGTGTAGTGGTTATCACGTTTGCCTCACACGCGCAAGTTCCCCGGTTCGAAACCGGGTGGAAACATTATGCAAACGTGTTCAATTAATGATTAGATAAAATTAAATCATTCATATTGGTGGTTCAATATTAACAGAGTGCAGTGTCTCACGATGCTGTTCCATTTGCTGATTTCTCTCTGCAGTTCTGTCCACACTCAAATTCTACACAGTTTATCTCACTCCCTCCCGTTTCCAGCCCTGACGCTGGAGAAACCATGTCTCAAAGCTGCACATTCCGTGCATTCAGGTCAGCTGTGAGAGATTATTAAAGGATCCTGCCACGCCACCACGCTTCACAACAGAAAATTAAAGCAACAGACAAACCCATCGACTAATCGCTCTTCCCCAGCTCCAGAGTGAGTGAGGGCGGGACAAGCCCTAACTTCCGCTCCCACACTCTCCAATCAGCCGCTGCCGGCGGAAAGCGGAGAATGCAGCATCAAACAGCGGTTTACCGCCCTTCACTGGGCTGCAAAATGCCACCATTCGAGACAACGCTCCCCGTACACGGAACAGCAGCCTCACAAGATGCTTTATCTCAGCTTCCTGAGTTCGAGCCCCAGCTTGCACGAACACTTCTTCAAAGGAAACACCATTAATTATCTGATTGCCAAGTTTTGCATCTTGAAAGTAATCCTAACCGACAATTATATAATCATAGAGGTTTACAGCATGAAAGGAGTCATTTAAGCCCATCGTATCTGAACCGGCCAACAAATGCCAAGTTTTAGGTGTGTACCCCTGCACCTTATTGCATTTCATGTGCACATCTAAGAACTTGTTAAATGTGGTGAGGGTTTCTGCCTGCACCACACTTTCAGGCAGTGAGTTTGAGACCCTCACAAACATCTGCATGCAGAATGTTCACTTCAAATCCCCTTTAACCTTTACACTAATTTCTTTGAAATTATGCAGCCTGGTTGTTGACCACTCCACTATGTGAACTAGACCCTTTTAATCAACAATATCCAGGCCCCTCCTATTTTTATACACCTCAATGCTGTCGCCCATCAGCCTCCTCTGTTCCAAGGAAAACAAACCCATCCTATCCAATCTGTCCTCATAGCAAAGTTGCTCCACTCCCGGCAACATCTACGTAAATCTCCTCTGTACCCTCTCCAGCGTATTCACGTTCTTCCTTCAATGCGGTGACCAGAACTGCACGCAGTACTCCAGCTGTGGCCTAACCAGAATTTTATACAGTTCTAGCATAACCCACTTGCTGTTCCGTTCCTTGCTTCTGCCAATAAATGCAACCATTCCATATGACTTCTCAACCAACTTTTCCAACTGGCCAGCTACCTTCAGGGATCTGTGGACAAGCAATCCAAGTTACCTTTGTTCCTCTACACTTCTCAATGTCATACCAGTTGATGTGTATTCCCTTTCCTTGTTAGCCCTCCACAAATGCACGATCTCTCACATCTCTGGATTAAATTACATTTGCCACTGCTCTACCCCCTTATCAGTTGATTGATATCTTCCTGGAGTCTCCAGCTTTCTTCTTCATTATCAACCACACTGCCTATTTTAATAACACCTGAAAACTTCGTAATCATAACACCTATATTCAAGTTTAGATCATTGATAAATACCATAAAAAGCAATGGATCTGGCACTGAAAACTGTGGAGCCCCACTGGAAACATCCTTCCAGTCACAAAAACACCCATCAAACATTACCCTTTGCTTCCTGCCTCTGAGCCAAATTTGGATCCAATTTGCCACTTCGCCCTGAATCACATGGGCTTTTACTTAGAAAATGCATAATCATTAAATGTTATCCTGCCTTCATGGGAAAACATCATTAATTGACTGATGATCTTCATTTGCACAAGTAAAGAAATGTTAACTGAAGGAGAGTCCTTAATTGAATAACTTATCTGTGCTCTGCACTTTACCTCTGAATCCATAAACCATTTTGGACACTGTGCTTTAGAAGTGTGCTTCAAAATGTTCCTTGCTGGTAACATGTACATGGGACGTTGGAAACAGTGAGATAGACTGTAGTGCAAGGGACTGGTTATTGTGAAACAGCAAAGAAAATATGCATTCTGGAATAATAACATCGAAAAGAAGTGTGGCCCTAACAGCCAAAAAGAAGATGAAGTACTGAGCCCTTCTCAGCAAAAAATTATTTTCCCAAACATTTCTCTGACCGAATCTTCACAAAACAAAAATGATGCTTTTAAAGTCATTAAACCCGAATTTTCGTGCACCCGAATCTTCTGAATCAGATGCCTCTCGTTGTGCCGACTGAATCCATGTCCCTTTAAATATTCTGCTGACATGCACACTATTAAATGTGCCACTAACTTATAAAATCGAAGAATAAGGGAATGGTTGCAGCCCGTCGAGCCCATGCCAACTCTCAACAAGTCTCACTCCCCTGTCATTTACCCACAGCTGTGCAATTGTTTTCATTCGGATATTTATCCAACTCCGTTTTGAAAGATAAGATTGAGTCTGACTCCACCGCCCTTTGGAGCAGTGTATTCCAGATTCTAACCACTTGCTGAGGAATGGCCACTCCTGTTCCTATGTATAAAGGCAGAGAAACACGGGATCAATGCCTGCCACACTCACAACCTTGCTCAATTTCGCACCGTCATTCTATTCTCGTGACACAAACTCCAGAAGTGCAGTCCAGCTGTTGAGCTTAAAGCTCTGGTTATGTTCCCAACAATGTTACTGCCACAGCGTTTCCGTAGTGTAGTGGTTATCACGTTTGCCTCACACGCGAAAGGTCCCCGGTTCGAAACCGGGCGGAAACATTATGCAAACTTGTTCAATTAATGATTGTATAAAATTAAATCATTCATATTAGTGGTTCAATATTAACAGATTACAGTGTCTCACGATGCTGTTCTATTTGCTGATTTCTCTCTGCAGTTCTGTTCACACTCAAATTCTACACAGTGTCTCTCACTCCCTCCCGTTTCCAGCCCTGACGCTGGAGAAACCATATCTCAAAGCTGCACATTCCGTGCATTCAGGTCAGCTGTGAGAGATTATTAAAGGATCCTGCCACGCCACCACGCGTCACAACAGAAAATTAAAGCCACAAACAAACCCATCGAATAATCGCTCTTCCCCAGCTCCAGAGTGAGTGAGGGCGGGACAAGCCCTAACTTCCGCTCCCACACTCTCCAATCAGCCGCTGCCGGCGGAAAGCGGAGAATGCAGCATCAAACAGCGGTTTACCGCCCTTCACTGGGCTGCAAAATGCCACCGTTCGAGACAACGCTCACCGTACACCGAACAGCAGCCTCATAAGATGCTTCATCTCAGCTTCCTGACTCCGAGCCCCAGCTTGCACGAACACTTCTTCACTGGAAACACCATTAATTATCTGATTGCCACGTTTTGCATCATGAAAGTAATCCTTACCGATAATTATATAATCATAGAGGTTTACAGCATGGAAGGAGTCATTTAAGCCCATCGTATCTGCACCGGCCAACAAATGCCCACTTTTAGGTGTGTCCCCCTGCACCTTATTGCATTTCATGTGCACATCTCAGAACTTGTTAAATGTGGTGAGGGTTTCTGCCTGCACCACACTTTCAGGCAGTGAGTTTGAGACCCCCACAAACATCTGCATGCAGAATGTTCACTTCAAATCCACTTTAACCCTTACACTAATTACTTTTAAATTATGCAGCCTGGTTGTTGACCACTCCACTATGTGAAATAGACCCTTTTACTCAACAATATCTAGGCCCCTCCTATTTTTATACACCTCAATGCTGTCGCCCATCATGCTCCTCTGTTCCAAGGAAAACAAACCCATCCTATCCAATCTGTCCTCATAGCAAAGTTGCTCCACTCCCGGCAACATCTACGTAAATCTCCTCTGTACCCTCTCCAGCGTATTCACGTCCTTCCTTCAATGCGGTGACTAGAACTGCACGCAGTACTCCAGCTGTGGCCTAACCAGAATTTTATACAGTTCTAGCATAACCCACTTGCTGTTCTGTTCCTTGCTTCTGCCAATAAATGCAACCATTCCATATGACCTTCTTAACCAACTTTTCCAACTTTCCAGCTACCTTCAGGGATCTGTGGACAAGCAATCCCAGTTACCTTTGTTCCTCTACACTTCTCAATGTCATACCAGTTGATGTGTATTCCCTTTCCTTGCTAGCCCTCCACAAATGCGCGATCTCTCACATCTCTGGATTAAATTCCATTTGCGACTGCTCTACCCCCTTATCAGTTGATTGATATCTTCCTGGAGTCTCCAGCTTTCTTCTTCATTGTCAACCCACTGCCTATTTTAATAACACCTGAAAACTTCGTCATCATAACACCTATATTCAAGTTTAGATCATTGATAAATACCATAAAAAGCAATGGATCTGGCACTGAAAACTGCGGAACCCCACTGGAAACATACTTCGAGTCACAAAAACACCCATCAAACATTACCCTTTGCTTCCTGCCTCTGAGCCAAATTTGGATCCAATATGCCACTTCGCCATGAATCACATGGGCTTTTACTTAGAAAATGCATAATCATTAAATGTTATCCTGCCTTCATGGGAAAACATCATTAATTGACTGATGATCTTCATTTGCACAACTAAAGAAATGTTAACTGAAGGAGAGTCCTTAATTGAATAACTTAGCTGTGCTCTGCACTTTACCTCTGAATCCATAAACCATTTTGGACACTGTGCTTTAGAAGTCTGCTTCAAAATGTTCATTGCTGGTAACATGTACATGAGACGTTGGAAACAGTGAGATAGACTGTAGTGCAAGGGACTGGTTATTGTGAAACAGCAAAGAAAATATACATTCTGGAAGAATACCATCGAAAAGAAGTGTGACCCGAACAGCCAAAAAGAAGATGAAGTGCTGAGCCCTTTTCAGCAAAAAATTATTTTCCCAAACATTTCTCTGACCGAATCTTCACAAAACAAAAATGATGCTTTTAAAGTCATTAAACCCGAATTTTCGTGCACCCGAATCTTCTGAATCAGATGCCTCTCGTTGTGCCGACTGAATCCATGTCCCTTTCAATATTCTGCTGACATGCACACTATTGTGTCCGGAACCAATGTCCTAGGGGGAGTGTTTGCTAGTGCTGTTGGGGAGGAGTTAAACTAATATTGCAGGGGGATGGGAACCTCTACAGGGAGACAGAGGGAGACAAAAAGGAGGCAAAAGCAAAAGACAGAAAGGAGATGAGGAAAAGTGGAGGGCAGAGAAACCCAAGGCAAAGAACAAAAAGGGCCACTGTACAGCAAAATTCTAAAAGGACAAAGGGTGTTAAAAAAGCAAGCCTGAAGGCTTTGTGTCTTAATGCAAGGAGTATCCGCAATAAGGTGGATGAATTAATTGTGCAAATAGATGTTAACAAATATGATGTGATTGGGATTACGGAGACGTGGCTCCAGGATGATCAGGGCTGGGAACTCAACATCCAGGGGTATTCAACATTCAGGAAGGATAGAATAAAAGGAAAAGGAGGTGGGGTAGCATTGCTGGTTAAAGAGGAGATTAATGCAATAGTTAGGAAAGACATTAGCTTGGATGATGTGGAATCTATATGGGTAGAGCTGCAGAACACTAAAGGGCAAAAATCGTTAGTGGGAGTTGTGTACAGACCTCCAAACAGTAGTAGTGATGTTGGGGAGGGCATCAAACAGGAAATTAGGAGTGCATGCAATAAAGGTGCAGCAGTTATAATGGGTGACTTTAATATGCACATAGATTGGGCTAGCCAAACTGGAAGCAATACGGTGGAGGAGGATTTCCTGGAATGCATAAGGGATGGTTTTCTAGACCAATATGTCGAGGAACCAACTAGGGGGGAGGCCATCTTAGACTGGGTGTTGTGTAATGAGAGAGGATTAATTAGCAATCTCATTGTGCGAGGCCCCTTGGGGAAGAGTGACCATAATATGGTGGAATTCTGCATTAGGATGGAGAATGAAACAGTTAATTCAGAGACCATGGTCCAGAACTTAAAGAAGGGTAACTTTGAAGGTATGAGGCATGAATTGGCTAAGATAGATTGGCTAATGATACTTAAGGGGTTGACTGTGGATGGGCAATGGCAGACATTTAGAGAACGCATGGATGAATTACAACAATTGTACATTCCTGTCTGGCGTAAAAATAAAAAAGGGAAGGTGGCTCAACCGTGGCTATCTAGGGAAATCAGGGATAGTATTAAAGCCAAGGAAGTGGCATACAAATTGGCCAGAAATAGCAGCGAACCTGGGGACTGGGAGAAATTTAGAACTCAGCAGAGGAGGACAAAGGGTTTGATTAGGGTAGGGAAAATGGAGTACGAGAAGAAGCTTGCAGGGAACATTAAGGCGGATTGCAAAAGTTTCTATCGGTATGCAAAGAGAAAGAGGTTAGTAAAGACAAACGTAGGTCCCCTGCAGTCAGAATCAGGGGAAGTCATAACGGTGAACAAAGAAATGGCAGACCAATTGAACAAGTACTTTGGTTCAGTATTCACTAAGGAGGACACAAACAACCTTCCGGATATAAAAGTGGTCAGAGGGTCTATTAAGGAGGAGGAACTGAGGGAAATCTTTATTAGTCGGGAAATTGTGTTGGGGAAATTGATGGGATTGAAGGCCGATAAATCCCCAGGGCCTGATCGACTGCATCCCAGAGGACTTCAGGAGGTGGCCTTGGAAATAGCGGATGCATTGACAGTCATTTTCCAACATTCCATTGACTCTGGATCAGTTCCTATCGAGTGGAGGGTAGCCAATGTAACCCCACTTTTTAAAAAAGGAGGGAGAGAGAAAGCAGGGAATTATAGACCGGTCAGCCTGACCTCAGTAGTGGGTAAAATGATGGAATCAATTATTAAGGATGTCATAGCAGCGCATTTGGAAAATGGTGACATGATAGGTCCAAGTCAGCATGGATTTGTAAAAGGGAGATCATGCTTGACAAATCTTCTGGAATTTTTTGAGGATGTTTCCAATAAAGTGGACAAAGGAGTACCAGTTGATGTGGTATATTTGGACTTTCAGAAGGCTTTCGACAAGGTCCCACACAGGAGATTAATGTGCAAAGTTAAAGCACATGGGATTGGGGGTAGTGTGCTGACGTGGATTGAGAACTGGTTGTCAGACAGGAAGCAAAGAGTAGGAGTAAATGGGTACTTTTCGGAATGGCAGGCAGTGACTAGTGGGGTACCGCAAGGTTCTGTGCTGGGGCCCCAGCTGTTTACATTGTACATTAATGATTTAGACGAGGGGATTAAATGTAGTATCTCCAAATTTGCGGATGACACTAAGTTGGGTGGCAGTGTGAGCTGCGAGGAGGATGCTATGAGGCTACAGAGTGACTTGGATAGGTTAGGTGAGTGGGCAAATGCGTGGCAGATGAAGTATAATGTGGATAAATGTGAGGTTATCCACTTTGGTGGTAAAAACAGAGAGACAGACTATTATCTGAATGGTGACAGATTAGGAAAAGGGAAGGTGCAACGAGACCTGGGTGTCATGGTACATCAGTCATTGAAGGTTGGCATGCAGGTACAGCAGGCGGTTAAGAAAGCAAATGGCATGTTGGCCTTCATAGCGAGGGGATTTGAGTGCAGGGGCAGGGAGGTGTTGCTGCAGTTGTACAGGGCCTTGGTGAGGCCACACCTGGAGTATTGTGTACAGTTTTGGTCTCCTAACTTGAGGAAGGACATACTTGCTGTTGAGGGAGTGCAGCGAAGATTCACCAGCCTGATTCCCGGGATGGTGGGACTGACCTATCAAGAAAGACTGAATCAACTGGGCTTGTATTCACTGGAGTTCAGAAGAGTGAGAGGGGACCTCATAGAAACGTTTAAAATTCTGACGGGTTTGGACAGGTTGGATGCAGGAAGAATGTTCCCAATGTTGGGGAAGTCCAGAACCAGGGGTCACAGTCTAAGGATAAGGGGTAAGCCATTTAGGACCGAGATAAGGAGAAACTTCTTCACCCAGAGAGTGGTGAACCTGTGGAATTCTCTACCACAGGAAGTAGTTGAGGCCAATTCACTAAATATATTCAAAAGGGAGTTAGATGAAGTCCTTACTACTCGGGGGATCAAGGGGTATGGCGTGAAAGCAGGAAGTGGGTACTGAAGTTTCATGTTCAGCCATGAACTCGTGAATGGCGGTGCAGGCTAGAAGGGCTGAATGGCCTGCTCCTGCACCTATTTTCTATGTTTCTATGTTTCTATTAAATGTGCCACTAACTTATAGAATCAAAGAATAAGGGAATGGTTGCAGCCCGTCGAGCCCATGCCAACTCTCAACAAGTCTCACTCCCCTGTCATTTACCCACAGCTGTGCAATTGTTTTCATTCGGATATTTATCCAACTCCGTTTTGAAAGATAAGATTGAGTCTGACTCCACCGCCCTTTGGAGCAGTGTATTCCAGATTCTAACCACTTGCTGAGGAATGGCCACTCCTGTTCCTATGTATAAAGGCAGAGAAACACGGGATCAATGCCTGCCACACTCACAACCTTGCTCAATTTCGCACCGTCATTCTATTCTCGTGACACAAACTCCAGAAGTGCAGTCCAGCTGTTGAGCTTAAAGCTCTGGTTATGTTCCCAACAATGTTACTGCCACAGCGTTTCCGTAGTGTAGTGGTTATCACGTTTGCCTCACACGCGAAAGGTCCCCGGTTCGAAACCGGGCGGAAACATTATGCAAACTTGTTCAATTAATGATTGTATAAAATTAAATCATTCATATTAGTGGTTCAATATTAACAGATTACAGTGTCTCACGATGCTGTTCTATTTGCTGATTTCTCTCTGCAGTTCTGTTCACACTCAAATTCTACACAGTGTCTCTCACTCCCTCCCGTTTCCAGCCCTGACGCTGGAGAAACCATATCTCAAAGCTGCACATTCCGTGCATTCAGGTCAGCTGTGAGAGATTATTAAAGGATCCTGCCACGCCACCACGCGTCACAACAGAAAATTAAAGCCACAAACAAACCCATCGAATAATCGCTCTTCCCCAGCTCCAGAGTGAGTGAGGGCGGGACAAGCCCTAACTTCCGCTCCCACACTCTCCAATCAGCCGCTGCCGGCGGAAAGCGGAGAATGCAGCATCAAACAGCGGTTTACCGCCCTTCACTGGGCTGCAAAATGCCACCGTTCGAGACAACGCTCACCGTACACCGAACAGCAGCCTCATAAGATGCTTCATCTCAGCTTCCTGACTCCGAGCCCCAGCTTGCACGAACACTTCTTCACTGGAAACACCATTAATTATCTGATTGCCACGTTTTGCATCATGAAAGTAATCCTTACCGATAATTATATAATCATAGAGGTTTACAGCATGGAAGGAGTCATTTAAGCCCATCGTATCTGCACCGGCCAACAAATGCCCACTTTTAGGTGTGTCCCCCTGCACCTTATTGCATTTCATGTGCACATCTCAGAACTTGTTAAATGTGGTGAGGGTTTCTGCCTGCACCACACTTTCAGGCAGTGAGTTTGAGACCCCCACAAACATCTGCATGCAGAATGTTCACTTCAAATCCACTTTAACCCTTACACTAATTACTTTTAAATTATGCAGCCTGGTTGTTGACCACTCCACTATGTGAAATAGACCCTTTTACTCAACAATATCTAGGCCCCTCCTATTTTTATACACCTCAATGCTGTCGCCCATCATGCTCCTCTGTTCCAAGGAAAACAAACCCATCCTATCCAATCTGTCCTCATAGCAAAGTTGCTCCACTCCCGGCAACATCTACGTAAATCTCCTCTGTACCCTCTCCAGCGTATTCACGTCCTTCCTTCAATGCGGTGACTAGAACTGCACGCAGTACTCCAGCTGTGGCCTAACCAGAATTTTATACAGTTCTAGCATAACCCACTTGCTGTTCTGTTCCTTGCTTCTGCCAATAAATGCAACCATTCCATATGACCTTCTTAACCAACTTTTCCAACTTTCCAGCTACCTTCAGGGATCTGTGGACAAGCAATCCCAGTTACCTTTGTTCCTCTACACTTCTCAATGTCATACCAGTTGATGTGTATTCCCTTTCCTTGCTAGCCCTCCACAAATGCGCGATCTCTCACATCTCTGGATTAAATTCCATTTGCGACTGCTCTACCCCCTTATCAGTTGATTGATATCTTCCTGGAGTCTCCAGCTTTCTTCTTCATTGTCAACCCACTGCCTATTTTAATAACACCTGAAAACTTCGTCATCATAACACCTATATTCAAGTTTAGATCATTGATAAATACCATAAAAAGCAATGGATCTGGCACTGAAAACTGCGGAACCCCACTGGAAACATACTTCGAGTCACAAAAACACCCATCAAACATTACCCTTTGCTTCCTGCCTCTGAGCCAAATTTGGATCCAATATGCCACTTCGCCATGAATCACATGGGCTTTTACTTAGAAAATGCATAATCATTAAATGTTATCCTGCCTTCATGGGAAAACATCATTAATTGACTGATGATCTTCATTTGCACAACTAAAGAAATGTTAACTGAAGGAGAGTCCTTAATTGAATAACTTAGCTGTGCTCTGCACTTTACCTCTGAATCCATAAACCATTTTGGACACTGTGCTTTAGAAGTCTGCTTCAAAATGTTCATTGCTGGTAACATGTACATGAGACGTTGGAAACAGTGAGATAGACTGTAGTGCAAGGGACTGGTTATTGTGAAACAGCAAAGAAAATATACATTCTGGAAGAATACCATCGAAAAGAAGTGTGACCCGAACAGCCAAAAAGAAGATGAAGTGCTGAGCCCTTTTCAGCAAAAAATTATTTTCCCAAACATTTCTCTGACCGAATCTTCACAAAACAAAAATGATGCTTTTAAAGTCATTAAACCCGAATTTTCGTGCACCCGAATCTTCTGAATCAGATGCCTCTCGTTGTGCCGACTGAATCCATGTCCCTTTCAATATTCTGCTGACATGCACACTATTGTGTCCGGAACCAATGTCCTAGGGGGAGTGTTTGCTAGTGCTGTTGGGGAGGAGTTAAACTAATATTGCAGGGGGATGGGAACCTCTACAGGGAGACAGAGGGAGACAAAAAGGAGGCAAAAGCAAAAGACAGAAAGGAGATGAGGAAAAGTGGAGGGCAGAGAAACCCAAGGCAAAGAACAAAAAGGGCCACTGTACAGCAAAATTCTAAAAGGACAAAGGGTGTTAAAAAAGCAAGCCTGAAGGCTTTGTGTCTTAATGCAAGGAGTATCCGCAATAAGGTGGATGAATTAATTGTGCAAATAGATGTTAACAAATATGATGTGATTGGGATTACGGAGACGTGGCTCCAGGATGATCAGGGCTGGGAACTCAACATCCAGGGGTATTCAACATTCAGGAAGGATAGAATAAAAGGAAAAGGAGGTGGGGTAGCATTGCTGGTTAAAGAGGAGATTAATGCAATAGTTAGGAAAGACATTAGCTTGGATGATGTGGAATCTATATGGGTAGAGCTGCAGAACACTAAAGGGCAAAAATCGTTAGTGGGAGTTGTGTACAGACCTCCAAACAGTAGTAGTGATGTTGGGGAGGGCATCAAACAGGAAATTAGGAGTGCATGCAATAAAGGTGCAGCAGTTATAATGGGTGACTTTAATATGCACATAGATTGGGCTAGCCAAACTGGAAGCAATACGGTGGAGGAGGATTTCCTGGAATGCATAAGGGATGGTTTTCTAGACCAATATGTCGAGGAACCAACTAGGGGGGAGGCCATCTTAGACTGGGTGTTGTGTAATGAGAGAGGATTAATTAGCAATCTCATTGTGCGAGGCCCCTTGGGGAAGAGTGACCATAATATGGTGGAATTCTGCATTAGGATGGAGAATGAAACAGTTAATTCAGAGACCATGGTCCAGAACTTAAAGAAGGGTAACTTTGAAGGTATGAGGCATGAATTGGCTAAGATAGATTGGCTAATGATACTTAAGGGGTTGACTGTGGATGGGCAATGGCAGACATTTAGAGAACGCATGGATGAATTACAACAATTGTACATTCCTGTCTGGCGTAAAAATAAAAAAGGGAAGGTGGCTCAACCGTGGCTATCTAGGGAAATCAGGGATAGTATTAAAGCCAAGGAAGTGGCATACAAATTGGCCAGAAATAGCAGCGAACCTGGGGACTGGGAGAAATTTAGAACTCAGCAGAGGAGGACAAAGGGTTTGATTAGGGTAGGGAAAATGGAGTACGAGAAGAAGCTTGCAGGGAACATTAAGGCGGATTGCAAAAGTTTCTATCGGTATGCAAAGAGAAAGAGGTTAGTAAAGACAAACGTAGGTCCCCTGCAGTCAGAATCAGGGGAAGTCATAACGGTGAACAAAGAAATGGCAGACCAATTGAACAAGTACTTTGGTTCAGTATTCACTAAGGAGGACACAAACAACCTTCCGGATATAAAAGTGGTCAGAGGGTCTATTAAGGAGGAGGAACTGAGGGAAATCTTTATTAGTCGGGAAATTGTGTTGGGGAAATTGATGGGATTGAAGGCCGATAAATCCCCAGGGCCTGATCGACTGCATCCCAGAGGACTTCAGGAGGTGGCCTTGGAAATAGCGGATGCATTGACAGTCATTTTCCAACATTCCATTGACTCTGGATCAGTTCCTATCGAGTGGAGGGTAGCCAATGTAACCCCACTTTTTAAAAAAGGAGGGAGAGAGAAAGCAGGGAATTATAGACCGGTCAGCCTGACCTCAGTAGTGGGTAAAATGATGGAATCAATTATTAAGGATGTCATAGCAGCGCATTTGGAAAATGGTGACATGATAGGTCCAAGTCAGCATGGATTTGTAAAAGGGAGATCATGCTTGACAAATCTTCTGGAATTTTTTGAGGATGTTTCCAATAAAGTGGACAAAGGAGTACCAGTTGATGTGGTATATTTGGACTTTCAGAAGGCTTTCGACAAGGTCCCACACAGGAGATTAATGTGCAAAGTTAAAGCACATGGGATTGGGGGTAGTGTGCTGACGTGGATTGAGAACTGGTTGTCAGACAGGAAGCAAAGAGTAGGAGTAAATGGGTACTTTTCGGAATGGCAGGCAGTGACTAGTGGGGTACCGCAAGGTTCTGTGCTGGGGCCCCAGCTGTTTACATTGTACATTAATGATTTAGACGAGGGGATTAAATGTAGTATCTCCAAATTTGCGGATGACACTAAGTTGGGTGGCAGTGTGAGCTGCGAGGAGGATGCTATGAGGCTACAGAGTGACTTGGATAGGTTAGGTGAGTGGGCAAATGCGTGGCAGATGAAGTATAATGTGGATAAATGTGAGGTTATCCACTTTGGTGGTAAAAACAGAGAGACAGACTATTATCTGAATGGTGACAGATTAGGAAAAGGGAAGGTGCAACGAGACCTGGGTGTCATGGTACATCAGTCATTGAAGGTTGGCATGCAGGTACAGCAGGCGGTTAAGAAAGCAAATGGCATGTTGGCCTTCATAGCGAGGGGATTTGAGTGCAGGGGCAGGGAGGTGTTGCTGCAGTTGTACAGGGCCTTGGTGAGGCCACACCTGGAGTATTGTGTACAGTTTTGGTCTCCTAACTTGAGGAAGGACATACTTGCTGTTGAGGGAGTGCAGCGAAGATTCACCAGCCTGATTCCCGGGATGGTGGGACTGACCTATCAAGAAAGACTGAATCAACTGGGCTTGTATTCACTGGAGTTCAGAAGAGTGAGAGGGGACCTCATAGAAACGTTTAAAATTCTGACGGGTTTGGACAGGTTGGATGCAGGAAGAATGTTCCCAATGTTGGGGAAGTCCAGAACCAGGGGTCACAGTCTAAGGATAAGGGGTAAGCCATTTAGGACCGAGATAAGGAGAAACTTCTTCACCCAGAGAGTGGTGAACCTGTGGAATTCTCTACCACAGGAAGTAGTTGAGGCCAATTCACTAAATATATTCAAAAGGGAGTTAGATGAAGTCCTTACTACTCGGGGGATCAAGGGGTATGGCGTGAAAGCAGGAAGTGGGTACTGAAGTTTCATGTTCAGCCATGAACTCGTGAATGGCGGTGCAGGCTAGAAGGGCTGAATGGCCTGCTCCTGCACCTATTTTCTATGTTTCTATGTTTCTATTAAATGTGCCACTAACTTCTAGAATCAAAGAATAAGGGAATGGTTGCAGCCCGTCGAGCCCATGCCAACTCTCAACATGTCTCACTCCCCTGTCACTTACCCACAGCTGTGCAATTTTTTTCATTCGGATACTTATCCAGCTCCGTTTTGAAAGATAAGATTGAGTCTGACTCCACCGCCCTTGAGAGCAATGTATTCCAGATTCTAACTACTTGCTGAGGAATGGCCACTCCTGTTCCTATGTATAAAGGCAGAGAAACACGGGATCAATTCCTGCCTCACTCACAACCTTGCGAAATATAGCACCGTCATTCTATTCTCGTGACACAAGCTCGAGAAGTGTAGTCCAGCTGTTGAGGTTAAAGCTCTGGTTATGTTCCCAACAACGTTACTGGCACAGCGTTTCCGTAGTGTAGTGGTTATCACGTTCGCCTCACACGCGAAAGGTCCCTGGTTCGAAACCGGGCGGAAACATTATGCAAACGTGTTCAATTAATGATTAGATAAAATTAAATCATTCACATTTGTGGTGCAATATTAACACAGTGCAGTGTCTCACGATGCTGGTCCATTTGCTGATTTCTCTCTGCAGTTCTGTTCACACTCAAATTCTACACAGTGTCTCTCACTCCCTCCCGTTTCCAGCCCTGACGCTGGAGAAACCATATCTCAAAGCTGCACATTCCGTGCATTCAGGTCAGCTGTGAGAGATTATTAAAGGATCCTACCACGCCACCACGCTTCACAACAGAAAATTAAAGCCACAAACAAACCCATCGACTAATCGCTCTTCCACAGCTCCAGAGTGAGTGAGGGCGGGACAAGCCCTAACTTCCGCTCCCACACTCTCCAATCAGCCGCTGCCGGCGGAAAGCGGAGAATGCAGCATCAAACAGCGGTTTACCGCCCTTCACTGAGCTGCAAAATGCCACCGTTCGAGACAACGCTCCCCGTACACCGAACAGCAGCCTCATAAGATGCTTCATCTCAGCTTCCTGACTTCGAGCCCCAGCTTGCACGAACACTTCTTCACTGGAAACACCATTAATTATCTGATTGCCACGTGTTGCATCATGAAAGTAATCCTTACCGATAATTATATAATCATAGAGGTTTACAGCATGGAAGGAGTCATTTAAGCCCATCGTATCTGCACCGGCCAACAAATGCCCAGTTTTAGGTGTGTCCCCCTGCACCTTATTGCATTTCATGTGCACATCTCAGAACTTGTTAAATGTGGTGAGGGTTTCTGCCTGCACCACACTTTCAGGCAGTGAGTTTGAGACCCCCACAAACATCTGCATGCAGAATGTTCACTTCAAATCCCCTTTAACCCTTACACTAATTACTTTTAAATTATGCAGCCTGGTTGTTGACCACTCCACTATGTGAAATAGACCCTTTTACTCAACAATATCTAGGCCCCTCCTATTTTTATACACCTTAATGCTGTCGCCCATCAGGCTCCTCTGTTCCAAGGAAAACAAACCCATCCTATCCAATCTGTCCTCATAGCAAAGTTGCTCCACTCCCGGCAACATCTACGTAAATCTCCTCTGTACCCTCTCCAGCGTATTCACGTCCTTCCTTCAATGCGGTGACTAGAACTGCACGCAGTACTCCAGCTGTGGCCTAACCAGAATTTTATACAGTTCTAGCATAACCCACTTGCTGTTCTGTTCCTTGCTTCTGCCAATAAATGCAACCATTCCATATGACTTCTTAACCAACTTTTCCAACTTTCCAGCTACCTTCAGGGATCTGTGGACAAGCAATCCCAGTTACCTTTGTTCCTCTACACTTCTCAATGTCATACCAGTTGATGTGTATTCCCTTTCCTTGTTAGCCCTCCACAAATGCGCGATCTCTCACATCTCTGGATTAAATTCCATTTGCCACTGCTCTACCCCCTTATCAGTTGATTGATATCTTCCTGGAGTCTCCAGCTTCCTTCTTCATTATCAACCCACTGCCTATTTTAATAACACCTGAAAACTTCGTCATCATAACACCTATATTCAAGTTTAGATCATTGATAAATACCATAAAAAGCAATGGATCTGGCACTGAAAACTGCGGAACCGCACTGGAAACATACTTCCAGTCACAAAAACACCCATCAAACATTACCCTTTGCTTCCTGCCTCTGAGCCAAATTTGGATCCAATGTGCCACTTCGCCCTGAATCACATGGGCTTTTACTTCGAAAATGCATCATCATTAAATGTTATCCTGCCTTCATGGGAAAACATCCTTAATTGACTGATGATCTTCATTTGCACAACTAAAGAAATGTTAACTGAAGGAGAGTCCTTAATTGAATAACTTATCTGTGCTCTGCACTTTACCTCAGAATCCATAAACCATTTTGGACACTGTGCTTCAGAAGTCAGCTTCAAAATGTTCATTGCTGGTAACATGTACATGGGAAGTTGGAAACAGTGAGATAGACTATAGTGCAAGGGACTGATTATTGTGAAACAGCAAAGAAAATATACATTCTGGAAGAATACCATCGAAAAGAAGTGTGACCCTAACAGCCAAAAAGAAGATGAAGTGCTGAGTCCTTTTCAGCAAAAAATTCTTTTCCCAAACATTTCTCTGACCGAATCTTCACAAAACAAAAATGATGCTTTTAAAGTCATTAAACCCGAATTTTCGTGCACCCGAATCTTCTGAATCAGATGCCTCTCGTTGTGCCTACTGAATCCATGTCCCTTTCAATATTCTGCTGACATGCACACTATTAAATGTGCCACTAACTTATACAATCAAAGAATAAGGGAATGGTTGCAGCCCGTCGAGCCCATGCCAACTCTCAACAAGTCTCACTCCCCTGTCATTTACCCACAGCTGTGCAATTTTTTGCATTCGGATACTTATCCAACTCCGTTTTAAAAGATAAGATTGAGTCTGACTCCACCGCCCTTTAGAGCAGTGTATTCCAGATTCTAACCACTTGCTGAGGAATGGCCACTTCTGTTCCTATGTATAAAGACAGAGAAACACGAGATCAATTCCTGCCACACTCACAACCTTGCTAAATATAGCACCGTCATTCTGTTCTCGTGACACAAGCTCCAGAAGTGTAGTCCAGCTGTTGAGGTTAAAGCTCTGGTTATGTTCCCAACAATGTTACTGCCACAGCGTTTCCGTAGTGTAGTGGTTATCACGTTCGCCTCACACGCGAAAGGTCACCGGTTCGAAACCGGGCGGTAACATTATGCAAACGTGTTCAATTAATGATTGGATAAAATTAAATCATTCATATTCGTGGTTCAATATTAACAGAGTGCAGTGTCTCACGATGCTGTTCCATTTGCTGACTTCTCTCTACAATTCTGTCCACACTAAAATTCAACACAGTGTCTCTCACTCCCTCCCGTTTCCACCCCTGACGCTGGAGAAACCATATCTCAAAGCTGCACATTCCGTGCATTCAGGTCAGCTGTGAGAGATTATTAAAGGATCCTGCAACGCCACCACGCTTCACAACAGAAAATTGAAGCCACAAACAAACCCATCGACGAATCGCTCTTCCCCAGCTCCAGAGTGAGTGAGGGCTGGACAAGCCCTAACTTCCGCTCCCACACTCTCCAATCAGCCGCTGCCGGCGGAAAGCGGAGAATGCAGCATCAAACAGCGGTTTACCGCCCTTCACTGGGCTGCAAAATGCCACCGTTCGATAGAACGCTCCCCGTACACCGAACAGCAGCCTCATAAGATGCTTCATCTCAGCTTCCTGAGTTCGAGCCCCAGCTTGCACGAACACTTCTTCACTGGAAACACCATTAATTATCTGATTGCCACGTTTTGCATTATGAAAGTAATCCTAACCGATAATTATATAATCATAGAGGTTTACAGCATGGAAGGAGTCATTTAAGCCCATCGTATCTGCACCGGCCAACAAATGCCAAGTTTTAGGTGTGTACCCCTGAACCTTATTGCATTTCATGTGCACGTCTAAGAACTTGTTAAATGTGGTGAGGGTTTCTGCCTGCTTCAAAATGTTCATTGCTGGTAACATGTACATGGGAAGTTGGAAACAGTGAGATAGACTCTAGTGCAAGGGACTGATTATTGTGAAACAGCAAAGAAAATATACATTCTGGAAGAATACCATCGAAAAGAAGTGTGACCCTAACAGCCAAAAAGAAGATGAAGTGCTGAGTCCTTTTCAGCAAAAAATTATTTTCCCAAACATTTCTCTGACCGAATCTTCACAAAACAAAAATGATGCTTTTAAAGTCATTAAACCCGAATTTTCGTGCACCCGAATCTTCTGAATCAGATGCCTCTCGTTGTGCCTACTGAATCCATGTCCCTTTCAATATTCTGCTGACATGCACACTATTAAATGTGCCACTAACTTATACAATCAAAGAATAAGGGAATGGTTGCAGCCCGTCGAGCCCATGCCAACTCTCAACAAGTCTCACTCCCCTGTCATTTACCCACAGCTGTGCAAGTTTTTTCATTCGGATATTTAACCAACTCCGTTTTGAAAGATAAGATTGAGTCTGACTCCACCGCCCTTTAGAGCAGTGTATTCCAGATTCTAACCACTTGCTGAGGAATGGCCACTCCTGTTCCTATGTATAAAGGCAGAGAAACACGTGATCAATTCCTGCCGCACTCACAACCTTGCGAAATATCGCACCGTTGTTCTCTTCTCGTGACACAAGCTCCAGAAGTGTAGTCCAGCTGTTGAGGTTAAAGCTCTGATTATGTTCCCAACAATGTTTCTGCCGCAGCGTTTCTGTAGTGTAGTGGTTATCACGTTCGCCTCACACGCGAAAGGTCCCCGGTTCGAAACCGGGTGGAAACATTATGCAAACGTGTTCAATTAATGATTGGATAAAATTAAATCATTCATATTAGTGGTTCAATATTAACAGAGTGCAGTGTCTCACGATGCTGTTCCATTTGATGATTTCTCTCGACAGTTCTGTTCACACTCAAATTCTACACAGTGTCTCTCACTCCCTCCCGTTTCCAGCCCTGACGCTGGAGAAACCATATCTCAAAGCTGCACATTCCGTGCATTCAGGTCAGCTGTGAGAGATTATTAAAGGATCCTGCCACGCCACCACGCTTCACACCAGAAAATTAAAGCCACAAACAAACCCATCGACTAATCGCTCTTCCCCAGCTCCAGAGTGAGTGAGGGCGGGACAAGCCCTAACTTCCGCTCCCACACTCTCCAATCAGCCGCTGCCGGCGGAAAGCGGAGAATGCAGCATTAAACAGCGGTTTACCGCCCTTCACTGGCCTGCAAAATGCCACCGTTCGAGACAACGCTACCCGTACACCGAACAGCAGCCTCATAAGATGCTTCATCTCAGCTACCTGAGTTCGAGCCCCAGCTTGCACGAACACTTCTTCACTGGAAACACCATTAATTATCTGATTGCCACGTTTTGCATCATGAAAGTAATCCTAACCGATAATTATATAATCATAGAGGTTTACAGCATGGAAGGAGTCATTTAAGCCCATCGTATCTGCACCGGCCAACAAATGCCAAGTTTTAGGTGTGTACCCCTGCACCGTATTGCATTTCATGTGCACGTCTAAGAACTTGTTAAATGTGGTGAGGGTTTCTGCCTGCTTCAAAATGTTCATTGCTGGTAACATGTACATGGGAAGTTGGAAACAGTGAGATAGACTCTAGTGCAAGGGACTGATTATTGTGAAACAGCAAAGAAAATATACATTCTGGAAGAATACCATCGAAAAGAAGTGTGACCCTAACAGCCAAAAAGAAGATGAAGTGCTGAGTCCTTTTCAGCAAAAAATTCTTTTCCCAAACATTTCTCTGACCGAATCTTCACAAAACAAAAATGATGCTTTTAAAGTTATTAAACCCGAATTTTCGTGCACCCGAATCTTCTGAATCAGATGCCTCTCGTTGTGCCTACTGAATCCATGTCCCTTTCAATATTCTGCTGACATGCACACTATTAAATGTGCCACTAACTTATACTATCAAAGAATAAGGGAATGGTTGCAGCCCGTCGAGCCCATGCCAACTCTCAACAAGTCTCACTCCCCTGTCATTTACCCACAGCTGTGCAATTTTTTGCATTCGGATACTTATCCAACTCCGTTTTAAAAGATAAGATTGAGTCTGACTCCACCGCCCTTTAGAGCAGTGTATTCCAGATTCTAAACTCTTGCTGAGGAATGGCCACTTCTGTTCCTATGTATAAAGGCAGAGAAACACGGGATCAATTCCTGCCACACTCACAACCTTGCTAAATATAGCACCGTCATTCTGTTCTCGTGACACAAGCTCCAGAAGTGTAGTCCAGCTGTTGAGGTTAAAGCTCTGGTTATGTTCCCAACAATGTTACTGCCACAGCGTTTCCGTAGTGTAGTGGTTATCACGTTCGCCTCACACGCGAAAGGAAACCGGGCGGTAACATTATGCAAACGTGTTCAATTAATGATTAGATAAAATTAAATCATTCATATTAGTGGTTCAATATTTACAGAGTGCAGCGTCTCACGATTCTGTTCCATTTGCTGACTTCTCTCTACAGTTCTGTCCACACTAAAATTCAACACAGTGTCTCTCACTCCCTCCCGTTTCCAGCCCTGACGCTGGAGAAACCATATCTCAAAGCTGCACATTCCGTGCATTCAGGTCAGCTGTGAGAGATTATTAAAGGATCCTGCCACGCCACCACGCTTCACAACAGAAAATTGAAGCCACAAACAAACCCATCGACGAATCGCTCTTCCCCAGCTCCAGAGTGAGTGAGGGCGGGACAAGCCCTAACTTCCGCTCCCACACTCTCCAATCAGCCGCTGCCGGCGGAAAGCGGAGAATGCAGCATCAAACAGCGGTTTACCGCCCTTCACTGGGCTGCAAAATGCCACCGTTCGATAGAACGCTCCACGTACACCGAACAGTAGCCTCATAAGATGCTTCATCTCAGCTTCCTGAGTTCGAGCCCCAGCTTGCACGAACACTTCTTCACTGGAAACACCATTAATTATCTGATTGCCACGTTTTGCATTATGAAAGTAATCCTAACCGATAATTATATAATCATAGAGGTTTCCAGCATGGAAGGAGTCATTTAAGCCCATCGTATCTGCACCGGCCAACAAATGCCAAGTTTTAGGTGTGTACCCCTGCACCTTATTGCATTTCATGTGCACGTCTAAGAACTTGTTAAATGTGGTGAGGGTTTCTGCCTGCTTCAAAATGTTCATTGCTGGTAACATGTACATGGGAAGTTGGAAACAGTGAGATAGACTGTAGTGCAAGGGACTGATTATTGTGAAACAACAAAGAAAATATACATTCTGGAAGAATACCATCGAAAAGAAGTGTGACCCTAACAGCCAAAAAGAAGATGAAGTGCTGAGTTCTTTTCAGCAAAAAATTCTTTTCCCAAACATTTCTCTGACCGAATCTTCACAAAACAAAAATGATGCTTTTAAAGTCATTAAACCCGAATTTTCGTGCACCCGAATCTTCTGAATCAGATGCCTCTCGTTGTGCCTACTGAATCCATGTCCCTTTCAATATTCTGCTGACATGCACATTATTAAATGTGCCACTAACGCATACAATCAAAGAATAAGGGAATGGTTGCAGCCCGTCGAGCCCATGCCAACTCTCAACAAGTCTCACTCCCCTGTCATTTACCCACAGCTGTGCAATTTTTTGCATTCGGATACTTATCCAACTCCGTTTTAAAAGATAAGATTGAGTCTGACTCCACCGCCCTTTAGAGCAGTGTATTCCAGATTCTAACCACATGCTGAGGAATGGCCACTCCTGTTCCTATGTATAAAGGCAGAGAAACACGTGATCAATTCCTGCCACACTCACAAACTTGCTAAATATCGCACCGTTATTCTATTCTCGTGACACAAGCTCCAGAAGTGTAGTCCAGCTGTTGAGGTTAAAGCTCTGGTTATGTTCCCAACAATGTTAATGCCGCAGCGTTTCCGTAGTGTAGTGGTTATCACGTTCGCCTCACACGCGAAAGGTCCCCGGTTCGAAACCGGGTGGAAACATTATGCAAACGTGTTCAATTAATGATTAGATAAAATTAAATCATTCATATTAGTTGTTCAATATTAACAGAGTGCAGTGTCTCATGATGCTGTTCCATTTGATGATTTCTCTCTGCAGTTCTGTTCACACTCAAATTCTACACAGTATCTCTCACTCCCTCCCGTTTCCAGCCCTGACGCTGGAGAAACCATATCTCAAAGCTGCACATTCCGTGCATTCAGGTCAGCTGTGAGAGATTATTAAAGGATCCTGCCACGCCATCACGCATCACACCAGAAAATTAAAGCCACAAACAAACCCATCGACTAATCGCTCTTCCCCAGCTCCAGAGTGAGTGACCTCGGGACAAGCCCTATCTTGCGCTCCCACACTCTCCAATCAGCCGCTGCCGGCGGAAAGCGGAGAATGCAGCATCAAACAGCGGTTTACCGCCCTTCACTGGGCTGCAAAATGCCACCGTTCGAGACAACGCTACCCGTACACCGAACAGCAGCCTCATAAGATGCTTCATCTCAGCTACCTGAGTTCGAGCCCCAGCTTGCACGAACACTTCTTCACTGGAAACACCATTAATTATCTGATTGCCACGTTTTGCATCATGAAAGTAATCCTAACCGATAATTATATAATCATAGAGGTTTACAGCATGGAAGGAGTCATTTAAGCCCATCGTATCTGCACCGGCCAACAAATGTCCAGTTTTAGGTGTGTCCCCCTGCACCTTATTGCATTTCATGTGCACATCTCAGAACTTGTTAAATGTGGTGAGGGTTTCTGCCTGCACCACACTTTCAGGCAGTGAGTTTGAGACCCCCACAAACATCTGCATGCAGAATGTTCACTTCAAATCCCCTTTAACCCTTACACTAATTACTTTTAAATTATGCAGCCTGGTTGTTGACCACTCCACTATGTGAAATAGACCCTTTTACTCAACAATATCTAGGCCCCTCCTATTTTTATACACCTCAATGCTGTCGCCCATCAGGCTCCTCTGTTCCAAGGAAAACAAACCCATCCTATCCAATCTGTCCTCATAGCAAAGTTGCTCCTCTCCCGGCAACATCTACGTAAATCTCCTCTTTACCCTCTCCAGCGTATTCACGTCCTTCCTTCAATGCGGTGACTAGAACTGCACGCAGTACTCCAGCTGTGGCCTAACCAGAATTTTATACAGTTCTAGCAAAACCCACTTGCTGTTCTGTTCCTTGCTTCTGCCAATAAATGCAACCATTCCATATGACTTCTTAACCAACTTTTCCAACTGACCAGCTACCTTCAGGGATCTGTGCACAAGCAATCCCAGTTACCTTTGTTCCTCTACACTTCTCAATGTCATACCAGTTGATGTGTATTCCCTTTCCTTGTTAGCCCTCCACAAATGCGCGATCTCTCACATCTCTGGATTAAATTCCATTTGCCACTGCTCTACCCCCTTATCAGTTGATTGATATCTTCCTGGAGTCTCCAGCTTTCTTCTTCATTATCAACCCACTGCCTATTTTAATAACACCTGAAAACTTCGTCATCGTAACACCTATATTCAAGTTTAGATCATTGATAAATACCATAAAAAGCAATGGATCTGGCACTGAAAACTGCGGAACCCCACTGGAAACATACTTCCAGTCACAAAAACACCCATCAAACATTACCCTTTGCTTCCTGCCTCTGAGCCAAATTTGGATCCAATGTGCCACTTCGCCCTGAATCACATGGGCTTTTACTTAGATAATGCATAATCATTAAATGTTATCCTGCCTTCATGAGAAAACATCATTAATTGACTGATGATCTTCATTTGCACAACTAAAGAAATGTTAACTGAAAGAGAGTCCTTAATTGAATAACTTATCTGTGCTCTGCACTTTACCTCTGAATCCATAAACCATTTTGGACACTGTGCTTTAGAAGTCTGCTTCAAAATGTTCATTGCTGGTAACATGTACATGAGACGTTGGAAACAGTGAGATAGAGTGTAGTGCAAGGGACTGGTTATTGTGAAACAGCAAAGAAAATATACATTCTGGAAGAATACCATGGAAAAGAAGTGTGACCCTAACAGCCAAAAAGAAGATGAAGTGCTGAGCCCTTTTCAGCAAAAAATTATTTTCCCAATCTTTTCCCTGACCGAATGTTCACAAAACAAAAATGATGCTTTTAAAGTCATTAAACCCGAATTTTCGTGCGCCCGAATCTTCTGAATCAGATGCCTCTCGTTGTGCCGACTGAATCCATGTCCCTTTCAATATTCTGCTGACATGCACACTATTAAATGTGCCACTAACTTATAAAATCAAAGAATAAGGGAATGGTTGCAGCCCGTCGAGCCCATGCCAACTCTCAACAAGTCTCACTCCCCTGTCATTTACCCACAGCTGTGCAAATTTTTTCATTCGGATATTTAACCAACTCCGTTTTGAAAGATAAGATTGAGTCTGACTCCACCGCCCTTTAGAGCAGTGTATTCCAGATTCTAACCACTTGCTGAGGAATGGCCACTTCTGTTCCTATGTATAAAGGCAGAGAAACACGGGATCAATGCCTGCCACACTCACAACCTTGCTTAATATCGCACCGTCATTCGATTCTCGTGACACAAGCTCCAGAAGTGTAGTCCAGCTGTTGAGGTTAAAGCTCTGGTTATGTTCCCAACAATGTTATTGCCACAGCGTTTCCGTAGTGTAGTGGTTGTCACGTTTGCCTCACACGCGAAAGGTCCACGGTTCGAAACCGGGCGGAAACATTATGCAACCGTGTTCAATTAATGATTGTATAAAATTAAATCATTCATATTAGTGGTTCAATATTAACAGAGTACAGTGTCTCACGATGCTGTTCCATTTGCTGATTTCTCTCTGCAGTTCTGTTCACACTCAAATTCTACACAGTGTCTCTCACTCCCTCCCGTTTCCAGCCCTGACGCTGGAGAAACCATATCTCAAAGCTGCACATTCCGTGCATTCAGGTCAGCTGTGATAGATTATTAAAGGATCCTGCCACGCCACCACGCTTCACAACAGAAAATTAAAGCCACAAACTAACCCATCGAATAATCGCTCTTCCCCAGCTCCAGAGTGAGTGAGGGCGGGACAAGCCAAAACTTCTGCTCCCACACTCTCCAATCAGCCGCTGCCGGCGGAAAGCGGAGAATGCAGCATCAAACAGCGGTTTACCGCCCTTCACTGGGCTGCAAAATGCCACCGTTCCAGACAACGCTCCCCGTGCTCCGAACAGCAGCCTCATAAGATGCTTCATCTCAGCTTCCTGAGTTCGAGCCCCAGATTGCACGAACACTTCTTCACTGGAAACAGCATTAATTATCTGATTGCCACGTTTTGCATCATGAAAGTAATCCTAACCGATAATTATTTCATCATAGAGGTTTACAGCATGGAAGGAGTCATTTACGCCCATCGTATCTGCACCGGCCAACAAATGCCCAGTTTTAGATGTGTACCCCTGCACCTTATTGCATTTCATGTGCACATCTAAGAACTGGTTAAATGTGGTGAGGGTTTCTGCCTGCACCACACTTTCAGGCAGTGAGTTTGAGACCCCCACAAACATCTGCATGCAGAATGTTCACTTCAAATCCCCTTTAACCCTTACACTAATTACTTTTAAATTATGCAGCCTGGTTGTTGACCACTCCACTATGTGAAATAGACCCTTTTAATCAACAATATCTAGGCCCCTCCTATTTTTATACACCTCAATGCTGTCGCCCATCAGCCTCCTCTGTTCCAAGGAAAACAAACCCATCCTATCCAATCTGTCCTCATAGCAAAGTTGCTCCACTCCCGGCAACATCTACGTAAATCTCCTCTGTACCCTCTCCAGCGTATTCACGTTCTTCCATCAATGCGGTGAACAGAACTGCACGCAGTACTCCAGCTGTGGCCTAACCAGAATTTTATACAGTTCTAGCATAACCCACTTGCTGTTCTCTTCCTTGCTTCTGCCAATAAATGCAACCATTCCATATGACTTCTTAACCAACTTTTCCAACTGGCCAGCTACCTTCAGGGATCTGTGGACAAGCAATCCCAGTTACCTTTGTTACTCTATACTTCTCAATGTCATACCAGTTGATGTGTATTCCCTTTCCTTGTTAGCCCTCCACAAATGCGCTATCACTAACATCTCTGGATTAAATTCCATTTGCCACTGCTCTACCCCCTTATCTGTTGATTGATATCTTCCTGGAGTCTCCAGCTTTCTTCTTCATTATCAACCCACTGCCTATTTTAATAACACCTGAAAACTTCGTAATCATAACACCTATATTCAAGTTTAGATCATTGATAAATACCATAAAAAGCAATGGATCTGGCACTGAAAACTGCAGAACCCCACTGGAATCATCCTTCCAGTCACAAAAACACCCATCAAACATTACCCTTTGCTTACTGCCTCTGAGCCAAATTTGGATCCAATATGCCACTTCGCCCTGAATCACATGGGCATTTACTTAGAAAATGCATAATCATTAAATGTTATCCTGCCTTCATGGGAAAACATCATTAATTGACTGATGATCTTCATTTGCACAACTAAAGAAATGTTAACTGAAGGAGAGTCCTTAATTGAATAACTTATCTGTGCTCTGCACTTTACCTCTGAATCCCTAAACCATTTTGGACAGTGTGCTTTAGAAGTCTGCTTCAAAATGTTCCTTGCAGGTAACATGTACATGGGACGTTGGAAACAGTGAGATAGACTGTAGTGCAAGGGACTGGTTATTGTGAAACAGCAAAGAAAATATACATTCTGGAAGAATACCATCGAAAAGAAGTGTGACCCTAACAGCCAAAAAGAAGATGAAGTGCTGAGCCCTTTTCAGCAAAAAATTCTTTTCCCAAGCATTTTTCTGACCGAATCTTCACAAAACAAAAATGATGCTTTTAAAGTCATTAAACCCGAATTTTCGTGCACCCAAATCTTCTGAATCAGATGCCTCTCGTTGTGCCGACTGAATCCATGTCCCTTTCGATATTCTGCTGACATGCACACTATTAAATGTGCCACTAACTTATACAATCAAAGAATAAGGGAATGGTTGCAGCCCGTCGAGCCCATGCCAACTCTCAACAAGTCTCACTCCCCTGTCATTTACACACAGCTGTGCAATTTTTTTCATTCGGATAATTATCCAACTCGTTTTGAAAGATAAGAATGAGTCTGACTCCACCGCCCTTTAGAGCAGTGTATTCCAGATTTTAACCACTTGCTGAGGAATGGCCACTCCTGTTCCTCTGTATAAAGGCAGAGAAACACGGGATCAATTCCTGCCACACTCACAACCTTGCTAAATTTCGCACCGTCATTCTATTCTCGTGACACAAGCTCCATAAGTGTAGTCCAGCTGTTGAGGTTAAAGCTCTGGTTATGTTCCCAACAATGCTGCTGCCAAAGCATTTCCGTAGTGTAGTGGTTATCACGTTCGCCTCACACGCGAAAGGTCCCCAGTTCCAAACCGGGCGGAAACATTATGCAAACGTGTTCAATTAATGATTAGCTAAAATTAAATCATTCATATTCGTGGTTCAATATTAACAGAGTGCAGAGTCTCACGATGCTGGTCCATTTGCTGATTTCTCTCTGCAGTTCTGTTCACACTCAAATTCTTCACAGTGTCTCTCACTCCCTCCCGTTTCCATCCCTGACGCTGGAGAAACCATATCTCAAAGCTGCACATTCCGTGCATTCTGGTCAGCTGTGAGCTTTTATTAAAGGATCCTGTCACGCCACCAAGCTTCACAACAGAAAATTAAAGCCACAAACAAACCCATCGACTAATCGCTCTTCCACAGCTCCAGAATGAGTGAGGGCGGGACAAGCCCTAACTTCCGCTCCCACACTCTCCAATCAGCCGCTGCCGGCGGAAAGCGGAGAATGCAGCATCAAACAGCGGTTTACCGCCCTTCACTGGGCTGCAAAATGCCACCGTTCGAGACAACGCTCCCCGTACACCGAACAGCAGCCTCATAAGATGCTTCATCTCAGCTTCCTGAGTTCGAGCCCCAGCTTGCACGAACACTTCTTCACTGGAAACACCATTAATTATCTGATTGCCACGTTTTGCATCATGAAAGTAATCCTAACCGATAATTATATAATCATAGAGGTTTACAGCATGGAAGGAGTCATTTAAACCCATCGTATCTGCACCGGCCAACAAATGCCCAGTTTTAGGTGTGTCCCCCTGCACCTTATTGCATTTCATGTGCACATCTAAGAACTTGTTAAATGTGGTGAGGGTTTCTGCCTGCACCACACTTTCAGGCAGTGAGTTTGAGACCCCCACAAACATCTGCAAGCAGAATGTTCACTTCAAATCCCCTTTAACCCTTACACTAATTAATTTAAATTATGCAGCCTGGTTGTTGACCACTCCGCTATGTGAAATAGACCCTTTTAAACAACAATATCTAGGCCCCTCCTATTTTTATACACCTCAATACTGTCGCCCATCAGCCTCCTCTGTTCCAAGGAAAACAAACCCATCCTATCCAATCTGTCCTCATAGCAAAGTTGCTCCACTGCTGGCAACAACTACGTAAAGCTCCTCTGTACCCTCTCCAGCGTATTCACGTCCTTCCTTCAATGCGGTGACTAGAACTGCACGCAGTCCTCCAGCTTTGGCCTAACCAGAATTTTATACAGTTCTAGCATAAACCACTTGCTGTTCTGTTCCTTGCTTCTGCCAATAAATGCAACCATTCCATATGACTTCTTAACCAACTTTTCCAACTGGCCAGCTACCTTCGGGGATCTGTGGACAAGCAATCCCAGTTACCTTTATCCTCTACACTTCTCAATGTCATACCAGTTGATGTGTATTCCCTTTCCTTGTTAGCCCTCCACAAATGCGCGATCTCTCACATCTCTGGATTAAATTCCATTTGCCACTGCTCTACCCCCTTATCAGTTGATTGATATCTTCCTGGAGTCTCCAGCTTTCTTCTTCATTATCAACCCACTGCCTATTTTAATAACACCTGAAAACTTCGTAATCATAACACCTATATTCAAGTTTAGATCATTGATAAATACCATAAAAAGCAATGGAACTGGCACTGAAAACTGCGGAACCCCACTGGAATCATCCTTCCAGTCACAAAAACACCCATCAAACATTACCCTTTGCTTACTGCCTCTGAGCCAAATTTGGATCCAATATGCCACTTCGCCCTGAATCACATGGGCATTTACTTAGAAAATGCATAATCATTGAATGTTATCCTGCCTTCATGGGAAAACTTCATTAATTGACTGATGATCTTCATTTGCACAACTAAAGAAATGTTAACTGAAGGAGAGTCCTTAATTGAATAACTTATCTGTGCTCTGCACTTTACCTCTGAATCCATAAACCATATTGGACAGTGTGCTTTAGAAGTCTGCTTCAAAATGTTCCTTGCTGGTAACATGTACATGGGACGTTGGAAACAGTGAGATAGACTGTAGTGCAAGGGACTGGTTATTGTGAAACAGCAAAGAAAATATACATTCTGGAAGAATACCATCGAAAAGAAGTGTGACCCTAACAGCCAAAAAGAAGATGAAGTTCTGAGCCCTTTTCAGCAAAAAATTCTTTTCCCAAACATTTTTCTGACCGAATCTTCACAAAACAAAAATGATGCTTTTAAAGTCATTAAACCCGAATTTTCGTGCACCCAAACCTTCTGAATCAGATGCCTCTCGTTGTGCCGACTGAATCCATGTCCCTTTCAATATTCTGCTGACATGCACACTATTAAATGTGCCACTAACTTATACAATCAAAGAATAAGGGAATGGTTGCAGCCCGTCGAGCCCATGCCAACTCTCAACAAGTCTCACTCCCCTGTCATTTACACACAGCTGTGCAATTTTTTTCATTCGGATATTTATCCAACTCGTTTTGAAAGATAAGAATGAGTCTGACTCCACCGCCCTTTAGAGCAGTGTATTCCAGATTTTAACCACTTGCTGAGGAATGGCCACTCCTGTTCCTCTGTATAAAGGCAGAGAAACACGGGATCAATTCCTGCCACACTCACAACCTTGCTAAATTTCGCACCGTCATTCTATTCTCGTGACACAAGCTCCATAAGTGTAGTCCAGCTGTTGAGGTTAAAGCTCTGGTTATGTTCCCAACAATGCTGCTGCCAAAGCATTTCCGTAGTGTAGTGGTTATCACGTTCGCCTCACACGCGAAAGGTCCCCAGTTCCAAACCGGGCGGAAACATTATGCAAACGTGTTCAATTAATGATTAGCTAAAATTAAATCATTCATATTCGTGGTTCAATATTAACAGAGTGCAGAGTCTCACGATGCTGGTCCATTTGCTGATTTCTCTCTGCAGTTCTGTTCACACTCAAATTCTTCACAGTGTCTCTCACTCCCTCCCGTTTCCATCCCTGACGCTGGAGAAACCATATCTCAAAGCTGCACATTCCGTGCATTCTGGTCAGCTGTGAGCTTTTATTAAAGGATCCTGTCACGCCACCAAGCTTCACAACAGAAAATTAAAGCCACAAACAAACCCATCGACTAATCGCTCTTCCACAGCTCCAGAATGAGTGAGGGCGGGACAAGCCCTAACTTCCGCTCCCACACTCTCCAATCAGCCGCTGCCGGCGGAAAGCGGAGAATGCAGCATCAAACAGCGGTTTACCGCCCTTCACTGGGCTGCAAAATGCCACCGTTCGAGACAACGCTCCCCCTACACCGAACAGCAGCCTCATAAGATGATTCATCTTAGCTTCCTGAGTTCGAACCCCAGCTTGCACGAACACTTCTTCACTGGAAACACCATTAATTATCTGATTGCCACGTTTTGCATCATGAAAGTAATCCTAACCGATAATTATATAATCATAGAGGTTTACAGCATGGAAGGAGTCATTTAAACCCATCGTATCTGCACCGGCCAACAAATGCCCAGTTTTAGGTGTGTCCCCCTGCACCTTATTGCATTTCATGTGCACATCTAAGAACTTGTTAAATGTGGTGAGGGTTTCTGCCTGCACCACACTTTCAGGCAGTGAGTTTGAGACCCCCACAAACATCTGCAAGCAGAATGTTCACTTCAAATCCCCTTTAACCCTTACACTAATTAATTTAAATTATGCAGCCTGGTTGTTGACCACTCCGCTATGTGAAATAGACCCTTTTAAACAACAATATCTAGGCCCCTCCTATTTTTATACACCTCAATACTGTCGCCCATCAGCCTCCTCTGTTCCAAGGAAAACAAACCCATCCTATCCAATCTGTCCTCATAGCAAAGTTGCTCCACTGCTGGCAACAACTACGTAAAGCTCCTCTGTTCCCTCTCCAGCGTATTCACGTCCTTCCTTCAATGCGGTGACTAGAACTGCACGCAGTCCTCCAGCTTTGGCCTAACCAGAATTTTATACAGTTCTAGCATAAACCACTTGCTGTTCTGTTCCTTGCTTCTGCCAATAAATGCAACCATTCCATATGACTTCTTAACCAACTTTTCCAACTGGCCAGCTACCTTCGGGGATCTGTGGACAAGCAATCCCAGTTACCTTTATCCTCTACACTTCTCAATGTCATACCAGTTGATGTGTATTCCCTTTCCTTGTTAGCCCTCCACAAATGCGCGATCTCTCACATCTCTGGATTAAATTCCATTTGCCACTGCTCTACCCCCTTATCAGTTGATTGATATCTTCCTGGAGTCTCCAGCTTTCTTCTTCATTATCAACCCACTGCCTATTTTAATAACACCTGAAAACTTCGTAATCATAACACCTATATTCAAGTTTAGATCATTGATAAATACCATAAAAAGCAATGGATCTGGCACTGAAAACTGCGGAACCCCACTGGAATCATCCTTCCAGTCACAAAAACACCCATCAAACATTACCCTTTGCTTACTGCCTCTGAGCCAAATTTGGATCCAATATGCCACTTCGCCCTGAATCACATGGGCATTTACTTAGAAAATGCATAATCATTGAATGTTATCCTGCCTTCATGGGAAAACATCATTAATTGACTGATGATCTTCATTTGCACAACTAAAGAAATGTTAACTGAAGGAGAGTCCTTAATTGAATAACTTATCTGTGCTCTGCACTTTACCTCTGAATCCATAAACCATATTGGACAGTGTGCTTTAGAAGTCTGCTTCAAAATGTTCCTTGCTGGTAACATGTACATGGGACGTTGGAAACAGTGAGATAGACTGTAGTGCAAGGGACTGGTTATTGTGAAACAGCAAAGAAAATATACATTCTGGAAGAATACCATCGAAAAGAAGTGTGACCCTAACAGCCAAAAAGAAGATGAAGTGCTGAGCCCTTTTCAGCAAAAAATTCTTTTCCCAAACATTTTTCTGACCGAATCTTCACAAAACAAAAATGATGCTTTTAAAGTCATTAAACCCGAATTTTCGTGCACCCAAACCTTCTGAATCAGATGCCTCTCGTTGTGCCGACTGAATCCATGTCCCTTTCAATATTCTGCTGACATGCACACTATTAAATGTGCCACTAACTTATACAATCAAAGAATAAGGGAATGGTTGCAGCCCGTCGAGCCCATGCCAACTCTCAACAAGTCTCACTCCCCTGTCATTTACACACAGCTGTGCAATTTTTTTCATTCGGATATTTATCCAACTCGTTTTGAAAGATAAGAATGAGTCTGACTCCACCGCCCTTTAGAGCAGTGTATTCCAGATTTTAACCACTTGCTGAGGAATGGCCACTCCTGTTTCGATGTATAAAGGAAGAGAAACACGGGATCAATTCCTGCCACACTCACAACCTTGCTAAATACAGCACCGTCATTCTATTCTCGTGACACAAGCTCCATAAGTGTAGTCCAGCTGTTGAGGTTAAAGCTCTGGTTATGTTCCCAACAATGCTACTGCCACAGCGTTTCCGTAGTGTAGTGGTTATCACGTTCGCCTCACACGCGAAAGGTCCCTGGTTCGAAACCGGGCGGAAACATTATGCAAAGGTGTTCAATTTATGATTAGATAAAATTAAATCATTCATATTAGTGGTACAATTATAACAGAGTGCAGTGTCTCACGATGCTGTTCCATTTGCTGATTTCTCTCTGCAGTTCTGTACACACTCAAATTCTGCACAGTGTCTCCCACTCCCTCCCGTTTCCAGCCCTGACGCTGGAGAAACCATATCTCAAAGCTGCACATTCCGTGCATTCAGGTCAGCTGTCAGCTTTTATTAAAGGATCCTGCCACGCCACCAAGCTTCACAACAGAAAATTAAAGCCACAAACAAACCCATCGACTAATCGCTCTTCCCCAGCTCCAGAATGAGTGAGGGCGGGACAAGCCCTAACTTCCGCTCCCACACTCTCCAATCAGCCGCTGCCGGCGAAAAGCGGAGAATGCAGCATCAAACAGCGGTTTACCGCCCTTCACTGGGCTGCAAAATGCCACCGTTCCAGACAACGCTCCCCGTGCTCCGAACAGCAGCCTCATAAGATGCTTCATCTCAGCTTCCTGAGTTCGAGCCCCAGCTTGCACGAACACTTCTTCACTGGAAACAGCATTAATTATCTGATTCCCACGTTTTGCATCATGAGAGTAATCCTAACCGATAATTATATAATCATAGAGGTTTACAGCATGGAAGGAGTCATTTACGCCCAACGTATCTGCACCGGCCAACAAATGCCCAGTTTTAGGTGTGTCCCCCTGCACCTTATTGCATTTCATGTGCACATCTAAGAACTTGTTAAATGTGGTGAGGGTTTCTGCCTGCACCACACTTTCAGGCAGTGAGTTTGAAACCCCCACAAACATCTGCATGCAGAATGTTCACTTCAAATCCCCTTTAACCCTTACACTAATTACTTTTAAATTATGCAGCCTGGTTGTTGACCACTCCACTATGTGAAATAGACCCTTTTAATCAACAATATCTAGGCCTCTCCTATTTTTATACACCTCAATGCGGTCGCCCATCAGCCTCCTCTGTTCCAAGGAAAACAAACCCATCCTATCCAATCTGTCCTCATAGCAATGTTGCTCCACTCCCGGCAACATCTACGTAAATCTCCTCTGTACCCTCTCCAGCGTATTCACGTTCTTCCTTCAATGCGGTGACCAGAACTGCACGCAGTACTCCAGCTGTGGCCTAACCAGAATTTTATACAGTTCTAGCACAACCCACTTGCTGTTCTGTTCCTTGCTTCTGCCAATAAATTCAATCATTCCATATGACTTCTTAATCAACTTTTCCAACTGGTCAGCTACTTTCAGGGATCTGTGGACAAGCAATCCCAGTTACCTTTGTTCCTCTACACTTCTCAATGTCATACCAGTTGATGTGAATTCCCTTTCCTTGTTAGCCCTCCACAAATGCGCGATCTCTCACATCTCTGGATTAAATTCAATTTGCCACTGCTCTACCCCCTTATCAGTTGATTGATATCTTCCTGGAGTCTCCAGCTATCTTCTTCATTATCAACCACACTGCCTATTTTAATAACACCTGAAAACTTCGTAATCATAACACCTATATTCAAGTTTAGATCATTAATAAATACCATAAGAAGCAATGGATCTGGCACTGAAAACTGTGGAACCCCACTGGAAACATCCTTCCAGTCACAAAAACACCCATCAAACATTACCCTTTGCTTCCTGCCTCTGAGCCAAATTTGGATCCAATTTGCCACTTCGCCTTGAATCACATGGGCTTTTACTTAGAAAATGCATAATCATTAAATGTTATCCTGCCTTCATGGGAAAACATCATTAATTGACTTATGATCTTCATTTGCACAACTAAAGAAATGTTAACTGAAGGAGAATCCTTAATTGAATAACTTATCTGTGCTCTGCACTTTACCTCTGAATCCATAAACCATTTTGGACACTGTGCTTTAGAAGTCTGCTTCAAAATGTTCATTGCTGGTAACATGTATATGAGACGTTGGAAACAGTGAGATAGACTGCAGTGCAAGGGACTGGTTATTGTGAAACAGCAAAGAAAATATACATTCTGGAAGAATACCATCGAAAAGAAGTGTGGCCCTAACAGCCAAAAAGAAGATGAAGTGCTGAGCCCTTTTCAGCAAAAAATTCTTTTTGAAACATTTCTCTGACCGAATCTTCACAAAAGAAAAATGATGCTTTTAAAGTCATTAAACCCGAATTTTCATGCACCGGAATCTTCTGAATCAGATGCCTCTCGTTGTGCCAACTGAATCCATGTCCCTTTCAATATTCTGCTGACATGCACACTATTAAATGTGCCACTAACTTATAGAATCAAAGCATAAGGGAATGGATGCAGCCCGTCGAGCCCATGCCAACTCTCAACAAGTCTCACTCCCCTGTCATTTACCCACAGCTGTGCAATTTTTTTCATTCGGATACTTATCCAACTCCGTTTTGAAAGATAAGATTGAGTCTGACTCCACCACCCTTTAGAGAAGTGTATTCCAGATTCTAACCACTTGCTGAGGAATGGCCACTCCTGTTCCTATGTATAAAGGCAGATAAACACGGGATCAATTCCTGCCACACTCACAACCTTGCTAAATATCGCACCGTTATTCTATTCTCGTGACACAAGCTCCAGAAGTGTAGTCCAGCTGTTGAGGTTAAAGCTCTGGTTATGTTCCCAACAATGTTACTGCCACAGCGTTTCCGTAGTGTAGTGGTTATCACGTTCGCCTAACACGCGAAAGGTCCCCGGTTCGAAACCGGGCGGAAACATTATGCAAACGTGTTCAATTCATGATAAGATAAAATTGAATCATTCATATTAGTGGTTCAATGTTAACAGAGTGCAGTGTCTCACGATGCTGTTCCATTTGCTGATTTCTCTCTGCAGTTCTGTTCACACTCAAATTCTACACAGTGTCTCTCACTCCCTCCCGTTTCCAGCCCTGACGCTGGAGAAACCATATCTCAAAGCTGCACATTCCGTGCATTCAGGTCAGCTGTGAGAGATTATTAAAGGATGCTGCCACGCCACCACGCTTCACAACAGAAAATTAAAGCCACAAACAAACCCATCGACTAATCGCTCTTCCCCAGCTCCAGAGTGAGTGAGGGCGGGACAAGCCCTAACTTCCGCTCCCACACTCTCCAATCAGCCGCTGCCGGCGGAAAGCGGAGAATGCAGCATCAAACAGCGGTTTACCGCCCTTCACTGGGCTTCAAAATGCCACCGTTCGAGACAATGCTCCACCTGCTCCGAACAACAGCCTCACAAGATGCTTGATCTCAGCTTCCTGAGTTCGAGCCCCAGCTTGCACGAACACTTCTTCACTGGAAACACCATTAATTATCTGATTGCCACGTCTTGCATCATGAAAGTAATCCTAACCGATAATTATATAATCATAGAGGTTTACAGCATGGAAGGAGTCATTTAAGCCCATCGTATCTGCACCGGCCAACAAATGCCCAGTTTTAGGTGTGTACCCCTGCACCTTATTGCATTTCTTGTGCACATCTAAGAACTGGTTAAATGTGGTGAGGGTTTCTGCCTGCACCACACTTTCAGGCAGTGAGTTTGAGACCCCCACAAACATCTGCATGCAGAATGTTCACTTCAAATCCCCTTTAACCCTTACACTAATTACTTTTAAATTATGCAGCCTGGTTGTTGACCACTCCACTATGTGAAATAGACCCTTTTAATCAACAATATCTAGGCCCCTCCTATTTTTATACACCTCAATGCTGTCGCCCATCAGCCTCCTCTGTTCCAAGGAAAACAAACCCATCCTATCCAATCTGTCCTCATAGCAAAGTTGCTCCACTCCCGGCAACATCTACGTAAATCTCCTCTGTACCCTCTCCAGCGTATTCACGTTCTTCCATCAATGCGGTAAACAGAACTGCACGCAGTACTCCAGCTGTGGCCTAACCAGAATTTTATACAGTTCTAGCATAACCCACTTGCTGTACTCTTCCTTGCTTCTGCCAATAAATGCAACCATTCCATATGACTTCTTAACCAACTTTTCCAACTGGCCAGCTACCTTCAGGGATCTGTGGACAAGCAATCCCAGTTACCTTTTATTCCTCTACACTTCTCAATGTCATACCAGTTGATGTGTATTCCCTTTCCTTGTTAGCCCTCCACAAATGCGCGATCTCTCACATCTCTGGTTTAAATTCAATTTGCCACTGCACTACCCCCTTATCAGTTGATTGATGTCTTCCTGGAGTCTCCAGCTTTCTTCTTCATTATCAACCACACTGCCTATTTTAATAACACCTGAAAACTTCGTAATCATAACACCTATATTCAAGTTTAGATCATTGATAAATACCATAAAAAGCAATGGATCTGGCACTGAAAACTGTGGAACCACACTGGAAACATCCTTCCAGTCACAAAAACACCCATCAAACATTACCCTTTGCTTCCTGCCTCTGAGCCAAATTTGGATCCAATTTGCCACTTCGCCCTGAATCACATGGGCTTTTACTTAGAAAATGCATAATCATTAAATGTTATCCTGCCTTCATGGGAAAACATCATTAATTGACTGATGATCTTCATTTGCACAACTAAAGAAATGTTATCTGAAGGAGAATCCTTAATTGAATAACTTATCTGTGCTCTGCACTTTACCTCTGAATCCATAAACCATTTTGGACACTGTGCTTTAGAAGTCTGCTTCAAAATGTTCATTGCTGGTAACATGTACATGAGAGGTTGGAAACAGTGAGATAGACTGCAGTGCAAGGGACTGGTTATTGTGAAACAGCAAAGAAAATATACATTCTGGAAGAATACCATCGAAAAGAAGTGTGGCCCTAACAGCCAAAAAGAAGATGAAGTGCTGAGCCCTTTTCAGCAAAAAATTCTTTTTCAAACATTTCTCTGACCGAATCTTCACAAAAGAAAAATGATGCTTTTAAAGTCATTAAACCCGAATTTACATGCACCGGAATCTTCTGAATCAGATGCCTCTCGTTGTGCCGACTGAATCCATGTCCCTTTCAATATTCTGCTGACATGCACACTATTAAATGTGCCACTAACTTATAGAATCAAAGAATAAGGGAATGGATGCAGCCCGTCGAGCCCATGCCAACTCTCAACAAGTCTCACTCCCCTGTCATTTACCCACAGCTGTGCAATTTTTTTCATTCGGATACTTATCCAACTCCGTTTTGAAAGATAAGATTGAGTCTGACTCCACCGCCCTTTAGAGAAGTGTATTCCAGATTCTAACCACTTGCTGAGGAATGGCCACTCCTGTTCCTATGTATAAAGGCAGAGAAACACGGGATCAATTCCTGCCACACTGACAACCTTGCTAAATATAGCACCGTCATTCTATTCTCGTGACACAAGCTCCAGAAGTGTCGTCCAGCTGTTGAGGTTAAAGCTCTGGTTATGTTCCCAACAATGTTACTGCCACAGCGTTTCCGTAGTGTATTGGTTATCGCGTTCGCCTAACACGCGAAAGGTCCCCGGTTCGAAACCGGGCGGAAACATTATGCAAACGTGTTCAATTCATAATAAGATAAAATTAAATCATTCATATTAGTGGTTCAATGTTAACAGAGTGCAGTGTCTCACGATGCTGTTCCATTTGCTGATTTCTCTCTGCAGTTCTGTTCACACTCAAATTCTACACAGTGTCTCTCACTCCCTCCCGTTTCCAGCCCTGACGCTGGAGAAACCATATCTCAAAGCTGCACATTCCGTGCATTCAGGTCAGCTGTGAGAGATTATTAAAGGATCCTGCCACGCCAACACGCTTCACAACAGAAAATTAAAGCCACAAACAAACCCATCGACTAATCGCTCTTCCCCAGCTCCAGAGTGAGTGAGGGCGGGACAAGCCCTAACTTCCGCTCCCACACTCTCCAATCAGCCGCTGCCGGCGGAAAGCGGAGAATTCAGCATCAAACAGCGGTTTACCGCCCTTCACTGGGCTTCAAAATGCCACCGTTCGGGACAACGCTCCACCTGCTCCGAACAACAGCCTCACAAGATGCTTGATCTCAGCTTCCTGAGTTCGAGCCCCAGCTTGCACGAACACTTCTTCACTGGAAACACCATTAATTATCTGATTGCCACGTTTTGCATCATGAAAGTAATCCTAACCGATAATTATATAATCATAGAGCTTTACAGCATGGAAGGAGTCATTTAAGCCCATCGTATCTGCACCGGCCAACAAATGCCCAGTTTTAGGTGTGTACCCCTGCACCTTATTGCATTTCATGTGCACATCTACGAACTGGTTAAATGTGGTGAGGGTTTCTGCCTGCACCACACTTTCAGGCAGTGAGTTTGAGACCCCCACAAACATCTGCATGCAGAATGTACACTTCAAATCCCCTTTAACCCTTACACTAATTACTTTTAAATTATGCAGCCTGGTTGTTGACCACTCCACTATGTGAAATAGACCCTTTTAATCAACAATATCTAGGCCCCTCCTATTTTTATACACCTCAATGCTGTCGCCCATCAGCCTCCTCTGTTCCAAGGAAAACAAACCCATCCTATCCAATCTGTCCTCATAGCAAAGTTGCTCCACTCCCGGCAACATCTACGTTAATCTCCTCTGTACCCTCTCCAGCGTATTCACGTTCTTCCATCAATGCGGTAAACAGAACTGCACGCAGTACTCCAGCTGTGGCCTAACCAGAATTTTATACAGTTCTAGCATAACCCACTTGCTGTACTCTTCCTTGCTTCTGCCAATAAATGCAACCATTCCATATGACTTCTTAACCAACTTTTCCAACTGGCCAGCTACCTTCAGGGATCTGTGGACAAGCAATCCCAGTTACCTTTGTTCCTCTACACTTCTCAATGTCATACCATTTGATGTGTATTCCCTTTCCTTGTTAGCCCTCCACAAATGCGCGATCTCTCACATCTCTGGTTTAAATTCAATTTGCCACTGCACTACCCCCTTATCAGTTGATTGATATCTTCCTGGAGTCTCCAGCTTTCTTCTTCATTATCAACCACACTGCCTATTTTAATAACACCTGAAAACTTCGTAATCATAACACCTATATTCAAGTTTAGATCATTGATAAATACCATAAAAAGCAATGGATCTGGCACTGAAAACTGTGGAACCACACTGGAGACATCCTTCCAGTCACAAAAACACCCATCAAACATTACCCTTTGCTTCCTGCCTCTGAGCCAAATTTGGATCCAATTTGCCACTTCGCCCTGAATCACATGGGCTTTTACTTAGAAAATGCATAATCATAAAATGTTATCCTGCCTTCATGGGAAAACATCATTAATTGACTGATGATCTTCATTTGCACAACTAAAGAAATGTTATCTGAAGGAGAATCCTTAATTGAATAACTTATCTGTGCTCTGCACTTTACCTCTGAATCCATAAACCATTTTGGACACTGTGCTTTAGAAGTCTGCTTCAAAATGTTCATTGCTGGTAACATGTACATGAGACGTTGGAAACAGTGAGATAGACTGCAGTGCAAGGGACTGGTTATTGTGAAACAGCAAAGAAAATATACATTCTGGAAGAATACCATCGAAAAGAAGTGTGGCCCTAACAGCCAAAAAGAAGATGAAGTGCTGAGCCCTTTTCAGCAAAAAATTCTTTTTCAAACATTTCTCTGACCGAATCTTCACAAAAGAAAAATGATGCTTTTAAAGTCATTAAACCCGAATTTACATGCACCGGAATCTTCTGAATCAGATGCCTCTCGTTGTGCCGACTGAATCCATGTCCCTTTCAATATTCTGCTGACATGCACACTATTAAATGTGCCACTAACTTATAGAATCAAAGAATAAGGGAATGGATGCAGCCCGTCGAGCCCATGCCAACTCTCAACAAGTCTCACTCCCCTGTCATTTACCCACAGCTGTGCAATTTTTTTCATTCGGATACTTATCCAACTCTGTTTTGAAAGATAAGATTGAGTCTGACTCCACCGCCCTTTAGAGAAGTGTATTCCAGATTCTAACCACTTGCTGAGGAATGGCCACTCCTGTTCCTATGTATAAAGGCAGATAAACACGGGATCAATTCCTGCCACACTCACAACCTTGCTAAATATAGCACCGTCATTCTATTCTCGTGACACAAACTCCAGAAGTGTAGTCCAGCTGTTGAGGTTAAAGCTCTGGTTATGTTCCCAACAATGTTAATGCAACAGCGTTTCCGTAGTGTAGTGGTTATCACGTTCGCCTAACACGCGAAAGGTCCCCGGTTCGAAACCGGGCGGAAACATTATGCAAACGTGTTCAATTAATGATTAGATAAAATTAAATCATTCATATTAGTGGTTCAATATTAACAGAGTGCAGTGTCTCACGATGCTGTTCCATTTGCTGATTTCTCTCTGCAGTTCTGTTCACACTCAAATTCTACACAGTGTCTCTCACTCCCTCCCGTTTCCAGCCCTGACGCTGGAGAAACCATATCTCAAAGCTGCACATTCCGTGCATTCAGGTCAGCTGTGAGAGATTATTAAAGGATGCTGCCACGCCACCACGCTTCACAACAGAAAATTAAAGCCACAAACAAACCCATCGACTAATCGCTCTTCCCCAGCTCCAGAGTGAGTGAGGGCGGGACAAGCCCTAACTTCCGCTCCCACACTCTCCAATCAGCCGCTGCCGGCGGAAAGCGGAGAATGCAGCATCAAACAGCGGTTTACCGCCCTTCACTGGGCTGCAAAATGCCACCGTTCGAGACAACGCTCCCCGTGCTCCGAACAGCAGCCTCACAAGATGCTTCATCTCAGCTTCCTGAGTTCGAGCCCCAGCTTGCACGAACACTTCTTCACTGGAAACACCATTAATTATCTGATTGCCACGTTTTGCATTATGAAAGTAATCCTAACCGATAATTATATAATCATAGAGGTTTACAGCATGGAAGGAGTCATTTAAGCCCATCGTATCTGCACCGGCCAACAAATGCCAAGTTTTAGGTGAGCACCCCTGCACCTTATTGCATTTCATGTGCACGTCTCAGAACTTGTTAAATGTGGTGAGGGTTTCTGCCTGCTTCAAAATGTTCATTGCTGGTAACATGTACATGGGAAGTTGGAAACAGTGAGATAGACCGTAGTGCAAGGGACTGATTATTGTGAAACAGCAAAGAAAATATACATTCTGGAAGAATACCATCCAAAAGAAGTGTGACCCGAACAGCCAAAAAGAAGATGAAGTGCTGAGCCCTTTTCAGCAAAAAATTATTTTCCCAAACATTTCTCTGACCGAATCTTCACAAAACAAAAATGATGCTTTTAAAGTCATTAAACCCGAATTTTAGTGCAACCGAATCTTCTGAATCAGATGCCTCTCGTTGTGCCTACTGAATCCATGTCCCTTTCAATATTCTGCTGACATGCACACTATTAAATGTGCCACTAACGTATACAATCAAAGAATAAGGGAATGGTTGCAGCCCGTCGAGCCCATGCCAACTTTCAACAAGTCTCACTCCCCTGTCATTTACCCACAGCTGTGCAATTTTTTGCATTCGGATACTTATCCAACTCCGTTTTAAAAGATAAGATTGAGTCTGACTCCACCGCCCTTTAGAGCAGTGTATTCCAGATTCTAACCACTTGCTGAGGAATGGCCACTCCTGTTCCTATGTATAAAGGCAGAGAAACACGTGATCAATTCCTGCCACACTCACAACCTTGCTAAATATCGCACCGTTATTCTATTCTCGTGACACAAGCTCCAGAAGTGTAGTCCAGCTGTTGAGGTTAAAGCTCTGGTTATGTTCCCAACAATGTTACTGCCGCAGCGTTTCCGTAGTGTAGTGGTTATCACGTTCGCCTCACACGCGAAAGGTCCCCGGTTCGAAACCGGGTGGAAACATTATGCAAAAGTGTTCAATTAATGATTCGATAAAATTAAATCATTCATATTAGTGGTTCAATATTAACAGAGTGCAGTGTCTCACGATGCTGTTCCATTTGATGATTTCTCTCTACAGTTCTGTTCACACTCAAATTCTACACAGTGTCTCTCACTCCCTCCCGTTTCCAGCCCTGACGCTGGAGAAACCATATCTCAAAGCTGCACATTCCGTGCATTCAGGTCAGCTGTGAGAGATTATTAAAGGATCCTGCCACGCCACCACGCTTCACACCAGAAAATTAAAGCCACAAACAAACCCATCGACTAATCGCTCTTCCCCAGCTCCAGAGTGAGTGAGGGCGGGACAAGCCCTAACTTCCGCTCCCACACTCTCCAATCAGCCGCTGCCGGCGGAAAGCGGAGAATGCAGCATCAAACAGCGGTTTACCGCCCTTCACTGGGCTGCAAAATGCCACCGTTCGAGACAACGCTACCCGGACACCGAACAGCAGCCTCATAAGATGCTTCATCTCAGCTACCTGAGTTCGAGCCCCAGCTTGCACGAACACTTCTTCACTGGAAACACCATTAATTATCTGATTGCCACGTTTTGCATCATGAAAGTAATCCTAACCGATATTTATATAATCATAGAGGTTTACAGCATGGAAGGAGTCATTTAAGCCCATCGTATCTGCACCGGCCAACAAATGCCCAGTTTTAGGTGTGTACCCCTGCACCTTATTGCATTTCATGTGCACATCGAAGAACTTGTTAAATGTGGTGAGGGTTTCTGCCTGCACCACACTTTCAGGCAGTGAGTTTGAGACCCCCACAAATATCTGCATGCAGAATATTCACTTCAAATCCCCTTTAACCCTGACACTAAATACTTTTAAATTATGCAGCCTGGTTGTTGACCACTCCACCATGTGAAATAGACCCTTTTAATCAACAATATCTAGGCCCCTCCTATTTTTATACACCTCAATGCTGTCGCCCATCAGCCTCCTCTGTTCCAAGGAAAACAAACCCATCCTATCCAATCTGTCCTCATAGCATAGTTGCTCCACTCCCGGCAACATCTACGTAAATCTCCTCTGTACCCTCTCCAGCGTATTCACGTTCTTCCATCAATGCGGTGAACAGAACTGCACGCAGTACTCCAGCTGTGGCCTAACCAGAATTTTATACAGTTCTAGCATAACCCACTTGCTGTTATGTTCCTTGCTTCTGCCAATAAATGCAACCATTCCATATGACTTCTTAACCAACTTTTCCAACTCGCCAGCTACCTTCAGGGATCTGTGGACAAGCAATCCCAGTTGCCTTTGTTCCTCTACACTTCTCAATGTCATACCAGTTGATGTGTATTCTCTTTCCTTGTTAGCCCTCCACAAATGCGCGATCTCTCACATCTCTGGATTAAATTCCATTTGCCACTGCTCTACCCCCTTATCAGTTGATTGATATCTTCCTGGAGTCTCCAGCTTTCTTCTTCATTATCAACCACACTGCCTATTTTAATAACACCTGAAAACTTCGTAATCATAACACCGATATTCAAGTTTAGATCATTGATAAATACCATAAAAAGCAATGGATCTGGCACTGAAAACTGTGGAACCCCACTAGAAACATCCTTCCAGTCACAAAAACACCCATCAAACATTACCGTTTGCTTCCTGCCTCTGAGCCAAATTTGATCAATTTGCCACTGCGCCCTGAATCACATGGGCTTTTACTTAGAAAATGCATAATCATTAAATGTTATCCTGCCTTCATGGGAAAACATCATTAATTGACTGATGATCTTCATTTGCACAACTAAAGAAATGTTAACTGAAGGAGAGTCCTTAATTGAATAACTTATCTGTGCTCTGCACTTTACCTCTGAATCCATAAACCATTTTGGACAGTGTTCTTTAGAAGTCTGCTTCAAAATGTTCCTTGCTGGTAACATGTACATGGGACGTTGGAAACAGTGAGATAGACTGTAGTGCAAGGGACTGGTTATTGTGAAACAGCAAAGAAAATATACATTCTGGAAGAATACCATCGAAAAGAAGTGTGGCCCTAACAGCCAAAAAGAAGATGAAGTGCTGAGCCCTTTTCAGCAAAAAAATCTTTGCCCAAACATTTCTCTGACCGAATCTTCACAAAACAAAAATGATGCTTTTAAAGTCATTAAACCCGAATTTTCGTGCACCCGAATTTTCTGAATCAGATGCCTCTCGTTGTGCCGACTGAATCCATGTCCCTTTCAATATTCTGCTGACATGCACACTATTAAATATGCCACTAACTTATAGAATCAAAGAATAAGGGAATGTTTGCAGCCCGTCGAGCCCATGCCAACTCTCAACAAGTCTCACTCCCCTGTCATTTACCCACAGCTGTGCAATTTTTTTCATTCGGATACTTATCCAACTCCGTTTTGAAAGATAAGATTGAGTTTGACTCCACCGCCCTTTAGAGCAGTGTATTCCAGATTCTAACCACTTGCTGAGGAATGGCCACTCCTGTTCCTATGTATAAAGGCAGAGAAACACGGGATCAATTCCTGCCTCACTCACAACCTTGTTAAATACAGCACCGTCATTCTATTCTCGTGACACAAGCTCCAGAAGCGTTGTGCAGCTGTTGAGGTTAAAGCTCTGGTTATGTTCCCAACAATGTTGCTGGCACAGCGTTTCCGTAGTGTAGTGGTTATCACGATCGCCTCACACGCGAAAGATCCCCGGTTCGAAACCGGGCGGAAACATTATGCAAACGTGTTCAATTAATGATTAGATAAAATTAAATCATTCATATTATTGGTTCAATATTAACAGAGTGCAGTGTCTCACGATGCTGGTCCATTTTCTGATTTCTCTCTACAGTTCTGTTCACACTCAAATTCTACACAGTGTCTCTCACTCCCTCCCGTTTCCAGCCCTGACGCTGGAGAAACAATATCTCAAAGCTGCACATTCCGTGCATTCAGGTCAGCTGTGAGAGATTATTAAAGGATCCTGCCACGCCACCACGCTTCACAACAGAAAATTAAAGCCACAAACAAACCCATCGAATAATCGCTCTTCCCCAGCTCCAGAGTGAGTGAGGGCGGGACAAGCCCAAACTTCCGCTCCCACACTCTCCAATCAGCCGCTGCCGGCGGAAAGCGGAGAATGCAGCATCAAACAGCGGTTTACCGCCCTTCACTGGGCTGCAAAATGCCACCGTTCGAGACAACGCTCACCGTACACCGAACAGCAGCCTCATAAGATGCTTCATCTCAGCTTCCTGACTTCGAGCCCCAGCTTGCACGAACACTTCTTCACTGGAAACACCATTAATTATCTGATTGCCACGTTTTGCATCATGAAAGTAATCCTTACCGATAATTATATAATCATAGAGGTTTACAGCATGGAAGGAGTCATTTAAGCCCATCGTATCTGCACCGGCCAACAAATGCCCAGTTTTAGGTGTGTCCCCCTGCACCTTATTGCATTTCATGTGCACATCTCAGAACTTGTTCAATGTGGTGAGGGTTTCTGCCTGCACCACACTTTCAGGCCGTGAGTTTGAGACCCCCACAAACATCTGCATGCAGAATGTTCACTTCAAATCCCCTTTAACCCTTACACTAATTTCTTTTAAATTATGCAGCCTGGTTGTTGACCACTCCACTATGTGAAATAGACCCTTTTAATCAACAATATCTAGGCCCCTCCTTTTTATTTACACCTTAATGCTGTCGCCCATCAGCCTCCTCTGTTCCAAGGAAAACAAACCCATCCGATCCAATCTGTCCTCAGAGCAAAGTTGCTCCACTCCCGGCAACATCTACGTAAATCTCCTCTGTACCCTCTCCAGCGTATTCACGTCCTTCCTTCAATGCGGTGACTAGAACTGCACGCAGTACTCCAGCTGTGGCCTAACCAGAATTGTATACAGTTCTAGCAAAACCCACTTGCTGTTCTGTTCCTTGCTTCTGCCAATAAATGCAACCATTCCATATGACTTCTTAACCAACTTTTCCAACTGACCAGCTACCTTCAGGGATCTGTGGACAAGCAATCCCAGTTACCTTTGTTCCTCTACACTTCTCAATTTCATACCAGTTGATGTATATTCCCTTTCCTTGTTAGCCCTCCACAAATGCGCGATCTCTCACATCTCTGGATTAAATTCCATTTGCCACTGCTCTACCCCCTGATCAGTTGATTGATATCTTCCTGGAGTCTCCAGCTTTCTTCTTCATTATCAATCACACTGCCTATTTTAATAACACCTGAAAACTTCGTAATCATAACACCTATATTCAAGTTTAGTTCATTGATAAATAGCATAAAAAGCAATGGATCTGGCACTGAAAACTGTGGAACCCCACTGGAAACATCCTTCCAGTCACAAAAACACCCATCAAACATTACCCTTTGCTTCCTGCCTCTGAGCCAAATTTGGATCCAATTTGCCACTTCGCCCTGAATCACATGGGCTTTTACTTCGAAAATGCATCATCATTAAATGTTATCCTGCCTTCATGGGAAAACATCATTTATTGACTGATGATCTTCATTTGCACAACTAAAGAAATGTTAACTGAAGGAGAGTCCTTAATTGAATAACTTAGCTGTGCTCTGCACTTTACCTCTGAATCCATAAACCATTTTGGACACTGTGCTTTAGAAGTCTGCTTCAAAATGTTCATTGCTGGTAACATGTACATGAGACGTTGGAAACAGTGAGATAGACTGTAGTGCAAGGGACTGCTTATTGTGAAACAGCAAAGAAAATATGCATTCTGGAAAAATAACATCGAAAAGAAGTGTGGCCCTAACAGCCAAAAAGAAGATGAAGTGCTGAGCCCTTCTCAGGAAAAACTTCTTTTCCCAAACATTTCTCTGACCGAATCTTCACAAAACAAAAATTATGCTTTTAAAGTCATTAAACCCGAATTTCCGTGCACCCGAATCTTCTGAATCAGATGCCTCTCGTTGTGCCGACTGAATCCATGTCCCTTTCAATATTCTGCTGACATGCACACTATTAAATGTGCCACTAACTTATAGAATCAAAGAATAAGGGAATGGTTGCAGCCCGTCGAGCCCATGCCATCTCTGAACAAGACTCACTCCCCTGTCATTTACCCACAGCTGTGCAACTTTTTTTCATTCGGATATTGATCCAACTCCGTTTTGAAAGATAAGATTGAGTCTGACATTCCCGCCCTTTAGAGCAGTGTATTCCAGATTCTAACCACTTGCTGAGGAATGGCCACTCCTGTTCCTATGTATAAAGGCAGAGAAACACGGGATCAATTCCTGCCTCACTCACAACCTTGCTAAATATAGCACCGTCATTCTATTCTCGTGACACAAGCTCCTGAAGCGTAGTCCAGCTGTTGAGGTTAAAGCTCTGGTTATGTTCCCAACAATGTTACTGGCACAGCGTTTCCGTAGTGTAGTGGTTATCACGTTCGCCTCACACGCGAAAGATCCCCGGTTCGAAACCGGGCGGAAACATTATGCAAACGTGTTCAATTAATGATTAGATAAAATTAAATCATTCCTATCAGTGGTTCAATATTAACAGATTGCAGTGTCTCACGATGCTGTTCCATTTGCTGATTTCTCTCTGCAGTTCTGCACAAACTCAAATTCGACACAGTGTCTCTCACTCCCTCCCGTTTCCAGCCCTGACGTTGGAGAAACCATATCTCAAAGCTGCACATTCCGTGCATTCAGGTCAGCTGTGAGAGATTATTAAAGGATCCTGCCACGCCGCCACGCTTCACAACAGAAAATGAAAGCCACAAACAAACCCATCGACTAATCGCTCTTCCCCAGCTCCAGAGTGAATGAGGGCGGGACAAGCCCTCACTTCCGCTCCGACACTCTCCAATCAGCCGCTGCCGGCGCAATGCGGAGAATGCAGCATCAAACAGTGGTTTACCACCCTTCACTGGGCTGCAAAATGCCACCGTTCGAGACAACGCTCCCCGTACACCGAACAGCAGCCTCATAAGATGCTTCATCTCAGCTTCCTGAGTTCGAGCCCAAGCTTGCACGAACACTTCTTCACTGGAAACACCATTAATTATCTGATTGCCACGTTTTGCATCATGAAAGTAATCCTAACTGATAATTATATCATCATAGAGGCTTACAGCATGGAAGGAGTCATTTAATCCCATCGTATCTGCACCGGGCAACGAATGCCCAATGTGAGGTGTGCACACCTGCACCTTATTGCATTTCATGTGCACATCTAAGAACTTGTTAAATGTGGTGAGGCTTTCTGCCTGCACCACACTTTCAGGCAGTGAGTTTGAGACCCCACAAAGATCTGCATGCAGAATGTTCACTTCAAATCCCCTTTAACACTTACACTAATTACTTTTAAATTATGCAGCCTGGTTGTTGACCACTCCACTTTGTGAAATAGACCCTTTTAATCAACAATATCTAGGCCCCTCTTATTTTTATACACCTCAATGCTGTCGCCCATCAGCCTCCTCTGTTCCAAGGAAAACAATCCCATCCTATCCAATCTGTCATCATAGCAAAGTTGCTCCACTCCCGGCAACATCTACGTAAATCTCCTCTGTACCCTCTCCAGCGTATTCACGTTCTTCCTTCAATTCGGTGACCAGAACTGCACGGCTGTGTGGCCTAATCAGAATTTTATACAGTTCTAGCATAACCCACTTGCTGTTCTGTTCCTTGCTTCTGCCAATAAATGCAACCATTCCATATGACTTCTTAACCAACTTTTCCAACTGGCCAGCTACCTTCAGGGTTCTGTGGACAAGCAATCCCAGTTACCTTTGTTCCTCTACACTTCTCAATGTCATACCAGTTGATGTGTATTCCCTTTCCTTGTTAGCCCTCCACAAATGCGCGATCTCTCACATCTCTGGATTAAATTCCATTTGCCACTGCTCTACCCCCTTATCAGTTGATTGATATCTTCCTGGAGTCTCCAGCTTTCTTCTTCATTATCAACCACACTGCCTATTTTAATAACACCTGAAAATCTCGGAATCATAACATCTATATTCAAGTTTCGATCATTGATAAATACCATAAAAAGCAATGGATCTGGCACTGAAAACTGTGGAACCCCACTGGAAACATCCTTCCAGTCACAAAAACACCCATCAAACATTACCCTTTGCTTCCTGCCTCTGTGCCAAATTTGGATCCAATTTGCCACTTCGCCCTGAATCACATGGGCTTTTACTTAGAAAATGCATAATCATTAAATGTTATCCTGCCTTCATGGGCAAACATCATTAATTGACTGATGATCTTCATTTGCACAACTAAAGAAATGTTAACTGAAGGAGAATCGTTAATTGAATAACTTATCTGTGCTCTGCACTTTACCTCTGAATCCATAAACCATTTTGGACACTGTGCTTTAGAAGTCTGTTTAAAAATGTTCCTTGCTGGTAACATGTACATGGGACGTTGGAAACAATGAGATAGACTGTAGTGCAAGGGACTGGTTATTGTGAAACAGCAAAGAAAATATACATTCTGGAAGAATACCATCGAAAGGAAGTGTGGCCCTAACAGCCAAAAAGAAGATGAAGTGCTGAGCCCTTTTCAGCAAAAAATTCTTTTCCCAAACATTTCTCTGACCGAATCTTCACAAAACAAAAATGATGCTTTTAAAGTCATTAAACCCGAATTTACGTGCACCCGAATCTTCTGAATCAGATGCCTCTCGTTGTGCCGACTGAATCCATGTCCCTTTCAATATTATGCTGACATGCACACTATTAAATGTGCCACTAACTTATAGAATCAAAGAATAAGGGAATGGTTGCAGCCCGTCGAGCCCATGCCAACTCTCAACAAGTCTCACTCCCCTGTCATTTACCCACAGCTGTGCAATTTTTTTCAGTCGGATACTTATACAACTCCCTTTTGAAAGATAAGATTGAGTCTGACTCCACCGCCCTTTGGAGCAGTGTGTTCCAGATTCTAACCACTTGCTGAGGAATGGCCACTCCTGTTCCTATGTATAAAGGCAGAGAAACACGGGATCAATTCCTGCCACACGAACAACCTTGCTAAATATAGCACCGTTATTCGATTCTCGTGACACAAGCTCCAGAAGTGTAGTCCAGCTGTTGAGGTTAAAGCTCTGGTTATGTTCCCAACAATGTTACTGCAACAGCGTTTCCGTAGTGTAGTGTTTATCACATTCGCCTAACATGCGAAAGGTCCCCGGTTCGAAACCGGGAGGAAATATTATGCAAACATGTTCAATTAATGACAAGATAAAATTAAATCATTCATATTAGTGGTTCAATGTTAACAGAGTGCAGTGTCTCACGATGCTGTTCCATTTGCTGATTTCTCTCTGCAGTTCTGTTCACACTCAAATTCTACACAGTGTCTCTCACTCCCTTCCGTTTCCAGCCCTGACGCTGGAGAAACCATATCTCAAAGCTGCACATTCCGTGCATTCAGGTCAGCTGTGAGAGATTATTAAAGGATCCTGCCACGCCACCACGCTTCACAACAGAAAATTAAAGCCACAAACAAACCAATCGACTAATCGCTCTTCCCCAGCTCCAGATTGAGTGAGGGCGGGACAAGCCCTAACTTCCGCTCCCACACTCTCCAATCAGCCGCTGCCGGCGGAAAGCGGAGAATGCAGCATCAAACAGCGATTTACCGCCCTTCACTGGGCTGCAAAATGCCACCGTTCGAGACAACGCTCCCCGTACACCGAACAGCAGCCTCATAAGATGCTTCATCTCAGCTTCCTGAGTTCGAGCCCCAGCTTGCACGAACACTTCTTCACTGGAAGCACCATTAATTATCTGATTGCCACGTTTTGCATCATGAAAGTAATCCTAACCGATAATTATATAATCATAGAGGTTTACAGCATGGAAGGAGTCATTTAAGCCCATCGTATCTGCACCGGCCAACAAATGCCCAGTTTTAGGTGTGTACCCTGCACCTTATTGCATTTCATTTGCACATCTAAGAACTTGTTAAATGTGGTGAGGGTTTCTGCCTGCACCACACTTACAGGCAGTGAGTTTGAGACCCCCACAAACATCTGCATGCAGAATGTTCACTTCAAATCCCCTTTAACCCTTACACTAATTACTTTTAAATTATGCAGCCTGGTTGTTGACCACTCCACTCTGTGAAATAGACCCTTTTAATCAACAATATCTAGGCCCCTCCTATTTTTACACACCTCAATGCTGTCGCCCATCAGCCTCCTCTGTTCCAAGGAAAACAAACCCATCCTATCCAATCTGTCCTCATAGCAAAGTTGCTCCACTCCCGGCAACATCTACGTAAATCTCCTCTGTACCCTCTCCAGTGTATTCACGTTCTTCCTTGAATGCGGTGACCAGAACTGCACGCAGTACTCCAGCTGTGGCCTAACCAGAATGTTATACAGTTCTAGCATAACCACTTGCTGTTCTGTTCCTTGCTTCAGCCAATAAATGCAACCATTCCATATGACTTCTTAACCAACTTTTCCAACTGGCCAGCTACCTTCAGGGATCTGTGGACAAGCAATCCCAGTTACCTTTGTTCCTCTACACTTCTCAATGTCATACCAGTTGATCTGTATTCCCTTTCCTTGTTAGCCCTCCACAAATGCGCGATCTCTCACATCTCTGGATTAAATTCCATTTGCCACTGCTCTACCCCCTTATCAGTTGATTGTATCTTCCTGGAGTCTCCAGCTTTCTTCTTCATTATCAACCACACTGCCTATTTTAATAACACCTGAAAACATCGTAATCATAACACCTATATTCAAGTTTAGATCATTGATAAATACCATAAAAAGCAGTGGATCTGGCACTGAAAACTGTGGAACCCCACTGGAATCATCCTTCCAGTCACAAAAACACCCATCAAACATTAAACTTTTACTTCCTGCCTCTGAGCCAAATTTGGATCCAATTTGCCACTTCGCCATGAATCACATGGGCTTTTACTTAGAAAATGCATAATCATTAAATGTTATCCTGCCTTCATGGGAAAACATCATTAATTGACTGATGATCTTCATTTGCACAACTAAAGAAATGTTAACTGAAGGAGAGTCCTTAATTGAATAACTTATCTGTGCTCTGCACTTTACCTCTGAATCCATAAACCATTTTGGACACTGTGCTTTAGAGGTCTGGTTCAAAATGTTCATTGCTGGTAACATGTACATGAGACGTTGGAAACAGTGAGATAGACTGTAGTGCAAGGGACTGGTTATTGTGAAACAGCAAAGAAAATATCCATCTGGAAGAATACCATCGAAAAGAAGTGTGGCCCTAACAGCAAAAAAGAAGATGAAGTGCTGAGCCCTTTTCAGCAAAAATTTCTTTTCCCAAACATTTCTCTGACCGAATCTTCACAAAACAAAAATGATGCTTTTAAAGTCATTAAACCCGAATTTTCTTGCACCCGAATCTTCTGAATCAGATGCCTCTCGTTGTGCCGACTGAATCCATGTCCCTTTCAATATTTTGCTCACATGCACACTATTAAATGTGCCACTAACTTATAGAATCAAAGAATAAGGGAATGGTTGCAGCCCGTCGAGCCCATGCCAACTCTCAACAAGTCGCACTCCAATGTCATTTACCCACAGCTGTGCAATTTTTTTCATTCGGATACTTATCCAACTCCGTTTTGAAAGATAAGATTGCGTCTGACTCCACCGCCCTTTAGAGCAGTGTATTCCAGATTCTAACCACTTGCTGAGGAATGGCCACTCCTGTTCCCATGTATAAAGGCAGAGAAACACGGGATCAATTCCTGCCACACTCACAACCTTGCAAAATATCGCACCGTTATTCTATTCTCCTGACACAAGCTCCAGAAGTGTCGTCCAGCTGTTGAGGTTAAAGCTCTGGTTATGTTCCCAACAATGTTACTGCCACAGCGTTTCCGTAGTGTAGTGGTTATCACGTTCGCCTAACACGCGAAAGGTCCCCAGTTCGAAACCGGGCGGAAACATTATGCAACCGTGTTCAATTAATGATAAGATAAAATTAAATCATTCATATTAGTGGTTCAATATTAACAGAGTACAGTGTCTCACGATGCTGTTCCATTTGCTGATTTCTCTCTGCAGTTCTGTTCACACTCAAATTCTACACAGTGTCTCTCACTCCCTCCCGTTTGCAGCCCTGACGCTGGAGAAACCATATCTCAAAGCTGCACATTCCGTGCATTCAGGTCAGCTGTGAGAGATTATTAAAGGATCCTGCCACGCCACCACGCTTCACAACAGAAAATTAAAGCCACAAACAAACCCATCGACTAATCGCTCTTTCCCAGCTCCAGAGTGAGTGAGGGCGGGACAAGCACTAACTTCCGCTCCCACACTCTCCAATCAGCCGCTGCCGGCGGAAAGCGGAGAATGCAGCATCAAACAGCGGTTTACCGCTCTTCACTGGGCTGCAAAATGCCAGCGTTCGACAGAACGCTCCCCGTACACCGAACAGCAGCCTCATAAGATGCTTCATCTTAGCTTCCTGAGTTCGAGCCCCAGCTTGCACGAACACTTCTTCACTGGAAACACCATTAATTATCTGATTGCCACGTTTTGCATCATGAAAGTAATCCTAACCGATAATTATATAATCATAGAGGTTTACAGCATGGAAGGAGTCATTTAAGCCCATCGCATCTGCACCGGCCAACAAATGCCCAGTTTTAGTTGTGTACACCTGCACCTTATTGCATTTCATGTGCACATCTCAGAACTGGTTAAATGTGGTGAGGGTTTCTGCCTGCACCACACTTTCAGGCAGTGAGTTTGAGACCCCCACAAACATCTGCATGCAGAATGTTCACTTCAAATCCCCTTTAACCCTTACACTAATTACTTTTAAATTATGCAGCCTGGTTGTTGACCACTCCACTATGTGAAATAGACCCTTTTAATCAACAATATCTAGGCCCCTCCTATTTTTATACACCTCAATGCTGTCGCCCATCAGCCTCCTCTGTTCCAAGGAAAACAAACCCATCCTATCCAATCTGTCCTCATAGCAAATTTGCTCCACTCCCGGCAACATCTACGTAAATCTCCTCTGTACCCTCTCCAGCGTATTCACGTTTTTCCTTCAATGCGGTGACCAGAACTGCACGCAGTACTCCAGCTGTGGCCTAACCAGAATTTTATACAGTTCTAGCATAACCCACTTGCTGTTCTGTTCCTTGCTTCTGCCAATAAATGCAACCATTCCATATGACTTCTTAACCAACTTTTCCAACTGGCCAGCTTCCTTCAGGGATCTGTGGACAAGCAATCCCAGTTACCTTTGTTCCTCTACACTTCTCAATGTCATACCAGTTGATGTGTATTCCCTTTCCTTGTTAGTCCTCCACAAATGCGCGATCTCTCACATCTCTGGATTAAATTGAATTTGCCACTGCTCTACCCCCTTATCAGTTGATTGATATCTTCCTGGAGTCTCCAGCTTTCTTCTTCATTATCAACCACACTGCCTGTTTTAATAACACCTGAAAACTTCGTAATCATAACACCTATATTCAAGTTTAGATCATTGATAAATACCATAAAAAGCAATGGATCTGGCACTGAAAACTGTGGAACCCCACTGGAAACATCCTTCCAGTCACAAAAACACCCATCAAACATTACCCTTTGCTTCCTGCCTCTGAGCCCAATTTGGATCCAATTTGCCACTTCGCCCTGAATCACATGGGCTTTTAATTAGAAAATGCATAATCATTAAATGTTATCCTGCCTTCATGGGAAAACATCATTAATTGACTGATGATCTTCATTTGCACAACTAAAGAAATGTTAACTGAAGGAGAATCCTTAATTGAATAACTTATCTGTGCTCTGCACTTTACCTCTGAATCCATAAACCATTTTGGACACTGTGCTTTAGAAGTCTTCTTCACTGGAAACACCATTAATTATCTGATTGCCACGTTTTGCATCATGAAAGTAATCCTAACCGATAATTATATAATCATAGAGGTTTACAGCATGGAAGGAGTCATTTAAGCCCATCGTATCTGCACCGGCCAACAAATGCCAAGTTTTAGGTGTGTACCCCTGCACCTTATTGCATTTCATGTGCACGTCTAAGAACTTGTTAAATGTGGTGAGGGTTTCTGCCTGCTTCAAAATGTTCATTGCTGGTAACATGTACATGGGAAGTTGGAAACAGTGAGATAGACTATAGTGCAAGGGACTAATTATTGTGAAACAGCAAAGAAAATATACATTCTGGAAGAATACCATCCAAAAGAAGTGTGACCCTAACAGCCAAAAAGAAGATGAAGTGCTGAGTCCTTTTCAGCAAAAAATTCTTTTCCCAAACATTTCTCTGACCGAATCTTCACAAAACAAAAATGATGCTTTTAAAGTCATTAAACCCGAATTTTCGTGCACCCGAATCTTCTGAATCAGATGCCTCTCGTTGTGCCTACTGAATCCATGTCCCTTTCAATATTCTGCTGACATGCACACTATTAAATGTGCCACTAACTTATACAATCAAAGAATAAGGGAATGGTTGCAGCCCGTCGAGCCCATGCCAACTCTCAACAAGTCTCACTCCCCTGTCATTTACCCACAGCTGTGCAATTTTTTGCATTCGGATACTTATCCAACTCCGTTTTAAAAGATAAGATTGAGTCTGACTCCACCGCCCTTTAGAGCAGTGTATTCCAGATTCTAACCACTTGCTGAGGAATGGCCACTTCTGTTCCTATGTATAAAGGCAGAGAAACACGGGATCAATTCCTGCCACACTCACAACCTTGCTAAATGTAGCACCGTCATTCTGTTCTCGTGACACAAGCTCCAGAAGTGTAGTCCAGCTGTTGAGGTTAAAGCTCTGGTTATGTTCCCAACAATGTTACTGCCACAGCGTTTCCGTAGTGTAGTGGTTATCACGTTTGCCTCACACGCGAAAGGAAACCGGGCGGTAACATTATGCAAACGTGTTCAATTAATGATTAGATAAAATTAAATCATTCATATTAGTGGTTCAATATTAACAGAGTGCAGTGTCTCACGATGCTGTTCCATTTGCTGACTTCTCTCTACAGTTCTGTCCACACTAAAATTCAACACAGTGTCTCTCACTCCCTCCCGTTTCCAGCCCTGACGCTGGAGAAACCATATCTCAAAGCTGCACATTCCGTGCATTCAGGTCAGCTGTGAGAGATTATTAAAGGATCCTGCCACGCCACCACGCTTCACAACAGAAAATTGAAGCCACAAACAAACCCATCGACGAATCGCTCTTCCCCAGCTCCAGAGTGAGTGAGGGCGGGACAAGCCCTAACTTCCGCTCCCACACTCTCCAATAAGCCGCTGCCGGCGGAAAGCGGAGAATGCAGCATCAAACAGCGGTTTACCGCCCTTCACTGGGCTGCAAAATGCCACCGTTCGATGGAACGCTCCCCGTACACCGAACAGTAGCCTCATAAGATGCTTCATCTCAGCTTCCTGAGTTCGAGCCCCAGCTTGCACGAACACTTCTTCACTGGAAACACCATTAATTATCTGATTGCCACGTTTTGCATTATGAAAGTAATCCTAACCGATAATTATATAATCATAGAGGTTTACAGCATGGAAGGAGTCATTTAAGCCCATCGTATCTGCACCGGCCAACAAATGGCAAGTTTTAGGTGTGTCCCCCTGCACCTTATTGCATTTCATGTGCACGTCTAAGAACTTGTTAAATGTGGTGAGGGTTTCTGCCTGCTTCAAAATGTTCATTGCTGGTAACATGTACATGGGAAGTTGGAAACAGTGAGATAGACTGTAGTGCAAGGGACTGATTATTGTGAAACAGCAAAGAAAATATACATTCTGGAAGAATACCATCGAAAAGAAGTGTGACCCTAACAGCCAAAAAGAAGATGAAGTGCTGAGTTCTTTTCAGCAAAAAATTCTTTTCCCAAACATTTCTCTGACCGAATCTTCACAAAACAAAAATGATGCTTTTAAAGTCATTAAACCCGAATTTTCGTGCACCCGAATCTTCTGAATCAGATGCCTCTCGTTGTGCCTACTGAATCCATGTCCCTTTCAATATTCTGCTGGAATGCACACTATTAAATGTGCCACTAACTTATACAATCAAAGAATAAGGGAATGGTTGCAGCCCGTCGAGCCCATGCCAACTCTCAACAAGTCTCACTCCCCTGTCATTTACCCACAGCTGTGCAATTTTTTGCATTCGGATACTTATCCAACTCCGTTTTAAAAGATAAGATTGAGTCTGACTCCACCGCCCTTTAGAGCAGTGTATTCCAGATTCTAACCACTTGCTGAGGAATGGCCATTTCTGTTCCTATGAAAAAGGCAGAGAAACACGGGATCAATTCCTGCCACACTCACAACCTTGCTAAATATAGCACCGTCATTCTGTTCTCGTGACACAAGCTCCAGAAGTGTAGTCCAGCTGTTGAGGTTAAAGCTCTGGTTATGTTCCCAACAATGTTACTGCCACAGCGTTTCCGTAGTGTAGTGGTTATCACGTTCGCCTCACACGCGAAAGGAAACCGGGCGGTAACATTATGCAAACGTGTTCAATTAATGATTAGATAAAATTAAATCATTCATATTAGTGGTTCAATATTAACAGAGTGCAGTGTCTCACGATGCTGTTCCATTTGCTGACTTCTCTCTACAGTTCTGTCCACACTAAAATTCAACACAGTGTCTCTCACTCCCTCCCGTTTCCAGCCCTGACGCTGGAGAAACCATATCTCAAAGCTGCACATTCCGTGCATTCAGGTCAGCTGTGAGAGATTATTAAAGGATCCTGCCACGCCACCACGCTTCACAACAGAAAATTGAAGCCACAAACAAACCCATCGACGAATCGCTCTTCCCCAGCTCCAGAGTGAGTGAGGGCGGGACAAGCCCTAACTTCCGCTCCCACACTCTCCAATCAGCCGCTGCCGGCGGAAAGCGGAGAATGCAGCATCAAACAGCGGTTTACCGCCCTTCACTGGGCTGCAAAATGCCACCGTTCGATAGAACGCTCCCCGTACACCGAACAGTAGCCTCATAAGATGCTTCATCTCAGCTTCCTGAGTTCGAGCCCCAGCTTGCACGAACACTTCTTCACTGGAAACACCATTAATTATCTGATTGCCACGTTTTGCATTATGAAAGTAATCCTAACCGATAATTATATAATCATAGAGGTTTACAGCATGGAAGGAGTCATTTAAGCCCATCGTATCTGCACCGGCCAACAAATGCCAAGTTTTAGGTGTGTACCCCTGCACCTTATTGCATTTCATGTGCACGTCTAAGAACTTGTTAAATGTGGTGAGGGTTTCTGCCTGCTTCAAAATGTTCATTGCTGGTAACATGTACATGGGAAGTTGGAAACAGTGAGATAGACTGTAGTGCAAGGGACTGATTATTGTGAAACAACAAAGAAAATATACATTCTGGAAGAATACCATCGAAAAGAAGTGTGACCCTAACAGCCAAAAAGAAGATGAAGTGCTGAGTTCTTTTCAGCAAAAAATTCTTTTCCCAAACATTTCTCTGACCGAATCTTCACAAAACAAAAATGATGCTTTTAAAGTCATTAAACCCGAATTTTCGTGCACCCGAATCTTCTGAATCAGATGCCTCTCGTTGTGCCTACTGAATCCATGTCCCTTTCAATATTCTGCTGACATGCACATTATTAAATGTGCCACTAACGCATACAATCAAAGAATAAGGGAATGGTTGCAGCCCTTCGAGCCCATGCCAACTCTCAACAAGTCTCACTCCCCTGTCATTTACCCACAGCTGTGCAATTTTTTGCATTCGGATATTATCCAACTCCGTTTTAAAAGATAAGATTGAGTCTGACTCCACCGCCCTTTAGAGCAGTGTATTCCAGATTCTAACCACTTGCTGAGGAATGGCCACTCCTGTTCCTATGTATAAAGGCAGAGAAACACGTGATCAATTCCTGCCACACTCACAAACTTGCGAAATATCGCACCGTTATTCTATTCTCGTGACACAAGCTCCAGAAGTGTAGTCCAGCTGTTGAGGTTAAAGCTCTGGTTATGTTCCCAACAATGTTACTGCCGCAGCGTTTCCGTAGTGTAGTGGTTATCACGTTCGCCTCACACGCGAAAGGTCCCCGGTTCGAAACCGGGTGGAAACATTATGCAAACGTGTTCAATTAATGATTAGATAAAATTAAATCATTCATATTAGTGGTTCAATATTAACAGAGTGCAGTGTCTCACGATGCTGTTCCATTTGCTGATTTCTCTCTGCAGTTCTGTTCACACTCAAATTCTACACAGTATCTCTCACTCCCTCCCGTTTCCAGCCCTGACGCTGGAGAAACCATATCTCAAAGCTGCACATTCCGTGCATTCAGGTCAGCTGTGAGAGATTATTAAAGGATCCTGCCACGCCACCACGCTTCACACCAGAAAATTAAAGCCACAAACAAACCCATCGACTAATCGCTCTTCCCCAGCTCCAGAGTGAGTGAGGGCGGGACAAGCCCTAACTTCCGCTCCCACACTCTCCAATCAGCCGCTGCCGGCGGAAAGCGGAGAATGCAGCATCAAACAGCGGTTTACCGCCCTTCACTGGGCTGCAAAATGCCACCGTTCGAGACAACGCTACCCGTACACCGAACAGCAGCCTCATAAGATGCTTCATCTCAGCTACCTGAGTTCGAGCCCCAGCTTGCACGAACACTTCTTCACTGGAAACACCATTAATTATCTGATTGCCACGTTTTGCATCATGAAAGTAATCCTAACCGATAATTATATAATCATAGAGGTTTACAGCATGCAAGGAGTCATTTAAGCCCATCGTATCTGCACCGGCCAACAAATGTCCAGTTATAGGTGTGTCCCCCTGCACCTTATTGCATTTCATGTGCACATCTCAGAACTTGTTAAATGTGGTGAGGGTTTCTGCCTGCACCACACTTTCAGGCAGTGAGTTTGAGACCCCCACAAACATCTGCATGCAGCATGTTCACTTCAAATCCCCTTTAACCCTTACACTAATTACTTTTAAATTATGCAGCCTGGTTGCTGACCACTCCACTATGTGAAATAGACCCTTTTAATCAACAATATCTAGGCCTCTCCTATTTTTATACACCTCAATGCGGTCGCCCATCAGCCTCCTCTGTTCCAAGGAAAACAAACCCATCCTATCCAATCTGTCCTCATAGCAATGTTGCTCCACTCCCGGCAACATCTACGTAAATCTCCTCTGTACCCTCTCCAGCGTATTCACGTCCTTCCTTCAATGCGGTGACTAGAACTGCACGCAGTACTCCAGCTGTGGCCGAACCAGAATTTTATACAGTTCTAGCAAAACCCACTTGCTGTTCTGTTCCTTGCTTCTGCCAATAAATGCAACCATTCCATATGACTTCTTAACCAACTTTTCCAACTGGCCAGCTACCTTCAGGGATCTGTGGACAAGCAATCCCAATTACCTTTGTTCCTCTACACTTCTCAATGTCATACCAGTTGATGTGTATTCCCTTTCCTTGTTAGCCCTCCACACATGCGCGATCTCTCACATCTCTGGATTAAATTCCATTTGCCACTGCTCTACCCCCTCATCAGTTGAAAGATATCTTGCTGGAGTCTCCAGCTTTCTTCTTCATTATCAATCACACTGCCTATTTTAATAACACCTGAAAACTTCGTAATCATAACGCCTATATTCAAGTTTAGTTCATTGATAAATACCATAAAAAGCAATGGATCTGGCACTGAAAACTGTGGAACCCCACTGGAAACATCCTTCCAGTCACAAAAACACCCATCAAACATTACCCTTTGCTTCCTTGTCTGAGCCAAATTTGGATCCAATTTGCCACTCCGCCCTGAATCACATGGGCTTTTACTTATAAAATGCATAATCATTAAATGTTATCCTGCCTTCATAGGAAAACATCATTAATTGACTGATGATCTTCATTTGCACAACTAAAGAAATGTTAACTGAAGGAGAGTCCTTAATTGAATAACTTAGCTGTGCTCTGCACTTTACCTCTGAATCCATAAACCATTTTGGACACTGTGCTTTAGAAATCTGCTTCAAAATGTTCATTGCTGGTAACATGTACATGAGACGTTGGAAACAGTGAGATAGACTGTAGTGCAAGGGACTGGTTATTGTGAAACAGCAAAGAAAATATGCATTCTGGAATAATAACATCGAAAAGAAGTGTGGCCCTAACAGCCAAAAAGAAGATGAAGTGCTGAGCCCTTCTCAGCAAAAAATTATATTCCCAAACATTTCTCTGACCGAATCTTCACAAAACAAAAATGATGCTTTTAAAGTCATTAAACCCGAATTTTCGTGCACCCGAATCTTCTGAATCAGATGCCTCTCGTTGTGCCGACTGAATCCATGGCCCTTTCAATATTATGCTGACATGCACACTATTAAATGTGCCACTAACTTATAAAATCAAAGAATAAGGGAATGGTTGCAGCCCGTCGTGCCCATGCCAACTCTCAACAAGTCTCACTCCCCTGTCATTTACCCACAGGTGTGGAATTTCTTTCATTCGGATACTTATCCAACTCCGTTTTGAAAGATAAGATTGAGTCTGACTCCACCGCCCTTTAGAGCAGTGTATTCCAGATTCTAACCACTTGCTGAGGAATGGCCACTCCTGATCCTATGTATAAAGGCAGAGAAACACGGGATCAATTCCTGCCACACTCACAACCTTGCTAAATATCGCACCGTCATTCTATTCTCGTGACACAAGCTCCAGAAGTGTAGTCCAGCTGTTGAGGTTAAAGCTCTGGTTATGTTCCCAACAATATTACTGGCACAGCGTTTCCGTAGTGTAGTGGTTATCACGTTCGCCGAACGCATGAAAGTCCCCGGTTTGAAACCGGACGGAAACATTATGCAAACGTGTTCAATTAATGATTCGATAAAATTAAATCATTCATATCAGTGGTTCAATATTAACAGAGTGCAGTGTCTCACGCTGCTGTTCCATTTGCTGATTTCTCTTTTCAGTTCTGCACACACTCAAATTCTACACACTGTCTCTCACTCCCTCCCGTTTCCAGCCCTGACGGTGGAGAAAACACATCTCAAAGCTGCACATTCCGTGCATTCAGTTCAGCTGTGAGAGATTATTAAAGGTTCCTAACACGCCGCCACGCATCACAGCAGAAAATTAAAGCCACAAACAAACCCATCGACTAATCGCTCTTCCCCAGCTCCAGAGTGAGTGAGGGCGGGACAAGCCCTAACTTCCGCTCCCACACTCTCCAATCAGCCGCTGCCGGCGGAAAGCGGAGAATGCAGCATCAAACAGCGTTTTACCGCCCTTCACTGGGCTGCAAAATGCCACCATTCGAGACAACGCTCCCTGTACACCGAACAGCAGCCTCATAAGATGCTTCATCTCAGCTTGCTGAGTTCGAGCCCCAGCTTGCACAAACACTTCTTCACTGGAAACACCATTAATTATCTGATTGCCATGTTTTGCATCATGAAAGTAATCCTAACCGATAATTATATAATCATAGAGGTTTACAGCATGGAAGGAGTCATTTAAGCCCATCGTATCTGCACCGGCCAACAAATGCCCAGTTTTAGGCGTGTAACTTTGCACCTTATTGCATTTCATGTGCACATCTAAGAACTTGTTAAATGTGGTGAGGGTTTCTGCCTGCACCACACTTTCAGGCAGTGAGTTTGAGACCCCCACAAACATCTGCATGCAGAATGTTCACTTCAAATCCCCTTTAACCCTTACACTAATTACTTTTAAATTATGCAGCCTGGTTGTTGACCACTCCACTCTGTGAAATAGACCCTTTTAATCAACAATATCTAGGCCCCTCCTATTTTTATACACCTCAATGCTGTCGCCCATCAGCCTCCTCTGTTCCAAGGAAAACAAACCCATCCTATCCAATCTGTCCTCATAACAAAGTTGCTCCACTCCCGGCAACATCTACGTAAATCTCGTCTGTACCCTCTCCAGCGTATTCACGTTCTTCCTTCAATGCGGTGACCAGAACTGCACGAAGTACTCCAGCTGTGGCCTAACCAGAATTTTATACAGTTCTAGCATAACCCACTTGCTGTTCTGTTCCTTGCTTCTGCCAATAAATGCAACCATTCCATATGACTTCTTAACCAACTTTTCCAACTGGCCAGCTACCTTCAGGGATCTGTGGACAAGCAATCCCAGTTACCTTTGTTCCTCTACACTTCTCAATGTCATACCAGTTGATGTGTATTCCCTTTCCTTGTTAGCCCTCCACAAATGCGCGATCTCTCACATCTCTGGATTAAATTCCATTTGCCACTGCTCTACCCCCTTATCAGTTGATTGATATCTTCCTGGAGTCTCCAGCTTTCTTCTTCATTATCAACCGCACTGCTATTTTAATAACACCTGAAAACTTCGTAATCATAACACCTAGATTCAAGTTTAGATCATTGATAAATACCGTAAAAAGCAATGGATCTGGCACTGAAAACTGCGGAACCCCACTGGAAACATCCTTCCAGTCACAAAAACACCCATCAAACATTACCCTTTGCTTCCTGCCTCTGAGCCAAATTTGGATCCAATTTGCCACTTCGCCCTGAATCACATGGGCTTTTACTTAGAAAATGCATAATCATTAAATGTTATCCTGCGTTCATGGGAAAACATCATTAATTGACTGATGATCTTCATTTGCACAACTAAAGAAATGTTAACTGAAGGAGAGTCCTTAATTGAATAACTTATCTGTGCTCTGCACTTTACCTCTAAATCCATAAACCATTTTGGACACTGTGCTTTAGAAGTCTTTTTCAAAATGTTCCTTGCTGGTAACATGTACATGGGACGTTGGAAACAGTGAGATAGACTGTAGTGCAAGGGACTGGTTATTGTGAAACAGCAAAGAAAATATACATTCTGGAAGAATAACATCGAAAAGAAGTGTGGCCCGAACAGCCAAAAAGAAGATGAAGTGCTGAGCCCTTTTCAGCAAAAAATTATTTTACCAAACATTTCTCTGACCGAATCTTCACAAAACAAAAATGATGCTTTTAAAGTCATTAAACCCAAATTTTCGTGCACCCGAATCTTCTGAATCAGATGCCTCTCGTTGTGCCGAGTGAATCCATGTCCCTTTCAATATTCTGCTGACATGCACACTATTAAATGTGCCACTAACTTATAGAATCAAAGAATAAGGGAATGGTTGCAGCCCGTCGAGCCCATGCCAAGTCTCAACAAGTCTCACTCCCCTGTCATTTACCCACAGCTGTGCAATTTTTTTCATTCGGATACTTATCCAACTCCGTTTTGAAAGATAAGATTGAGTCTGACTCCACCGCCCTTTAGAGCAGTGTAATCCAGATTCTAACCACTTGCTGAGGAATGGCCACTCCTGTTCCGATGTATAAATGCAGAGAAACACGTGATCAATTCCTGCAACACTCACAACCTTGCTAAATACAGCACCGTCATTCTATTCTCGTGACACAAGCTCCAGAAGTGTAGTCCAGCTGTTGAGGTTAAAGCTCTGGTTATGTTCCCAACAGTGTTACTTCTACAGCGTTTCCGTAGTGTAATGGTTTTCACGTTCGCCTAACACGCGAAATGTCCCCGGTTCGAAACCGGGTGAAAACATTATGCAAACGTGTTCAATTAATGATTAGAAAAAATTAAATAATTCATATTAGTGGTTCAATATTAACAGAGTGCAGTGTCTCACGATGCTGTTCCGTTTGCTGATTTCTCTCTGCAGTTCTGTTCACACTCAAATTCTGCACAGTGTCTCTCACTCCCTCCCGTTTCCAGCCCTGACGCTGGAGAAACCATATCTCAAAGCTGCACATTCCGTGCATTCAAGTCAGCTGTGAGAGATTATTAAAGGATCCTGCCACGCCGCCACGCTTCACAACAGAAAATTAAAGGCACAAACAAACCCATCGACTAATCGCTCTTCCCCAGCTCAAAAGTGAGTGAGGGCGGGACAAGCCCTAACTTCCACTCCCACACTCTCCAATCAGCCGCTGCCGGCGGAAAGCGGAGAATGCAGCATCAAACAGCGGTTTACCGCCCTTCAATGGGCTGCAAAATGCCACCATTCGAGACAACGCTCCCTGCACACCGAGCAGCAGCCTCATAGGATGCTTCATCTCGGCTTCCGGAGTTCGAGCCCCAGCTTGCACAAACACTTCTTCACTGGAAACACCATTAATTTTCTGATTGCCACGTTTTGCCTCATGAAAGTAATCCTAACCGATAATTATATAATCATAGAGGTTTACAGCATGGAAGGAGTCATTTAAGCCCATCGTATCTGCACCGGCCAACAAATGCCGAGTTTTAGGCGTGTACCCTTGCACCTTATTGCATTTCATGTGCACATCTAAGAACTTGTTAAATGTGGTGAGGGTTTCTGCCTGCACCACACTTTCAGGCAATGAGTTTGAGACCCTCACAAACATCTGCATGCAGAATGTTCACCTCAAATCCCCTTTAAACCTGACACTAAATACTTTTAAATTATGCAGCCTGGTTGTTGACCACTCCACTCTGTGAAATAGACCCTTTTAATCAACAATATCTAGGCCGCTCTTATTTTAATACACCTCAATGCTGTCGCCCATCAGCCTCCTCTGTTCCAAGGAAAACAAACCCATCCGAATCAATCTGTCCTCCCAGCAAAGTTGCTCCACTCCCTGTAACATCTACGTAAATCTCCTCTGTTCCCGCTCTAGCTTATTCATGTTCTTCCTTCAATGCGGTGATCAGAACTGCACGCTGTACTCCAGCTGTGGCCTAACCAGAATTTTGTACAGGTCTAGCATAACCCACTTGCTGTTCTGTTCCTTGCTTCTGCCAATAAATGCAACCATTCCATATGACTTCTTAACCAACTTTTCCAACTGTCCAGCTACCTTCAGGGATCTGTGGACAAGCAATCCCAGTTACCTTTGTTCCTCAACACTTCTCAATGTCATACCAGTTGATGTGTATTCCCTTTCCTTGTTAGCCCTCCACAAATGCGCGATCTCTCACATCTCTGGATTAAATTCAATTTGCCACTGCTCTACCCCCTTATCAGTTGATTGATATCTTCCTGGAGTCTCCAGCTTTCTTCTTCATTATCAACCGCACTGCTATTTTAATAACACCTGAAAACTTCCTAATCATAACACCTATATTCAAGTTTAGATCATTCATAAATACCCTAAAAAGCAATGGATCTGGCACTGAAAACTGCGGAACCCCACTGGAAACATCCTTCCAGTCACAAAAACACCCATCAAACATTACCCTTTGCTTCCTGCCTCTGAGCCAAATTTGGATCCAATATGCCACTTCGCCCTGAATCACATGGGCTTTTACTAAGAAAATGCATAATCATTAAATGTTATCCTGCCTTCATGGGAAAACATCATTAATTGACTTGATGGTCTTCATTTGCAAAACTAAAGAAATGTTAACTGAAGGAGAGTCCTTAATTGAATAACTTATCTGTGCTCTGCACTTTACCTATGAATCAATAAACCATTTCGGACACTGTGCTTTAGAAGTCTGCTTCAAAATGTTCCTTGCTGGTAACATGTACATGGGACGTTGGAAACAGTGAGATAGACTGTAGTGCAAGGGACTGGTTATTGTGAAACAGCAAAGAAAATGTACATTCTGGAAGAATACCATCGAAAAGAAGTGTGGCCCTAACAGCCAAAAAGAAGATGAAGTGCTGAGCCCTTTTCAGCAAAAAATTATTTTCCCAAACATTTCTCTGACCGAATCTTCACAAAACAAAAATGATGCTTTTAAAGTCATTCAACCCGAATTTTCGTGCACCCGAATCTTCTGAATCAGATACCTCTCGTTTGCCGACTGAATCCATGTCCCTTTCAATATTCTGCTGACATGCACACTATTAAATGTGCCACTAACTTATAGAATCAAAGAATAAGGGAATGGTTGCAGCCCGTCGAGCACATGCCAATTCTCAACAAGTCTCACTCCCCTGTCATTTACCCACAGCTGTGCAATTTTTTTCATTCGGAGACTTATCCAACTCCGTTTTGAAAGATAAGATTGAGTCTGACTCTACCGCCCTTTGGAGCAGTGTATTCCAGATTCTAACCACTTGCTGAGGAATGGCCACTCCTGTTCGTATGTATAAAGGCAGAGAAACACGGGATCAATTCCTGCCACACTCACAACCTTGCTAAATATCGCACCGTCATTCTATTCTCGTGACACAAGCTCCAGAAGTGTAGTCCAGCTGTTGAGGTTAAAGCTCTGGTTATGTTCCCAACAATGTTAATGTCACAGCGTTTCCGTAGTGTAGTGGTTATCATGCTAGCCTCACAAGCGAAAGGTCCCCGGTTCGAAACCGGGTGGAATCATTATGCAAACGTGTTCAATTAATGATTAGATAAAATTAAATCATTCATATCAGTGGTTCAATATTAACAGAGTGCAGTGTCTCACGATGCTGTTCCATTTGCTGATTTCTCTCTGCAGTTCTGTACACTCTCAAATTCTACACAGTGTCTCTCACTCCCTCCCGTTTCCAGCCCTGACGCTGGAGAAACCATATCTCAAAGCTGCACATTCCGTGCATATAGGTCAGCTGTGAGAGATTATTAAAGGATCCTGCCACGCCACCACGCTTCACAAAAGAAAATTAAAGCCACAAACAAACCCATCCACTAATCGCTCTTTCCCAGCTCCAGAGTGAGTGAGGGCGGGACAAGCCCTAACTTCCGCTCCCACACTCTCCAATCAGCCGCTGCCGGCGGAAAGCGGAGAATGCAGCATCAAACAGCGGTTTACCGCTCTTCACTGGGCTGCAAAATGCCACCGTTCGAGCGAACGCTCCCCGTACACCGAACAGCAGCCTCATAAGATGCTTCATCTCAGCTTCCTGAGTTCGAGCCCCAGCTTGCACGAACACTTCTTCACTGGAAACACCATTAATTATCTGATTGCCACGTATTGCATCATGAAAGTAATCCTAACCGATAATTATATAATCATAGAGGTTTACAGCATGGAAAGAGTCATTTAAGCCCATCGTATCTGCACCGGCCAACAAATGCCCAGTTTTAGGTGTGTACCCATGCACCTTATTGCATTTCATTTGCACATCTAAGAACTTGTTAAATGTGGTGAGGGTTTCTGCCTGCACCACACTTTCAGGCAGTGAGTTTGAGACCCCCACAAACATCTGCTTGCAGAATGTTCACTTTAAATCCCCTTTAAAACTTACACTAATTACTTTTAAATTATGCAGCCTGGTTGTTGACCACTCCACGATGTGAAATAGACCCTTTTAATCAACAATATCTAGGCCCCTCCTATTTTTATACACCTCAATGCTGTCGCCCATCAGCCTCGTGTGTTCCAAGGAAAACAAACCCATCCTATCCAATCTGTCCTCATAGCAAAGTTGCTCCACTCCCGGCAACATCTACGTACATCTCCTCTGTACCCTCTCCAGCGTATTCACGTTCTTCCTTCAATGCGGTGACCAGAACTGCACGCAGTACTCCAGCTGTGGCCTAACCAGAATTTTATACAGTTCTAGCACAACCCACTTGCTGTTCTGTTCCTTGCTTCTGCCAATAAATGCAACCATTCCATATGACTTCTTAACCAACTTTTCCAACTGGCCAGCTACCTTCAGGGTTCTGTGGACAAGCAATCCCAGTTACCTTTGTTCCTCTACACTTCTCAATGTCATACCAGTTGATGTGTATTCCCTTTCCTTGTTAGCCCTCCACAAATGCGCGATCTCACATCTCTGGATTAAATTCCATTTGCCACTTCTCAACCCCCTTATCAGTTGATTGATATCTTCCTGGAGTCTCCAGCTTTCTTCTTCATTATCAACCACACTGCCTATTTTAATAACACCTGAAAACTTCGGAATCATAACATCTATATTCAAGTTTAGATCATTGATAAATACCATAAAAAGCAATGGATCTGGCACTGAAAACTGTGGAACCCCACTGGAAACATCCTTCCAGTCACAAAAACACCCATCAAACATTACCCTTTGCTTCCTGCCTCTGAGCCAAATTTGGATCCAATTTGCCACTTCGCCCTGAATCACATGGGCTTTTACTTAGAAAATGCATAATCATTAAATGTTATCCTGCCTTCATGGGAAAACATCATTAATTGACTGATGATCTTCATTTGCACAACTAAAGAAATGTTAACTGAAGGAGAGTCCTTAATTGAATAACTTATCTGTGCTCTGCACTTTACCTCTGAATCCATAAACCATTTTGGACACTGTGCTTTAGAAGTCTGTTTCAAAATGTTCCTTGCTGGTAACATGTACATGGGACGTTGGAAACAATGAGATAGACTGTAGTGCAAGGGACTGGTTATTGTGAAACAGCAAAGTAAATATACATTCTGGAAGAATACCATCGTAAAGAAGTGTGGCCCTAACAGCCAAAAAGAAGATGAAGTGCTGAGCCCTTTTCAGCAAAAAATTCTTTTCCCAAACATTTCTCTGACCGAATCTTCACAAAACAAAAATGATGCTTTTAAAGTCATTAAACCCGAATTTTCGTGCACCCGAATCTTCTGAATCAGATGCCTCTCGTTGTGCCGACTGAATCCATGTCCCTTTCAATATTCTGCTGACATGCACACTATTAAATGTGCAACTAACTTATAGAATCAAAGAATAAGGGAATGGTTGCAGCCCGTCGAGCCCATGCCAACTCTCAACAAGTCTCACTCCCCTGTCATTTACCCACAGCTGTGCAATTTCTTTCATTCGGATACTAATCCAACTCCGTTTTGAAAGATAAGATTGAGTCTGACTCCACCGCCCTTTAGAGCAGTGTGTTCCAGATTCTAACCACTTGCTGAGGAATGGCCACACCTGTGTCCTATGTATAAAGGCAGAGAAACACGGGATCAATTCCTGCCACTATCACAACCTTGCTAAATATAGCACCGTTATTCTATTCTCTTGACACAAGCTCCAGAAGTGTAGTCCAGCTGTTGAGGTTAAAGCTCTGGTTATGTTCCCAACGAGGTTACTGCACCAGCGTTTCCGTAGTGTAGTGGTTATCACGTTCGCCTAACACGCGAAAGGTCCCCGGTTCGAAACCGGGCGGAAACATTATGCAAACGTGTTCAATTAATGATAAGATAAAATTAAATCATTCATATCAGTGGTTCAATATTAACAGAGTGCAGTGTCTCACGATGCTGTTCCATTTGCTGATTTCTCTCGACAGTTCTGTTCACACTCAAATTCTACACAGTGTCTCTCACTCCCTTCCGTTTCCAGCCCTGACGCTGGAGTAACCATATCTCAAAGCTGCACATTCCGTGCATTCAGGTCAGCTGTGAGAGATTATTAAAGGATCCTGCCACGCCACCACGCTTCACAACAGAAAATTAAAGCCACAAACAAACCCATCCACTAATCGCTCTTTCCCAGCTCCAGAGTGAGTGAGGGCGGTACAAGCCCTAACTTCCGCTCCCACACTCTCCAATCAGCCGCTGCCGGCGGAAAGCGGAAAATGCAGCATCAAACAGCGGTTTACCGCTCTTCACTGGGCTGCAAAATGCCACCGTTCGAGCGAACGCTCCCCGTACACCGAACAGCAGCCTCATAAGATGCTTCATCTCAGCTTCCTGAGTTCGAGCCCCAGCTTGCACGAACACTTCTTCACTGGAAACACCATTAATTATCTGATTGCCACGTATTGCATCATGAAAGTAATCCTAACCGATAATTATATAATCATAGAGGTTTACAGCATGGAAAGAGTCATTTAAGCCCATCGTATCTGCACCGGCCAACAAATGCCCAGTTTTAGGTGTGTACCCATGCACCTTATTGCATTTCATTTGCACATCTAAGAACTTGTTAAATGTGGTGAGGGTTTCTGCCTGCACCACACTTTCAGGCAGTGAGTTTGAGACCCCCACAAACATCTGCTTGCAGAATGTTCACTTTAAATCCCCTTTAAAACTTACACTAATTACTTTTAAATTATGCAGCCTGGTTGTTGACCACTCCACGATGTGAAATAGACCCTTTTAATCAACAATATCTAGGCCCCTCCTATTTTTATACACTTCAATGCTGTCGCCCATCAGCCTCGTGTGTTCCAAGGAAAACAAACCCATCCTATCCAATCTGTCCTCATAGCAAAGTTGCTCCACTCCCGGCAACATCTACGTACATCTCCTCTGTACCCTCTCCAGCGTATTCACGTTCTTCCTTCAATGCGGTGACCAGAACTGCACGCAGTACTCCAGCTGTGGCCTAACCAGAATTTTATACAGTTCTAGCACAACCCACTTGCTGTTCTGTTCCTTGCTTCTGCCAATAAATGCAACCATTCCATATGACTTCTTAACCAACTTTTCCAACTGGCCAGCTACCTTCAGGGTTCTGTGGACAAGCAATCCCAGTTACCTTTGTTCCTCTACACTTCTCAATGTCATACCAGTTGATGTGTATTCCCTTTCCTTGTTAGCCCTCCACAAATGCGCGATCTCACATCTCTGGATTAAATTCCATTTGCCACTTCTCAACCCCCTTATCAGTTGATTGATATCTTCCTGGAGTCTCCAGCTTTCTTCTTCATTATCAACCACACTGCCTATTTTAATAACACCTGAAAACTTCGGAATCATAACATCTATATTCAAGTTTAGATCATTGATAAATACCATAAAAAGCAATGGATCTGGCACTGAAAACTGTGGAACCCCACTGGAAACATCCTTCCAGTCACAAAAACACCCATCAAACATTACCCTTTGCTTCCTGCCTCTGAGCCAAATTTGGATCCAATTTGCCACTTCGCCCTGAATCACATGGGCTTTTACTTAGAAAATGCATAATCATTAAATGTTATCCTGCCTTCATGGGAAAACATCATTAATTGACTGATGATCTTCATTTGCACAACTAAAGAAATGTTAACTGAAGGAGAGTCCTTAATTGAATAACTTATCTGTGCTCTGCACTTTACCTCTGAATCCATAAACCATTTTGGACACTGTGCTTTAGAAGTCTGTTTCAAAATGTTCCTTGCTGGTAACATGTACATGGGACGTTGGAAACAATGAGATAGACTGTAGTGCAAGGGACTGGTTATTGTGAAACAGCAAAGTAAATATATATTCTGGAAGAATACCATCGAAAAGAAGTGTGGCCCAAACAGCCAAAAAGAAGATGAAGTGCTGAGCCCTTTTCAGCAAAAATTTCTTTTCCCAAACATTTCTCTGACCGAATCTTCACAAAACAAAAATGATGCTTTTAAAGTCTTTAAACCCGAATTTTCGTGCACCCGAATCTTCTGAATCAGATGCCTCTCGTTGTTCCGACTGAATCCATGTCCCTTTCAATATTCTGCTGACATGCAACTAACTTATAGAATCAAAGAATAAGGGAATGGTTGCAGCCCGTCGAGCCCATGCCAACTCTCAACAAATCTCACTCCCCTGTCATTTACCCACAGCTGTGCAATTTCTTTCATTCGGATACTAATCCAACTCCGTTTTGAAAGATAAGATTGAGTCTGACTCCACCGCCCTTTAGAGCAGTGTGTTCCAGATTCTAACCACTTGCTGAGGAATGGCCACACCTGTTCCTATGTATAAAGGCAGATAAACACGGGATCAATTCCTGCCACACTCACAACCTTGCGAAATATAGCACCGTTATTCTATTCTCGTGACACAAACTCCAGAAGTGTAGTCCAGCTGTTGAGGTTAAAGCTCTGGTTATGTTCCCAATAATGTTATTGCCGCAGCGTTTCCGTAGTGTAGTGGTTATCACGTTCGACTCATAAGCGAAAGGTCCCCGGTTCGAAACCGGGCCGAAACATTATGCAAACGTGTTCAATTAATGATAAGATAAAATTAAATCATTCATATTAGTGGTTCAATGTTAACAGAGTGCAGTGTCTCACGATGCTGTTCCATTTGCTGATTTCTCTCTACAGTTCTGTTCACACTCAAAAATTCTACACAGTGTCTCTCACTCCCTCCCGTTTCCAGCCCTGACGCTGGAGAAACCATATCTCAAAGCTTCACATTCCGTACATTCAGGTCAGCTGTGAGAGATTATTGAAGGATCCTGCTACGCCACCACGCTTCACAACAGAAAATTAAAGCCACAAACAAACCCATCGACTAATCGCTCTTCCTCAGCTCCAGAGTGAGTGAGGGCGGGACAAGCCCTAACTTCCGCTCCCACACTCTCCAATTAGCCACTGCCGGCGGAAAGCGGAGAATGCAGCATCAAACAGCGGTTTACCGCCCTTCACTGGGCTGCAAAATGGCACCGTTCGAGACAACGCTCCCCGTGCTCCGAACAGCAGCCTCATAAGATGCTTCATCTCAGCTTCCTGAGTTCGAGCCCCAGCTTGCACGAACACTTCTTCACTGGAAACACCATTAATTATCTGATTGCCACGTTTTGCATCATGAAAGTAATCCTAACCGATAATTATATAATCATAGAGGTTTACAGCATGGAAGGAGTCATTTAAGCCCATCGTATCTGCACCGGCCAACAAATGCCCAGTTTTAGGTGTGTACCCCTGCACCTTATTGCATTTCATGTGCACATCTAAGAACTGGTTAAATGTGGTGAGGGTTTCTGCCTGCACCACACTTTCAGGTAGTGAGTTTGAGACCCCCACAAACATCTGCATGCAGAATGTTCACTTCAAATCCCCTTTAACCATTACACTAATTACTTTTAAATTATGCAGCCTGGTTGTTGACCACTCCACTATGTGAAATAGACCCTTTTAATCAACAATATCTAGGCTCCTCCTATTTTTATACACCTCAATGCTGTCGCTCATCAGCCTCCTCTGTTCCAAGGAAAACAAACCCATCCTATCCTATCTGTCCTCATAGCAATGTTGCTCCACTCCCGGCAACATCTACGTAAATCTCCTCTATACCCTCTCCAGCGCATTCACGTTCTTCCATCAATGCGGTGAACAGAACTGCAAGCAGTACTCCAGCTGTGGCCTAACCAGAATTTTATACAGTTCTAGCATAACCCACTTGCTGTTCTGTTCCTTGCTTCTGCCAATAAATGCAACCATTCCATATGACTTCTTAACCAACTTTTCCAACTGGCCAGCTACCTTCAGGGATCTGCGGACAAGCAATCCCAGTTACCTTTGTTCCTCTACACTTCTCAATGTCATACCAGTTGATGTGTATTCCCTTTCCTTGTTAGCCCTCCACAAATGCGCGATCTCTCACATCTCTGGTTTAAATTCAATTTGCCACTGCTCTACCCCCTTATCAGTTGATTGATATCTTCCTGGAGTCTCCAGCTTTCTTCTTCATTATCAACCACACTGCCTATTTTAATAACACCTGAAAACTTCGTAATCATAACACTTATATTCAAGTTTAGATCATTGATAAATACCATAAAAAGCAATGGATCTGGCACTGAAAACTGTGGAACCCCACTGGAAACATCCTTCCAGTCACAAAAACACCCATCAAACTTTACCCTTTGCTTCCTGCCTGTGAGCCAAATTTGGATCCAATTTGCCACTGCGCCCTGAATCACATGGGCTTTTACTGAGAAAATACATAATCATTAAATGTTATCCTGCCTTCATGGGAAAACATCATTAATTGACTGATGATCTTCATTTGCACAACTAAAGAAATGTTAACTGAAGGAGAGTCCTTAATTGAATAACTTATCTGTGCTCTGCACTTTAGCTCTGAATCCATAAACCATTTTGGACACTGTGCTTTAGAAGTCTGCTTCAAAATGTTCATTGCTGGTAACATGTACATGAGACGTTGGAAACAGTGAGATAGACTGTAGTGCAAAGGACTGGTTATTGTGAAACAGCAAAGAAAATATACATTCTGGAAGAATACTATCGAAAAGAAGTGTGGCCCTAACAGCCAAAAAGAAGATGAAGTGCTGAGCCCTTTTCAGCAAAAATTTATTTTTCAAACATTTCTCTGACCGAATCTTCATAAAAGAAAAATGATGCTTTTAAAGTCATTAAACCCGAATTTTCGTGCACCCGAATCTTCTGAATCAGATGCCTCTCGTTGTGTCGACTGAATCCATGTCCCTTTCAATATTCTGCTGACATGCACACTATTAAATGTGCCACTAACTTATAGAATCAAAGAATAAGGGAATGGTTGCAGTCCGTCGAGCCCATGCCAACTCTCAACAAGTCTCACTCCCCTGTCATTTACACACAGCTGTGCAATTTTTTTCATTCGGATACTTATCCAACTCCGTTTTGAAAGATAAGATTGAGTCTGACTCCACCGCCCTTTGGAGAAGTGTTTTCCAGATTCTAACCACTTGCTGAGGAATGGCCACTCCTGTTCCTATGTATAAAGGCAGAGAAACACGGTATCAATTCCTGCCACACTCACAACCTTGCTAAATATAGCACCGTTGTTCGATTCTCGTGACACAAGCTCCAGAAGTGTGGTCCAGCTGTTGAGGTTAAAGCTCTGGTTATGTTCCCAACGAGGTTATTGCACCAGCGTTTCCGTAGTGTAGTGGTTATCACGTTCACCTAACACGCGAAGGTTCCCCGGTTCGAAACCGGGCGGAAACATTATGCAAACGTGTTCAAATAATTATAAGATAAAATTAAATCATTCAGATTAGTGGTTCAATGTTAACAGAGTGCAGTGTCTCACGATGCTGTTCCATTTGCTGATTTCTCTCGACAGTTCTGTTCACACTCAAATTCTACACAGTGTCTCTCACTCCCTCCCGTTTCCAATCCTGACGCTGGAGAAACCATATCTCAAAGCTGCACATTCCGTGCATTCAGGTCAGCTGTGAGAGATTATTAAAGGATCCTGCCACGCCACCACGCTTCACAACAGAAAATTAAAGCCACAAACAAACCCATTGACTAATCGCTCTTCCTCAGCGCCAGAGTGAGTGAGGGCGGGACAAGCCCTAACTTCCGCTCCCACACTCTCCAATCAGCCGCTGCCGGCGGAAAGCGGAGAATGCAGCATCAAACAGCGGTTTACCGCCCTTCACTGGGCTGCAAAATGGCACCGTTCGAGACAACGCTCCCCGTGCTCCGAACAGCAGCCTCATAAGATGCTTCATCTCAGCTTCCTGAGTTCGAGCCCCAGCTTGCACGAACACTTCTTCACTAGAAACAGCATTAATTATCTGATTGCCACGTTTTGCATCATGAAAGTAATCCTAACCGATAATTATATAATCATAGAGGTTTACAGCATGGAAAGAGTCATTTACGCCCGTCGTATCTGCACCGGCCAACAAATGCCCAGTTTTAGGTGTGTACCCCTGCACCTTATTGCATTTCATGTGCACATCTAAGAACTGGTTAAATGTGGTGAGGGTTTCTGCCTGCACCACAATTTCAGGCAGTGAGTTTGAGACCCCCACAAACATCTGCATGCAGAATGTTCACTTCAAATCCCCTTTAACCCTTACACTAATTACTTTTAAATTATGCAGCCTGGTTGTTGACCACTCCACTATGTGAAATAGACCCTTTTAATCAACAATATCTCGGCCCCTCCTATTTTTATACACCTCAATGCGGTCGCCCATAAGCTTCCTCTGTTCCAAGGAAAACAAACCCATCCTATCCAATCTGTCCTCATAGCAAAGTTGCTCCACTCCCGGCAACATCTACGTAAATCTCCTCTGTACCCTCTCCAGCGTATTCACGTTCTTCCTTCAATGCGGTGACCAGAACTGCACGCAGAACTCCAGCTGTGGCCTAACCAGAATTTTATACAGTTCGAGCATAACCCACTTGCTGTTCTGTTCCTTGCTTCTGCCAATAAATGCAACCATTCCATATGAATTCTTAATCAACTTTACCAACTGGTCAGCTACCTTCAGGGATCTGATAACAAGCAATCCCAGTTACCTTTGTTCCTCTACACTTCTCAATGTCATACCAGTTGATGTGTATTCCCTTTCCTTGTTAGCCCTCCACAAATGCGCGATCTCTCACATCTCTGGATTAAATTCAGTTTGCCACTGCTCTACCCCCTTATCAGTTGATTGATATCTTCCTGGAGTCTCCAGCTTTCTTCTTCATTATCAACCACACTGCCTATTTTAATAACACCTGAAAACTTCGTAATCATAACACCTATATTCAAGTTTAGATCATTGATAAATACCATAAAAAGCAATGGATCTGGCACTGAAAACTGTGGAACCACACAGGAAACATCCTTCCAGTCACAAAAACACCCATCAAACATTACCCTTTGCTTCCTGCCTCTGAGCCAAATTTGGATCCAATTTGCAACTTCGCCCTGAATCACATGGGCTTTTACTTAGAAAATGCATAATCATTAAATGTTATCCTGCCTTCATGGGAAAACATCGTTAATTGACTGATGATCTTCATTTGCACAACTAAAGAAATATTATCTGAAGGAGAATCCTTAATTGAATAACTTATCTGTGCTCTGCACTTTACCTCTGAATCCATAAACCATTTTGGACACTTTGCTTCAGAAGTCTGCTTCAAAATGTTCATTGCTGGTAACATGTAGATGAGCCGTTGGAAACAGTGAGATAGACTGCAGTGCAAGGGACTGGTTATTGTGGAACAGCAAAGAAAATATACATTCTGGAAGAATACCATCGAAAAGAAGTGTGGCCCTAACAGCCAAAAAGAAGATGAAGTGCTGAGCCCTTTTCAGCAAAAAATTATTTTTCAAACATTTCTCTGACCGAATCTTCACAAAAGAAAAATGATGCTTTTGAAGTCATTAAACCCGAATTTTCATGCACCGGAATCTTCTGAATCAGATGCCTCTCGTTGTGCCGACTGAATCCATGTCCCTTTCAATATTCTGCTGACATGCACACTATTAAATGTGCCACTAACTTATAGAATCAAAGAATAAGGGAATGGATGCAGCCCGTCGAGCCCATGCCAACTCTCAACAAGTCTCACTCCCCTGTCATTTACCCACAGCTGTGCAATTTTTTTCATTTGGAGACTTATCCAACTCCGTTTTGAAAGATAAGATTGAGTCTGACTCCACCGCCCTTTAGAGAAGTGTATTCCAGATTCTAACCACTTGCTGAGGAATGGCCACTCCTGATCCTATGTATAAAGGCAGAGAAACACGGGATCAATTCCTGCCACACTCACAACCTTGCTAAATATAGCACCGTAATTCGATTCTCGTGACACAAGCTCCAGAAGTGTAGTCCAGCTGTTGAGGTTAAAGCTCTGGTTATGTTCCCAACGATGTTACTGCACCAGCGTTTCTGTAGTGTAGTGGTTATCACGTTCGCCTAACACGCGAAAGGTCCCCGGTTCGAAACCGGGCTGAACATTATGCAAACGTGTTCAATTAATTATAAGATACAATTAAATCATTCAGATTAGTTGTTCAATGTTAACAGAGTGCAGTGTCTCACGATGCTGTTCCATTTGCTGATTTCTCTCTGCAGTTCTGTTCACACTCAAATTCTGCACAGTGTCTCTCACTCCCTCCCGTTTCCAGCCCTGACGCTGGAGAAACCATATCTCAAAGCTGCACATTCCGTGCATTCAGGTCAGCTGTGAGAGATTATTAAAGGATCCTGCCACGCCACCACGCTTCACAACAGAAAATTAAAGCCACAAACAAACCCATCGACTAATCGCTCTTCCTCAGCTCCAGAGTGAGTGAGGGCGGGACAAGCCCTAACTTCCGCTCCCACACTCTCCAATCAGCCGCTGCCGGCGGAAAGCGGAGAATGCAGCATCAAACAGCGGTTTACTGCCCTTCACTGGGCTGCAAAATGCCACCGTTCCAGACAACGCTCCCCGTGCTCCGAACAGCAGCCTCATAAGATGCTTCATCTCAGCTTCCTGAGTTCGAGCCCCAACTTGCACGAACACTTCTTCACTGGAAACACCATTAATTATCTGATTGCCACGTTTTGCATCATGAAAGTGATCCTAACCGATAATTATATAATCATAGAGGTTCACAGCATGGAAAGAGTCATTTACGCCCATAGTATCTGCACCGGCCAACAAATGCCCAGTTTTAGGTGTGTACCCCTGCACCTTATTGCATTTCATGTGCACATCTAAGAACTGGTTAAATGTGGTGAGGGTTTCTGCCTGCACCACACTTTTAGGCAGTGAGTTTGAGACCCCCACAAACATCTGCATGCAGAATGTTCACTTCAAATCCCTTTTAACCCTTACACTAATTACTTTTAAATTATGCAGCCTGGTTGTTGACCACTCCACTATGTGAAATAGACCCTTTTAATCAACAATATCTAGGCCCCTCCTACTTTTATACACCTCAATGCGGTCGCCCATCAGCCTCCTCTGTTCCAAGGAAAACAAACCCATCCTATCCAATCTGTCCTCATAGCAAAGTTGCTCCACTCCTGGCAACATCTACGTAAATCTCCTCTGTACCCTCTCCAGCGTATTCACGTTCTTCCTTCAATGCGGTGACCAGAACTGCACGCAGAACTCCAGCTGTGGCCTAACCACTATTTTATACAGTTCTAGCATAACCCACTTGCTGTTCTGTTCCTTGCTTCTGCCAATAAATGCAACCATTCCATATGAATTCTTAATCAACTTTTCCAACTGGTCAGCGACCTTCAGGGATCTGTGGACAAGCAATCCCAGTTACCTTTGTTCCTCTACACTTCTCAATGTCATACCAGTTGATGTGTATTCCCTTTCCTTGTTTGCCCTCCACAAATGCGCGATCTCTCATTTTCCACTGCTCTACCACCTTATCAGTTGATTGTTATCTTCCTGGAGTCTCCAGCTTTCTTCTTCATTATCAACCACACTGCCTATTTTAATAACACCTGAAAACTTCGGAATCATAACATCTATATTCAAGTTTAGATCATTGATAAATACCATAAAAAGCAATGGATCTGGCACTGAAAACTGTGGAACCCCACTGGAAACATCCTTCCAGTCACAAAAACACCCATCAAACATTAGCCTTTGCTTCCTGCCTCTGAGCCAAATTTGGATCCAATTTGCCACTTCGCCCTGAATCACATGGGCTTTTACTTAGAAAATGCATAATCATTAAATGTTATCCTGCCTTCATGGGAAAACATCATTAATTGACTGATGATCTTCATTTGCACAACTAAAGAAATGTTAACTGAAGGAGAGTCCTTAATTGAATAAGTTATCTGTGCTCTGCACTTTACCTCTGAATCCATAAACCATTTTGGACACTGTGCTTTAGAAGTCTGTTTCAAAATGTTCCTTGCTGGTAACATGTACATGGGACGTTGGAAACAATGAGATAGACTGTAGTGCAAGGGACTGGTTATTGTGAAACAGCAAAGAAAATATACAATCTGGAAGAATACCATCGAAAAGAAGTGTGGCCCTAACAGCCAAAAAGAAGATGAAGGGCTGAGCCCTTTTCAGCAAAAAATGCTTTTCCCAAACATTTCTCTGACCGAATCTTCACAAAACAAAAATTATGCTTTTAAAGTCATTAAACCCGAATTTTCGTGCACCCGAATCTTCTGAATCAGATGCCTCTCGTTGTGCCGACTGAATCCATGTCCCTTTCAATATGCTGCTGACATGCACACTATTAAATGTGCCACAACTTATAGAATCAAAGAATAAGGGAATGGTTGCAGCCCGTCGAGCCCATGCCAACTCTCAACAAGTCTCACTCCCCTGTCATTTACCCAAAGCTGTGCAATTTCTTTCATTAGGATACTTATCCAACTCGGTTTGAAAGATAAGATTGAGTCTGACTCCACCGCCCTTTAGAGCAGTGTATTCAAGATTCTAACCACTTGCTGAGGAATGGCCACTCCTGTTCCCATGTATAAAGGCAGAGAAACACGCGATCAATTCCTGCCACACTCACAACCTTGCTAAATATAGCACCGTCATTCTATTATCGTGACACAAGCTCCAAAAGTGTAGTCCAGCTGTTGAGGTTAAAGCTCTGGTTATGTTCCCCACGGTGTTACTGCCACAGCGTTTCCGTAGTGTAGTGGTTATCACGTTCGCCTCACACGTGAAAGGTCCCAGGTTCGAAACCGGGCGGACACATTATGCAAACGTGTTCAATTTATGATGAGATAAAATTAAATCATTCATATTAGTGGTTCAATAATAACAGAGTGCAGTGTCTCACGATGCTGTTCCATTTGCTGATTTCTCTCTGCAGTTCTGTACACACTCAACTTCTGCACAGTGTCTCTCACTCCCTCCCGTTTCCAGCCCTGACGCTGGAGAAACCATATCTCAAAGCTGCACATTCCGTGCATTCAGGTCAGCTGTGACAGATTATTAAAGGATCCTGCCACGCCACCACGCTTCACAACAGAAAATTAAAGCCACAAACAAACCCATCGACTAATCGCTCTTCCCCAGCTCCAGAGTGAGTGAGGGCGGGACAAGCCCTAACTTCCGCTCCCACACTCTCCAATCAGTGGCTGCCGGTGGAGAGCGGAGAATGCAACATCAAACAGCGGTTTACCACCCTTCACTGGGCTGCAAAATGCCACCGTCCGAGAAAACGCTCCCCGTACACCAAACAGCAGCCTCATAAGATGCTTCATCTCAACTTCCTGAGTTCGAGCCCCAGCTTGCACGAACACTTCTTCACTGGAAACACCATTAATTATCTGATTGCCACGTTTTGCATCATGAAAGTAATCCTAACCGATAATTATATAATCATAGATGTTTACAGCATGGAAGGAGTCATTTAAGCCCATCGTATCTGCACTGGCCAACAAATGCCCAGTTTTAGGTGAGTACCCATTCATCTTATTGCATTTAATGTGCACATCTAAGAACTTGTTAAATGTGGTGAGGGTTTCTGCCTGCACCAGACTTTCAGGCAGTGAGTTTGAGACCCCCACAAACATCTGCTTGCAGAATGTTCACTTCAAATCCCCTTTAACCCTTACACTAATTACTTTGAAATTATGCAGCCTGGTTGTTGACCACTCCACTATGTGAAATAGACCCTTTTAATCAACAATATCTAGGCCCCTCCTATTTTTATACATCTCAATGCTGTCGCCCATCAGCCTCCTGTGTTCCAAGGAAAACAAACCCATCCTGTCCAATCTGTCCTCATAGCAATGTTGCTCCACTCCCGGCAACATCTACGTAAATCTCCTCTGTACCCTCTCCAGCGTATTCACGTTCTTCCTTCAATGCGGTGACCAGAACTGCACGCAGTACTCCAGCTGTGGCCTAACCAGAATTTTATACAGTTCTAGCATAACCCACTTGCTGTTCTGTTCCTTGCTTCTGCCAATAAATGCAACCATTCCATATGACTTCTTAACCAACTTTTCCAACTGGCCAGCTACCTTCAGGGTTCTGTGGACAAGCAATCCCAGTTATCTTTGTTCCTCTGCACTTCTCAATGTCATACCAGTTGAATTGTATTCCCTTTCCTTGTTAGCCCTCCACAAATGCGTGATCTCTCACATCTCTGGATTAAATTCCATTTGCCACTGCTCTAACCCCTTATCAGTTGATTGATATCTTCCTGGAGTCTCCAGCTTTCTTCTTCATTATAAACCACACTGCCTATTTTAATAACACCTGAAAACTTCGTAATCATAACACTTATCTTCAAGTTGAGATCATTGATAAATACCATAAAAAGCAATGGATCTGGCACTGAAAACTGTGGAAGCCCACTGGAAACATCCTTCCAGTCACAAAAACACCCATCAAACATTACCCTTTGCTTCCTGCCTGTGAGCCAAATTTGGATCCAATTTGCCACTTCGCCCTGAATCACATGGGCTTTTACTTAGAAAATGCATAATCATTAAATGTTATCCTGCCTTCATGGGAAAACATCATTAATTGACTGATGATCTTCATTTGCACAACTAAAGAAATGTTAACTGAAGGAGAGTCCTTAATTGAATAACTTATCTGTGCTCTGCACTTTACCTCTGAATCCATAAACCATTTTGGACACTGTGCTTTAGAAGTCTGTTTCAAAATGTTCCTTGCTGGTAACATTTACATGGGACGTTGGAAACAGTGAGACAGACTGTAGTGCAAGGGATTGGTTATTGTGAAACAGCAAAGAAAATATCCATCTCGAAGAATACCATCGAAAAGAAGTGTTGACCTAACAGCCAAAAAGAAGATGAAGTGCTGAGCCCTTTTCAACAAAAAATTCTTTTCCGAAACATTTCTCTGTCCGAATCTTCACAAAACAAAAATGATGCTTTTAAAGTCATTAAACCCGAATTTTCGTGCACCCGAATCTTCTGAATCAGATGCCTCTCGTTGTGCCGACTGAATCCATGTCCCTTTCAATATTCTGCTGACATGCACACTATTAAATGTGCCACTAACTTATAGAATCAAAGAATAAGGGAATGGTTGCAGCCCGTCGAGCCCATGCCAACTCTCAACAAGTCTCACTCCCCTGTCATTTACCCACAGCTGTGCAATTTTTTTCATTCGGATACTAATCCAACTCCGTTTTGAAAGATAAGATTGAGTCTGACTCCACCGCCCTTTAGAGCAGTGTATTCCAGATTCTAACCACCTGCTGAGGAATGGCCACTCCTGTTCCTATGGAAAAAGGCAGAGAAACACGGGATCAATTCCTGCCACACTCAGAACCTTGCTAAATTTCGCACCGTCATTCTATTCTCGTGACACAAGCTCCAGAAGTGTAGTCCAGCTGTTGAGGTTAAAGCTCTGGTTAAGTTCCCCACTGTCTTTCTGCCACAGCGTTTCCGTAGTGTAGTGGTTATCACATTCGCCTAACACGCGCAAGATTCCCGGTCCGAAACCGGGCGGAAACATTATGCAAACGTGTTCAATTAATGATTAGATGAAATTAAATCATTCATATTAGTGGTTCAATATTAACAGAGTGCAGTGTCTCACGATGCTATTCCATTTGCTGATTTCTCTCTGCAGTTCTGTACACTCTCAAATTCTACACAGTGTCTCTCACTCCCTCCCGTTTCCAGCCCTGACGCTGGAGAAACCATATCTCAAAGCTGCACATTCCGTGCATTCAGGTCAGCTGTGAGAGATTATTAAAGGATCCTGCCATGCCGCCACGCTTCACAACAGAAAATTAAAGCCACAAATAAACCCATCGACTAATCACTATTCCCCAGCTCCAGAGTGAGTGAGAGCGGGACAAGCCCTAACTTCCGCTCCAACACTCTCCAATCAGCCGCTGCCGGCGGAAAGCGGAAAATGCAGCATCAAACAGCGGTTTGCCGCCCTTCATTGGGCTGCAAAATGCCACCGTTCGAGACAACGCTCCCCGTACACCGAACAGCAGCCTCATAAGATGCTTCATCTCACCTTCCTGAGTTCGAGCCCCAGCTTGCACGAACACTTCTTCACTGGAAACACCATTAATTATCTGATTGCCACGTTTTGCATCATGAAAGTAATCCTAACCGATAATTTCTAATCATAGAGGTTTACAGCTTGGAAGGAGTCATTTAAGCCCATTGTATCTGCACCGGCCAACAAATGCCCAGTTTGAGGCGTGTACCCCTGCACCTTATTGCATTTCATGTGCACATCTAAGAACTTGTTAAATGTGGTGATGGTTTCTGCCTGCACCACACTTTCAGGCAGTGAGTTGAGACCCTCACAAACATCTGCTTGCAGAATGTTCACTTCAAATCCCCTTTAACCCTTACACTAATTACTTTTAAATTATGCAGCCTGGTTGTTGACCACTCCACTCTGTGAAATAGAACCTTTCAATCTACAATATCTAGGCCCCTCCTATTTTTATAAACCTCAATGCTGTCGCCCATCAGCCTCCTCTGTTCCAAGGAAAACAAACCCATCCTATCCAATCTGTCCTCATAGCAAAGTTGCTCCACTCCCGGCAACATCTACGTAAATCTCCTCTGTACCCTCTCCAGCGTATTCACGTCCTTCCTTCAATGCGGTGACTAGAACTGCACGCAGTACTCCAGCTGTGGCCGAACCAGAATTTTATACAGTTCTAGCATAACCCACTTGCTGTTCTGTTCCTTGCTTCTGCCAATAAAGGCTACCATTCCATATGACTTCTTAACCAACTTTTCCAACTGGCCAGCTACATTCAGGGATTTGTGGACAAGCAATCCCATTTACCTTTGTTCCTCTACACTTCTCAATGTCATACCAGTTGATGTGTATTCCCTTTCCTTGTTAGCCCTCCACAAATGCGCTATCACTCACATCTCTGGATTAAATTCCATTTGCCACTGCTCTACCCCCTTATCAGTTGATTGATATCTTCCTGGAGTCTCCAGCTTTCTTCTTCATTATCAACCCACTGCCTATTTTAATAACACCTGAAAACTTCGAAATCATAACACCTATATTCAAGTTTAGATCATTGATAAATACCATAAAAAGCAATGGATCTGGCTCTGAAAACTGCGGAACCCCACTGGAATCATCCTTCCAGTCACAAAAATACCCATCAAACATTACCCTTTGCTAACTGCCTCTGAGCAAAATTTGGATCCAATATGCCGCTTCGCCCTGAATCACATGGGCATTTACTTAGAAAATGCATAATCATTAAATGTTATCCTGCCTTCATGGGAAAACATCATTAATTGACTGATGATCTTCATTTGCACAACTAAAGAAATGTTAACTGAAGGAGAGTCCTTAATTGAATAACTTATCTGTGCTCTGCACTTTACCTCTGAATCCATAAACCATATTGGACAGTGTGCTTTAGAAGTCTGCTTCAAAATGTTCCTTGCTGGTAACATGTACATGGGACGTTGGAAACAGTGAGATAGACTGTAGTGCAAGGGACTGGTTATTGTGAAACAGCAAAGAAAATATACATTCTGGAAGAATACCATCGAAAAGAAGTGTGACCCGAACAGCCAAAAAGAAGATGAAGTGCTGAGCCCTTTTCAGCATAAAATTCTTTTCCCAAACATTTTTCTGACCGAATCTTCACAAAACAAAAATGATGCTTTTAAAGTCATTAAACCCGAATTTTCGTGCACCCAAATCTTCTGAATCAGATGCCTCTCGTTGTGCCGACTGAATCCATGTCCCTCTCAATATTCTGCTGACATGCACACTATTAAATGTGCCACTAACTTATACAATCAAAGAATAAGGGAATGGTTGCAGCCCGTCGAGCCCATGCCAACTCTCAGCAAGTCTCACTCCCCTGTCATTTACACACAGCTGTGCAATTTTTTTCATTCGGATACTTATCCAACTCGTTTTGAAAGATAAGAATGAGTCTGACTCCACCGCCCTTTAGAGCAGTGTATTCCAGATTTTAACCACTTGCTGAGGAATGGCCACTCCTGTTCCTATGTATAAAGGCAGAGAAACACGGGATCAATTCCTGCCACACTCACAACCTTGCTAAATATAGCACCGTCATTCTATTCTCGTGACACAAGCTCCATAAGTGTAGTCCAGCTGTTGAGGTTAAAGGTCTGGTTATGTTCCCAACAATGCTACTGCCACAGCGTTTCCGTAGTGTAGTGGTTATCACGTTCGCCTCTCACGCGAAAGGTCCCCGGTTCGAAACCGGGCGGAAACATTATGCAAACGTGTTCAATTAATGATAAGATAAAATTAAATCATTCATATTAGTGGTTCAATGGTAACAGAGTGCAGTGTCTCACGATGCTGTTCCATTTGCTGATTTCTCTCTACAGTTCTGTTCACACTCAAATTCTTCACAGTGTCTCTCACTCCCTCCCGTTTCCAGCCCTGACGCTGGAGAAACCATATCTCAAAGCTTCACATTCCGTGCATTCAGGTCAGCTGTGAGCTTTTATTAAAGGATCCTGCCACGCCACCACGCTTCACAACAGAAAATTAAAGCCACAAACAAACCCATCGACTAATCGCTCTTCCCCAGCTCCAGAATGAGTGAGGGAGGGACAAGCCCTAACTTCCGCTCCCAGACTCTCCAATCAGCCGCTGCCGGCGGAAAGCGGAGAATGCAGCATCAAACAGCGGTTTACCGCCCTTCACTGGGCTGCAAAATGCCACCGTTTGAGACAACGCTCCCCGTACACCGAACAGCAACCTCATAAGATGCTTCATCTCAGCTTCCTGAGTTCGAGCCCCAGCTTGCACGAACACTTCTTCACTGGAAACACCATTAATTATCTGATGCCACGTTTTGCATCATGAAAGTAATCCTAACCGATAATTATATAATCATAGAGGTTTACAGCATGGAAGGAGTCATTTAAGCCCATCGTATCTGCACCGGCCAACAAATGCCCAGTTTTAGGTGTGTCCCCCTGCACCTTATTGCATTTCATGTGCACATCTCAGAACTTGTTAAATGTGGTGAGGGTTTCTGCCTGCACCACACTTTCAGGCAGTGAGTTTGAGACCCCCACAATCATCTGCATGCAGAATGTTCACTTCAAATGCCCTTTAACCCTTACACTAATTACTTTTAAATTATGCAGCCTGGTTGTTGACCACGCTGCTATGTGAAATAGACCCTTTTAAACAACAATATCTAGGCCCTTCCTATTTTTATACACCTCAATACTGTCGCCCATCAGCCTCCTCTGTTCCAAGGAAAACAAACCCATCCTATCCAATCTGTCCTCATAGCAAAGTTGCTCCACTGCCGGCAACAACTACGTAAAGCTCCTCTGTACCCTCTCCAGTGTATTCACGTCCTTCCTTCAATGCGGTGACTAGAACTGCACGCAGTACTCCAGCTGTGGCCTAACCAGAATTTTATACAGTTCTAGCATAAACCACTTGCTGTTCTGTTCCTTGCTTCTGCCAATAAATGCAACCATTCCATATGACTTCTTAACCAACTTTTCCAACTGGCCAGCTACCTTCAGGGATCTGTGGACAAGCAATCCCAGTTACCTTTGTTCCTCTACACTTCTCAATGTCATACCAGTTGATGTGTATTCCCTTTCCTTGTTAGCCCTCCACAAATGCGCGATCTCTCACATCTCTGGATTAAATTCCATTTGCAACTGCTCTACCCCCTTATCAGTTGATTGATATCTTCCTGTAGTCTCCAGCTTTCTTCTTCATTATCAACCCACTGCCTATTTTAAAAACACCTGAAAACTTCGTGATCATAACACCTATAATCAAGTTTAGATCATTGATAAATACCATAAAAGCAATGGATCTGGCACTGAAAACTGTGGAACCCCACTGGAAACATCCTTCCAGTCACAAAATCACCCATCAAACATTACCCTTTGCTTCCTGCCTCTGAGCCAAATTTGGATCCAATTTGCCACTTCGCCCTGAATCACATGGGCTTTTACTTAGAAAATGCATAATCATTAAATGTTATCCTGCCTTCATGGGAAAACATCATTAATTGACTGATGATCTTCATTTGCACAACTAAAGAAATGTTAACTGAAGGAGAGTCCTTAATTGAATAACTTATCTGTGCTCTGCACTTTACCTCTGAATCCATAAACCATATTGGACAGTGTGCTTTAGAAGTCTGCTTCAAAATGTTCCTTGCTGGTAACATGTACATGGGACGTTGGAAACAGTGAGATAGACTGTAGTGCAAGGGACTGGTTATTGTGAAACAGCAAAGAAAATATACAGTCTGGAAGAATACCATCGAAAAGAAGTGTGACCCTAACAGCCAAAAAGAAGATGAATTGCTGAGCCCTTTTCAGCAAAAAATTCTTTTCCCAAACATTTTTCTGACCGAATCTTCACAAAACAAAAATGATGCTTTTAAAGTCATTAAACCCGAATTTTCGTGCACCCAAATCTTCTGAATCAGATACCTCTCGTTGTGCCGACTGAATCCATGTCCCTTTCAATATTCTGCTGACATGCACACTATTAAATGTGCCACTAACTTATACAATCAAAGAATAAGGGAATGGTTGCAGCCCGTCGAGCCCATGCCAACTCTCAACAAGTCTCACTCCCCTGTCATTTACACACAGCTGTGCAATTTTTTTCATTCGGATACTTATCCAACTCGTTTTGAAAGATAAGAATGAGTCTGACTCCACCGCCCTTTAGAGCAGTGTATTCCAGATTTTAACCACTTGCTGAGGAATGGCCACTCCTGTTCCTATGTATAAAGGCAGAGAAACACGGGATCAATTCCTGCCACACTCACAACCATGCTAAATTTCGCACCGTCATTCTATTCTCGTGACACAAGCTCCATAAGTGTAGTCCAGCTGTTGAGGTTAAAGCTCTGGTTATGTTCCCAACAATGCTACTGCCACAGCTTTTCTGTAGCGTAGTGGTTATCACGTTCGCTTCACCCCCGAAAAGTCCCCGGTTCGAAACCGGGCGGAAACATTATGCAAACGTGTTCAATTAATGATTAGATAAAATTAAACCATTCATATTAGTGGTTCAATATTAACAGAGTGCAGTGTCTCACGATGCTGGTCCATTTGCTGATTTCTCTCTACCGTTCTGTTCACACTCAAATTCTTCACAGTGTCTCTCACTCCCTCCCGTTTCCAGCCCTGACGCTGGAGAAACCATATCTCAAAGCTGCACATTCCGTGCATTCAGGTCAGCTGTCAGCTTTTATTAAAGGATCCTGCCACGCCACCTAGCTTCACAACAGAAAATTAAAGCCACAAACAAACCCATCGACTAATCGCTCTTCCCCAGCTCCAGAATAAGTGAGGGTGGGACAAGCCCTAACTTCCGCTCCCACACTCTCCAATCAGCCGCTGCCGGCGCAATGCGGAGAATGCAGCATCAAACAGCGGTTTACCGCCCTTCACTGGGCTGCAAAATGCCACCGTTCGAGACAACGCTCCCCGTACACCGAACAGCAGCCTCATAAGATGCTTCATCTCAGCTTCCTGAGTTCGAGCCCCAGCTTGCACGAACACTTCTTCACTGGAAACACCATTAATTATCTGATTGCCACGTTTTGCATCATGAAAGTAATCCTAACCGATAATTATATAATCATAGAGGTTTACAGCATGGAAGGAGTCATTTAAGCCCATCGTATCTGCACCGGCCAACAAATGCCCAGTTTTAGGTGTGTTCCCCTGCACCTTATTGCATTTCATGTGCACATCTAAGAACTTGTTAAATGTGGTGAGGGTTTCTGCCTGCACCACACTTTCAGGCAGTGAGTTTGAGACCCCCACAAACATCTGCATGCAGAATGTTCACTTCAAATCCCCTTTAACCCTTACACTAATTACTTTTAAATTATGCAGCCTGGTTGTTGACCACTCCGCTATGTGAAATAGACCCTTTTAAACAACAATATCTAGGCCCCTCCTATTTTTATACACCTCAATACTGTCGCCCATCAGCCTCCTCTGTTCCAAGGAAAACAAACCCATCCTATCCAATCTGTCCTCATAGCAAAGTTGCTCCACTCCCGGCAACAACTACGTAAATCTCCTCTGTACCCTCTCCAGCGTATTCACGTCCTTCCTTCAATGCGGTGACTAGAACTGCACGCAGTACTCCAGCTGTGGCCTAACCAGAATTTTATACAGTTCTAGCATAACCCACTTGCTGTTCTGTTCCTTGCTTCTGCCAATAAATGCTACCATTCCATATGACTTCTTAACCAACTTTTCCAACTGGCCAGCTACCTTCAGGGATCTGTGGACAAGCAATGCCAGTTACCTTTGTTCCTCTACACTTCTCAATGTCATACCAGTTGATGTGTATTCCCTTTCCTTGTTAGCCCTCCACAAATGCGCTATCACTAACATCTCTGGATTAAATTCCATTTGCCACTGCTCTACCCCCTTATCTGTTGATTGATATCTTCCTGGAGTCTCCAGCTTTCTTCTTCATTATCAACCCACTGCCTATTTTAATAACACCTGAAAACTTCGTTATCATAACACCTATAATCAAGTTTAGATCATTGATAAATACCATAAAAAGCAATGGATCTGGCACTGAAAACTGCGGAACCCCACTGGAATCATCCTTCCAGTCACAAAAACACCCATCAAACATTACCCTTTGCTTACTGCCTCTGAGCCAAATTTGGATCCAATATGCCACTTCGCCCTGAATCACATGGGCATTTACTTAGAAAATGCATAATCATTAAATGTTATCCTGCCTTCATGGGAAAACATCATTAATTGACTGATGATCTTCATTTGCACAACTAAAGAAATGTTAACTGAAGGAGAGTCCTTAATTGAATAACTTATCTGTGCTCTGCACTTTACCTCTGAATCCATAAACCATTTTGGACAGTGTGCTTTAGAAGTCTGCTTCAAAAAGTTCCTTGCAGGTAACATGTACATGGGACGTTGGAAACAGTGAGATAGACTGTAGTGCAAGGGACTGGTTATTGTGAAACAGCAAAGAAAATAAACATTCTGGAAGAATACCATCGAAAAGAAGTATGACCCTAACAGCCAAAAAGAAGATGAAGTGCTGAGCCCTTTTCAGCAAAAAATTCTTTTCCCAAGCATTTTTCTGACCGAATCTTCACAAAACAAAAATGATGCTTTTAAAGTCATTAAACCCGAATTTTCGTGCACCCAAATCTTCTGAATCAGATGCCTCTCGTTGTGCCGACTGAATCCATGTCCCTTTCAATATTCTGCTGACATGCACACTATTAAATGTGCCACTAACTTATACAATCAAAGGATAAGGGAATGGTTGCAGCCCGTCGAGCCCATGCCAACTCTCAACAAGTCTCACTCCCCTGTCATTTACACACAGCTGTGCAATTTTTTTCTTTCGGATACTTATCCAACTCGTTTTGAAAGATAAGAATGAGTCTGACTCCACCGCCCTTTAGAGCAGTGTATTCCAGATTTTAACCACTTGCTGAGGAATGGCCACTCCTGTTCCTCTGTATAAAGGCAGAGAAACACGAGATCAATTCCTGCCACACTCACAACCTTGCTAAATTTCGCACCGTCATTCTATTCTCGTGACACAAGCTCCATAAGTGTAGTCCAGCTGTTGAGGTTAAAGCTCTGGTTATGTTCCCAACAATGCTGCTGCCACAGCATTTCCGTAGTGTAGTGGTTATCACGTTCGCCTCACACGCGAAAGGTCCCCGGCTCGAAACCGGGCGGAAACATTATGCAAACGTGTTCAATTAATGATTAGCTAAAATTAAATCATTCATATTCGTGGTTCAATATTAACAGAGTGCAGAGTCTCACGATGCTGGTCCATTTGCTGATTTCTCTCTGCCGTTCTGTTCACACTCAAATTCTTCACAGTGTCTCTCACTCCCTCCCGTTTCCATCCCTGACGCTGGAGAAACCATATCTCAAAGCTGCACATTCCGTGCATTCAGGTCAGCTGTGAGCTTTTATTAAAGGATCCTGCCAGGCCACCAAGCTTCACAACAGAAAATTAAAGCCACAAACAAACCCATCGACTAATCGCTCTTCCACAGCTCCAGAATGAGTGAGGGCGGGACAAGCCCTAACTTCCGCTCCCACACTCTCCAATCAGCCGCTGCCGGCGGAAAGCAGAGAATGCAGCATCAAACAGTGGTTTACCGCCCTTCACTGGGCTGCAAAATGCCACCGTTCGAGACAACGCTCCCCGTACACCGAACAGCAGCCTCATAAGATGTTTCATCTCAGCTTCCTGAGTTCGAGCCCCAGCTTGCACGAACACTTCTTCACTGGAAACACCATTAATTATCTGATTGCCACGTTTTGCATCATGAAAGTAATCCTAACCGATAATTATATAATCATAGAGGTTTACAGCATGGAAGGAGTCATTTAAGCCCATCGTATCTGCACCGGCCAACAAATGCCCAGTTTTAGGTGTGTCCCCCTGCACCTTATTGCATTTCATGTGCACATCTAAGAACTTGTTAAATGTGGTGAGGGTTTCTGCCTGCACCACACTTTCAGGCAGTGAGTTTGAGACCCCCACAAACATCTGCAAGCAGAATGTTCACTTCAAAACCCCTTTAACCCTTACACTAATTACTTTTAAATTATGCAGCCTGGTTGTTGACCACTCCGCTATGTGAAATAGACCCTTTTAAACAACAATATCTAGGCCCCTCCTATTTTTATACACCTCAATACTGTCGCCCATCAGCCTCCTCTGTTCCAAGGAAAACAAACCCATCCTATCCAATCTGTCGTCATAGCAAAGTTGCTCCACTGCTGGCAACAACTACGTAAAGCTCCTCTGTACCCTCTCCAGCGTATTCACGTCCTTCCTTCAATGCGGTGACTAGAACTGCACGCAGTACTCCAGCTTTGGCCTAACCAGAATTTTATACAGTTCTAGCATAAACCACTTGCTGTTCTGTTCCTTGCTTCTGCCAATAAATGCAACCATTCCATATGACTTCTTAACCAACTTTTCCAACTGGCCAGCTACCTTCGGGGATCTGTGGACAAGCAATCCCAGTTACCTTTATCCTCTACACTTCTCAATGTCATACCAGTTGATGTGTATTCCCTTTCCTTGTTCGCCCTCCACAAATGCGCGATCTCTCACATCTCTGGATTAAATTCCATTTGCCACTGCTCTGCCCCCTTATCAGTTGATTGATATCTTCCTGGAGTCTCCAGCTTTCTTCTTCATTATCAACCCACTGCCTATTTTAATAACACCTGAAAACTTCGTAATCATAACACCTATATTCAAGTTTAGATCATTGATAAATACCATAAAAAGCAATGGATCTGGCACTGAAAACTGCGGAACCCCACTGGAATCATCCTTCCAGTCACAAAAACAACCATCAAAAATTACCCTTTGCTTACTGCCTCTGAGCCAAATTTGGATCCAATATGCCACTTCGCCCTGAATCACATGGGCATTTACTTAGAAAATGCATAATCATTAAATGTTATCCTGCCTTCATGGGAAAACATCATTAATTGACTGATGATCTTCATTTGCACAACTAAAGAAATGTTAACTGAAGGAGAGTCCTTAATTGAATAACTTATCTGTGCTCTGCACTTTACCTCTGAATCCATAAACGATATTGGACAGTGTGCTTTAGAAGTCTGCTTCAAAATGTTCCTTGCTGGTAACATGTACATGGGACGTTGGAAACAGTGAGATAGACTGTAGTGCAAGGGACTGGTTATTGTGAAACAGCAAAGAAAATATACAGTCTGGAAGAATACCATCGAAAAGAAGTGTGACCCTAACAGCCAAAAAGAAGATGAAGTGCTGAGCCCTTTTCAGCAAAAAATTCTTTTCCCAAACATTTTTCTGACCGAATCTTCACAAAACAAAAATGATGCTTTTAAAGTCATTAAACCCGAATTTTCGTGCACCCAAATCTTCTGAATCAGATGCCTCTCGTTGTGCCGACTGAATCCATGTCGCCTTTCAATATTCTGCTGACATGCACACTATTAAATGTGCCACTAACTTATACAATCAAAGAATAAGGGAATGGTTGCAGCCCGTCGAGCCCATGCCAACTCTCAACAAGTCTCACTCCCCTGTCATTTACACACAGCTGTGCAATTTTTTTCATTCGGATATTTATCCAACTCGTTTTGAAAGATAAGAATGAGTGTGACTCTACCGCACTTTAGAGCAGTGTATTCCAGATTTTAACCACTTGCTGAGGAATGGCCACTCCTGTTCCGATGTATAAAGGCAGAGAAACACGGGATCAATTCCTGCCACACTCACAACCTTGCTAAATTTCGCACCGTCATTCTATTCTCGTGACACAAGCTCCATAAGTGTAGTCCAGCTGTTGAGGTTAAAGCTCTGGTTATGTTCCCAACAATGCTACTGCCACAGCGTTTCCGTAGTGTAGTGGTTATCACGTTCGCCTCACACGCGAAAGGTCCCCGGTTCGAAACCGGGCGGAAACATTATGCAAACGTGTTCAATTAATGATTAGATAAAATTAAATCATTCATATTAGTGGTTCAATATTAACAGAGTGCAGTGTCTCACGATGCTGGTCCATTTGCTGATTTCTCTCTGCCGTTCTGTTCACACTCAAATTCTTCACAGTGTCTCTCACTCCCTCCCGTTTCCAGCCCTGACGCTGGAGAAACCATATCTCAAAGCTGCACATTCCGTGCATTCAGGTCAGCTGTCAGCTTTTATTAAAGGATCCTGCCACGCCACCAAGCTTCACAACAGAAAATTAAAGCCACAAACAAACCCATCGACTAATCGCTCTTCCCCAGCTCCAGAATGAGTGAGGGCGGGACAAGCCCTAACTTCCGCTCCCACACTCTCCAATCAGCCGCTGCCGGCGGAAAGCGGAGAATGCAGCATCAAACAGCGGTTTACCGCCCTTCAGTGGGCTGCAAAATGCCACCGTTCGAGACAACGCTCCCCGTACACCGAACAGCAGCCTCATAAGATGCTTCATCTCAGCTTTCTGAGTTCGAGCCCCAGCTTGCACGAACACTTCTTCACTGGAAACACCATTAATTATCTGGTTGCCACGTTTTGCATCATGAAAGTAATCCTAACCGATAATTATATAATCATAGAGGTTTGCAGCATGGAAGGAGTCATTTAAGCCCATCGTATCTGCACCGGCCAACAAATGCCCAGTTTTAGGTGTGTCCCCCTGCAACTTATTGCATTTCATGTGCACATCTAAGAACTTGTTAAATGTGGTGAGGGTTTCTGCCTGCACCACACTTTCAGGCAGTGAGTTTGAGACCCCCACAATCATCTGCATGCAGAATGTTCACTTCAAATCCCCTTTAACCCTTACACTAATTACTTTGAAATTATGCAGCCTGGTTGTTGACCACTCCGCTATGTGAAATAGACCCTTTTAAACAACAATATCTAGGCCCCTCCTATTTTTATACACCTCAATACTGTCGCCCATCAGCCTCCTCTGTTCCAAGGAAAACAAAGCCATCCTATCCAATCTGTCCTCATAGCAAAGTTGCTCCACTCCCGGCAACAACTACGTAAATCTCCTCTGTACCCTCTCCAGCGTATTCACGTCCTTCCTTCAATGCGGTGACTAGAACTGCACGCAGTACTCCAGCTGTGGCCTAACAAGAATTTTATACAGTTCTAGCATAACCCACTTGCTGGTCTGTTCCTTGCTTCTGCCAATAAATGCTACCATTCCATATGACTTCTTAACCAACTTTTCCAACTGGCCAGCTACCTTCAGGGATCTGTGGACAAGCAATCCCAGTTTCCTTTGTTCCTCTACACTTCTCAATGTCATACCAGTTGATGTATATTCCCTTTCCTTGTTAGCCCTCCACAAATGCGCTATCACTAACATCTCTGGATTAAATTCAATTTGCCACTGCTCTACCCTCTTATCTGTTGATTGATATCTTCCTGGAGTCTCCAGCTTTCTTCTTCATTATCAACCCACTGCCTATTTTAATAACACCTGAAAACTTCGTAATCATAACACCTATATTCAAGTTTAGATCATTGATAAATACCATAAAAAGCAATGGATCTGGCACTGAAAACTGCAGAACCCCACTGGAATAATCCTTCCAGTCACAAAAACACCCATCAAACATTACCCTTTGCTTACTGCCTCTGAGCCAAATTTGGATCCAATATGCCACTTCGCCCTGAATCACATGGGCATTTACTTAGAAAATGCATAATCATTAAATGTTATCCTGCCTTCATGGGAAAACATCATTAATTGACTGATGATCTTCATTTGCACAACTAAAGAAATGTTAACTGAAGGAGAGTCCTCAATTGAATAACTTATCTGTGCTCTGCACTTTACCTCTGAATCCATAAACCATTTTGGACAGTGTGCTTTAGAAGTCTGCTTCAAAATGTTCCTTGCTGGTAACATGTACATGGGACGTTGGAAACAGTGAGATAGACTGTAGTGCAAGGGACTGGTTATTGTGAAACAGCAAAGAAAATATACATTCTGGAAGAATACCATCGAAAAGAAGTGTGACCCTAACAGCCAAAAAGAAGATGAAGTGCTGAGCCCTTTTAAGCAAAAAATTCTTTTCCCAAACATTTCACTGACCGAATCTTCACAAAACAAAAATGATGCTTTTAAAGTCATTAAACCCGAATTTTCGTGCACACAAATCTTCTGAATCAGATGCCTCTCGTTGTGCCGACTGAATCCATGTCCCTTTCGATATTCTGCTGACATGCACACTATTAAATGTGCCACTAACTTATACAATCAAAGAATAAGGGAATGGTTGCAGCCCGTCGAGCCCATGCCAACTCTCAACAAGTCTCACTCCCCTGTCATTTACACACAGCTGTGCAATTTTTTTCATTCGGATACTTATCCAACTCGTTTTGAAAGATAAGAATGAGTCTGACTCCACCGCCCTTTAGAGCAGTGTATTCCAGATTTTAACCACTTGCTGAGGAATGGCCACTCCTGTTCCTCTGTATAAAGGCAGAGAAACACGGGATCAATTCCTGCCACACTCACAACCTTGCTAAATATAGCACCGTCATTCTATTCTCGTGACACAAGCTCCATCAGTGTAGTCCAGCTGTTGAGGTTAAAGCTCTGGTTATGTTCCCAACAATGCTACTGCCACAGCATTTCCGTAGTGTAGTGGTTATCACGTTCGCCTCACACGCGAAAGGTCCCTGGTTCGAAACCGGGAGGAAACATTATGCAAACGTTTTAATTAATGATTAGCTAAAATTAATTCATTCATATTCGTGGTTCAATATTAACAGAGTGCAGTTTCTCACGATGCTGGTCCATTTGCTGATTTCTCTCTGCAGTTCTGTTCACACTCAAATTCTTCACAGTGTCTCTCACTCCCTCCCGTTTCCAGCCCTGACGCTGGAGAAACCATATCTCAAAGCTGCACATTCCGTGCATTCAGGTCAGCTGTGAGAGATTATTAAAGGATCCTGCCACGCCACCAAGCTTCACAACAGAAAATTAAAGCCACAAACAAACCCATCGACTAATCGCTCTTCCCCAGCTCCAGAATGAGTGAGGGCGGGACAAGCCCGAACTTCCGCTCCCACACTCTCCAATCAGCCGCTGCCGGCGGAAAGCGGAGAATGCAGCATCAAACAGCGGTTTACCGCCCTTCACTGGGCTGCAAAATGCAACCGTTCGAGACAACGCCCCCCGTACACCGAACAGCAGCCTCATAAGATGCTTCATCTCAGCTTCCTGAGTTCGAGCCCCAGCTTGCACGAACACTTCTTCACTGGAAACACCATTAATTATCTGATTGCCACGTTTTGCATTATGAAAGTAATCCTAACCGATAATTATATAATCATAGAGGTTTACAGCATGGAAGGAGTCATTTAAGCCCATCGTATCTGCACCGGCCAACAAATGCCCAGTTTTAGGTGTGTCCCCCTGCACCTTATTGCATTTCATGTGCACATCTAAGAACTTGTTAAATGTGGTGAGGGTTTCTGCCTGCACCACACTTTCAGGCAGTGAGTTTGAGACCCCCACAAACATCTGCATGCAGAATGTTCACTTCAAATCCCCTTTAACCCTTACACTAATTACATTTAAATTATGCAGCCTGGTTGTTGACCACTCCGCTATGTGAAATAGACCCTTTTAAACAACAATATCTAGGCCCCTCCTATTTTTATACACCTCAATACTGTCGCCCATCAGCCTCCTCTGTTCCAAGGAAAACAAACCCATCCTATCCAATCTGTCCTCATAGCAAAGTTGCTCCACTGCCGGCAACAACTACGTAAAGCTCCTCTGTACCCTCTCCAGCGTATTCACGTCCTTCCTTCAATGCGGTGACTAGAACTGCACGCAGTACTCCAGCTGTGGCCTAACCAGAATTTTATACAGTTCTAGCATAACCCACTTGCTGTTCTGTTCCTTGCTTCTGCCAATAAATGCAACCATTCCATATGACTTCTTAACCAACTTTTCCAACTGGCCAGCTACCTTCAGGGATCTGTGGACAAGCAATCCCAGTTACCTTTGTTCCTCTGCACTTCTCAATGTCATACCAGTTGATGTGTATTCTCTTTCCTTGTTAGACCTCCACAAATGCGCGATCTCTCACATCTCTGGTTTAAATTCAATTTGCCACTGCTCTACCCACTTATCAGTTGATTGATATCTTCCTGGAGTCTCCAGCTTTCTTCTTCATTATCAACCACACTGCCTATTTTAATAACACCTGAAAACTTCGTAATCATAACACTTATATTCAAGTTTAGATCATTGATAAATACCATAAAAAGCAATGGATCTGGCACTGAAAACTGTGCAACCCCACTGGAAACATCCTTCCAGCCACAAAAACACCCATCAAACATTACCCTTTGCTTCCTGCCTGTGAGCCAAATTTGGATCCAATTTGCCACTGCGCCCTGAATCACATGGGCTTTTACTTAGAAAATGCATAATCATTAAATGTTTTCCTGCCTTCATGGGAAAACATCATTAATTGACTGATGATCTTCATTTGCACAACTAAAGAAATGTTAACTGAAGGAGAGTCCTTAATTGAATAACTTATCTGTGCTCTGCACTTTAGCTCTGAATCCATAAACCATTATGGACACTGTGCTTTAGAAGTCTGCTTCAAAATGTTCATTGCTGGTAACATGTACATGAGACGTTGGAAACAGTGAGATAGACTGTAGTGCAAGGGACTGGTTATTGTGAAACAGCAAAGAAAATATACATTCTGGAAGAATACCATCGAAAAGAAGTGTGGCCCTAACAGCCAAAAAGAAGATGAAGTGCTGAGCCCTTTTCAGCAAAAAATTATTTTTCAAACATTTCTCTGACCGAATCTTCATAAAAGAAAAATGATGCTTTTAAAGTCATTAAACCCGAATTTTCGTGCACCCGAATCTTCTGAATCAGATGCCTCTCGTTGTGTCGACTGAATCCATGTCCCTTTCAAAATTCTGCTGACATGCGCACTATTAAATGTGCCACTAACTTATAGAATCAAAGAATAAGGGAATGGATGCAGCCCGTCGAGCCCATGCCAACTCTCAACAAGTCTCACTCCCCTGTCATTTACCCACAGCTGTGCAATTTTTTTCATTCGGATACTTATCCAACTCCGTTTTGAAAGATAAGATTGAGTCTGACTCCACCGCCCTTTAGAGAAGTGTATTCCAGATTCTAACCACTTGCTGAGGAATGGCCACTCCTATTCCTATGTATAAAGGCAGAGAAACACGGGATCAATTCCTGCCACACTCACAACCTTGCTAAATATAGCACCGTTATTCTATTCTCGTGACACAAGCTCCAGAAGTGTAGTCCAGCTGTGGAGGTTAAAGCTCTGGTTATGTTCCCAACAATGTTACTGCCACAGCGTTTCTGTAGTGTAGTGGTTATCACGTTCGCCTAACATGCGAAAAGTCCCCGGTTCGAAACCGGGTGGAAACATTATGCAAACGTGTTCAATCAATGATAAGATAAAATTAAATCATTCAGATTAGTGGTTCAATGTTAACAGAGTGCAGTGTCTCACGATGCTGGTCCATTTGCTGATTTCTGTCTGCAGTTCTGTTCACATTCAAATTCTACACAGTGTCTCTCACTCCCTCCCGTTTACAGCCCTGACGCTGGAGAAACCAGATCTCAAAGCTGCACATTCCTTGCATTCAGGTCAGCTGTGAGAGATTATTAAAGGATCCTGCCACGCCACCACGCTTCACAACAGAAAATTAAAGCCACAAACAAACCCATCGACTAATCGCTCTTCCTCAGCTCCAGAGTGAGTGAGGGCGGGACAAGCCCTAACTTCCGCTCCCACACTCTCCAATCAGCCGCTGCCGGCGGAAAGCGGAGAATGCAGCATCAAACAGCGGTTTACCGCCCTTCACTTGGCTGCAAAATGCCAACGTTCCAGACAACGCTCCCCGTGCTCTGAACAGCAGCCTCATAAGATGCTTCATCTCAGCTTCCTGAGTTCGAGCCCCAGCTTGCACGAACACTTCTTCACTGGAAACAGCATTAATTATCTGATTGCCACGTTTTGCATCATGAACGTAATCCTAACCGATAATTATATAACCATGGAGGTTTACAGCATGGAAGGAGTCATTTACGCCCATCGTATCTGCACCGGCCAAAAAATGCCCAGTTTTAGGTGTGTACCCCTGCACCTTATTGCATTTCATGTGCACATCTAAGAACTGGTTAAATGTGGTGAGGGTTTCTGCCTGCACCACACTTTCAGGCAGTGAGTTTGAGACCCCCACAAACATCTGCATGCAGAATGTTCACTTCAAATCCCCTTTAACCCTTACACTAATTACTTTTAAATTATGCAGCCTGGTTGTTGACCACTGCACTATGTGAAATAGACCCTTTTAATCAACAATATCTAGGCGTCTCCTATTTTTATACACCTCAATGCGGTCGCCCTTCAGCCTCCTCTGTTCCAAGGAAAACAAACCCATCCTATCCAATCTGTCCTCATAGCAAAGTTGCTCCACTCCCGGCAACATCTACGTAAATCTCCTCTGTACCCTCTCCAGCGTATTCACGTTCTTCCTTCAGTGCGGTGACCAGAACTGCACGCAGTACTCCAGCTGTGGCCTAACCAGAATTTTATACAGTTCTAGCATAACACACTTGCTGTTCTGTTCCTTGCTTCTGCCAATAAATGCAACCATTCCATATGACTTCTTAATCAACTTTTCCAACTGGTCAGCTGCCTTCAGGGATCTGTGGACAAGCAATCCCAGTTACCTTTGTTCCTCTACACTTCTCAATGTCATACCAGTTGATGTGTATTCCCTTTCCTTGTTAGCCCTCCACAAATGCGCGATCTCTCACATCTCTGGATTAAATTCAATTTGCCACTGCTCTACCCCCTTATCAGTTGATTGATATCTTCCTGGAGTCTCCAGCTTTCTTCTTCATTATCAACCACACTGCCTATTTTAATAACACCTGAAAACTTCGTAAGCATAACACCTATATTCAAGTTTAGATCATTGATAAATACCATAAAAAGCAATGGATCTGGCACTGAAAACTGTGGAACCCCACTGGAAACATCCTTCCAGTCACAAAAACACCCATCAAACATTACCGTTTGCTTCCTGCCTCTGAGCCAAATTTGGATCCAATTTGCCACTTCGCCCTGAATCACATGGGCTTTTACTTAGAAAATGCATAATCATTAAATGTTATCCTGCCTTTGTGGGAAAACATCATTAATTGACTGATGATGTTCATTTGCACAACTAAAGAAATGTTAACTGAAGGAGAATCCTTAATTGAATAACTTATCTGTGCTCTGCACTTTAGCTCTGAATCCATAAACCATTTTGGACACTGTGCTTTAGAAGTCTGCTTCAAAATGTTCATTGCTGGTAACATGTACATGAGACGTTGGAAACAGTGAGATAGACTGTAGTGCAAGGGACTGGTTATTGTGAAACAGCAAAGAAAATATACATTCTGGAAGAATACCATCGAAAAGAAGTGTGGCCCTAACAGCCAAAAAGAAGATAAAGTGCTGAGCCCTTTTCAGCAAAAAATTATTTTTCAAACATTTCTCTGACCGAATCTTCATAAAAGAAAAATGATGCTTTTAAAGTCATTAAACCCGAATTTTCGTGCACCCGAATCTTCTGAATCAGATGCCTCTCGTTGTGTCGACTGAATCCATGTCCCTTTCAATATTCTGCTGACATGCACACTATTAAATGTGCCACTAACTTATAGAATCAAAGAATAACGGAATGGATGCAGCCCGTCGAGCCCATGCCAACTCTCAACAAGTCTCACTCCCCTGTCATTTACCCACAGCTGTGCAATTTTTTTCATTCGGATACTTATCCAACTCCGTTTTGAAAGATAAGATTGAGTCTGACTCCACCGCCCTTTAGAGAAGTGTATTCCAGATTCTAACCACTTGCTGAGGAATGGCCACTCCTGTTCCTATGTATAAAGGCAGAGAAACACGGGATCAATTCCTGCCACACTCACAACCTTGCAATATCGCACCGTTATTCGATTCTCGTGACACAAGCTCCAGAAGTGTAGTCCAGCTGTTGAGGTTAAAGCTCTGGTTATGTTCCCAACGATGTTATTGCACCAGCGTTTCCGTAGTGTAGTGGTTATCACGTTCGCCTAACACGCGAAAAGTCCCAGGTTCAAAACCGGGCGGAAACATTATGCAAACGTGTTCAATTAATGATAAGATAAAATTAAATCATTCATATTGGTGGTTCAATGTTAACAGAGTGCAGTGTCTCACGATGCTGTTCCATTTGCTGATTTCTCTCTACAGTTCTGTTCACACTCAAATTCTACACAGTGTCTCTCACTCCCTCCCGCTTCCAGCCCTGACGCTGGAGAAACCATATCTCAAAGCTGCACATTCCGTGCATTCAGGTCAGCTGTGAGAGATTATTGAAGGATCCTGCCACGCCACCACGCTTCACAACAGAAAATTAAAGCCACAAACAAACCCATCGACTAATCGCTCTTCCTCAGCTCCAGAGTGAGTGAGGGCGGGACAAGCCCTAACTTCCGCTCCCACACTCTCCAATCAGCCGCTGCCGGCGGAAAGCGGAGAATGCAGCATCAAACAGCGGTTTACCGCCCTTCACTGGGCTGCAAAATGCCACCGTTCCAGACAACGCTCCCCGTGCTCCGAACAGCAGCCTCATAAGATGCTTCATCTCAGCTTCCTGAGTTCGAGCCCCAGCTTGCACGAACACTTCTTCACTGGAAACAGCATTAATTATCTGATTGCCACGTTTTGCATCATGAAAGTAATCCTAACCGATAATTATATAATCATAGAGGTTTACAGCATGGAAGGAGTCATTTACGCCCAACGTATCTGCACCGGCCAACAAATGCCCAGTTTTAGGTGTGTCCCCCTGCACCTTATTGCATTTCATGTGCACATCTAAGAACTTGTTAAATGTGGTGAGGGTTTCTGCCTGCACCACACTTTCAGGCAGTGAGTTTGAGACCCCCACAAACATCTGCATGCAGAATGTTCACTTCAAATCCCCTTTAACCCTTACACTAATTACTTTTAAATTATGCAGCCTGGTTGTTGACCACTGCACTATGTGAAATAGACCCTTTTAATCAACAATATCTAGGCCTTTCCTATTTTTATACACCTCAATGCGGTCGCCCATCAGCCTCCTCTGTTCCAAGGAAAACAAACCCATCCTATCCAATCTGTCCTCATAGCAATGTTGCTCCACTCCCGGCAACATCTACGTAAATCTCCTCTGTACCCTCTCCAGCGTATTCACGTTCTTCCTTCAATGCGGTGACCAGAACTGCACGCAGTACTCCAGCTGTGGCCTAACCAGAATTTTATACAGTTCTAGCACAACCCACTTGCTGCTCTGTTCCTTGCTTCTGCCAATAAATGCAATCATTCCATATGACTTCTTAATCAACTTTTCCAACTGGTCAGCTACTTTCAGGGATCTGTGGACAAGCAATCCCAGTTACCTTTGTTCCTCTACACTTCTCAATGTCATACCAGTTGATGTGTATTCCCTTTCGTTGTTATCCCTCCACAAATGCGCGATCTCTCACATCTCTGGATTAAATTCAATTTGCCACTGCACTTCCCACTTATCAGTTGATTGATATCTTCCTGGAGTCTCCAGCTTTCTTCTTCATTATCAACCACACTGCCTATTTTAATAACACCTGAAAACTTCGTAATCATAACACCTATATTCAAGTTTAGATCATTGATAAATACCATAAGAAGCAATGGATCTGGCACTGAAAACTGTGGAACCCCACTGGAAACATCCTTCCAGTCACAAAAACACCCATCAAACATTACCCTTTGCTTCCTGCCTCTGAGCCAAATTTGGATCCAATTTGCCACTTCGCCTTGAATCACATGGGCTTTTACTTAGAAAATGCATAATCATTAAATGTTATCCTGCCTTCATGGGAAAACATCATTAATTGACTTATGATCTTCATTTGCACAACTAAAGAAATGTTAACTGAAGGAGAATCCTTAATTGAATAACTTATCTGTGCTCTGCACTTTACCTCTGAATCCATAAACCATTTTGGACACTGTGCTTTAGAAGTCTGCTTCAAAATGTTCATTGCTGGTAACATGTATATGAGACGTTGGAAACAGTGAGATAGACTGCAGTGCAAGGGACTGGTTATTGTGAAACAGCAAAGAAAATATACATTCTGGAAGAATACCATCGAAAAGAAGTGTGGCCCTAACAGCCAAAAAGAAGATGAAGTGCTGAGCCCTTTTCAGCAAAAAATTATTTTTCAAACATTTCTCTGACCGAATCTTCACAAAAGAAAAATGATGCTTTTAAAGTCATTAAACCCGAATTTTCATGCACCGGAATCTTCTGAATCAGATGCCTCTCGTTGTGCCGACTGAATCCATGTCCCTTTCAATATTCTGCTGACATGCACACTATTAAATGTGCCACTAACTTATAGAATCAAAGCATGAGGGAATGGATGCAGCCCGTCGAGCCCATGCCAACTCTCAACAAGTCTCACTCCCCTGTCATTTACCCACAGCTGTACAATTTTTTTCATTCGGATACTTATCCAACTCCGTTTTGAAAGATAAGATTGAGTCTGACTCCACCGCCCTTTAGAGAAGTGTATTCCAGATTCTAACCACTTGCTGAGGAATGGCCACTCCTGTTCCTATGTATAAAGGCAGATAAACACGGGATCAATTCCTACCACACTCACAACCTTGCTAAATATAGCACCGTCATTCTGTTCTCGTGACACAAGCTCCAGAAGTGTCGTCCAGCTGTTGAGGTTAAAGCTCTGGTTATGTTCCCAACAATGTTACTGCCACAGCGTTTCCGTAGTGTAGTGGTTATCACGTTCGCCTAACACGCGAAAGGTCCCCGGTTCGAAACCGGGCGGAAACATTATGCAAACGTGTTCAATTCATGATAAGATAAAATTAAATCATTCATATTAGTGGTTCAATGTTAACAGAGTGCAGTGTCTCACGATGCTGTTCCATTTGCTGATTTCTCTCTGCAGTTCTGTTCACACTCAAATTCTACACAGTGTCTCTCACTCCCTCCCGTTTCCAGCCCTGACGCTGGAGAAACCATATCTCAAAGCTGCACATTCCGTGCATTCAGGTCAGCTGTGAGAGATTATTAAAGGATCCTGCCACGCCACCACGCTTCACAACAGAAAATTAAAGCCACAAACAAACCCATCGACTAATCGCTCTTCCCCAGCTCCAGAGTGAGTGAGGGCGGAACAAGCCCTAACTTCCGCTCCCACACTCTCCAATCAGCCGCTGCCGGCGGAAAGCGGAGAATGCAGCATCAAACAGCGGTTTACCGCCCTTCACTGGGCTTCAAAATGCCACCGTTCGAGACAACGCTCCACCTGCTCCGAACAACAGCCTCACAAGATGCTTGATCTCAGCTTCCTGAGTTCGAGCCCCAGCTTGCACGAACACTTCTTCACTGGAAACACCATTAATTATCTGATTGCCACGTTTTGCATCATGAAAGTAATCCTAACCGATAATTATATAATCATAGAGGTTTACAGCATGGAAGGAGTCATTTAAGCCCATCGTATCTGCACCGGCCAACAAATGCCCAGTTTTAGGTGTGTACCCCTGCACCTTATTGCATTTCATGTGCACATCTAAGAACTGGTTAAATGTGGTGAGGGTTTCTGCCTGCACCACACTTTCAGGCAGTGAGTTTGAGACCCCCACAAACATCTGCATGCAGAATGTTCACTTCAAATCCCCTTTAACCCTTACACTAATTACTTTTAAATTATGCAGCCTGGTTGTTGACCACTCCACTATGTGAAATAGACCCTTTTAATCAACAATATCTAGGCCCCTCCTATTTTTATACACCTCAATGCTGTCGCCCATCAGCCTCCTCTGTTCCAAGGAAAACAAACCCATCCTATTCAATCTGTCCTCATAGCAAAGTTGCTCCACTCCCGGCAACATCTACGTAAATCTCCTCTGTACCCTCTCCAGCGTATGCACGTTCTTCCTTCAATGCGGTGACCAGAACTGCACGCAGAACTCCAGCTGTGGCCTAACCAGAATTTTATACAGTTCTAGCATAACCCACTTGCTGTTCTGTTCCTTGCTTCTGCAATAAATGCAACCATTCCATATGAATTCTTAATCAACTTTTCCAACTGGTCAGCTACCTTCAGGGATCTGTGGACAAGCAATCCCAGTTACCTTTTTTCCTCTACACTTCTCAATGTCATACCAGTTGATGTGTATTCCCTTTCCTTGTTAGCCCTCCACAAATGCGCGATCTCTCACATCTCTGGATTAAATTCAGTTTGCCACTGCTCTACCCACTTATCAGTTGATTGATATCTTCCTGGAGTCTCCAGCTTTCTTCTTCATTATCAACCACACTGCCTATTTTAATAACACCTGAAAACTTCGTAATCATAACACCTATATTCAAGTTTAGATCATTGATAAATACCATAAAAAGCAATGGATCTGGCACTGAAAACTGTGGAACCACACTGGAAACATCCTTCCAGTCACAAAAACACCCATCAAACATTACCTTTTGCTTCCTGCCTCTGAGCCAAATTTGGATCCAATTTGCCACTTCGCCCTGAATCACATGGGCTTTTACTTAGAAAATGCATAATCATTAAATGTTATCCTGCCTTCATGGGAAAACATCATTAATTGACTGATGATCTTCATTTGCACAACTAAAGAAATGTCAACTGAAGGAGAATCCTTAATTGAATAACTTATCTGTGCTCTGCACTTTACCTCTGAATCCATGAACCATTTTGGACACTGTGCTTTAGAAGTCTGCTTCAAAATGTTCATTGCTGGTAACATGTATACGAGACGTTGGAAACAGTGAGATAGACTGCAGTGCAAGGGACTGGTTATTGTGAAACAGCAAAGAAAATATACATTCTGGAAGAATACCATCGAAAAGAAGTGTGGCCCTAACAGCCAAAAAGAAGATGAAGTGCTGAGCCCTTTTCAGCAAAAAATTCTTTTTCAAACATTTCTCTGACCGAATCTTCACAAAAGAAAAATGATGCTTTTAAAGTCATTAAACCCGAATTTTCATGCACCGGAATCTTCTGAATCAGATGCCTCTCGTTGTGCCGACTGAATCCATGTCCCTTTCAATATTCTGCTGACATGCACACTATTAAATGTGCCACTAACTTATAGAATCAAAGCATAAGGGAATGGATGCAGCCGGCGAGCCCATGCCAACTCTCAACAAGTCTCACTCCCCTGTCTTTTACCCACAGCTGTGCAATTTTTTTCATTCGGATACTTATCCAACTCCGTTTTGAAAGATAAGATTGAGTCTGACTCCACCGCCCTTTAGAGAAGTGTATTCCAGATTCTAACCACTTGCTGAGGAATGACCACTCCTGTTCCTATGTATAAAGGCAGAGAAACGCGGGATCAATTCCTGCCACACTCAAAACCTTGCTAAATATAGCACCGTCATTCTATTCTCGTGACACAAGCTCCAGAAGTGTCGTCCAGCTGTTGAGGTTAAAGCTCTGGTTATGTTCCCAACAATCTTAATGCCACAGCGTTTCCGTAGTGTAGTGGTTATCACGTTCGCCTAACACGCGAAAAGTCCCCGGTTCGAAACCGGGCGGAAACATTATGCAAACGTGTTCAATTAATGAGAAGATAAAATTAAATCATTCATATTAGTTGTTCAATGTTAACAGAGTGCAGTGTCTCACGATGCTGTTCCATTTGCTGATTTCTCTCTGCAGTTCTGTTCACACTCAAATTCTACACAGTGTCTCTCACTCCCTCCCGTTTCCATCCCTGATGCTGGAGAAACCATATCTCAAAGCTGCACATTCCGTGCATTCAGGTCAGCTGTGAGAGTTTATTAAAGGATCCTGCCACGCCACCACGCTTCACAACAGAAAATTAAAGCCACAAACAAACCCATCGACTAATCGCTCTTCCTCAGCTCCAGAGTGAGTGAGGGCGGGACAAGCCCTAACTTCCGCTCCCACACTCTCCAATCAGCCGCTGCCGGCGGAAAGCGGAGAATGCAGCATCAAACAGCGGTTTACCGCCCTTCACTGGGCTGCAAAATGCCACCGTTCCAGACAACGCTCCCCGTGCTCCGAACAGCAGCCTCATAAGATGCTTCATCTCAGCTTCCTGAGTTCGAGCCCCAGCTTGCACGAACACTTCTTCACTGGAAACACCATTAATTATCTGATTGCCACGTTTTGCATCATGAAAGTAATCCTAACCGATAATTATATAATCATAGAGGTTTACAGCATGGAAGGAGTCATTTAAGCCTATCGTATCTGCACCGGCCAACAAATGCCCAGTTTTAGGTGTGTACCCCTGCACCTTATTGCATTTCATGTGCACATCTCAGAACTGGTTAAATGTGGTGAGGGTTTCTGCCTGCACCACACTTTCAGGCAGTGAGTTTGAGACCCCCACAAACATCTGCATGCAGAATGTTCACTTCAAATCCCCTTTAACCCTTACACTAATTACTTTTAAATTATGCAGCCTGGTTGTTGACCACTCCACTATGTGAAATAGACCCTTTTAATCAACAATATCTAGGCCCCTCCTATTTTTATACACCTCAATGCGGTCGCCCATCAGCCTCCTCTGTTCCAAGGAAAACAAACCCATCCTATCCAATCTGTCCTCATAGCAAAGTTGCTCCACTCCCGGCAACATCTACGTAAATCTCCTCTGTACCCTCTCCAGCGTATTCACGTTCTTCCATCAATGCGGTGACCAGAACTGCACGCAGTACTCCAGCTGTGGCCTAACCAGAATTTTATACAGTTCTAGCATAACCCACTTGCTTTTCTGTTCCTTGCTTCTGCCAATAAATGCAACCATTCCATATGAATTCTTCATCAACTTTTCCAACTGGCCAGCTACCTTCAGGGATCTGTGGACAAGCAATCCCAGTTACCTTTGTTTCTCTACACTTATCAATGTCATACCAGTTGATGTGTATTCCCTTTCCTTGTTAGCCCTCCACAAATGCGCGATCTCTCACATCTCTGGATTAAATTCAATTTGCCACTGCTCTACCCCCTTATCAGTTGATTGATATCTTCCTGGAGTCTCCAGCTTTCTTCTTCATTATCAACCACAATGCCTATTTGAATAACACATGTAAACTTCGTAATCATAATACTTATATTCAAGTTTAGATCATTGATAAATACCATAAAAAGCAATGGATCTGGCACTGAAAACTGCGGAACCACACTGGAAACATCCTTCCAGTCACAAAAACACCCATCAAACATTACCCTTTGCTTCCTGCCTCTGAGCCAAATTTTGATCCAATTTGCCACTTCGCCCTGAATCACATGGGCTTTTACTTAGAAAATGCATAATCATTAAATGTTATACTGCCTTCATGGGAAAACATCATTAATTGACTGATGATCTTCATTTGCACAACTAAAGAAATGTTAACTGAAGGAGAATCCTTAATTGAATAACTTATCTGTGCTCTGCACCTTACCTCTGAATCCATAAACCATTTTGGACACTGTGCTTTAGAAGTCTGCTTCAAAATGTTCATTGCTGGTAACATGTACATGAGACGTTGGAAACAGTGAGATAGACTGCAGTGCAAGGGACTGGTTATTGTGAAACAGCAAAGAAAATATACATTCTGGAAGAATACCATCGAAAAGAAGTGTGGCCCTAACAGCCAAAAAGAAAATGAAGTGCTGAGCCCCTTTAAGCAAAAAATTCTTTTTCAAACATTTCTCTGACCGAATCTTCACAAAAGAAAAATGATGCTTTTAAAGTCATTAAACCCGAATTTTCGTGCACCCGAATCTTCTGAATCAGATGCCTCTCGTTGTGCCGACTGAATCCATGTCGCTTTCAATATTCTGCTGACATGCACACTATTAAATGTGCCACTAACTTATAGAATCAAAGAATAAGGGAATGGATGCAGCCCGTCGAGCCCATGCCAACTCTCAACAAATCTCACGCCCCTGTCATTTACACACAGCTGTGCAATTTTTTTCATTCGGATACTTATCCAACTCCGTTTTGAAAGATAAGATTGAGTCTGACTCCACCGCCCTTTAGAGAAGTGTATTCCAGATTCTAACCACTTGCTGAGGAATGGCCACTCCTGTTCCTATGTATAAAGGCAGAGAAACACGGGATCAATTCCTGCCACACTCACAACCTTGCTAAATGTAGCACCGTTATTCGATTCTCGTGACACAAGCTCCAGAAGTGTAGTCCAGCTGTTGAGGTTAAAGCTCTGGTTATGTTCCCAACAATGTTAAAGCAACAGCGTTTCCGTAGTGTAGTGGTTATCACGTTCGCCTAACACGCGAAAGGTCCCCGGTTCGAAACCGGGCGGAAACATTATGCAAACGTGTTCAATTAATGATTAGATAAAATTAAATCATTCATATTCGTGGTTCAATATTAACAGAGTGCAGTGTCTCACGATGCTGTTCCATTTGCTGATTTCTCTCTACAGTTCTGTTCACACTCAAATTCTACACAGTGTCTCTCACTCCCTCCCGTTTCCAGCCCTGACGCTGGAGAAACCATATCTCAAAGCTGCACATTCCGTGCATTCAGGTCAGCTGTGAGAGATTATTAAATGATGCTGCCACGCCACCACGCTTCACAGCAGAAAATTAAAGCCACAAACAAACCCATCGACTAATCGCTCTTCCCCAGCTCCAGAGTGAGTGAGGGCGGGACAAGCCCTAACTTCCGCTCCCACACTCTCCAATCAGCCGCTGCCGGCGGAAAGCGGAGAATGCAGCATCAAACAGCGGTTTACCGCCCTTCACTGGGCTGCAAAATGCCACCGTTCGAGACAACGCTCCCCGTGCTCCGAACAGCAGCCTCATAAGATGCTTCATCTCAGCTTCCTGAGTTCGAGCCCCAGTTTGCATGAACACTTCTTCACTGGAAACACCATTAATTATCTGATTGCCACGTTTTGCATTATGAAAGTAATCCTAACCGATAATTATATAATCATAGAGGTTTACAGCATGGAAGGAGTCATTTAAGCCCATCGTATCTGCACCGGCCAACAAATGCCAAGTTTTAGGTGAGCACCCCTGCACCTTATTGCATTTCATGTGCACGTCTAAGAACTTGTTAAATGTGGTGAGGGTTTCTGCCTGCTTCAAAATGTTCATTGCTGGTAACATGTACATGGGAAGTTGGAAACAGTGAAATAGACTGTAGTGCAAGGGACTGATTATTGTGAAACAGCAAAGAAAATATACATTCTGGAAGAATACCATCCAAAAGAAGTGTGACCCGAACAGCCAAAAAGAAGATGAAGTGCTGTGTCCTTTTCAGCAAAAAATTATTTTCCCAAACATTTCTCTGACCGAATCTTCACAAAACAAAAATGATGCTTTTAAAGTCATTAAACCCGAATTTTCGTGCAACCGAATCTTCTGAATCAGATGCCTCTCGTTGTGCCTACTGAATCCATGTCCCTTTCAATATTCTGCTGACATGCACACTATTAAATGTGCCACGAACGTATACAATCAAAGAATAACGGAATGGGTGCAGCCCGTCGAGCCCATGCCAACTCTCAACAAGTCTCACTCCCCTGTCATTTACCCACAGCTGTGCAATTTTTTGCATTCGGATACTTATCCAACTCCGTTTTAAAAGATAAGATTGAGTCTGACTCCACCGCCCTTTAGAGCAGTGTATTCCAGATTCTAACCACTTGCTGAGGAATGGCCACTCCTGTTCCTATGTATAAAGGCAGAGAAACACGTGATCAATTCCTGCCACACTCACAACCTTGCTAAATATCGCACCGTTATTCTATTCTCGTGACACAAGCTACAGAAGTGTAGTCCAGCTGTTGAGGTTAAAGCTCTGGTTATGTTCCCAACAATGTTACTGCCGCAGCGTTTCCGTAGTGTAGTGGTTATCACGTTCGCCTCACACGCGAAAGGTCCCCGGTTCGAAACCGGGTGGAAACATTATGCAAAAGTGTTCAATTAATGATTCGATAAAATTAAATCATTCATATTAGTGGTTCAATATTAACAGAGTGCAGTGTCTCACGATGCTGTTCCATTTGATGATTTCTCTCCACAGTTCTGTTCACACTCAAATTCTACACAGTGTCTCTCACTCCCTCCCGTTTCCAGCCCTGACGCTGGAGAAACCATATCTCAAAGCTGCACATTCCGTGCATTCAGGTCAACTGTGAGAGATTATTAAAGGATCCTGCCACGCCACCACGCTTCACACCAGAAAATTAAAGCCACAAACAAACCCATCGACTAATCGCTCTTCCCCAGCTCCAGAGTGAGTGAGGGCGGGACAAGCCCTAACTTCCGCTCCCACACTCTCCAATCAGCCGCTGCCGGCGGAAAGCGGAGAATGCAGTATCAAACAGCGGTTTACCGCCCTTCACTGGGCTGCAAAATGCCACCGTTCGAGACAACGCTACCCGGACACCGAACAGCAGCCTCATAAGATGCTTCATCTCAGCTACCTGAGTTCGAGCCCCAGCTTGCACGAACACTTCTTCACTGGAAACACCATTAATTATCTGATTGCCACGTTTTGCATCATGAAAGTAATCCTAACCGATAATTATATAATCATAGAGGTTTACAGCATGGAAGGAGTCATTTAAGCCCATCGTATCTGCACCGGCCAACAAATGCCCTGCACCTTATTGCATTTCATGTGCACATCTAAGAACTTGTTAAATGTGGTGAGGGTTTCTGTCTGCTTCAAAATGTTCATTGCTGGTAACATGTACATGGGACTTTGGAAACAGTGAGATAGACTGTAGTGCAAGGGACTGTTTATTGTGAAACAGCAAAGAAAATATACATTCTGGAAGAATACCATCGAAAAGAAGTGCGACCCTAACAGCCAAAAAGAAGATGAAGTGCTGAGTCCTTTTCAGCAAAAAATTATTTTCCCAAACATTTCTCTGACCGAATCTTCACAAAACAAAAATGATGCTTTTAAAGTCATTAAACCGGAATTTTCGTGCACCCGTATCTTCTGAATCAGATGCCTCTCGTTGTGCCGACTGAATCCATGTCCCTTTCAATATTCTGCTGACATGCACATTTCTTAACCAACTTTTCCAACTCGCCAGCTACCTTCAGGGATCTGTGGACAAGCAATCCCAGTTGCCTTTGTTCCTCTACACTTCTCAATGTCATACCAGTTGATGTGTATTCCCTTTCCTTGTTAGCCCTCCACAAATGAGCGATCTCTCACATCTCTGGATTAAATTCCATTTGCCACTGATCTACCCCCTTATCAGTTGATTGATATCTTCCTGGAGTCTCCAGCTTTCTTCTTCATTATCAACCACACTGCCTATTTTAATAACACCTGAAAACTTCGTAATCATAACACCGATATTCAAGTTTAGATCATTGATAAATACCATAAAAAGCAATGGATCTGGCACTAAAAACTGTGGAACCCCACTAGAAACATCCTTCCAGTCACAAAAACACCCATCAAACATTACCGTTTGCTTCCTGCCTCTGAGCCAAATTTGGATCCAATTTGCCACTGTGCCCTGAATCACATGGGCTTTTACTTAGAAAATGCATAATCATTAAATGTTATCCTGCCTTCATGGGAAAACATCATTAACTGACTGATGATCTTCATTTGCACAACTAAAGAAATGTTAACTGAAGGAGAGTCCTTAATGGAATAACTTATCTGTGCTCTGCACTTTACCTCTGAATCCATAAACCATTTTGGACACTGTGCTTTAGAAGTCTGCTTCAAAATGTTCCTTGCTGGTAACATGTACATGGGACGTTGGAAACAGTGAGATAGACTGTAGTGCAAGGGACTGGTTATTGTGAAACAGCAAAGAAAATATACATTCTGGAAGAATACCATCGAAAAGAAGTGTGGCCCTAACAGCCAAAAAGAAGATGAAGTGCTGAGCCCTTTTCAGCAAAAGAATCTTTGCCCAAACATTTCTCTGACCGAAACTTCACAAAACAAAAATGATGCTTTTAAAGTCATTAAACCCGAATTGTAGTGCACCCGAATCTTCTGAATCAGATGCCTCTCGTTGTGCCGACTGAATCCATGTGCCTTTCAATATTCTGCTGACATGCACACTATTAAATGTGCCACTAACTTATAGAATCAAAGAATAAGGTAATGGTTGCAGCCCGTCGAGCCCATGCCAACTCTCAACAAGTCTCACTCCCCTCTCATTTTCCCACAGCTGTGCAATTTTTTTCATTCGGATACTTATCCAACTCCGTTTTGAAAGATAAGATTGAGTCTGACTCCACCGCCCTTTAGAGCAGTGTATTCCAGATTCTAAACACTTGCTGAGGAATGGCCACTCCTGTTCCTATGTATAAAGGCAGAGAAACACGGGATCAATTCCTGCCTCACTCACAACCTTGCGAAATATAGCACCGTCATTCTATTCTCGTGACACAAGCTCCAGAAATGTAGTCCAGCTTTTGAGGTTAAAGCTCTGGTTATGTTCCCAACAACGTTACTGGCACAGCGTTTCCATAGTGTAGTGGTTATCACGTTCGCCTCACACGCGAAAGGTCCCCGTTTCGAAACCGGGCGGAAACATTATGCAAACGTGTTCAATTAATGATCAGATAAAATTAAATCATTCATATTCGTGGTTCAATATTAACAGAGTGCAGTGTCTCACGATGTTGTTCCATTTGCTGATTTCTCTCTGCAGTTCTGTCCACACTCAAATTCGACACAGTGTCTCTCACTCCCTCCCGTTGCCAGCCCTGACGCTGGAGAAACCATATCTCAAAGCTGCACATTCCGTGCATTCAGGTCAGCTGTGAGAGATTATTAAAGGATCCTGCCACGCCACCACGCTTCACAACAGAAAATTAAAGCGACAAGCAAACTCATCGACTCATCGCTCTTCCCCAGCTCCAGAGTGAGTGAGGGCGGGACAAGCCCTAACTTCCGCTCCCGCACTCTCCAATCAGCCGCTGCCGGCGGAAAGCGGAGAATGCAGCATCAAACAGCGGTTTACCGCCCTTCACTGGGCTGCAAAATGCCACCGTTCGAGACAACGCTCCCCGTACACCAAACAGCAGCCTGAAAAGATGCTTCATTTCAGCTTCCTGAGTTCGAGCCCCAGCTTGCACGAACACTTCTTCACTGGAAACACCATTAATTATCTGATTGCCACGTTTTGCGTCATGAAAGTAATCCTAACCGATAATTATATAATCATCGAGGTTTACAGCATGGAAGGAGTCATTTAAGCCCATCGTATCTGCACCGGCCAACAAATGTCCAGTTTTAGATGTGTCCCCCTGCACCTTATTGCATTTCATGTGCACATCTCAGTACTTGTTAAATGTGGTGAGGGTTTCTGCCTGCACCACACTTTCAGGCAGTGAGTTTGAGACCCCCACAAACATCTGCATGCAGAATGTTCACTTCAAATCCCCTTTAACCCTTACACTAATTACTTTTAAATTATGCAGCCTGGTTGTTGACCACTCCACTATGTGAAATAGACCCTGTTAATCAACAATATCTAGGCCCCTCCTTTTTATATACACCTTAATGCTGTCGCCCATCAGCCTCCTCTGTTCCAAGGAAAACAAACCGATCCTAACCAATCTGTCCTCATATCAAAGTTGCTCTACTCCCGGCAACATCTACGTAAATCTCCTCTGTACCCTCTCCAGCGTATTCACGTCCTTCCTTCAATGCGGTGACTAGAACTGCACGCAGTACTCCAGCTGTGGCCTAACCAGAAGTTTATACAGTTCTAGCAAAACCCACTTGCTGTTCTGTTCCTTGCTTCTGCCAATAAATGCAACCATTCCATATGACTTCTTAACCAACTTTTCCACCTGACCAGCTACCTTCAGGGATCTGTGGACAAGCAATCCCAGTTACCTTTGTTCCTCTACACTTCTCAATGTCATACCAGTTGATGTGTATTCCCTTTCCTTGTTAGCCCTCCACAAATGCGCGATCTCTCACATCTCTGGATTAAATTCCATTTGCCACTGCTCTACCCCCTGATCAGTTGATTGATATCTTCCTGGAGTCTCCAGCTTTCTTCTTCATTATCAATCACACTGCCTATTTTAATAACACCTGAAAACTTCGTAATCATAACACCTATATTCAAGTTTAGTTCATTGATAAATAGCATAAAAAGCAATGGATCTGGCACTGAAAACTGTGGAACCCCACTGGAAACATCCTTCCAGTCACAAAAACACCCATCAAACATTACCCTTTGCTTCCTGCCTCTGAGCCAAATTTGGATCCAATTTGCCACTACGCCCTGAATCACATGGGCTTTTACTTAGAAAATGCATAATCATTAAATGTTATCCTGCTTCATGGGAAAACATCATTTATTGACTGATGATCTTCATTTGCACAACTAAAGAAATGTTAACTGAAGGAGAGTCCTTAATTGAATAACTTAGCTGTGCTCTGCACTTTACCTCTGAATCCATAAACCATTTTGGACACTGTGCTTTAGAAGTCTGCTTCAAAATGTTCATTGCTGGTAACATGTACATGAGACGTTGGAAACAGTGAGATAGACTGCAGTGCAAGGGACTGGTTATTGTGAAACAGCAAAGAAAATATACATTCTGGAAGAATACCATCGAAAAGAAGTGTGGCCCTAACAGCCAAAAAGAAAATGAAGTGCTGAGCCCCTTTAAGCAAAAAATTCTTTTTCAAACATTTCTCTGACCGAATCTTCACAAAAGAAAAATGATGCTTTTAAAGTCATTAAACCCGAATTTTCGTGCACCCGAATCTTCTGAATCAGATGCCTCTCGTTGTGCCGACTGAATCCATGTCCCTTTCAATATTCTGCTGACATGCACACTATTAAATGTGCCACTAACTTATAGAATCAAAGAATAAGGGAATGGATGCAGCCCGTCGAGCCCATGCCAACTCTCAACAAATCTCACGCCCCTGTCATTTACACACAGCTGTGCAATTTTTTTCATTCGGATACTTATCCAACTCCGTTTTGAAAGATAAGATTGAGTCTGACTCCACCGCCCTTTAGAGAAGTGTATTCCAGATTCTAACCACTTGCTGAGGAATGGCCACTCCTGTTCCTATGTATAAAGGCAGAGAAACACGGGATCAATTCCTGCCACACTCACAACCTTGCTAAATGTAGCACCGTTATTCGATTCTCGTGACACAAGCTCCAGAAGTGTAGTCCAGCTGTTGAGGTTAAAGCTCTGGTTATGTTCCCAACAATGTTAAAGCAACAGCGTTTCCGTAGTGTAGTGGTTATCACGTTCGCCTAACACGCGAAAGGTCCCCGGTTCGAAACCGGGCGGAAACATTATGCAAACGTGTTCAATTAATGATTAGATAAAATTAAATCATTCATATTCGTGGTTCAATATTAACAGAGTGCAGTGTCTCACGATGCTGTTCCATTTGCTGATTTCTCTCTACAGTTCTGTTCACACTCAAATTCTACACAGTGTCTCTCACTCCCTCCCGTTTCCAGCCCTGACGCTGGAGAAACCATATCTCAAAGCTGCACATTCCGTGCATTCAGGTCAGCTGTGAGAGATTATTAAAGGATGCTGCCACGCCACCACGCTTCACAGCAGAAAATTAAAGCCACAAACAAACCCATCGACTAATCGCTCTTCCCCAGCTCCAGAGTGAGTGAGGGCGGGACAAGCCCTAACTTCCGCTCCCACACTCTCCAATCAGCCGCTGCCGGCGGAAAGCGGAGAATGCAGCATCAAACAGCGGTTTACCGCCCTTCACTGGGCTGCAAAATGCCACCGTTCGAGACAACGCTCCCCGTGCTCCGAACAGCAGCCTCATAAGATGCTTCATCTCAGCTTCCTGAGTTCGAGCCCCAGTTTGCATGAACACTTCTTCACTGGAAACACCATTAATTATCTGATTGCCACGTTTTGCATTATGAAAGTAATCCTAACCGATAATTATATAATCATAGAGGTTTACAGCATGGAAGGAGTCATTTAAGCCCATCGTATCTGCACCGGCCAACAAATGCCAAGTTTTAGGTGAGCACCCCTGCACCTTATTGCATTTCATGTGCACGTCTAAGAACTTGTTAAATGTGGTGAGGGTTTCTGCCTGCTTCAAAATGTTCATTGCTGGTAACATGTACATGGGAAGTTGGAAACAGTGAAATAGACTGTAGTGCAAGGGACTGATTATTGTGAAACAGCAAAGAAAATATACATTCTGGAAGAATACCATCCAAAAGAAGTGTGACCCGAACAGCCAAAAAGAAGATGAAGTGCTGTGTCCTTTTCAGCAAAAAATTATTTTCCCAAACATTTCTCTGACCGAATCTTCACAAAACAAAAATGATGCTTTTAAAGTCATTAAACCCGAATTTTCGTGCAACCGAATCTTCTGAATCAGATGCCTCTCGTTGTGCCTACTGAATCCATGTCCCTTTCAATATTCTGCTGACATGCACACTATTAAATGTGCCACGAACGTATACAATCAAAGAATAACGGAATGGGTGCAGCCCGTCGAGCCCATGCCAACTCTCAACAAGTCTCACTCCCCTGTCATTTACCCACAGCTGTGCAATTTTTTGCATTCGGATACTTATCCAACTCCGTTTTAAAAGATAAGATTGAGTCTGACTCCACCGCCCTTTAGAGCAGTGTATTCCAGATTCTAACCACTTGCTGAGGAATGGCCACTCCTGTTCCTATGTATAAAGGCAGAGAAACACGTGATCAATTCCTGCCACACTCACAACCTTGCTAAATATCGCACCGTTATTCTATTCTCGTGACACAAGCTACAGAAGTGTAGTCCAGCTGTTGAGGTTAAAGCTCTGGTTATGTTCCCAACAATGTTACTGCCGCAGCGTTTCCGTAGTGTAGTGGTTATCACGTTCGCCTCACACGCGAAAGGTCCCCGGTTCGAAACCGGGTGGAAACATTATGCAAAAGTGTTCAATTAATGATTCGATAAAATTAAATCATTCATATTAGTGGTTCAATATTAACAGAGTGCAGTGTCTCACGATGCTGTTCCATTTGATGATTTCTCTCCACAGTTCTGTTCACACTCAAATTCTACACAGTGTCTCTCACTCCCTCCCGTTTCCAGCCCTGACGCTGGAGAAACCATATCTCAAAGCTGCACATTCCGTGCATTCAGGTCAACTGTGAGAGATTATTAAAGGATCCTGCCACGCCACCACGCTTCACACCAGAAAATTAAAGCCACAAACAAACCCATCGACTAATCGCTCTTCCCCAGCTCCAGAGTGAGTGAGGGCGGGACAAGCCCTAACTTCCGCTCCCACACTCTCCAATCAGCCGCTGCCGGCGGAAAGCGGAGAATGCAGTATCAAACAGCGGTTTACCGCCCTTCACTGGGCTGCAAAATGCCACCGTTCGAGACAACGCTACCCGGACACCGAACAGCAGCCTCATAAGATGCTTCATCTCAGCTACCTGAGTTCGAGCCCCAGCTTGCACGAACACTTCTTCACTGGAAACACCATTAATTATCTGATTGCCACGTTTTGCATCATGAAAGTAATCCTAACCGATAATTATATAATCATAGAGGTTTACAGCATGGAAGGAGTCATTTAAGCCCATCGTATCTGCACCGGCCAACAAATGCCCTGCACCTTATTGCATTTCATGTGCACATCTAAGAACTTGTTAAATGTGGTGAGGGTTTCTGTCTGCTTCAAAATGTTCATTGCTGGTAACATGTACATGGGACTTTGGAAACAGTGAGATAGACTGTAGTGCAAGGGACTGTTTATTGTGAAACAGCAAAGAAAATATACATTCTGGAAGAATACCATCGAAAAGAAGTGTGACCCTAACAGCCAAAAAGAAGATGAAGTGCTGAGTCCTTTTCAGCAAAAAATTATTTTCCCAAACATTTCTCTGACCGAATCTTCACAAAACAAAAATGATGCTTTTAAAGTCATTAAACCGGAATTTTCGTGCACCCGTATCTTCTGAATCAGATGCCTCTTGTTGTGCCGACTGAATCCATGTCCCTTTCAATATTCTGCTGACATGCACATTTCTTAACCAACTTTTCCAACTCGCCAGCTACCTTCAGGGATCTGTGGACAAGCAATCCCAGTTGCCTTTGTTCCTCTACACTTCTCAATGTCATACCAGTTGATGTGTATTCCCTTTCCTTGTTAGCCCTCCACAAATGAGCGATCTCTCACATCTCTGGATTAAATTCCATTTGCCACTGATCTACCCCCTTATCAGTTGATTGATATCTTCCTGGAGTCTCCAGCTTTCTTCTTCATTATCAACCACACTGCCTATTTTAATAACACCTGAAAACTTCGTAATCATAACACCGATATTCAAGTTTAGATCATTGATAAATACCATAAAAAGCAATGGATCTGGCACTAAAAACTGTGGAACCCCACTAGAAACATCCTTCCAGTCACAAAAACACCCATCAAACATTACCGTTTGCTTCCTGCCTCTGAGCCAAATTTGGATCCAATTTGCCACTGTGCCCTGAATCACATGGGCTTTTACTTAGAAAATGCATAATCATTAAATGTTATCCTGCCTTCATGGGAAAACATCATTAACTGACTGATGATCTTCATTTGCACAACTAAAGAAATGTTAACTGAAGGAGAGTCCTTAATGGAATAACTTATCTGTGCTCTGCACTTTACCTCTGAATCCATAAACCATTTTGGACACTGTGCTTTAGAAGTCTGCTTCAAAATGTTCCTTGCTGGTAACATGTACATGGGACGTTGGAAACAGTGAGATAGACTGTAGTGCAAGGGACTGGTTATTGTGAAACAGCAAAGAAAATATACATTCTGGAAGAATACCATCGAAAAGAAGTGTGGCCCTAACAGCCAAAAAGAAGATGAAGTGCTGAGCCCTTTTCAGCAAAAGAATCTTTGCCCAAACATTTCTCTGACCGAAACTTCACAAAACAAAAATGATGCTTTTAAAGTCATTAAACCCGAATTGTAGTGCACCCGAATCTTCTGAATCAGATGCCTCTCGTTGTGCCGACTGAATCCATGTGCCTTTCAATATTCTGCTGACATGCACACTATTAAATGTGCCACTAACTTATAGAATCAAAGAATAAGGTAATGGTTGCAGCCCGTCGAGCCCATGCCAACTCTCAACAAGTCTCACTCCCCTCTCATTTTCCCACAGCTGTGCAATTTTTTTCATTCGGATACTTATCCAACTCCGTTTTGAAAGATAAGATTGAGTCTGACTCCACCGCCCTTTAGAGCAGTGTATTCCAGATTCTAAACACTTGCTGAGGAATGGCCACTCCTGTTCCTATGTATAAAGGCAGAGAAACACGGGATCAATTCCTGCCTCACTCACAACCTTGCGAAATATAGCACCGTCATTCTATTCTCGTGACACAAGCTCCAGAAGTGTAGTCCAGCTGTTGAGGTTAAAGCTCTGGTTATGTTCCCAACAACGTTACTGGCACAGCGTTTCCATAGTGTAGTGGTTATCCCGTTCGCCTCACACGCGAAAGGTCCCCGTTTCGAAACCGGGCGGAAACATTATGCAAACGTGTTCAATTAATGATCAGATAAAATTAAATCATTCATATTCGTGGTTCAATATTAACAGAGTGCAGTGTCTCACGATGTTGTTCCATTTGCTGATTTCTCTCTGCAGTTCTGTCCACACTCAAATTCGACACAGTGTCTCTCACTCCCTCCCGTTGCCAGCCCTGACGCTGGAGAAACCATATCTCAAAGCTGCACATTCCGTGCATTCAGGTCAGCTGTGAGAGATTATTAAAGGATCCTGCCACGCCACCACGCTTCACAACAGAAAATTAAAGCGACAAGCAAACTCATCGACTCATCGCTCTTCCCCAGCTCCAGAGTGAGTGAGGGCGGGACAAGCCCTAACTTCCGCTCCCACACTCTCCAATCAGCCGCTGCCGGCGGAAAGCGGAGAATGCAGCATCAAACAGCGGTTTACCGCCCTTCACTGGGCTGCAAAATGCCACCGTTCGAGACAACGCTCCCCGTACACCAAACAGCAGCCTGAAAAGATGCTTCATTTCAGCTTCCTGAGTTCGAGCCCCAGCTTGCACGAACACTTCTTCACTGGAAACACCATTAATTATCTGATTGCCACGTTTTGCGTCATGAAAGTAATCCTAACCGATAATTATATAATCATCGAGGTTTACAGCATGGAAGGAGTCATTTAAGCCCATCGTATCTGCACCGGCCAACAAATGTCCAGTTTTAGATGTGTCCCCCTGCACCTTATTGCATTTCATGTGCACATCTCAGTACTTGTTAAATGTGGTGAGGGTTTCTGCCTGCACCACACTTTCAGGCAGTGAGTTTGAGACCCCCACAAACATCTGCATGCAGAATGTTCACTTCAAATCCCCTTTAACCCTTACACTAATTACTTTTAAATTATGCAGCCTGGTTGTTGACCACTCCACTATGTGAAATAGACCCTGTTAATCAACAATATCTAGGCCCCTCCTTTTTATATACACCTTAATGCTGTCGCCCATCAGCCTCCTCTGTTCCAAGGAAAACAAACCGATCCTAACCAATCTGTCCTCATAGCAAAGTTGCTCTACTCCCGGCAACATCTACGTAAATCTCCTCTGTACCCTCTCCAGCGTATTCACGTCCTTCCTTCAATGCGGTGACTAGAACTGCACGCAGTACTCCAGCAGTGGCCTAACCAGAAGTTTATACAGTTCTAGCAAAACCCACTTGCTGTTCTGTTCCTTGCTTCTGCCAATAAATGCAACCATTCCATATGACTTCTTAACCAACTTTTCCACCTGACCAGCTACCTTCAGGGATCTGTGGACAAGCAATCCCAGTTACCTTTGTTCCTCTACACTTCTCAATGTCATACCAGTTGATGTGTATTCCCTTTCCTTGTTAGCCCTCCACAAATGCGCGATCTCTCACATCTCTGGATTAAATTCCATTTGCCACTGCTCTACCCCCTGATCAGTTGATTGATATCTTCCTGGAGTCTCCAGCTTTCTTCTTCATTATCAATCACACTGCCTATTTTAATAACACCTGAAAACTTCGTAATCATAACACCTATATTCAAGTTTAGTTCATTGATAAATAGCATAAAAAGCAATGGATCTGGCACTGAAAACTGTGGAACCCCACTGGAAACATCCTTCCAGTCACAAAAACACCCATCAAACATTACCCTTTGCTTCCTGCCTCTGAGCCAAATTTGGATCCAATTTGCCACTTCGCCCTGAATCACATGGGCTTTTACTTAGAAAATGCATAATCATTAAATGTTATCCTGCTTCATGGGAAAACATCATTTATTGACTGATGATCTTCATTTGCACAACTAAAGAAATGTTAACTGAAGGAGAGTCCTTAATTGAATAACTTAGCTGTGCTCTGCACTTTACCTCTGAATCCATAAACCATTTTGGACACTGTGCTTTAGAAGTCTGCTTCAAAATGTTCATTGCTGGTAATATGTACATGAGACGTTGGAAACAGTGAGATAGACTGTAGTGCAAGGGACTGCTTATTGTGAAACAGCAAAGAAAATATGCATTCTGGAAAAATAACATCGAAAAGAAGTGTGGCCCTAACAGCCAAAAAGAAGATGAAGTGCTGAGTCCTTCTCAGGAAAAACTTCTTTTCCCAAACATTTCTCTGACCGAATCTTCACAAAACAAAAATTATGCTTTTAAAGTCATTAAACCCGAATTTTCGTGCACCCGAATCTTCTGAATCAGATGCCTCTCGTTGTGCCGACTGAATCCATGTCCCTTTCAATATTCTGCTGACATGCACACTATTAAATGTGCCACTAACTTATAGAATCAAAGAATAAGGGAATGGTTGCAGCCCGTCGAGCCCATGCCAACTCTCAACAAGTCTCACTCCCCTGTCATTTACCCACAGCTGTGCAACTTTTTTTCATTCGGATACTGATCCAACTCCGTTTTGAAAGATAAGATTGAGTCTGACATTCCCGCCCTTTAGAGCAGTGTATTCCAGATTCTAACCACTTGCTGAGGAATGGCCACTCCTGTTCCTATGTATAAAGGCAGAAAAACACGGGATCAATTCCTGCCTCACTCACAACCTTGCTAAATAAAGCACCGTCATTCTATTCTCGTGACACAAGCTCCAGAAGCGTAGTCCAGCTGTTGAGGTTAAAGCTCTGGTTATATTCCCAACAATGTTACTGGCACAGCGTTTCCGTAGTGTAGTGGTTATCACGTTCGCCTCACACGCGAAAGATCCCCGATTCGAAACCGGGCGGAAACATTATGCAAACGTGTTCAATTAATGATTAGATAAAATTAAATCATTCATATTATTGGTTCAATATTAACAGAGTGCAGTGTCTCACGATGCTGGTCCATTTTCTGATTTCTCTCTACAGTTCTGTTCACACTCAAATTCTACACAGTGTCTCTCACTCCCTCCCGTTTCCAGCCCTGACGCTGGAGAAACAATATCTCAAAGCTGCACATTCCGTGCATTCAGGTCAGCTGTGAGAGATTATTAAAGGATCCTGCCACGCCACCACGCTTCACAACAGAAAATTAAAGCCACAAACAAACCCATCGAATAATCGCTCTTCCCCAGCTCCAGAGTGAGTGAGGGCGGGACAAGCCCAAACTTCCGCTCCCACACTCTCCAATCAGCGGCTGCCGGCGGAAAGCGGAGAATGCAGCATCAAACAGCGGTTTACCGCCCTTCACTGGGCTGCAAAATGCCACCGTTCGAGACAACGCTCACCGTACACCGAACAGCAGCCTCATAAGATGCTTCATCTCAGCATCCTGACTTCGAGCCCCAGCTTGCACGAACACTTCTTCACTGGAAACACCATTAATTATCTGATTGCCACGTTTTGCATCATGAAAGTAATCCTTACTGATAATTATATAATCATAGAGGTTTACAGCATGGAAGGAGTCATTTAAGCCCATCGTATCTGCACCGGCCAACAAATGTCCAGTTTTAGGTGTGTCCCCCTGCACCTTATTGCATTTCATGTGCACATCTCAGAACTTGTTAAATGTGGTGAGGGTTTCTGCCTGCACCACACTTTCAGGCCGTGAGTTTGAGACCCCCACAAACATCTGCATGCAGAATGTTCACTTCAAATCCCCTTTAACCCTTACACTAATTTCTTTTAAATTATGCAGCCTGGTTGTTGACCACTCCACTATGTGAAATAGACCCTTTTAATCAACAATATCTAGGCCCCTCCTTTTTATTTACACCTTAATGCTGTCGCCCATCAGCCTCCTCTGTTCCAAGGAAAACAAACCCATCCCATCCAATCTGTCCTCAGAGCAAAGTTGCTCCACTCCCGGCAACATCTACGTAAATCTCCTCTGTACCCTCTCCAGCGTATTCACGTCCTTCCTTCAATGCGGTGACTAGAACTGCACGCAGTACTCCAGCTGTGGCCTAACCAGAATTGAATACAGTTCTAGCAAAACCCACTTGCTGTTCTGTTCCTTGCTTCTGCCAATAAATGCAACCATTCCATATGACTTCTTAACCAACTTTTCCAACTGACCAGCTACCTTCAGGGATCTGTGGACAAGCAATCCCAGTTACCTTTGTTCCTCTACACTTCTCAATTTCATACCAGTTGATGTGTATTCCCTTTCCTTGTTAGCCCTCCACAAATGCGCGATCTCTCACATCTCTGGATTAAATTCCATTTGCCACTGCTCTACCCCCTGATCAGTTGATTGATATCTTCCTGGAGTCTCCAGCTTTCTTCTTCATTATCAATCACACTGCCTATTTTAATAACACCTGAAAACTTCGTAATCATAACACCTATATTCAAGTTTAGTTCATTGATAAATAGCATAAAAAGCAATGGATCTGGCACTGAAAACTGTGGAACCCCACTGGAAACATCCTTCCAGTCACAAAAACACCCATCAAACATTACCCTTTGCTTCCTGCCTCTGAGCCAAATTTGGATCCAATTTGCCACTTCGCCCTGAATCACATGGGCTTTTACTTAGAAAATGCATAATCATTAAATGTTATCCTGCCTTCATGGGAAAACATCATTTATTGACTGATGATCTTCATTTGCACAACTAAAGAAATGTTAACTGAAGGAGAGTCCTTAATTGAATAACTTAGCTGTGCTCTGCACTTTACCTCTGAATCCATAAACCATTTTGGACACTGTGCTTTAGAAGTCTGCTTCAAAATGTTCATTGCTGGTAACATGTACATGAGACGTTGGAAACAGTGAGATAGACTGTAGTGCAAGGGACTGCTTATTGTGAAACAGCAAAGAAAATATGCATTCTGGAAAAATAACATCGAAAAGAAGTGTGGCCCTAACAGCCAAAAAGAAGATGAAGTGCTGAGCCCTTCTCAGGAAAAACATCTTTTCCCAAACATTTCTCTGACCGAATCTTCACAAAAGAAAAATGATGCTTTTAAAGTCATTAAACCCGAATTTTCGTGCACCCGAATCTTCTGAATCAGATGCCTCTCGTTGTGCCGACTGAATCCATGTCCCTTTCAATATTCTGCTGACATGCACACTATTAAATGTGCCACTAACTTATAGAATCAAAGAATAAGGGAATGGTTGCAGCCCGTCGAGCCCATGCCATCTCTCAACAAGTCTCACTCCCCTGTCATTTACCCACAGCTGTGCAACTTTTTTTCATTCGGATACTGATCCAACTCCGTTTTGAAAGATAAGATTGAGTCTGACATTCCCGCCCTTTAGAGCAGTGTATTCCAGATTCTAACCACTTGCTGAGGAATGGCCACTCCTGTTCCTATGTATAAAGGCAGAAAAACACGGGATCAATTCCTGCCTCACTCACAACCTTGCTAAATATAGCACCGTCATTCTATTCTCGTGACACAAGCTCCAGAAGCGTAGTCCAGCTGTTGAGGTTAAAGCTCTGGTTATATTCCCAACAATGTTAATGGCACAGCGTTTCCATAGTGTAGTGGTTAACACGTTCGCCTCACTCGCGAAAGATCCCCGGTTCGAAACTGGGCGGAAACATTATGCAAACGTGTTCAATTAATGATTAGATAAAATTAAATCATTCATATTAGTGGTTCAATATTAACAGAGTGCAGTGTCTCACAATGCTGGTCCATTTTCTGATTTCTCTCTGCAGTTCTGTTCACACTCAAATTCTACACAGTGTCTCTCACTCCCTCCCGTTTCCAGCCCTGACGCTGGAGAAACAATATCTCAAAGCTGCACATTCCGTGCATTCAGGTCAGCTGTGAGAGATTATTAAAGGATCCTGCCACGCCACCACGCTTCACAGCAGAAAATTAAAGCCACAAACGAACCCATCGAATAATCGCTCTTCCCCAGCTCCAGAGTGAGTGAGGGCGGGACAAGCCCAAACTTCCGCTCCCACACACTCCAATCAGCCGCTGCCGGCGGAAAGCGGAGAATGCAGCATCAAACAGCGGTTTACCGCCCTTCACTGGGCTGCAAAATGCCACCGTTCGAGACAACGCTCCCCGTACACCAAACAGCAGCCTCATAAGATGCTTCATCTCAGCTTCCTGAGTTCGAGCCCCAGCTTGCACGAACACTTCTTCACTGGAAACACCATTAATTATCTGATTGCCACGTTTTGCATCATGAAAGTAATCCTAACCGATAATTATATAATCATAGAGGTTTACAGCATGGAAGGAGTCATTTAAGCCCATCGTATCTGCACCGGCCAACAAATGTCCAGTTTTAGATGTGTCCCCCTGCACCTTATTGCATTTCATGTGCACATCTCAGAACTTGTTAAATGTGGTGAGGGTTTCTGCCTGCACCACACTTTCAGGCAGTGAGTTTGAGACCCCCACAAACATCTGCATGCAGAATGTTCACTTCAAATCCCCTTTAACCCTTACACTAATTACTTTTAAATTATGCAGCCTGGTTGTTGACCACTCCACTATGTGAAATAGACCCTGTTAATCAACAATATCTAGGCCCCTCCTTTTTATATACACCTTAATGCTGTCGCCCATCAGCCTCCTCTGTTCCAAGGAAAACAAACCCATCCTATCCAATCTGTCCTCATAGCAAAGTTGCTCTACTCCCGGCAACATCTACGTAAATCTCCTCTGTACCCTCTCCAGCGTATTCACGTCCTTCCTTCAATGCGGTGACTAGAACTGCACGCAGTACTCCAGCTGTGGCCTAACCAGAATTTTAAACAGTTCTAGCAAAACCCACTTGCTGTTCTGTTCCTTGCTTCTGCCAATAAATGCAACCATTCCATATGACTTCTTAACCAACTTTTCCAACTGACCAGCTACCTTCAGGGATCTGTGGACAAGCAATCCCAGTTACCTTTGTTCCTCTACACTTCTCAATGTCATACCAGTTGATGTGTATTCCCTTTCCTTGTTCGCCCGCCACAAATGCGCGATTTCTCACATCTCTGGATTAAATTCCATTTGCCACTGCTCTACTTCCTTATCAGTTAATTGATTTCTTCCTGGAGTCTCCAGCTTTCTTCTTCATTATCAATCACACTGCCTATTTTAATAACACGTGAAAACTTCGTAATCATAACACCTATATTCAAGTTTAGTTCATTGATAAATACCATAAAAAGCAATGGATCTGGCACTGAAAACTGTGGAACCCCACTGGAAACATCCTTCCAGTCACAAAAACACCCATCAAACATTACCCTTTGCTTCCTGCCTCTGCGCCAAATTTGGATCCAATTTGCCACTTCGCCCTCAATCACATGGGCTTTTACTTAGAAAATGCATAATCATTAAATGTTATCCTGCCTTCATGGGAAAACATCATTAATTGACTGATGATCTTCATTTGCACAACTAAAGAAAAGTTAACTGAAGGAGAGTCCTTAATTGAATAACTTAGCTGTGCTCTGCACTTTACCTCTGAATCCATAAACCATTTTGGACACTGTGCTTTAGAAGTCTGCTTCAAAATGTTCATTGCTGGAAACATGTACATGAGACGTTGGAAACAGTGAGATAGACTGCAGTGCAAGGGACTGGTTATTGTGAAACAGCAAAGGAAATATACATTCTGGAAGAATACCATCGAAAAGCAGTGTGGCCCGAACAGCCAAAAAGAAGATGAAGTGCTGAGCCCTTTTCAGCAAAAAATTATTTTCCCAAACATTTCTCCGACCGAATCTTCACAAAACAAAAATTATGCTTTTAAAGTCATTAAACCCGAATTTTCGTGCACCCGAATCTTCTGAATCAGATGCCTCTCGTTGTGCCGACTGAATCCATGTTCCTTTCAATATTCTGCTGACATGCACACTATTAACTGTGCCACTAACTTATAGAATCAAAGAATAAGGGAATGGTTGCAGCCCGTCGAGCCCATGCCAACTCTCAACAAGTCTCACTCCCCTGTCATTTACCCACAGCTGTGCAATTTTTTTCATTCGGATACTTATCCAGCTCCGTTTTGAAAAATAAGATTGAGTCTGACTCCACCGCCCTTTAGAGCAGTGTATTCCAGATTCTAACCACTTGCTGAGGAATGGCCACTCCTGTTCCTATGTTTCAAGGCAGAGAAACACGGGATCAATTCCTGCCTCACTCACAACCTTGCTAAATATAGCACCGTCATTCTATTCTCGTGACACAAGCTCCAGAAGCGCAGTGCAGCTGTTGAGGTTAAAGCTCTGGTTATGTTTCCAACAATGTTACTGGCACAGTGTTTCCGTAGTGTAGTGGTTATCACGCTCGCCTCACACGCGAAAGATCCCCGGTTCGAAACCGGGCGGAAACATTATGCAAACATGTTCAATTAACGATTAGATAAAATTAAATCATTCATATTATTGGTTCAATATTAACAGAGTGCAGTGTCTCACGATGCTGGTCCATTTTCTGATTTCTCTCTACAGTTCTGTTCACACTCAAATTCTACACAGTGTCTCTCACTCCCTCCCGTTTCCAGCCCTGACGCTGGAGAAACAATATCTCAAAGCTGCACATTCCGTGAATTCAGGTCAGCTGTGAGAGATTATTAAAGGATCCTGCCACGCCACCACGCTTCACAACAGAAAATTAAAGCCACAAACAAACCCATCGAATAATCGCTCTTCCCCAGCTCCAGAGTGACTGAGGGCGGGACAAGCCCAAACTTCCGCTCCCACACTCTCCAATCAGCCGCTGCCGGCGGAAAGCGGAGAATGCAGCATCAAACAGCGGTTTACCGCCCTTCACTGGGCTGCAAAATGCCACCATTCGAGACAACGCTCCCTGCACACCGAACAGCAGCCTCATAAGATGCTTCATCTCAGCTTCCTGAGTTCGAGCCCCAGCTTGCACGAACACTTCTGCACTGGAAACACCATTAATTATCTGATTGCCACGTTTTGCATCATGAAAGTAATCGTAACCGATAATTATATTATCATAGAGGTTTACAGCATGGAAGGAGTCATTTAAGCCCATCGCATCTGCACCGGCCTACAATTGCCCAGTTTTAGGTGTGCACCCCTGCAACTTATTGCATTTCATGTGCACATCTAAGAACTTGTTAAATGTGGTGAGTGTTTCTGCCTGCACCACACTTTCAGGCAGTGAGTTTGAGACCCCCACAAACATCTGCATGCAGAATGTTCACTTCAAATCCCATTTAACCCTTACACTAATTACTTTAAAATTATGCAGCCTGGTTGTTGACCACTCCACTCTGTGAAATAGAACCTTTCAATCGACAATATCTAGGCCCCTCCTATTTTTATAAACCTCAATGCTGTCGCCCATCAGCCTCCTCTGTTCCAAGGAAAACAAACCCATCCTATCCAATCTGTCCTCATAGCAAAGTTGCTCCACTCCCGGCAACATCTACGTAAATCTCCTCTGTACCCTCTCCAGCGTATTCACGTCCTTCCTTCAATGCGGTGACTAGAACTGCACGCAGTACTCCAGCTGTGGCCTAACCAGAATTTTATACAGTTCTAGCATAACCCACTTGCTGTTCTGTTCCTTGCTTCTGCCAATAAATGCAACCATTCCATATGACTTCTTAACCAACTTTTCCAACTGGCCAGCTACCTTCAGGGATCTGTGGATAAGCAATCCCAGTTACCTTTGTTCCTCAACACTTCTCAATGTCATACCAGTTGATGTGTATTCCCTTTCCTTGTTAGCCCTCCACAAATGCGCGATCTCTCACATCTCTGGATTAAATTCCATTTGCCACTGCTCTACCCCCTTATCAGTTGATTGATATCTTCCTGGAGTCTCCAGCTTTCTTCTTCATTATCAACCACACTGCCTATTTTAATAACACCTGAAAACTTCGTAATCATAACACCTATATTCAAGTTTAGATCTTTGATAAATACCATAAAAAGCAATGGATCTGGCAATGAAAACAGCGGAACCCCACTGGAAACATCCTTCCAGTCACAAAAACACCCATCAAACATTACCCTTTGCTTCATGCCTCTGAGCCAAATTTGGATCCAATTTGCCACTTCGCCCTGAATCACATGGGCTTTTACTTAGAAAATGCATAATCATTAAATGTTATCCTGCCTTCATGGGAAAACATCATTAATTGACTGATGATCTTCATTTGCACAACTAAAGAAATGTTAACTGAAGGAGAATCCTTAATTGAATAACTTATCTGTGCTCTGCACTTTACCTCTGAATCCATAAACCATTTTGGACACTGTGCTTTAGAAGTCTGCTTCAAAATGTTCATTGCTGGTAACATGTACATGAGACGTTGGAAACAGTGAGATAGACTGCAGTGCAAGGGACTGGTTATTGTGAAACAGCAAAGAAAATATACATTCTGGAAGAATACCATCGAAAAGAAGTGTGGCCCTAACAGCCAAAAAGAAGATGAAGTGCTGAGCCCTTTTCAGCAAAAAATTCTTTTTCAAACATTTCTCTGACCGAATCTTCACAAAAGAAAATTGATGCTTTTAAAGTCCTTAAACCCGAATTTTCGTGCACCGGAATCTTCTGAATCAGATGATTCTCGTTGTGCCGACTGAATCCATGTCCCTTTCAATATTCTGCTGACATGCACACTATTAAATGTGCCACTAACTTATAGAATCAAAGAATAAGGGAATGGATGCAGCCCGTCGAGCCCATGCCAACTCTCAACAAGTCTCACTCCCCTGTCACTTACCCACAGCTGTGCAATTTTTTTCATTCGGATACTTATCCAACTCCGTTTTGAAAGATAAGATTGAGTCTGACTCCACCGCCCTTTAGAGAAGTGTATTCCAGATTCTAACCACTTGCTGAGGAATGGCCACTCCTGTTCCTATGTATAAAGGCAGAGAAACACGGGATCAATTCCTGCCACACTCACAACCTTGCTAAATATAGCACCGTTATTCTCTTCTCCTGACACAAGCTCCAGAAGTGTCGTCCAGCTGTTGAGGTTAACGCTCTGGTTATGTTCCCAACGATGTTACTGCCACAGCGTTTACGTAGTGTTGTGGTTATCACGTTCGCCTAACACGCGACAGGTCCCCGGTTCGAAACCGGGCGGAAACATTATGCAAACGTGTTCAATTAATGAGAAGATAAAATTAAATCAATCATATTAGTGGTTCAATGTTAACAGAGTGCAGTGTCTCACGGTGCTGTTCCATTTGCTGATTTCTCTCCACAGTTCTGTCTGCACAGTGTATCTCACTCCCTCCCGTTTCCAGCCCTGACGCTGGAGAAACCATATCTCAAAGCTGCACATTCCGTGCATTCAGGTCAGCTGTGAGAGATTATTAAAGGATCCTGCCACGCCACCACGCTTCACAACAGAAAATTAAAGCCAGAAACAAACCCATCGACTAATCGCTCTTCCCCAGCTCCAGAGTGAGTGAGGGCGGGACAAGTCCTAACTTCCGCTCCCACACTCTCCAATCAGCCGCTGCCGGCGGAAAGCGGAGAATGCAGCATCAAACAGCGGTTTACCGCCCTTCACTGGGTTGCAAAATGCCACCATTCGAGACAACGCTCCCCGTACACCGAACAGCAGCCTCATAAGATGCTTCATCTCAGCTTCCTGAGTTCGAGCCCCAGCTTGCACGAACACTTCTTCACTGGAAACACCATTAATTATCTGATTGCCACGTTTTGCATCATGAAAGTAATCCTAACCGATAATTATATAATCATAGAGGTTTACAGCATGGAAGGAGTCATTTAAGCCCATCGTATCTGCACCGGCCAACAAATGCCCAGTTTTAGTTGTGTACACCTGCACCTTATTGCATTTCATGTGCACATCTAAGAACTGGTTAAATGTGGTGAGGGTTTCTGCCTGCACCACACTTTCAGGCAGTGAGTTTGAGACCCCCACAAACATCTGCATGCAGAATGTTCACTTCAAATCCCCTTTAACCCTTACACTAATTACTTTTAAATTATGCAGCCTGATTGTTGACCACTCCACTATGTGAAATAGACCCTTTTAATCAACAATATCTAGGCTCCTCCTATTTTTATACACCTCAATGCTGTCGCCCATCAGCTTCCTCTGTTCCAAGGAAAACAAACCCATCCTATTCAATCTGTCCTCATAGCAAAGTTGCTCCACTCCCGGCAACATCTACGTAAATCTCCTCTGTACCCTCTCCAGCGTATTCACGTTCTTCCTTCAATGCGGTGACCAGAACTGCACGCAGTACTCCAGCTGTGGCCTTACCAGAATTTTATACAGTTCTAGCATAACCCACTTGCTGTTCTGTTCCTTGCTTCTGCCAATAAATGCAACCATTCCATATGACTTCTTAACCAACTTTTCCAACTGGCCAGCTTCCTTCAGGGATCTGTGGACAAGCAATCCCAGTTACCTTTGTTCCTCTACACTTCTCAATATCATACCACTTGATGTGTATTCCCTTTCCTGGTTAGCCCTCCACAAATGCGCGATCTCTCACATCTCTCGATTAAATTCAATTTGCCACTGCTCTACCCCCTTATCAGTTGATTGATATCTTCCTTGAGTCTCCAGCTTTCTTCTTCATTATCAACCACACTGCCTATTTTAATAACACCTGAAAACTTCGTAATCATAACACCTATATTCAAGTTTAGATCATTGATAAATACCATAAAAGCAATGGTTTTGGCACTGAAAACTGTGGAACCCCACTGGAAACATCCTTCCAGTCACAAAAACACCCATCAAACATTACCATTTGCTTCCTGCCTCTGAGCCAAATTTGGATCCAATTTGCCACTTCGCCCTGAATCACATGGGCTTTTACTTAGAAAATGCATAATCATTAAATGTTATCCTGCCTTCATGGGAAAACATCATTAATTGACTGATGATCTTCATTTGCACAACTAAAGAAATGATAACTGAAGGAGAGTCCTTAATTGAATAACTTATCTGTGCTCTGCACTTTACCTCTGAATCCATAAACCATTTTGGACACTGTGCTTTAGAAGTCTGCTTCAAAATGTTCCTTGCTGGTAACATGTACATGGGACGTTGGAAACAATGAGATAGACTGTAGTGCAAGGGACTGGTTATTGTGAAACAGCAAAGAAAATATACATTCTGGAAGAATACCATCGAAAAGAAGTGTGACCCTAACAGCCAAAAAGAAGATGAAGTGCTGAGCCCTTTTCAGCAAAAAATTATTTTCCCAAACATTTCTCTGACCGAATCTTCACAAAACAAAAATGATGCTTTTAAAGTCATTAAACCCGAATTTTCGTGCACCCGTATCTTCTGAATCAGATGCCTCTCGTTGTGCCGACTGAATCCATGTCCCTTTCAATATTCTGCTGACATGCACACTATTAAATGTGCCACTAACTTATAGAATCAAAGAATAAGGGAATGGATGCAGCCCGTCGAGCCCATGCCAACTCTCAACAAATCTCACGCCCCTGTCATTTACCCACAGCTGTGCAATTTTTTTCATTCGGATACTTATCCAACTCCGTTTTGAAAGATAAGATTGAGTCTGACTCCACCGCCCTTTAGAGCAGTGTATTCCAGATTCTAACCACTTGCTGAGGAATGGCCACTCCTGTTCCTATGTATAAAGGCAGAGAAACACGGGATCAATTCCTGCCACACTCACACACTTGCTAAATATAGCACCGTCATTCGATTCTCGTGACACAAGCTCCAGAAGTGTAGTCCAGCTGTTGAGGTTAAAGCTCTGGTTATGTTCCCAACAATGTTACTGCCACAGCGTTTCCGTAGTGTAGTGGTTATCACGTTCGCCTCACACGCGAAAAGTCCCCATTCCGAAACCGGGCGGGAACATTATGCAAACGTGTTCAATTAATGATAAGATAAAATTAAATCATTCATATTAGTGGTTCAATGTTAACAGAGTGCAGTGTCTCACGATGATGTTCCATTTGCTGATTTCTCTCTGCAGTTCTGTTCACACTCAAATTCGACACAGTGTCTCTCACTCCCTCCCGTTTCCAGCCCTGACGCTGGAGAAACCATATCTCAAAGCTGCACATTCCGTGCATTCAGGTCAGCTGTGAGAGATTATTAAAGGATCCTGCCACGCCACCACGCTTCACAACAGAAAATTAAAGCCACAAACAAACCCATCGACTAATCGCTCTTTCCCAGCTCCAGAGTGAGTGAGGGCGGGACAAGCCCTTACTTCCGCTCCCACACTCTCCAATCAGCCGCTGCCGGGGGAAAGCGGAGAATGCAGCATCAAACAGCGCTTTACCGCTCTTCACTGGGCTGCAAAATGCCAGCGTTCGAGAGAACGCTCCACCTGCTCCGAACAACAGCCTCACAAGATGCTTGATCTCAGCTTCCTGAGTTCGAGCCCCAGCTTGCACGAACACTTCTTCACTGGAAACGCCATTAATTATCTGATTGCCACTTTTTGCATCATGAAAGTAATCCTAACCGATAATTATATAATCATAGAGGTTTACAGCATGGAAGGAGTCATTTGAGCCCATCGTATCTGCACCGGCCAACAAATGCCCAGTTTTAGCTGTGTACCCCTGCACCTTATTGCATTTCATGTGCACATCTAAGAACTGGTTAAATGTGGTGAGGGTTTCTGCCTGCACCACACTTTCAGGCAGTGAGTTTGAGACCCCCACAAACATCTGCATGCAGAATGTTCACTTCAAATCCCCTTTAACCCTTACACTATTTACTTTTAAATTATGCAGCCTGGTTGTTGACCACTCCACTATGTGAAATAGACCCTTTTAATCAACAATATCTAGGCCCCTCCTATTTTTATACACCTCAATGCTGTCGCCCATCAGCCTCCTCTGTTCCAAGGAAAACAAACCCATCCTATCCAATCTGTCCTCATAGCAAAGTTGCTCCACTCCCGGCAACATCTACGTAAATCTCCTCTGTACCCTCTCCAGCGTATTCACGTTCTTCCATCAATGCGGTGAACAGAACTGCACGCAGTACTCCAGCTGTGGCCTAACCAGAATTTTATACAGTTCTAGCATAACCCACTTGCTGTTCTGTTCCTTGCTTCTGCCAATAAATGCAACCATTCCATATGAATTCTTAATCAACTTTACCAACTGGTCAGCTACCTTCAGGGATCTGATAACAAGCAATCCCAGTTACCTTTGTTCCTCTACACTTCTCAATGTCATACCAGTTGATGTGTATTCCCTTTCCTTGTTAGCCCTCCACAAATGCGCGATCTCTCACATCTCTGGATTAAATTCAGTTTGCCACTGCTCTACCCCCTTATCAGTTGATTGATATCTTCCTGGAGTCTCCAGCTTTCTTCTTCATTATCAACCACACTGCCTATTTTAATAACACCTGAAAACTTCGTAATCATAACACCTATATTCAAGTTTAGATCTTTGATAAATACCATAAAAAGCAATGGATCTGGCAATGAAAACAGCGGAACCCCACTGGAAACATCCTTCCAGTCACAAAAACACCCATCAAACATTACCCTTTGCTTCATGCCTCTGAGCCAAATTTGGATCCAATTTGCCACTTCGCCCTGAATCACATGGGCTTTTACTTAGAAAATGCATAATCATTAAATGTTATCCTGCCTTCATGGGAAAACATCATTAATTGACTGATGATCTTCATTTGCACAACTAAAGAAATGTTAACTGAAGGAGAATCCTTAATTGAATAACTTATCTGTGCTCTGCACTTTACCTCTGAATCCATAAACCATTTTGGACACTGTGCTTTAGAAGTCTGCTTCAAAATGTTCATTGCTGGTAACATGTACATGAGACGTTGGAAACAGTGAGATAGACTGCAGTGCAAGGGACTGGTTATTGTGAAACAGCAAAGAAAATATACATTCTGGAAGAATACCATCGAAAAGAAGTGTGGCCCTAACAGCCAAAAAGAAGATGAAGTGCTGAGCCCTTTTCAGCAAAAAATTCTTTTTCAAACATTTCTCTGACCGAATCTTCACAAAAGAAAATTGATGCTTTTAAAGTCCTTAAACCCGAATTTTCGTGCACCGGAATCTTCTGAATCAGATGATTCTCGTTGTGCCGACTGAATCCATGTCCCTTTCAATATTCTGCTGACATGCACACTATTAAATGTGCCACTAACTTATAGAATCAAAGAATAAGGGAATGGATGCAGCCCGTCGAGCCCATGCCAACTCTCAACAAGTCTCACTCCCCTGTCACTTACCCACAGCTGTGCAATTTTTTTCATTCGGATACTTATCCAACTCCGTTTTGAAAGATAAGATTGAGTCTGACTCCACCGCCCTTTAGAGAAGTGTATTCCAGATTCTAACCACTTGCTGAGGAATGGCCACTCCTGTTCCTATGTATAAAGGCAGAGAAACACGGGATCAATTCCTGCCACACTCACAACCTTGCTAAATATAGCACCGTTATTCTCTTCTCCTGACACAAGCTCCAGAAGTGTCGTCCAGCTGTTGAGGTTAACGCTCTGGTTATGTTCCCAACGATGTTACTGCCACAGCGTTTACGTAGTGTTGTGGTTATCACGTTCGCCTAACACGCGACAGGTCCCCGGTTCGAAACCGGGCGGAAACATTATGCAAACGTGTTCAATTAATGAGAAGATAAAATTAAATCAATCATATTAGTGGTTCAATGTTAACAGAGTGCAGTGTCTCACGGTGCTGTTCCATTTGCTGATTTCTCTCCACAGTTCTGTCTGCACAGTGTATCTCACTCCCTCCCGTTTCCAGCCCTGACGCTGGAGAAACCATATCTCAAAGCTGCACATTCCGTGCATTCAGGTCAGCTGTGAGAGATTATTAAAGGATCCTGCCACGCCACCACGCTTCACAACAGAAAATTAAAGCCAGAAACAAACCCATCGACTAATCGCTCTTCCCCAGCTCCAGAGTGAGTGAGGGCGGGACAAGTCCTAACTTCCGCTCCCACACTCTCCAATCAGCCGCTGCCGGCGGAAAGCGGAGAATGCAGCATCAAACAGCGGTTTACCGCCCTTCACTGGGTTGCAAAATGCCACCATTCGAGACAACGCTCCCCGTACACCGAACAGCAGCCTCATAAGATGCTTCATCTCAGCTTCCTGAGTTCGAGCCCCAGCTTGCACGAACACTTCTTCACTGGAAACACCATTAATTATCTGATTGCCACGTTTTGCATCATGAAAGTAATCCTAACCGATAATTATATAATCATAGAGGTTTACAGCATGGAAGGAGTCATTTAAGCCCATCGTATCTGCACCGGCCAACAAATGCCCAGTTTTAGTTGTGTACACCTGCACCTTATTGCATTTCATGTGCACATCTAAGAACTGGTTAAATGTGGTGAGGGTTTCTGCCTGCACCACACTTTCAGGCAGTGAGTTTGAGACCCCCACAAACATCTGCATGCAGAATGTTCACTTCAAATCCCCTTTAACCCTTACACTAATTACTTTTAAATTATGCAGCCTGATTGTTGACCACTCCACTATGTGAAATAGACCCTTTTAATCAACAATATCTAGGCTCCTCCTATTTTTATACACCTCAATGCTGTCGCCCATCAGCTTCCTCTGTTCCAAGGAAAACAAACCCATCCTATTCAATCTGTCCTCATAGCAAAGTTGCTCCACTCCCGGCAACATCTACGTAAATCTCCTCTGTACCCTCTCCAGCGTATTCACGTTCTTCCTTCAATGCGGTGACCAGAACTGCACGCAGTACTCCAGCTGTGGCCTTACCAGAATTTTATACAGTTCTAGCATAACCCACTTGCTGTTCTGTTCCTTGCTTCTGCCAATAAATGCAACCATTCCATATGACTTCTTAACCAACTTTTCCAACTGGCCAGCTTCCTTCAGGGATCTGTGGACAAGCAATCCCAGTTACCTTTGTTCCTCTACACTTCTCAATATCATACCACTTGATGTGTATTCCCTTTCCTGGTTAGCCCTCCACAAATGCGCGATCTCTCACATCTCTCGATTAAATTCAATTTGCCACTGCTCTACCCCCTTATCAGTTGATTGATATCTTCCTTGAGTCTCCAGCTTTCTTCTTCATTATCAACCACACTGCCTATTTTAATAACACCTGAAAACTTCGTAATCATAACACCTATATTCAAGTTTAGATCATTGATAAATACCATAAAAGCAATGGTTTTGGCACTGAAAACTGTGGAACCCCACTGGAAACATCCTTCCAGTCACAAAAACACCCATCAAACATTACCATTTGCTTCCTGCCTCTGAGCCAAATTTGGATCCAATTTGCCACTTCGCCCTGAATCACATGGGCTTTTACTTAGAAAATGCATAATCATTAAATGTTATCCTGCCTTCATGGGAAAACATCATTAATTGACTGATGATCTTCATTTGCACAACTAAAGAAATGATAACTGAAGGAGAGTCCTTAATTGAATAACTTATCTGTGCTCTGCACTTTACCTCTGAATCCATAAACCATTTTGGACACTGTGCTTTAGAAGTCTGCTTCAAAATGTTCCTTGCTGGTAACATGTACATGGGACGTTGGAAACAATGAGATAGACTGTAGTGCAAGGGACTGGTTATTGTGAAACAGCAAAGAAAATATACATTCTGGAAGAATACCATCGAAAAGAAGTGTGACCCTAACAGCCAAAAAGAAGATGAAGTGCTGAGCCCTTTTCAGCAAAAAATTATTTTCCCAAACATTTCTCTGACCGAATCTTCACAAAACAAAAATGATGCTTTTAAAGTCATTAAACCCGAATTTTCGTGCACCCGTATCTTCTGAATCAGATGCCTCTCGTTGTGCCGACTGAATCCATGTCCCTTTCAATATTCTGCTGACATGCACACTATTAAATGTGCCACTAACTTATAGAATCAAAGAATAAGGGAATGGATGCAGCCCGTCGAGCCCATGCCAACTCTCAACAAATCTCACGCCCCTGTCATTTACCCACAGCTGTGCAATTTTTTTCATTCGGATACTTATCCAACTCCGTTTTGAAAGATAAGATTGAGTCTGACTCCACCGCCCTTTAGAGCAGTGTATTCCAGATTCTAACCACTTGCTGAGGAATGGCCACTCCTGTTCCTATGTATAAAGGCAGAGAAACACGGGATCAATTCCTGCCACACTCACACACTTGCTAAATATAGCACCGTCATTCGATTCTCGTGACACAAGCTCCAGAAGTGTAGTCCAGCTGTTGAGGTTAAAGCTCTGGTTATGTTCCCAACAATGTTACTGCCACAGCGTTTCCGTAGTGTAGTGGTTATCACGTTCGCCTCACACGCGAAAAGTCCCCATTCCGAAACCGGGCGGGAACATTATGCAAACGTGTTCAATTAATGATAAGATAAAATTAAATCATTCATATTAGTGGTTCAATGTTAACAGAGTGCAGTGTCTCACGATGATGTTCCATTTGCTGATTTCTCTCTGCAGTTCTGTTCACACTCAAATTCGACACAGTGTCTCTCACTCCCTCCCGTTTCCAGCCCTGACGCTGGAGAAACCATATCTCAAAGCTGCACATTCCGTGCATTCAGGTCAGCTGTGAGAGATTATTAAAGGATCCTGCCACGCCACCACGCTTCACAACAGAAAATTAAAGCCACAAACAAACCCATCGACTAATCGCTCTTTCCCAGCTCCAGAGTGAGTGAGGGCGGGACAAGCCCTTACTTCCGCTCCCACACTCTCCAATCAGCCGCTGCCGGGGGAAAGCGGAGAATGCAGCATCAAACAGCGCTTTACCGCTCTTCACTGGGCTGCAAAATGCCAGCGTTCGAGAGAACGCTCCACCTGCTCCGAACAACAGCCTCACAAGATGCTTGATCTCAGCTTCCTGAGTTCGAGCCCCAGCTTGCACGAACACTTCTTCACTGGAAACGCCATTAATTATCTGATTGCCACTTTTTGCATCATGAAAGTAATCCTAACCGATAATTATATAATCATAGAGGTTTACAGCATGGAAGGAGTCATTTGAGCCCATCGTATCTGCACCGGCCAACAAATGCCCAGTTTTAGCTGTGTACCCCTGCACCTTATTGCATTTCATGTGCACATCTAAGAACTGGTTAAATGTGGTGAGGGTTTCTGCCTGCACCACACTTTCAGGCAGTGAGTTTGAGACCCCCACAAACATCTGCATGCAGAATGTTCACTTCAAATCCCCTTTAACCCTTACACTATTTACTTTTAAATTATGCAGCCTGGTTGTTGACCACTCCACTATGTGAAATAGACCCTTTTAATCAACAATATCTAGGCCCCTCCTATTTTTATACACCTCAATGCTGTCGCCCATCAGCCTCCTCTGTTCCAAGGAAAACAAACCCATCCTATCCAATCTGTCCTCATAGCAAAGTTGCTCCACTCCCGGCAACATCTACGTAAATCTCCTCTGTACCCTCTCCAGCGTATTCACGTTCTTCCATCAATGCGGTGAACAGAACTGCACGCAGTACTCCAGCTGTGGCCTAACCAGAATTTTATACAGTTCTAGCATAACCCACTTGCTGTTCTGTTCCTTGCTTCTGCCAATAAATGCAACCATTCCATATGAATTCTTAATCAACTTTACCAACTGGTCAGCTACCTTCAGGGATCTGATAACAAGCAATCCCAGTTACCTTTGTTCCTCTACACTTCTCAATGTCATACCAGTTGATGTGTATTCCCTTTCCTTGTTAGCCCTCCACAAATGCGCGATCTCTCACATCTCTGGATTAAATTCAGTTTGCCACTGCTCTACCCCCTTATCAGTTGATTGATATCTTCCTGGAGTCTCCAGCTTTCTTCTTCATTATCAACCACACTGCCTATTTTAATAACACCTGAAAACTTCGTAATCATAACACCTATATTCAAGTTTAGATCATTGATAAATACCATAAAAAGCAATGGATCTGGCACTGAAAACTGTGGAACCACACTGGAAACATCCTTCCAGTCACAAAAACACCCATCAAACATTACCCTTTGCTTCCTGCCTCTGAGCCAAATTTGGATCCAATTTGCAACTTCGCCCTGAATCACATGGGCTTTTACTTAGAAAATGCATAATCATTAAATGTTATCCTGCCTTCATGGGAAAACATCATTAATTGACTGATGATCTTCATTTGCACAACTAAAGAAATGTTATCTGAAGGAGAATCCTTAATTGAATAACTTATCTGTGCTCTGCACTTTACCTCTGAATCCATAAAACATTTTGGACACTGTGCTTTAGAAGTCTGCTTCAAAATGTTCATTGCTGGTAACATGTAGATGAGACGTTGGAAACAGTGAGATAGACTGCAGTGCAAGGGACTGGTTATTGTGGAACAGCAAAGAAAATATACATTCTGGAAGAATACCATCGAAAAGAAGTGTGGCCCTAACAGCCAAAAAGAAGATGAAGTGCTGAGCCCTTTTCAGCAAAAAATTATTTTTCAAACATTTCTCTGACCGAATCTTCACAAAAGAAAAATGATGCTTTTGAAGTCATTAAACCCGAATTTTCATGCACCGGAATCTTCTGAATCAGATGCCTCTCGTTGTGCCGACTGAATCCATGTCCCTTTCAATATTCTGCTGACATGCACACTATTAAATGTGCCACTAACTTATAGAATCAAAGAATAAGGGAATGGATGCAGCCCGTCGAGCCCATGCCAACTCTCAACAAGTCTCACTCCCCTGTCATTTACCCACAGCTGTGCAATTTTTTTCATTCGGAGACTTATCCAACTCCGTTTTGAAAGATAAGATTGAGTCTGACTCCACCGCCCTTTAGAGAAGTGTATTCCAGATTCTAACCACTTGCTGAGGAATGGCCACTCCTGATCCTATGTATAAAGGCAGAGAAACACGGGATCAATTCCTGCCACACTCACAACCTTGCTAAATATAGCACCGTAATTCGATTCTCGTGACACAAGCTCCAGAAGTGTAGTCCAGCTGTTGAGGTTAAAGCTCTGGTTATGTTCCCAACGATGTTACTGCACCAGTGTTTCCGTAGTGTAGTGGTTATCACGTTCGCCTAACAAGCGAAAGGTCCCCGGTTCGAAACCGGGCTGAACATTATGCAAACGTGTTCAATTAATTATAAGATACAATTAAATCATTCAGATTAGTTGTTCAATGTTAACAGAGTGCAGTGTCTCACGATGCTGTTCCATTTGCTGATTTCTCTCTGCAGTTCTGTTCACACTCAAATTCTACACAGTGTCTCTCACTCCCTCCCGTTTCCAGCCCTGACGCTGGAGAAACCATATCTCAAAGCTGCACATTCCGTGCATTCAGGTCAGCTGTGAGAGATTATTAAAGGATCCTGCCACGCCACCACGCTTCACAACAGAAAATTAAAGCCACAAACAAACCCATCGACTAATCGCTCTTCCTCAGCTCCAGAGTGAGTGAGGGCGGGACAAGCCCTAACTTCCGCTCCCACACTCTCCAATCAGCCGCTGCCGGCGGAAAGCGGAGAATGCAGCATCAAACAGCGGTTTACTGCCCTTCACTGGGCTGCAAAATGCCACCGTTCCAGACAACGCTCCCCGTGCTCCGAACAGCAGCCTCATAAGATGCTTCATCTCAGCTTCTTGAGTTCGAGCCCCAACTTGCACGAACACTTCTTCACTGGAAACACCATTAATTATCTGATTGCCACGTTTTGCATCATGAAAGTGATCCTAACCGATAATTATATAATCATAGAGGTTTACAGCATGGAAAGAGTCATTTACGCCCATAGTATCTGCACCGGTCAACAAATGCCCAGTTTTAGGTGTGTACCCCTGCACCTTATTGCATTTCATGTGCACATCTAAGAACTGGTTAAATGTGGTGAGGGTTTCTGCCTGCACCACACTTTTAGGCAGTGAGTTTGAGACCCCCACAAACATCTGCATGCAGAATGTTCACTTCAAATCCCCTTTAACCCTTACACTAATTACTTTTAAATTATGCAGCCTGGTTGTTGACCACTCCAGTATGTGAAATAGACCCTTTTAATCAACAATATCTAGGCCCCTCCTACTTTTATACACCTCAATGCGGTCGCCCATCAGCCTCCTCTGTTCCAAGGAAAACAAACCCATCCTATCCAATCTGTCCTCATAGCAAAGTTGCTCCACTCCCGGCAACATCTACGTAAATCTCCTCTGTACCCTCTCCAGCGTATTCACGTTCTTCCTTCAATGCGGTGACCAGAACTGCACGCAGAACTCCAGCTGTGGCCTAACCACTATTTTATACAGTTCTAGCATAACCCACTTGCTGTTCTGTTCCTTGCTTCTGCCAATAAATGCAACCATTCCATATGAATTCTTAATCAACTTTTCCAACTGGTCAGCGACCTTCAGGGATCTGTGGACAAGCAATCCCAGTTACCTTTGTTCCTCTACACTTCTCAATGTCATACCAGTTGATGTGTATTCCCTTTCCTTGTTAGCCCTCCACAAATGCGCGATCTCTCATTTTCCACTGCTCTACCACCTTATCAGTTGATTGTTATCTTCCTGGAGTCTCCAGCTTTCTTCTTCATTATCAACCACACTGCCTATTTTAATAACACCTGAAAACTTCGGAATCATAACATCTATATTCAAGTTTAGATCATTGATAAATACCATAAAAAGCAATGGATCTGGCACTGAAAACTGTGGAACCCCACTGGAAACATCCTTCCAGTCACAAAAACACCCATCAAACATTAGCCTTTGCTTCCTGCCTCTGAGCCAAATTTGGATCCAATTTGCCACTTCGCCCTGAATCACATGGGCTTTTACTTAGAAAATGCATAATCATTAAATGTTATCCTGCCTTCATGGGAAAACATCATTAATTGACTGATGATCTTCATTTGCACAACTAAAGAAATGTTAACTGAAGGAGAGTCCTTAATTGAATAAGTTATCTGTGCTCTGCACTTTACCTCTGAATCCATAAACCATTTTGTACACTGTGCTTTAGAAGTCTGTTTCAAAATGTTCCTTGCTGGTAACATGTACATGGGACGTTGGAAACAATGAGATAGACTGTAGTGCAAGGGACTGGTTATTGTGAAACAGCAAAGAAAATATACAGTCTGGAAGAATACCATCGAAAAGAAGTGTGGCCCTAACAGCCAAAAAGAAGATGAAGGGCTGAGCCCTTTTCAGCAAAAAATGCTTTTCCCAAACATTTCTCTGACCGAATCTTCACAAAACAAAAATTATGCTTTTAAAGTCATTAAACCCGAATTTTCGTGCACCCGAATCTTCTGAATCAGATGCCTCTCGTTGTGCCGACTGAATCCATGTCCCTTTCAATATGCTGCTGACATGCACACTATCAAATGTGCCACAACTTATAGAATCAAAGAATAAGGGAATGGTTGCAGCCCGTCGAGCCCATGCCAACTCTCAACAAGTCTCACTCCCCTGTCATTTACCCAAAGCTGTGCAATTTCTTTCATTAGGATACTTATCCAACTCGGTTTGAAAGATAAGATTGAATCTGACTCCACCGCCCTTTAGAGCAGTGTATTCAAGATTCTAACCACTTGCTGAGGAATGGCCACTCCTGTTCCCATGTATAAAGGCAGAGAAACACGCGATCAATTCCTGCCACACTCACAACCTTGCTAAATATAGCACCGTCATTCTATTATCGTGACACAAGCTCCAAAAGTGTAGTCCAGCTGTTGAGGTTAAAGCTCTGGTTATGTTCCCCACGGTGTTACTGCCACAGCGTTTCCGTAGTGTAGTGGTTATCACGTTCGCCTCACACGTGAAAGGTCCCCGGTTCGAAACCGGGCGGAAACATTATGCAAACGTGTTCAATTTATGATTAGATAAAATTAAATCATTCATATTAGTGGTTCAATAATAACAGAGTGCAGTGTCTCACGATGCTGTTCCATTTGCTAATTTCTCTCTGCAGTTCTGTACACACTCAACTTCTGCACAGTGTCTCTCACTCCCTCCCGTTTCCAGCCCTGACGCTGGAGAAACCATATCTCAAAGGTGCACATTCCGTGCATTCAGGTCAGCTGTGACAGATTATTAAAGGATCCTGCCACGCCACCACGCTTCACAACAGAAAATTAAAGCCACAAACAAACCCATCGACTAATCGCTCTTCCCCAGCTCCAGAGTGAGTGAGGGCGGGACAAGCCCTAACTTCCGCTCCCACACTCTCCAATCAGTGGCTGCCGGTGGAGAGCGGAGAATGCAACATCAAACAGCGGTTTACCACCCTTCACTGGGCTGCAAAATGCCACCGTCCGAGAAAACGCTCCCCGTACACCAAACAGCAGCCTCATAAGATGCTTCATCTCAACTTCCTGAGTTCGAGCCCCAGCTTGCAGGAACACTTCTTCACTGGAAACACCATTAATTATCTGATTGCCACGTTTTGCATCATGAAAGTAATCCTAACCGATAATTATATAATCATAGATGTTTACAGCATGGAAGGAGTCATTTAAGCCCATCGTATCTGCACCGGCCAACAAATGCCCAGTTTTAGGTGAGTACCCATTCATCTTATTGCATTTAATGTGCACATCTTAGAACTTGTTAAATGTGGTGAGGGTTTCTGCCTGCACCACACTTTCAGGCAGTGAGTTTGAGACCCCCACAAACATCTGCTTGCAGAATGTTCACTTCAAATCCCCTTTAACCCTTACACTAATTACTTTGAAATTATGCAGCCTGGTTGTTGACCACTCCACTATGTGAAATAGACCCTTTTAATCAACAATATCTAGGCCCCTCCTATTTTTATACATCTCAATGCTGTCGCCCATCAGCCTCCTGTGTTCCAAGGAAAACAAACCCATCCTGTCCAATCTGTCCTCATAGCAATGTTGCTCCACTCCCGGCAACATCTACGTAAATCTCCTCTGTACCCTCTCCAGCGTATTCACGTTCTTCCTTCAATGCGGTGACCAGAACTGCACGCAGTACTCCAGCTGTGGCCTAACCAGAATTTTATACAGTTCTAGCATAACCCACTTGCTGTTCTGTTCCTTGCTTCTGCCAATAAATGCAACCATTCCATATGACTTCTTAACCAACTTTTCCAACTGGCCAGCTACCTTCAGGGTTCTGTGGACAAGCAATCCCAGTTATCTTTGTTCCTCTACACTTCTCAATGTCATACCAGTTGAATTGTATTCCCTTTCCTTGTTAGCCCTCCACAAATGCGTGATCTCTCACATCTCTGGATTAAATTCCATTTGCCACTGCTCTAACCCCTTATCAGTTGATTGATATCTTCCTGGAGTCTCCAGCTTTCTTCTTCATTATAAACCACACTGCCTATTTTAATAACACCTGAAAACTTCGTAATCATAACACCTATATTCAAGTTTAGATCATTGATAAATACCATAAAAGCAATGGATCTGGCACTGAAAACTGTGGAACCCCACTGGAAACATCCTTCCAGTCACAAAAACACCCATCAAACATTACCCTTTGCTTCCTGCCTCTGAGCCAAATTTGGATCCAATTTGCCACTTCGCCCTGAATCACATGGGCTTTTACTTAGAAAATGCATAATCATTAAATGTTATCCTGCCTTCATGGGAAAACATCATTAATTGACTGATGATCTTCATTTGCACCAACTAAAGAAATGTTAACTGAAGGAGAGTCCTTAATTGAATAACTTATCTGTGCTCTGCACTTTACCTCTGAATCCATAAACCATTTTGGAAACTGTGCTTTAGAAGTCTGTTTCAAAATGTTCCTTGCTGGTAACATTTACATGGGACGTTGGAAACAGTGAGACAGACTGTAGTGCAAGGGATTGGTTATTGTGAAACAGCAAAGAAAATATCCATCTCGAAGAATACCATCGAAAAGAAGTGTTGACCTAACAGCCAAAAAGAAGATGAAGTGCTGAGCCCTTTTCAACAAAAAATTCTTTTCCGAAACATTTCTCTGTCCGAATCTTCACAAAACAAAAATGATGCTTTTAAAGTCATTAAACCCGAATTTTCGTGCACCCGAATCTTCTGAATCAGATGCCTCTCGTTGTGCCGACTGAATCCATGTCCCTTTCAATATTCTGCTGACATGCACACTATTAAATGTGCCACTAACTTATAGAATCAAAGAATAAGGGAATGGTTGCAGCCCGTCGAGCCCATGCCAACTCTCAACAAGTCTCACTCCCCTGTCATTTACCCACAGCTGTGCAATTTTTTTCATTCGGATACTAATCCAACTCCGTTTTGAAAGATAAGATTGAGTCTGACTCCACCGCCCTTTAGAGCAGTGTATTCCAGATTCTAACCACCTGCTGAGGAATGGCCACTCCTGTTCCTATGGAAAAAGGCAGAGAAACACGGGATCAATTCCTGCCACACTCAGAACCTTGCTAAATATAGCACCGTCATTCTATTCTCGTGACACAAGCTCCATAAGTGTAGTCCAGCTGTTGAGGTTAAAGGTCTGGTTATGTTCCCAACAATGCTACTGCCACAGCGTTTCCGTAGTGTAGTGGTTATCACGTTCGCCTCACATGCGAAAGGTCCCCGGTTCGAAACCGGGCGGAAACATTATGCAAACGTGTTCAATTAATGATAAGATAAAATTAAATCATTCATATTAGTGGTTCAAAGGTAACAGAGTGCAGTGTCTCACGATGCTGTTCCATTTGCTGATTTCTCTCTACAGTTCTGTTCACACTCAAATTCTTCACAGTGTCTCTCACTCCCTCCCGTTTCCAGCCCTGACGCTGGAGAAACCATATCTCAAAGCTTCACATTCCGTGCATTCAGGTCAGCTGTGAGCTTTTATTAAAGGATCCTGCCACGCCACCACGCTTCACAACAGAAAATTAAAGCCACAAACAAACCCATCGACTAATCGCTCTTCCCCAGCTCCAGAATGAGTGAGGGAGGGACAAGCCCTAACTTCCGCTCCCACACTCTCCAATCAGCCGCTGCCGGCGGAAAGCGGAGAATGCAGCATCAAACAGCGGTTTACCGCCCTTCACTGGGCTGCAAAATGCCACCGTTCGAGACAACGCTCCCCGTACACCGAACAGCAACCTCATAAGATGCTTCATCTCAGCTTCCTGAGTTCGAGCCCCAGCTTGCACGAACACTTCTTCACTGGAAACACCATTAATTATCTGATGCCACGTTTTGCATTATGAAAGTAATCCTAACCGATAATTATATAATCATAGAGGTTGACAGCATGGAAGGAGTCATTTAAGCCCATCGTATCTGCACCGGCCAACAAATGCCCAGTTTTAGGTGTGTCCCCCTGCACCTTATTGCATTTCATGTGCACATCTCAGAACTTGTTAAATGTGGTGAGGGTTTCTGCCTGCACCACACTTTCAGGCAGTAAGTTTGAGACCCCCACAAACATCTGCATGCAGAATGTTCACTTCAAATGCCCTTTAACCCTTACACTAATTACTTTTAAATTATGCAGCCTGGTTGTTGACCACGCCGCTATGTGAAATAGACCCTTTTAAACAACAATATCTAGGCCCTTCCTATTTTTATACACCTCAATACTGTCGCCCATCAGCCTCCTCTGTTCCAAGGAAAACAAACCCATCCTATCCAATCTGTCCTCATAGCAAAGTTGCTCCACTGCCGGCAACAACTACGTAAAGCTCCTCTGTACCCTCTCCAGCGTATTCACGTCCTTCCTTCAATGCGGTGACTAGAACTGCACGCAGTACTCCAGCTGTGGCCTAACCAGAATTTTATACAGTTCTAGCATAAACCACTTGCTGTTCTGTTCCTTGCTTCTGCCAATAAATGCAACCATTCCATATGACTTCTTAACCAACTTTTCCAACTGGCCAGCTACCTTCAGGGATCTGTGGACAAGCAATCCCAGTTACCTTTGTTCCTCTACACTTCTCAATGTCATACCAGTTGATGTGTATTCCCTTTCCTTGTTAGCCCTCCACAAATGCGCGATCTCTCACATCTCTGGATTAAATTCCATTTGCAACTGCTCTACCCCCTTATCAGTTGATTGATATCTTCCTGTTTCTCCAGCTTTCTTCTTCATTATCAACCCACTGCCTATTTTAAAAACACCTGAAAACTTCGTGATCATAACACCTATAATCAAGTTTAGATCATTGATAAATACCATAAAAGCAATGGATCTGGCACTGAAAACTGTGGAACCCCACTGGAAACATCCTTCCAGTCACAAAATCACCCATCAAACATTACCCTTTGCTTCCTGCCTCTGAGCCAAATTTGGATCCAATTTGCCACTTCGCCCTGAATCACATGGGCTTTTACTTAGAAAATGCATAATCATTAAATGTTATCCTGCCTTCATGGGAAAACATCATTAATTGACTGATGATCTTCATTTGCACAACTAAAGAAATGTTAACTGAAGGAGAGTCCTTAATTGAATAACTTATCTGTGCTCTGCACTTTACCTCTGAATCCATAAACCATATTGGACAGTGTGCTTTAGAAGTCTGCTTCAAAAGGTTCCTTGCTGGTAACATGTACATGGGACGTTGGAAACAGTGAGATAGACTGTAGTGCAAGGGACTGGTTATTGTGAAACAGCAAAGAAAATATACAGTCTGGAAGAATACCATCGAAAAGAAGTGTGACCCTAACAGCCAAAAAGAAGATGAAGTGCTGAGCCCTTTTCAGCAAAAAATTCTTTTCCCAAACATTTTTCTGACCGAATCTTCACAAAACAAAAATGATGCTTTTAAAGTCATTAAACCCGAATTTTCGTGCACCCAAATCTTCTGAATCAGATGCCTCTCGTTGTGCCGACTGAATCCATGTCCCTTTCAATATTCTGCTGACATGCACACTATTAAATGTGCCACTAACTTATACAATCAAAGAATAAGGGAATGGTTGCAGCCCGTCGAGCCCATGCCAACTCTCAACAAGTCTCACTCCCCTGTCATTTACACACAGCTGTGCAATTTTATTCATTCGGATATTTATCCAACTCGTTTTGAAAGATAAGAATGAGTGTGACTCCACCGCCCTTTAGAGAAGTGTATTCCAGATTTTAACCACTTGCTGAGGAATGGCCACTCCTTTTCCGATGTATAAAGGCAGAGAAACACGGGATCAATTCCTGCCACACTCACAACCTTGCTAAATTTCGCACCGTCATTCTATTCTCGTGACACAAGCTCCATAAGTGTAGTCCAGCTGTTGAGGTTAAAGCTCTGGTTATGTTCCCAACAATGCTACTGCCACAGCGTTTCCGTAGTGTAGTGGTTATCACGTTCGCCTCACACGCGAAAGGTCCCCGGTTCGAAACCGGGCGGAAACATTATGCAAACGTGTTCAATTAATGATTAGATAAAATTAAATCATTCATATTAGTGGTTCAATATTAACAGAGTGCAGTGTCTCACGATGCTGGTCCATTTGCTGATTTCTCTCTGCCGTTCTGTTCACACTCAAATTCTTCACAGTGTCTCTCACTCCCTCCCGTTTCCAGCCCTGACGCTGGAGAAACCATATCTCAAAGCTGCACATTCCGTGCATTCAGGTCAGCTGTCAGCTTTTATTAAAGGATCCTGCCACGCCACCAAGCTTCACAACAGAAAATTAAAGCCACAAACAAACCCATCGACTAATCGCTCTTCCCCAGCTCCAGAATGAGTGAGGGCGGGACAAGCCCTAACTTCCGCTCCCACACTCTCCAATCAGCCGCTGCCGGCGGAAAGCGGAGAATGCAGCATCAAACAGCGGTTTACCGCCCTTCAGTGGGCTGAAAAATGCCACCGTTCGAGACAACGCTCCCCGTACACCGAACAGCAGCCTCATAAGATGCTTCATCTCAGCTTCCTGAGTTCGAGCCCCAGCTTGCACGAACACTTCTTCACTGGAAACACCATTAATTATCTGGTTGCCACGTTTTGCATCATGAAAGTAATCCTAACCGATAATTATATAATCATAGAGGTTTACAGCATGGAAGGAGTCATTTAAGCCCATCGTATCTGCACCGGCCAACAAATGCCCAGTTTTAGGTGTGTCCCCCTGCAACTTATTGCATTTCATGTGCACATCTAATAACTTGTTAAATGTGGTGAGGGTTTCTGCCTGCACCACACTTTCAGGCAGTGAGTTTGAGACCCCCACAATCATCTGCATGCAGAATGTTCACTTCAAATCCCCTTTAACCCTTACACTAATTACTTTGAAATTATGCAGCCTGGTTGTTGACCACTCCGCTATGTGAAATAGACCCTTTTAAACAACAATATCTAGGCCCCTCCTATTTTTATACACCTCAATACTGTCGCCCATCAGCCTCCTCTGTTCCAAGGAAAACAAACCCATCCTATCCAATCTGTCCTCATAGCAAAGTTGCTCCACTCCCGGCAACAACTACGTAAATCTCCTCTGTACCCTCTCCAGCGTATTCACGTCCTTCCTTCAATGCGGTGACTAGAACTGCACGCAGTACTCCAGCTGTGGCCTAACAAGAATTTTATACAGTTCTAGCATAACCCACTTGCTGTTCTGTTCCTTGCTTCTGCCAATAAATGCTACCATTCCATATGACTTCTTAACCAACTTTTCCAACTGGCCAGCTACCTTCAGGGATCTGTGGACAAGCAATCCCAGTTTCCTTTGTTCCTCTACACTTCTCAATGTCATACCAGTTGATGTATATTCCCTTTCCTTGTTAGCCCTCCACAAATGCGCTATCACTAACATCTCTGGATTAAATTCAATTTGCCACTGTTCTACCCTCTTATCTGTTGATTGATATCTTCCTGGAGTCTCCAGCTTTCTTCTTCATTATCAACCCACTGCCTATTTTAATAACACCTGAAAACTCCGTAATCATAACACCTATATTCAAGTTTAGATCATTGATAAATACCATAAAAAGCAATGGATCTGGCACTGAAAACTGCAGAACCCCACTGGAATAATCCTTCCAGTCACAAAAACACCCATCAAACATTACCCTTTGCTTACTGCCTCTGAGCCAAATTTGGATCCAATATGCCACTTCGCCCTGAATCACATGGGCATTTACTTAGAAAATGCATAATCATTAAATGTTATCCTGCCTTCATGGGAAAACATCATTAATTGACTGATGATCTTCATTTGCACAACTAAAGAAATGTTAACTGAAGGAGAGTCCTTAATTGAATAACTTATCTGTGCTCTGCACTTTACCTCTGAATCCATAAACCATTTTGGACAGTGTGCTTTAGAAGTCTGCTTCAAAATGTTCCTTGCTGGTAACATGTACATGGGACGTTGGAAACAGTGAGATAGACTGTAGTGCAAGGGACTGGTTATTGTGAAACAGCAAAGAAAATATACATTCTGGAAGAATACCATCGAAAAGAAGTGTGACCCTAACAGCCAAAAAGAAGATGAAGTGCTGAGCCCTTTTAAGCAAAAAATTCTTTTCCCAAACATTTCACTGACCGAATCTTCACAAAACAAAAATGATGCTTTTAAAGTCATTAAACCCGAATTTTCGTGCACACAAATCTTCTGAATCAGATGCCTCTCGTTGTGCCGACTGAATCCATGTCCCTTTCGATATTCTGCTGACATGCACACTATTAAATGTGCCACTAACTTATACAATCAAAGAATAAGGGAATGGTTGCAGCCCGTCGAGCCCATGCCAACTCTCAACAAGTCTCACTCCCCTGTCATTTACACACAGCTGTGCAATTTTTTTCATTCGGATACTTATCCAACTCGTTTTGAAAGATAAGAATGAGTCTGACTCCACCGCCCTTTAGAGCAGTGTATTCCAGATTTTAACCACTTGCTGAGGAATGGCCACTCCTGTTCCTCTGTATAAAGGCAGAGAAACACGGGATCAATTCCGGCCACACTCACAACCTTGCTAAATATAGCACCGTCATTCTATTCTCGTGACACAAGCTCCATCAGTGTAGTTCAGCTGTTGAGGTTAAAGCTCTGGTTATGTTCCCAACCATGCTACTGCCACAGCATTTCCGTAGTGTCGTGGTTATCACGTTCGCCTCACACGCGAAAGGTCCCTGGTTCGAAACCGGGAGGAAACATTATGCAAACGTGTTCAATTAATGATTAGCTAAAATTAAATCATTCATATTCGTGGTTCAATATTAACAGAGTGCAGTGTCTCACGATGCTGGTCCATTTGCTGATTTCTCTCTGCAGTTCTGTTCAAACTCAAATTCTTCACAGTGTCTCTCACTCCCTCCCGTTTCCAGCCCTGACGCTGGAGAAACCATATCTCAAAGCTGCACATTCCGTGCATTCAGGTCAGCTGTGAGAGATTATTAAAGGATCCTGCCACGCCACCAAGCTTCACAACAGAAAATTAAAGCCACAAACAAACCCATCGACTAATCGCTCTTCCCCAGCTCCAGAATGAGTGAGGGCGGGACAAGCCCTAACTTCCGCTCCCACACTCTCCAATCAGCCGCTGCCGGCGGAAAGCGGAGAATGCAGCATCAAACAGCGGTTTACCGCCCTTCACTGGGCTGCAAAATGCCACCGTTCGAGACAACGCCCCCCGTACACCGAACAGCAGCCTCATAAGATGCTTCATCTCAGCTTCCTGAGTTCGAGCCCCAGCTTGCACGAACACTTCTTCACTGGAAACACCATTAATTATCTGATTGCCACGTTTTGCATCATGAAAGTAATCCTAACCGATAATTATATAATCATAGAGGTTTACAGCATGGAAGGAGTCATTTAAGCCCATCGTATCTGCACCGGCCAACAAATGCCCAGTTTTAGGTGTGTCCCCCTGCACCTTATTGCATTTCATGTGCACATCTAAGAACTTGTTAAATGTGGTGAGGGTTTCTGCCTGCACCACACTTTCAGGCAGTGAGTTTGAGACCCCCACAAACATCTGCATGCAGAATGTTCACTTCAAATCCCCTTTAACCCTTACACTAATTACTTTTAAATTATGCAGCCTGGTTGTTGACCACTCCGCTATGTGAAATAGACCCTTTTAAACAACAATATCTAGGCCCCTCCTATTTTTATACACCTCAATACTGTCGCCCATCAGCCTCCTCTGTTCCAAGGAAAACAAACCCATCCTATCCAATCTGTCCTCATAGCAAAGTTGCTCCACTGCCGGCAACAACTACGTAAAGCTCCTCTGTACCCTCTCCAGCGTATTCACGTCCTTCCTTCAATGCGGTGACTAGAACTGCATGCAGTACTCCAGCTGTGGCCTAACCAGAATTTTATACAGTTCTAGCATAACCCACTTGCTGTTCTGTTCCTTGCTTCTGCCAATAAATGCAACCATTCCATATGACTTCTTAACCAACTTTTCCAACTGGCCAGCTACCTTCAGGGATCTGTGGACAAGCAATCCCAGTTACCTTTGTTCCTCTGCACTTCTCAATGTCATACCAGTTGATGTGTATTCTCTTTCCTTGTTAGACCTCCACAAATGCGCGATCTCTCACATCTCTGGTTTAAATTCAATTTGCCACTGCTCTACCCACTTATCAGTTGATTGATATCTTCCTGGAGTCTCCAGCTTTCTTCTTCATTATCAACCACACTGCCTATTTTAATAACACCTGAAAACTTCGTAATCATAACACTTATATTCAAGTTTAGATCATTGATAAATACCATAAAAAGCAATGGATCTGGCACTGAAAACTGTGCAACCCCACTGGAAACATCCTTCCAGCCACAAAAACACCCATCAAACATTACCCTTTGCTTCCTGCCTGTGAGCCAAATTTGGATCCAATTTGCCACTGCGCCCTGAATCACATGGGCTTTTACTTAGAAAATGCATAATCATTAAATGTTTTCCTGCCTTCATGGGAAAACATCATTAATTGACTGATGATCTTCATTTGCACAACTAAAGAAATGTTAACTGAAGGAGAGTCCTTAATTGAATAACTTATCTGTGCTCTGCACTTTAGCTCTGAATCCATAAACCATTTTGGACACTGTGCTTTAGAAGTCTGCTTCAAAATGTTCGTTGCTGGTAACATGTACATGAGACGTTGGAAACAGTGAGATAGACTGTAGTGCAAGGGACTGGTTATTGTGAAACAGCAAAGAAAATATACATTCTGGAAGAATACCATCGAAAAGAAGTGTGGCCCTAACAGCCAAAAAGAAGATGAAGTGCTGAGCCCTTTTCAGCAAAAAATTATTTTTCAAACATTTCTCTGACCGAATCTTCATAAAAGAAAAATGATGCTTTTAAAGTCATTAAACCCGAATTTTCGTGCACCCGAATCTTCTGAATCAGATGCCTCTCGTTGCGTCGACTGAATCCATGTCCCTTTCAAAATTCTGCTGACATGCGCACTATTAAATGTGCCACTAACTTATAGAATCAAAGAATAAGGGAATGGATGCAGCCCGTCGAGCCCATGCCAACTCTCAACAAGTCTCACTCCCCTGTCATTTACCCACAGCTGTGCAATTTTTTTCATTCGGATACTTATCCAACTCCGTTTTGAAAGATAAGATTGAGTCTGACTCCACCGCCCTTTAGAGAAGTGTATTCCAGATTCTAACCACTTGCTGAGGAATGGCCACTCCTATTCCTATGTATAAAGGCAGAGAAACACGGGATCAATTCCTGCCACACTCACAACCTTGCTAAATATAGCACCGTTATTCTATTCTCGTGACACAAGCTCCAGAAGTGTAGTCCAGCTGTTGAGGTTAAAGCTCTGGTTATGTTCCCAACAATGTTACTGCCACAGCGTTTCTGTAGTGTAGTGGTTATCACGTTCGCCTAACACGCGAAAAGTCCCCGGTTCGAAACCGGGCGGAAACATTATGCAAACGTGTTCAATTAATGATAAGATAAAATTAAATCATTCAGATTAGTGGTTCAATGTTAACAGAGTGCAGTGTCTCACGATGCTGGTCCATTTGCTGATTTCTCTCTGCAGTTCTGTTCACATTCAAATTCTACACAGTGTCTCTCACTCCCTCCCGTTTACAGCCCTGACGCTGGAGAAACCAGATCTCAAAGCTGCACATTCCTTGCATTCAGGTCAGCTGTGAGAGATTATTAAAGGATCCTGCCACGCCACCACGCTTCACAACAGAAAATTAAAGCCACAAACAAACCCATCGACTAATCGCTCTTCCTCAGCTCCAGAGTGAGTGAGGGCAGGACAAGCCCTAACTTCCGCTCCCACACTCTCCAATCAGCCGCTGCCGGCGGAAAGCGGAGAATGCAGCATCAAACAGCGGTTTACCGCCCTTCACTTGGCTGCAAAATGCCACCGTTCCAGACAACGCTCCCCGTGCTCTGAACAGCAGCCTCATAAGATGCTTCATCTCAGCTTCCTGAGTTCGAGCCCCAGCTTGCACGAACACTTCTTCACTGGAAACAGCACTAATTATCTGATTGCCACGTTTTGCATCATGAAAGTAATCCTAACCGATAATTATATAACCATGGAGGTTTACAGCATGGAAGGAGTCATTTACGCCCATCGTATCTGCACCGGCCAAAAAATGCCCAGTTTTAGGTGTGTACCCCTGCACCTTATTGCATTTCATGTGCACATCTAAGAACTGGTTAAATGTGGTGAGGGTTTCTGCCTGCACCACACTTTCAGGCAGTGAGTTTGAGACCCCCACAAACATCTGCATGCAGAATGTTCACTTCAAATCCCCTTTAACCCTTACACTAATTACTTTTAAATTATGCAGCCTGGTTGTTGACCACTGCACTATGTGAAATAGACCCTTTTAATCAACAATATCTAGGCGTCTCCTATTTTTATACACCTCAATGCGGTCGCCCTTCAGCCTCCTCTGTTCCAAGGAAAACAAACCCATCCTATCCAATCTGTCCTCATAGCAAAGTTGCTCCACTCCCGGCAACATCTACGTAAATCTCCTCTGTACCCTCTCCAGCGTATTCACGTTCTTCCTTCAGTGCGGTGACCAGAACTGCACGCAGTACTCCAGCTGTGGCCTAACCAGAATTTTATACAGTTCTAGCATAACCCACTTGCTGTTCTGTTCCTTGCTTCTGCCAATAAATGCAACTATTCCATATGACTTCTTAATCAACTTTTCCAACTGGTCAGCTGCCTTCAGGGATCTGTGGACAAGCAATCCCAGTTACCTTTGTTCCTCTACACTTCTCAATGTCATACCAGTTGATGTGTATTCCCTTTCCTTGTTAGCCCTCCACAAATGCGCGATCTCTCACATCTCTGGATTAAATTCAATTTGCCACTGCTCTACCCCCTTATCAGTTGATTGATATCTTCCTGGAGTCTCCAGCTTTCTTCTTCATTATCAACCACACTGCCTATTTTAATAACACCTGAAAACTTCGTAAGCATAACACCTATATTCAAGTTTAGATCATTGATAAATACCATAAAAAGCAATGGATCTGGCACTGAAAACTGTGGAACCCCACTGGAAACATCCTTCCAGTCACAAAAACACCCATCAAACATTACCGTTTGCTTCCTGCCTCTGAGCCAAATTTGGATCCAATTTGCCACTTCGCCCTGAATCACATGGGCTTTTACTTAGAAAATGCATAATCATTAAATGTTATCCTGCCTTTGTGGGAAAACATCATTAATTGACTGATGATGTTCATTTGCACAACTAAAGAAATGTTAACTGAAGGAGAATCCTTAATTGAATAACTTATCTGTGCTCTGCACTTTAGCTCTGAATCCATAAACCATTTTGGACACTGTGCTTTAGAAGTCTGCTTCAAAATGTTCATTGCTGGTAACATGTACATGAGACGTTGGAAACAGTGAGATAGACTGTAGTGCAAGGGACTGGTTATTGTGAAACAGCAAAGAAAATATACATTCTGGAAGAATACCATCGAAAAGAAGTGTGGCCCTAACAGCCAAAAAGAAGATAAAGTGCTGAGCCCTTTTCAGCAAAAAATTATTTTTCAAACATTTCTCTGACCGAATCTTCATAAAAGAAAAATGATGCTTTTAAAGTCATTAAACCCGAATTTTCGTGCACCCGAATCTTCTGAATCAGATGCCTCTCGTTGTGTCGACTGAATCCATGTCCCTTTCAATATTCTGCTGACATGCACACTATTAAATGTGCCACTAACTTATAGAATCAAAGAATAACGGAATGGATGCAGCCCGTCGAGCCCATGCCAACTCTCAACAAGTCTCACTCCCCTGTCATTTACCCACAGCTGTGCAATTTTTTTCATTCGGATACTTATCCAACTCCGTTTTGAAAGATAAGATTGAGTCTGACTCCACCGCCCTTTAGAGAAGTGTATTCCAGATTCTAACCACTTGCTGAGGAATGGCCACTCCTGTTCCTATGTATAAAGGCAGAGAAACACGGGATCAATTCCTGCCACACTCACAACCTTGCAATATCGCACCGTTATTCGATTCTCGTGACACAAGCTCCAGAAGTGTAGTCCAGCTGTTGAGGTTAAAGCTCTGGTTATGTTCCCAACGATGTTATTGCACCAGCGTTTCCGTAGTGTAGTGGTTATCAAGTTCGCCTAACACGCGAAAAGTCCCCGGTTCAAAACCGGGCGGAAACATTATGCAAACGTGTTCAATTAATGATAAGATAAAATTAAATCATTCATATTGGTGGTTCAATGTTAACAGAGTGCAGTGTCTCACGATGCTGTTCCATTTGCTGATTTCTCTCTCCAGTTCTGTTCACACTCAAATTCTACACAGTGTCTCTCACTCCCTCCCGCTTCCAGCCCTGACGCTGGAGAAACCATATCTCAAAGCTGCACATTCCGTGCATTCAGGTCAGCTGTGAGAGATTATTGAAGGATCCTGCCACGCCACCACGCTTCACAACAGAAAATTAAAGCCACAAACAAACCCATCGACTAATCGCTCTTCCTCAGCTCCAGAGTGAGTGAGGGCGGGACAAGCCCTAACTTCCGCTCCCACACTCTCCAATCAGCCGCTGCCGGCGGAAAGCGGAGAATGCAGCATCAAACAGCGGTTTACCGCCCTTCACTGGGCTGCAAAATGCCACCGTTCCAGACAACGCTCCCCGTGCTCCGAACAGCAGCCTCATAAGATGCTTCATCTCAGCTTCCTGAGTTCGAGCCCCAGCTTGCACGAACACTTCTTCACTGGAAACAGCATTAATTATCTGATTGCCACGTTTTGCATCATGAAAGTAATCCTAACCGATAATTATATAATCATAGAGGTTTACAGCATGGAAGGAGTCATTTACGCCCAACGTATCTGCACCGGCCAACAAATGCCCAGTTTTAGGTGTGTCCCCCTGCACCTTATTGCATTTCATGTGCACATCTAAGAACTTGTTAAATGTGGTGAGGGTTTCTGCCTGCACCACACTTTCAGGCAGTGAGTTTGAAACCCCCACAAACATCTGCATGCAGAATGTTCACTTCAAATCCCCTTTAACCCTTACACTAATTACTTTTAAATTATGCAGCCTGGTTGTTGACCACTCCACTATGTGAAATAGACCCTTTTAATCAACAATATCTAGGCCTTTCCTATTTTTATACACCTCAATGCGGTCGCCCATCAGCCTCCTCTGTTCCAAGGAAAACAAACCCATCCTATCCAATCTGTCCTCATAGCAATGTTGCTCCACTCCCGGCAACATCTACGTAAATCTCCTCTGTACCCTCTCCAGCGTATTCACGTTCTTCCTTCAATGCGGTGACGAGAACTGCACGCAGTACTCCAGCTGTGGCCTAACCAGAATTTTATACAGTTCTAGCACAACCCACTTGCTGCTCTGTTCCTTGCTTCTGCCAATAAATGCAATCATTCCATATGACTTCTTAATCAACTTTTCCAACTGGTCAGCTACTTTCAGGGATCTGTGGACAAGCAATCCCAGTTACCTTTGTTCCTCTACACTTCTCAATGTCATACCAGTTGATGAGTATTCCCTTTCGTTGTTAGCCCTCCACAAATGCGCGATCTCTCACATCTCTGGATTAAATTCAATTTGCCACTGCACTACCCCCTTATCAGTTGATTGATATCTTCCTGGAGTCTCCAGCTTTCTTCTTCATTATCAACCACACTGCCTATTTTAATAACACCTGAAAACTTCGTAATCATAACACCTATATTCAAGTTTAGATCATTGATAAATACCATAAGAAGCAATGGATCTGGCACTGAAAACTGTGGAACCCCACTGGAAACATCCTTCCAGTCACAAAAACACCCATCAAACATTACCCTTTGCTTCCTGCCTCTGAGCCAAATTTGGATCCAATTTGCCACTTCGCCTTGAATCACATGGGCTTTTACTTAGAAAATGCATAATCATTAAATGTTATCCTGCCTTCATGGGAAAACATCATTAATTGACTTATGATCTTCATTTGCACAACTAAAGAAATGTTAACTGAAGGAGAATCCTTAATTGAATAACTTATCTGTGCTCTGCACTTTACCTCTGAATCCATAAACCATTTTGGACACTGTGCTTTAGAAGTCTGCTTCAAAATGTTCATTGCTGGTAACATGTATATGAGACGTTGGAAACAGTGAGATAGACTGCAGTGCAAGGGACTGGTTATTGTGAAACAGCAAAGAAAATATACATTCTGGAAGAATACCATCGAAAAGAAGTGTGGCCCTAACAGCCAAAAAGAAGATGAAGTGCTGAGCCCTTTTCAGCAAAAAATTCTTTTTCAAACATTTCTCTGACCGAATCTTCACAAAAGAAAAATGATGCTTTTAAAGTCATTAAACCCGAATTTTCATGCACCGGAATCTTCTGAATCAGATGCCTCTCGTTGTGCCGACTGAATCCATGTCCCTTTCAATATTCTGCTGACATGCACACTATTAAATGTGCCACTAACTTATAGAATCAAAGCATGAGGGAATGGATGCAGCCCGTCGAGCCCATGCCAACTCTCAACAAGTCTCACTCCCCTGTCATTTACCCACAGCTGTGCAATTTTTTTCATTCGGATACTTATCCAACTCCGTTTTGAAAGATAAGATTGAGTCTGACTCCACCGCCCTTTAGAGAAGTGTATTCCAGATTCTAACCACTTGCTGAGGAATGGCCACTCCTGTTCCTATGTATAAAGGCAGATAAACACGGGATCAATTCCTGCCACACTCACAACCTTGCTAAATATAGCACCGTCATTCTGTTCTCGTGACACAAGCTCCAGAAGTGTCGTCCAGCTGTTGAGGTTAAAGCTCTGGTTATGTTCCCAACAATGTTACTGCCACAGCGTTTCCGTAGTGTAGTGGTTATCACGTTCGCCTAACACGCGAAAGGTCCCCGGTTCGAAATCGGGCGGAAACATTATGCAAACGTGTTCAATTCATGATAAGATAAAATTAAATCATTCATATTAGTGATTCAATGTTAACAGAGTGCAGTGTCTCACGATGCTGTTCCATTTGCTGATTTCTCTCTGCAGTTCTGTTCACACTCAAATTCTACACAGTGTCTCTCACTCCCTCCCGTTTCCAGCCCTGACGCTGGAGAAACCATATCTCAAAGCTGCACATTCCGTGCATTCAGGTCAGCTGTGAGAGATTATTAAAGGATCCTGCCACGCCACCACGCTTCACAACAGAAAATTAAAGCCACAAACAAACCCATCGACTAATCGCTCTTCCCCAGCTCCAGAGTGAGTGAGGGCGGAACAAGCCCTAACTTCCGCTCCCACACTCTCCAATGAGCCGCTGCCGGCGGAAAGCGGAGAATGCAGCATCAAACAGCGGTTTACCGCCCTTCACTGGGCTTCAAAATGCCACCGTTCGAGACAACGCTCCACCTGCTCCGAACAACAGCCTCACAAGATGCTTGATCTCAGCTTCCTGAGTTCGAGCCCCAGCTTGCACGAACACTTCTTCACTGGAAACACCATTAATTATCTGATTGCCACGTTTTGCATCATGAAAGTAATCCTAACCGATAATTATATAATCATAGAGGTTTACAGCATGGAAGGAGTCATTTAAGCCCATCGTATCTGCACCGGCCAACAAATGCCCAGTTTTAGGTGTGTACCCCTGCACCTTATTGCATTTCATGTGCACATCTAAGAACTGGTTAAATGTGGTGAGGGTTTCTGCCTGCACCACACTTTCAGGCAGTGAGTTTGAGACCCCCACAAACATCTGCATGCAGAATGTTCACTTCAAATCCCCTTTAACCCTTACACTAATTACTTTTAAATTATGCAGCCTGGTTGTTGACCACTCCACTATGTGAAATAGACCCTTTTAATCAACAATATCTAGGCCCCTCCTATTTTTATACACCTCAATGCTGTCGCCCATCAGCCTCCTCTGTTCCAAGGAAAACAAACCCATCCTATTCAATCTGTCCTCATAGCAAAGTTGCTCCACTCCCGGCAACATCTACGTAAATCTCCTCTGTACCCTCTCCAGCGTATGCACGTTCTTCCTTCAATGCGGTGACCAGAACTGCACGCAGAACTCCAGCTGTGGCCTAACCAGAATTTTATACAGTTCTAGCATAACCCACTTGCTGTTCTGTTCCTTGCTTCTGCCAATAAATGCAACCATTCCATATGAATTCTTAATCAACTTTTCCAACTGGTCAGCTACCTTCAGGGATCTGTGGACAAGCAATCCCAGTTACCTTTTTTCCTCTACACTTCTCAATGTCATACCAGTTGATGTGTATTCCCTTTCCTTGTTAGCCCTCCACAAATGCGCGATCTCTCACATCTCTGGATTAAATTCAGTTTGCCACTGCTCTACCCCCTTATCAGTTGATTGATATCTTCCTGGAGTCTCCAGCTTTCTTCTTCATTATCAACCACACTGCCTATTTTAATAACACCTGAAAACTTCGTAATCATAACACCTATATTCAAGTTTAGATCATTGATAAATACCATAAAAAGCAATGGATCTGGCACTGAAAACTGTGGAACCACACTGGAAACATCCTTCCAGTCACAAAAACACCCATCAAACATTACCTTTTGCTTCCTGCCTCTGAGCCAAATTTGGATCCAATTTGCCACTTCGCCCTGAATCACATGGGCTTTTACTTAGAAAATGCATAATCATTAAATGTTATCCTGCCTTCATGGGAAAACATCATTAATTGACTGATGATCTTCATTTGCACAACTAAAGAAATGTTAACTGAAGGAGAATCCTTAATTGAATAACTTATCTGTGCTCTGCACTTTACCTCTGAATCCATAAACCATTTTGGACACTGTGCTTTAGAAGTCTGCTTCAAAATGTTCATTGCTGGTAACATGTATACGAGACGTTGGAAACAGTGAGATAGACTGCAGTGCAAGGGACTGGTTATTGTGAAACAGCAAAGAAAATATAAATTCTGGAAGAATACCATCGAAAAGAAGTGTGGCCCTAACAGCCAAAAAGAAGATGAAGTGCTGAGCCCTTTTCAGCAAAAAATTCTTTTTCAAACATTTCTCTGACCGAATCTTCACAAAAGAAAAATGATGCTTTAAAGTCATTAAACCCGAATTTTCATGCACCGGAATCTTCTGAATCAGATGCCTCTCGTTGTGCCGACTGAATCCATGTCCCTTTCAATATTCTGCTGACATGCACACTATTAAATGTGCCACTAACTTATAGAATCAAAGCATAAGGGAATGGATGCAGCCCGTCGAGCCCATGCCAACTCTCAACAAGTCTCACTCCCCTGTCTTTTACCCACAACTGTGCAATTTTTTTCATTCGGATACTTATCCAACTCCGTTTTGAAAGATAAGATTGAGTCTGACTCCACCGCCCTTTAGAGAAGTGTATTCCAGATTCTAACCACTTGCTGAGGAATGACCACTCCTGTTCCTATGTATAAAGGCAGAGAAACACGGGATCAATTCCTGCCACACTCACAACCTTGCTAAATATAGCACCGTCATTCTATTCTCGTGACACAAGCTCCAGAAGTGTCGTCCAGCTGTTGAGGTTAAAGCTCTGGTTATGTTCCCAACAATCTTAATGCCACAGCGTTTCCGTAGTGTAGTGGTTATCACGTTCGCCTAACACGCGAAAAGTCCCCGGTTCGAAACCGGGCGGAAACATTATGCAAACGTGTTCAATTAATGAGAAGATAAAATTAAATCATTCATATTAGTTGTTCAATGTTAACAGAGTGCAGTGTCTCACGATGCTGTTCCATTTGCTGATTTCTCTCTGCAGTTCTGTTCACACTCAAATTCTACACAGTGTCTCTCACTCCCTCCCGTTTCCAGCCCTGACGCTGGAGAAACCATATCTCAAAGCTGCACATTCCGTGCATTCAGGTTCGCTGTGAGAGTTTATTAAAGGATCCTGCCACGCCACCACGCTTCACAACAGAAAATTAAAGCCACAAACAAACCCATCGACTAATCGCTCTTCCTCAGCTCCAGAGTGAGTGAGGGCGGGACAAGCCCTAACTTCCGCTCCCACACTCTCCAATCAGCCGCTGTCGGCGGAAAGCGGAGAATGCAGCATCAAACAGCGGTTTACCGCCCTTCACTGGGCTGCAAAATGCCACCGTTCCAGACAACGCTCCCCGTGCTCCGAACAGCAGCCTCATAAGATGCTTCATCTCAGCTTCCTGAGTTCGAGCCCCAGCTTGCATGAACACTTCTTCACTGGAAACACCATTAATTATCTGATTGCCACGTTTTGCATCATGAAAGTAATCCTAACCGATAATTATATAATCATAGAGGTTTACAGCATGGAAGGAGTCATTTAAGCCTATCGTATCTGCACCGGCCAACAAATGCCCAGTTTTAGGTGTGTACCCCTGCACCTTATTGCATTTCATGTGCACATCTCAGAACTGGTTAAATGTGGTGAGGGTTTCTGCCTGCACCACACTTTCAGGCAGTGAGTTTGAGACCCCCACAAACATCTGCATGCAGAATGTTCACTTCAAATCCCCTTTAACCCTTACACTAATTACTTTTAAATTATGCAGCCTGGTTGTTGACCACTCCACTATGTGAAATAGACCCTTTTAATCAACAATATCTAGGCCCCTCCTATTTTTATACACCTCAATGCGGTCGCCCATCAGCCTCCTCTGTTCCAAGGAAAACAAACCCATCCTATCCAATCTGTCCTCATAGCAAAGTTGCTCCACTCCCGGCAACATCTACGTAAATCTCCTCTGTACCCTCTCCAGCGTATTCACGTTCTTCCATCAATGCGGTGACCAGAACTGCACGCAGTACTCCAGCTGTGGCCTAACCAGAATTTTATACAGTTCTAGCATAACCCACTTGCTTTTCTGTTCCTTGCTTCTGCCAATAAATGCAACCATTCCATATGAATTCTTCATCAACTTTTCCAACTGGCCAGCTACCTTCAGGGATCTGTGGACAAGCAATCCCAGTTACCTTTGTTTCTCTACACTTATCAATGTCATACCAGTTGATGTGTATTCCCTTTCCTTGTTAGCCCTCCACAAATGCGCGATCTCTCATTTTCCACTGCTCTACCACCTTATCAGTTGATTGTTATCTTCCTGGAGTCTCCAGCTTTCTTCTTCATTATCAACCACACTGCCTATTTTAATAACACCTGAAAACTTCGGAATCATAACATCTATATTCAAGTTTAGATCATTGTAAATACCATAAAAAGCAATGGATCTGGCACTGAAAACTGCGGAACCACACTGGAAACATCCTTCCAGTCACAAAAACACCCATCAAACATTACCCTTTGCTTCCTGCCTCTGAGCCAAATTTTGATCCAATTTGCCACTTCGCCCTGAATCACATGGGCTTTTACTTAGAAAATGCATAATCATTAAATGTTATACTGCCTTCATGGGAAAACATCATTAATTGACTGATGATCTTCATTTGCACAACTAAAGAAATGTTAACTGAAGGAGAATCCTTAATTGAATAACTTATCTGTGCTCTGCACTTTACCTCTGAATCCATAAACCATTTTGGACACTGTGCTTTAGAAGTCTGCTTCAAAATGTTCATTGCTGGTAACATGTACATGAGACGTTGGAAACAGTGAGATAGACTGCAGTGCAAGGGACTGGTTATTGTGAAACAGCAAAGAAAATATACATTCTGGAAGAATACCATCGAAAAGAAGTGTGGCCCTAACAGCCAAAAAGAAAATGAAGTGCTGAGCCCCTTTAAGCAAAAAATTATTTTTCAAACATTTCTCTGACCGAATCTTCACAAAAGAAAAATGATGCTTTTAAAGTCATTAAACCCGAATTTTCGTGCACCCGAATCTTCTGAATCAGATGCCTCTCGTTGTGCCGACTGAATCCATGTCCCTTTCAATATTCTGCTGACATGCACACTATTAAATGTGCCACTAACTTATAGAATCAAAGAATAAGGGAATGGATGCAGCCCGTCGAGCCCATGCCAACTCTCAACAAATCTCACGCCCCTGTCATTTACACACAGCTGTGCAATTTTTTTCATTCGGATACTGATCCAACTCCGTTTTGAAAGATAAGATTGAGTCTGACTCCACCGCCCTTTAGAGAAGTGTATTCCAGATTCTAACCACTTGCTGAGGAATGGCCACTCCTGTTCCTATGTATAAAGGCAGAGAAACACGGGATCAATTCCTGCCACACTCACAACCTTGCTAAATGTAGCACCGTTATTCGATTCTCGTGACACAAGCTCCAGAAGTGTAGTCCAGCTGTTGAGGTTAAAGCTCTGGTTATGTTCCCAACAATGTTAATGCAACAGCGTTTCCGTAGTGTAGTGGTTATCACGTTCGCCTAACACGCGAAAGGTCCCCGGTTCGAAACCGGGCGGAAACATTATGCAAACGTGTTCAATTAATGATAAGATAAAATTAAATCATTCATATTAGTGGTTCAATGTTAACAGAGTGCAGTGTCTCACGATGCTGTTCCATTTGCTGATTTCTCTCTGCAGTTCTGTTCACACTCAAATTCTACACAGTGTCTCTCACTCCCTCTCGTTTCCAGCCCTGACGCTGGAGAAACCATATCTCAAAGCTGCACATTCCGTGCATTCAGGTAAGCTGTGAGAGATTATTAAAGAATCCTGCCACGCCACCACGCTTCACAACAGAAAATTAAAGCCACAAACAAACCCATCGACTAATCGCTCTTCCTCAGCTCCAGAGTGAGTGAGGGCGGGACAAGCCCTAACTTCCGCTCCCACACTCTCCAATCAGCCGCTGCCGGCGGAAAGCGGAGAATGCAGCATCAAACAGCGGTTTACCGCCCTTCACTGGGCTGCAAAATGCCACCGTTTGAGACAACGCCACCCGGACACCGAACAGCAGCCTCATAAGATGCTTCATCTCAGCTACCTGAGTTCGAGCCCCAGCTTGCACGAACACTTCTTCACTGGAAACACCATTAATTATCTGATTGCCACGTTTTGCATTATGAAAGTAATCCTAACCGATAATTATATAATCAGAGGTTTACAGCATGGAAGGAGTCATTTAAGCCCATCGTATCTGCACCGGCCAACAAATGCCCAGTTTTAGGTGTGTACCCCTGCACCTTATTGCATTTCATGTGCACATCGAAGAACTTGTTAAATGTGGTGAGGGTTTCTGCCTGCACCACACTTTCAGGCAGTGAGTTTGAGACCCCCACAAACATCTGCATGCAGAATGTTCACTTCAAATCCCCTTTAACCCTGACACTAATTACTTTTAAATTATGCAGCCTGGTTGTTGACCACTCCACTATGTGAAATAGACCCTTTTAATCAACAATATCTAGGCCCCTCCTATTTTATACACCTCAATGCTGTCGCCCATCAGCCTCCTCTGTTCCAAGGAAAACAAACCCATCCTATCCAATCTGTCCTCATAGCATAGTTGCTCCACTCCCGGCAACATCTACGTAAATCTCCTCTGTACCCTCTCCAGCGTATTCACGTTCTTCCATCAATGCGGTGAACAGAACTGCACGCAGTACTCCAGCTGTGGCCGAACCAGAATTTTATACAGTTCTAGCATAACCCACTTGCTGTTCTGTTCCTTGCTTCTGCCAATAAATGCAACCATTCCAAATGACTTCTTAACCAACTTTTCCAACTCGCCAGCTACCTTCAGGGATCTGTGGACAAGCAATCCCAGTTGCCTTTGTTCCTCTACACTTCTCAATGTCATACCAGTTGATGTGTATTCTCTTTCCTTGTTAGCCCTCCACAAATGCGCGATCTCTCACTTCTCTGGATTAAATTCCATTTGCCACTGCTCTACCCCCTTATCAGTTGATTGATATCTTCCTGGAGTCTCCAGCTTTCTTCTTCATTATCAACCACACTGCCTATTTTAATAACACCTGAAAACCTCGTAATCATAACACCTATATTCAAGTTTAGATCATTGATAAATACCATAAAAAGCAATGGATCTGGCACTGAAAACTGTGGAACCCCACTAGAAACATCCTTCCAGTCACAAAAACACCCATCAAACATTACCGTTTGCTTCCTGCCTCTGAGCCAAATTTGATCCAATTTGCCACTGCGCCCTGAATCACATGGGCTTTTACTTAGAAAATGCATAATCATTAAATGTTATCCTGCCTTCATGGGAAAACATCATTAATTGACTGATGATCTTCATTTGCACAACTAAAGAAATGTTAACTGAAGGAGAGTCCTTAATTGAATAACTTATCTGTGCTCTGCACTTTACCTCTGAATCCATAAACCATTTTGGACACTGTGCTTTAGAAGTCTGCTTCAAAATGTTCCTTGCTGGTAACATGTACATGGGACGTTGGAAACAGTGAGATAGACTGTAGTGCAAGGGACTGGTTATTGTGAAACAGCAAAGAAAATATACATTCTGGAATAATACCATCGAAAAGAAGTGTGGCCCTAACAGCCAAAAAGAAGATGAAGTGCTGAGCCCTTTTCAGCAAAAAAATCTTTGCCCAAACATTTCTCTGACCGAATCTTCACAAAACAAAAATGATGCTTTTAAAGTCATTAAACCCGAATTTTCGTGCACCCGAATTTTCTGAATCAGATGCCTCTCGTTGTGCCGACTGAATTCATGTGTCTTTCAATATTCTGCTGACATGCACACTATTAAATGTGCCACTAACTTATAGAATGAAAGAATAAGGTAATGGTTGCAGCCCGTCGAGCCCATGCCAACTCTCAACAAGTCTCACTCCCCTGTCATTTTCCCACAGCTGTGCAATTTTTTTCATTCGGATACTTATCCAACTCCGTTTTGAAAGATAAGATTGAGTCTGACTCCACCGCCCTTTAGAGCAGTGTATTCCAGATTCTAAACACTTGCTCAGGAATGGCCACTCCTGTTCCTATGTATAAAGGCAGAGAAACACGGGATCAATTCCTGCCTCACTCACAACCTTGCGAAATACAGCACCGTCATTCGATTCTCGTGACACAAGCTCCAGAAGTGTAGTCCAGCTGTTGAGGTTAAAGCTCTGGTTATGTTCCCAACAACGTTACTGGCACAGCGTTTCCATAGTGTAGTGGTTATCATGTTCGCCTCACACGCGAAAGGTCCCCGTTTCGAAACCGGGCGGAAACATTATGCAAACGTGTTCAATTAATGATAAGATAAAATTAAATCATTCATATTGGTGGTTCAATATTAACAGAGTGCAGTGTCTCACGATGTTGTTCCATTTGCTGATTTCTCTCTGCAGTTCTGTCCACACTCAAATTCGACACAGTGTCTCTCACTCCCTCCCGTTTCCAGCCCTGACGCTGGAGAAACCATATCTCAAAGCTGCACATTCCGTGCATTCAGGTCAGCTGTGAGAGATTATTAAAGGATCCTGCCACGCCACCACGCTTCACAACAGAAAATTAAAGCGACAAGCAAACTCATCGACTCATCGCTCTTCCCCAGCTCCAGAGTGAGTGAGGGCGGGACAAGCCCTAACTTCCGCTCCCACACTCTCCAATCAGCCGCTGCCGGCGGAAAGCGGAGAATGCAGCATCAAACAGCGGTTTACCGCCCTTCACTGGGCTGCAAAATGCCACCGTTCGAGACAACGCTCCCCGTACACCAAACAGCAGCCTCAAAAGATGCTTCATTTCAGCTTCCTGAGTTCGAGCCCCAGCTTGCACGAACACTTCTTCACTGGAAACACCATTAATTATCTGATTGCCACGTTTTGCGTCATGAAAGTAATCCTAACCGATAATTATATAATCATCGAGGTTTACAGCATGGAAGCAGTCATTTAAGCCCATCGTATCTGCACCGGCCAACAAATGCTCAGTTTTAGGTGTGTACCTCTGTACCTTATTGCATTTCATGTGCACATCTAAGAACTTGTTAAATGTGGTGAGGGTTTCTGCCTGCACCACACTTTCAGGCAGTGAGTTTGAGACCCCCACAAACATCTGCATGCAGAATGTTCACTTCAAATCCCCTTTAACCCTAACACTAATTACTTTTAAATTATGCAGCCTGGTTGTTGACCACTCCAATATGTGAAATAGACACTTTTAATCAACAATATCTAGGCCCCTCCTATTTTTATACACCTCAATGCTGTCGCCCATCAGCCTCCTCTGTTCCAAGGAAAACAAACCTATCCTATCCAATCTGTCCTCATAGCAAAGTTGCTCCACTCCCGGCAACATGTACGTAAATCTCCTCTGTACCCTCTCCAGCGTATTCACGTCCTTTCTTCAATGCGGTGACTAGAACTGCACGCAGTACTCCAGCTGTGGCCTAACCAGAATTTTATACAGTTCTAGCATAACCCACTTGCTGTTCTGTTCCTTGCTTCTGCCAATAAATGCAACCATTCCATATGACTTCTTAACCAACTTTTCCAACTGGCCAGCTACCTTCAGGGATGTGTGGACAAGCAATCCCAGTTACCTTTGTTCCTCTACACTTCTCAATGTCATACCAGTTGATGTGTATTCCCTTTCCTTGTTAGCCCTCCACAAATGCGCGATCTCTCACATCTCTGGATTAAATTCCATTTGCCACTGCTCTACCTCCTTATCAGTTGATTGATATCTTCCTGGAGTCTCCAGCTTTCTTCTTCATTATCAACCACACTGCCTATTTTAATAACACCTGAAAACTTCGTAATCATAACACCTATATTCAAGTTTAGATCATTGATAAATACCATAAAAAGCAATGGATCTGGCACTGAAAACTGCGGAACCCCACTGGAAACATCCTTCCAGTCACAATAACACCGAAATTTGGATCTAATATGCCACTTCGCCCAGAATCACATGGGCTTTTACTTAGAAAATGCATAATCATTAAATGTTATCCTGCCTTCATGGGAAAACATCATTAATTGACTGATGATCTTCATTTGCACAACTAAAGAAATGTTAACTGAAGGAGAGTCCTTAATTGAATAACTTATCTGTGCTCTGCACTTTACCTCTGAAGCCATGAACCATTTTGGACACTGTGCTTTAGAAGTCTGCTTCAAAATGTTCATTGCTGGTAACATGTACATGAGACGTTGGAAACAGTGAGATAGACTGTAGTGCAAGGGACTAGTTATTGTGAAACAGCAAAGAAAATATACATTCTGGAAGAATACCATCGAAAAGAAGTGTGACCCAAGCAGCCAAAAAGAAGATGAAGTGCTGAGCCCTTTTCAGCAAAAAATTATTTTCCCTAACATTTCACTGACCGAATCTTCACAAAACAAAAATGATGCTTTTAAAGTCATTAAACCCGAATTGTCGTGCACCCGAATCTTCTGAATCAGATGCCTCTCGTTGTGCCGACTGAATCGATGTGCCTTTCAATATTCTGCTGACATGAACAGTATTAAATGTGCCACTAACTTATAGAATCAAAGAATAAGGGAATGGTTGCAGCCCGTCGAGCCCATGCCAACTATCAACAAGTCTCACTCCCCTGTCATTTATCCACAGCTGTGCAATTTTTTTCATTCGGATACTTATCCAACTCCTTTTTGAAAGATAAGATTGAGTCTTACTCCACCGCCCTTTAGAGCAGTGTATTCCAGATTCTAACCACTTGCTCAGGAATGGCCACTCCTGTTCCAATGTATAAAGGCAGAGAAGCACGGGATCAATTCCTGCCTCACTCACAACCTTGCGAAATACAGCACCGTCATTCTATTCTCGTGACACAAGCTCCAGAAGTGTAGTCCAGCTGTTGAGGTTAAAGCTCTGGTTATGTTCCCAACAACGTTACTGGCACAGCGTTTCCGTAGTGTAGTGGTTATTATGTTCGCCTCACACGCGAAAGGTCCCCGGTTTGAAACCGGGCGGAAACATTATGCAAACGTGTTCAATTAATGATTGGATAAAATTAAATCATTCATATTAGTGCTTCAAGATGAACAGAGTGCAGTGTCTCACGATGCTGGTCCATTTGCTGATTTTTCTCTGCAGTTCTGTTCACACTCAAATTCTACACAGTGTCTCTCACTCCCTCCCGTTTCCAGCCCTGACGCTGGAGAAACCATATCTCAAAGCTGCACATTCCGTGCATTCAGGTCAGCTGTGAGAGATTATTAAAGGATCCTGCCACGCCACCACGCTTCACAACAGAAAATTAAAGCCACAAACAAACCCATCGACTAATCGCTCTTCCCCAGCTCCAGAGTGAGTGAGGGCGGGACAAGCCCTAACTTCCGATCTCACACTCTCCAATCAGCCGCTGTCGGCGGAAAGCGGAGAATGCAGCATCAAACAGCGGTTCACCGCCCTTCACTGGGCTGCAAAATGCCACCGTTCGAGACAACGCTCCCCGTACACCAAACAGCAGCCTCATAAGATGCTTCATCTCAGCTTCCTGAGTTCGAGCCCCAGCTTGCACGAACACTTCTTCACTGGAAACACCATTAATTATCTGATTGCCACGTTTCGCATCATGAAAGAAATCCTAACCGATAATTATATCATCATAGAGGTTTACAGCATGGAAGGAGTCATTTAAGCCCATCGTATCTGCACCGGCCAACAAATGTCCAGTTTTAGATGTGTCCCCCTGCACCTTATTGCATTTCATGTGCACATCTCAGTACTTGTTAAATGTGGTGAGGGTTTCTGCCTGCACCACACTTTCAGGCAGTGAGTTTGAGACCCCCACAAACATCTGCATGCAGAATGTTCACTTCAAATCCCCTTTAACCCTTACACTAATTACTTTTAAATTATGCAGCCTGGTTGTTGACCACTCCACTATGTGAAATAGACCCTGTTAATCAACAATATCTAGGCCCCTCCTTTTTATATACACCTTAATGCTGTCGCCCATCAGCCTCCTCTGTTCCAAGGAAAACAAACCCATCCTATCCAATCTGTCCTCATAGCAAAGTTGCTCTACTCCCGGCAACATCTACGTAAATCTCCTCTGTACCCTCTCCAGCGTATTCACGTCCTTCCTTCAATGCGGTGACGAGAACTGCACGCAGTACTCCAGCTGTGGCCTAACCAGAATTTTATACAGTTCTAGCAAAACCCACTTGCTATTCTGTTCCTTGCTTCTGCCAATAAATGCAACCATTCCATATGACTTCTAAACCAACTTTTCCACCTGACCAGCTACCTTCAGGGATCTGTGGACAAGCAATCCCAGTTACCTTTGTTCCTCTACACTTCTCAATGTCATACCAGTTGATGTGTATTCCCTTTCCTTGTTAGCCCTCCACAAATGCGCGATTTCTCACATCTCTGGATTAAATTCCATTTGCCACTGCTCTACTTCCTTATCAGTTGATTGATTTCTTCCTGGAGTCTCCAGCTTTCTTCTTCATTATCAATCACACTGCCTATTTTAATAACACGTGAAAACTTCGTAATCATAACACCTATATTCAAGTTTAGTTCATTGATAAATACCATAAAAAGCAATGGATCTGGCACTGAAAACTGTGGAACCCCACTGGAAACATCCTTCCAGTCACAAAAACACCCATCAAACATAACCCTTTGCTTCCTGCCTCTGAGCCAAATTTGGATCCAATTTGCCACTTCGCCCTCAATCACATGGGCTTTTACTTAGAAAATGCATAATCATTAAATGTTATCCTGCCTTCATGGGAAAACATCATTAATTGACTGATGATCTTCATTTGCACAACTAAGGAAATGTTAACTGAAGGAGAGTCCTTAATTGAATAACTTAGCTGTGCTCTGCACTTTACCTCTGAATCCATAAACCATTTTGGACACTGTGCTTTAGAAGTCTGCTTCAAAATGTTCATTGCTGGAAACATGTCCATGAGACGTTGGAAACAGTGAGATAGACTGTAGTGCAAGGGACTGGTTATTGTGAAACAGCAAAGAAAATATACATTCTGGAATAATACCATCGAAAAGCAGTGTGGCCCGAACAGCCAAAAAGAAGATGAAGTGCTGAGCCCTTTTCAGCAAAAAATTATTTTCCCAAACATTTCTCCGACCGAATCTTCACAAAACAAAAATTATGCTTTTAAAGTCATTAAACCCGAATTTTCGTGCACCCGAATCTTCTGAATCAGATGCCTCTCGTTGTGCCGACTGAATCCATGTGCCTTTCAATATTCTGCTGACATACACACTATTAAATGTGCCACTAATTTATAGAATCAAAGAATAAGGGAATGGTTGCAGCCCGTCGAGCCCATGCCAACTCTCAACAAGTCTCACTCCCCTGTCATTTACCCACAGCTGTGCAATTTTTTTCATTCGGATACTTATCCAGCTCCGTTTTGAAAGATAAGATTGAGTCTGACTCCACCGCCCTTTAGAGCAGTGTATTCCAGATTCTAACCACTTGCTGAGGAATGGCCACTCCTGTTCCTATGTATAAAGGCAGAGAAACACGGGATCAATTCCTGCCTCACTCACAACCTTGCTAAATATAGCACCGTCATTCTATTCTCGTGACACAAGCTCCAGAAGCGTAGTGCAGCTGTTGAGGTTAAAGCTCTGGTTATGTTCCCAACAATGTTAATGGCACAGCGTTTCCGTAGTGTAGTGGTTATCACGTTCGCCTCACTCGCGAAAGATCCCCGGTTCGAAACTGGGCGGAAACATTATGCAAACGTGTTCAATTAATGATTAGATAAAATTAAATCATTCATATTATTGGTTCAATATTAACAGAGTGCAGTGTCTCACGATGCTGGTCCATTTTCTGTTTTCTCTCTGCAGTTCTGTTCACACTCAAATTCTACACAGTGTCTCTCACTCCCTCCCGTTTCCAGCCCTGACGCTGGAGAAACAATATCTCAAAGCTGCACATTCCGTGCATTCAGGTCAGCTGTGAGAGATTATTAAAGGATCCTGCCACGCCACCACGCTTCACAACAGAAAATTAAAGCCACAAACAAACCCATCGAATAATCGCTCTTCCCCAGCTCCAGAGTGAGTGAGGGCGGGACAAGCCCTAACTTCCGCTCCCACACTCTCCAATCAGCCGCTGCCGGCGGAAAGCGGAGAATGCAGCATCAAACAGCGGTTTACCGCCCTTCACTGGGCTGCAAAATGCCACCGTTCGAGACAACGCTCCCCGTACACCAAACAGCAGCCTCAAAAGATGCTTCATTTCAGCTTCCTGAGTTCGAGCCCCAGCTTGCACGAACAGTTCTTCACTGGAAACACCATTAATTATCTGATTGCCACGTTTTGCGTCATGAAAGTAATCCTAACCGATAATTATATAATCATCGAGGTTTACAGCATGGAAGCAGTCATTTAAGCCCATCGTATCTGCACCGGCCAACAAATGCTCAGTTTTAGGTGTGTACCTCTGTACCTTATTGCATTTCATGTGCACATCTAAGAACTTGTTAAATGTGGTGAGGGTTTCTGCCTGCACCACACTTTCAGGCAGTGAGTTTGAGACCCCCACAAACATCTGCATGCAGAATGTTCACTTCAAATCCCCTTTAACCCTAACACTAATTACTTTTAAATTATGCAGCCTGGTTGTTGACCACTCCAATATGTGAAATAGACACTTTTAATCAACAATATCTAGGCCCCTCCTATTTTTATACACCTCAATGCTGTCGCCCATCAGCCTCCTCTGTTCCAAGGAAAACAAACCTATCCTATCCAATCTGTCCTCATAGCAAAGTTGCTCCACTCCCGGCAACATGTACGTAAATCTCCTCTGTACCCTCTCCAGCGTATTCACGTCCTTTCTTCAATGCGGTGACTAGAACTGCACGCAGTACTCCAGCTGTGGCCTAACCAGAATTTTATACAGTTCTAGCATAACCCACTTGCTGTTCTGTTCCTTGCTTCTGCCAATAAATGCAACCATTCCATATGACTTCTTAACCAACTTTTCCAACTGGCCAGCTACCTTCAGGGATGTGTGGACAAGCAATCCCAGATACCTTTGTTCCTCTACACTTCTCAATGTCATACCAGTTGATGTGTATTCCCTTTCCTTGTTAGCCCTCCACAAATGCGCGATCTCTCACATCTCTGGATTAAATTCAATTTGCCACTGCTCTACCTCCTTATCAGTTGATTGATATCTTCCTGGAGTCTCCAGCTTTCTTCTTCATTATCAACCACACTGCCTATTTTAATAACACCTGAAAACTTCGTAATCATAACACCTATATTCAAGTTTAGATCATTGATAAATACCATAAAAAGCAATGCATCTGGCACTGAAAACTGCGGAACCCCACTGGAAACATCCTTCCAGTCACAATAACACCGAAATTTGGATCTAATATGCCACTTCGCCCAGAATCACATGGGCTTTTACTTAGAAAATGCATAATCATTAAATGTTATCCTGCCTTCATGGGAAAACATCATTAATTGACTGATGATCTTCATTTGCACAACTAAAGAAATGTTAACTGAAGGAGAGTCCTTAATTGAATAACTTATCTGTGCTCTGCACTTTACCTCTGAAGCCATGAACCATTTTGGACACTGTGCTTTAGAAGTCTGCTTCAAAATGTTCATTGCTGGTAACATGTACATGAGACGTTGGAAACAGTGAGATAGACTGTAGTGCAAGGGACTAGTTATTGTGAAACAGCAAAGAAAATATACATTCTGGAAGAATACCATCGAAAAGAAGTGTGACCCAAGCAGCCAAAAAGAAGATGAAGTGCTGAGCCCTTTTCAGCAAAAAATTATTTTCCCTAACATTTCACTGACCGAATCTTCACAAAACAAAAATGATGCTTTTAAAGTCATTAAACCCGAATTGTCGTGCACCCGAATCTTCTGAATCAGATGCCTCTCGTTGTGCCGACTGAATCGATGTGCCTTTCAATATTCTGCTGACATGAACAGTATTAAATGTGCCACTAACTTATAGAATCAAAGAATAAGGGAATGGTTGCAGCCCGTCGAGCCCATGCCAACTATCAACAAGTCTCACTCCCCTGTCATTTATCCACAGCTGTGCAATTTTTTTCATTCGGATACTTATCCAACTCCTTTTTGAAAGATAAGATTGAGTCTTACTCCACCGCCCTTTAGAGCAGTGTATTCCAGATTCTAACCACTTGCTCAGGAATGGCCACTCCTGTTCCAATGTATAAAGGCAGAGAAGCACGGGATCAATTCCTGCCTCACTCACAACCTTGCGAAATACAGCACCGTCATTCTATTCTCGTGACACAAGCTCCAGAAGTGTAGTCCAGCTGTTGAGGTTAAAGCTCTGGTTATGTTCCCAACAACGTTACTGGCACAGCGTTTCCGTAGTGTAGTGGTTATTACGTTCGCCTCACACGCGAAAGGTCCCCGGTTTGAAACCGGGCGGAAACATTATGCAAACGTGTTCAATTAATGATTGGATAAAATTAAATCATTCATATTAGTGCTTCAAGATGAACAGAGTGCAGTGTCTCACGATGCTGGTCCATTTGCTGATTTCTCTCTGCAGTTCTGTTCACACTCAAATTCTACACAGTGTCTCTCACTCCCTCCCGTTTCCAGCCCTGACGCTGGAGAAACCATATCTCAAAGCTGCACATTCCGTGCATTCAGGTCAGCTGTGAGAGATTATTAAAGGATCCTGCCACGCCACCACGCTTCACAACAGAAAATTAAAGCCACAAACAAACCCATCGACTAATCGCTCTTCCCCAGCTCCAGAGTGAGTGAGGGCGGGACAAGCCCTAACTTCCGATCTCACACTCTCCAATCAGCCGCTGTCGGCGGAAAGCGGAGAATGCAGCATCAAACAGCGGTTCACCGCCCTTCACTGGGCTGCAAAATGCCACCGTTCGAGACAACGCTCCCCGTACACCAAACAGCAGCCTCATAAGATGCTTCATCTCAGCTTCCTGAGTTCGAGCCCCAGCTTGCACGAACACTTCTTCACTGGAAACACCATTAATTATCTGATTGCCACGTTTCGCATCATGAAAGAAATCCTAACCGATAATTATATCATCATAGAGGTTTACAGCATGGAAGGAGTCATTTAAGCCCATCGTATCTGCACCGGCCAACAAATGTCCAGTTTTAGATGTGTCCCCCTGCACCTTATTGCATTTCATGTGCACATCTCAGTACTTGTTAAATGTGGTGAGGGTTTCTGCCTGCACCACACTTTCAGGCAGTGAGTTTGAGACCCCCACAAACATCTGCATGCAGAATGTTCACTTCAAATCCCCTTTAACCCTTACACTAATTACTTTTAAATTATGCAGCCTGGTTGTTGACCACTCCACTATGTGAAATAGACCCTGTTAATCAACAATATCTAGGCCCCTCCTTTTTATATACACCTTAATGCTGTCGCCCATCAGCCTCCTCTGTTCCAAGGAAAACAAACCCATCCTATCCAATCTGTCCTCATAGCAAAGTTGCTCTACTCCCGGCAACATCTACGTAAATCTCCTCTGTACCCTCTCCAGCGTATTCACGTCCTTCCTTCAATGCGGTGACGAGAACTGCACGCAGTACTCCAGCTGTGGCCTAAGCAGAATTTTATACAGTTCTAGCAAAACCCACTTGCTGTTCTGTTCCTTGCTTCTGCCAATAAATGCAACCATTCCATATGACTTCTAAACCAACTTTTCCACCTGACCAGCTACCTTCAGGGATCTGTGGACAAGCAATCCCAGTTACCTTTGTTCCTCTACACTTCTCAATGTCATACCAGTTGATGTGTATTCCCTTTCCTTGTTAGCCCTCCACAAATGCGCGATTTCTCACATCTCTGGATTAAATTCCATTTGCCACTGCTCTACTTCCTTATCAGTTGATTGATTTCTTCCTGGAGTCTCCAGCTTTCTTCTTCATTATCAATCACACTGCCTATTTTAATAACACGTGAAAACTTCGTAATCATAACACCTATATTCAAGTTTAGTTCATTGATAAATACCATAAAAAGCAATGGATCTGGCACTGAAAACTGTGGAACCCCACTGGAAACATCCTTCCAGTCACAAAAACACCCATCAAACATTACCCTTTGCTTCCTGCCTCTGAGCCAAATTTGGATCCAATTTGCCACTTCGCCCTCAATCACATGGGCTTTTACTTAGAAAATGCATAATCATTAAATGTTATCCTGCCTTCATGGGAAAACATCATTAATTGACTGATGATCTTCATTTGCACAACTAAAGAAATGTTAACTGAAGGAGAGTCCTTAATTGAATAACTTAGCTGTGCTCTGCACTTTACCTCTGAATCCATAAACCATTTTGGACACTGTGCTTTAGAAGTCTGCTTCAAAATGTTCATTGCTGGAAACATGTCCATGAGACGTTGGAAACAGTGAGATAGACTGTAGTGCAAGGGACTGGTTATTGTGAAACAGCAAAGAAAATATACATTCTGGAAGAATACCATCGAAAAGCAGTGTGGCCCGAACAGCCAAAAAGAAGATGAAGTGCTGAGCCCTTTTCAGCAAAAAATTATTTTCCCAAACATTTCTCCGACCGAATCTTCACAAAACAAAAATTATGCTTTTAAAGTCATTAAACCCGAATTTTCGTGCACCCGAATCTTCTGAATCAGATGCCTCTCGTTGTGCCGACTGAATCCATGTGCCTTTCAATATTCTGCTGACATACACACTATTAAATGTGACAATAACTTATAGAATCAAAGAATAAGGGAATGGTTGCAGCCCGTCGAGCCCATGCCAACTCTCTACAAGTCTCACTCCCCTGTCATTTACCCACAGCTGTGCAATTTTTTTCATTCGGATACTTATCCAGCTCCGTTTTGAAAGATAAGATTGAGTCTGACTCCACCGCCCTTTAGAGCAGTGTATTCCAGATTCTAACCACTTGCTGAGGAATGGCCTCTCCTGTTCCTATGTATAAAGGCAGAGAAACACGGGATCAATTCCTGCCTCACTCACAACCTTGCTAAATATAGCACCGTCATTCTATTCTCGTGACACAAGCTCCAGAAGCGTAGTGCAGCTGTTGAGGTTAAAGCTCTGGTTATGTTCCCAACAATGTTACTGGCACAGCGTTTCCGTAGTGTAGTGGTTATCACGTTCGCCTCACACGCGAAAGATCCCCGATTCGAAACTGGGCGGAAACATTATGCAAACGTGTTCAATTAATGATTAGATAAAATTAAATCATTCATATTATTGGTTCAATATTAACAGAGTGCAGTGTCTCACGATGCTGGTCCATTTTCTGTTTTCTCTCTGCAGTTCTGTTCACACTCAAATTCTACACAGTGTCTCTCACTCCCTCCCGTTTCCAGCCCTGACGCTGGAGAAACAATATCTCAAAGCTGCACATTCCGTGCATTCAGGTCAGCTGTGAGAGATTATTAAAGGATCCTGCCACGCCACCACGCATCACAACAGAAAATTAAAGCCACAAACAAACCCAACGAATAATCGCTCTTCCCCAGCTCCAGAGTGAGTGAGGGCGGGACAAGCCCAAACTTCCGCTCCCACACTCTCCAATCAGCCGCTGTCGGCGGAAAGCGGAGAATGCAGCATCAAACAGCGGTTTACCGCCCTTCACTGGGCTGCAAAATGCCACCGTTCGAGACAACGCTCACCGTACACCGAACAGCAGCCTCATAAGATGCTTCATCTCAGCTTCCTGACTTCGAGCCCCAGCTTGCACGAACACTTCTTCACTGGAAACACCATTAATTATCTGATTGCCACGTTTTGCATCATGAAAGTAATCCTTACCGATAATTATATAATCATAGAGGTTTACAGCATGGAAGGAGTCATTTAAGCCCATCGTATCTGCACCGGCCAACAAATGTCCAGTTTTAGGTGTGTCCCCCTGCACCTTATTGCATTTCATGTGCACATCTCAGAACTTGTTAAATGTGGTGAGGGTTTCTGCCTGCACCACACTTTCAGGCCGTGAGTTTGAGACCCCCACAAACATCTGCATGCAGAATGTTCACTTCAAATCCCCTTTAACCCTTACACTAATTTCTTTTAAATTATGCAGCCTGGTTGTTGACCACTCCACTATGTGAAATAGACCCTTTTAATCAACAATATCTAGGCCCCTCCTTTTTATTTACACCTTAATGCTGTCGCCCATCAGCCTCCTCTGTTCCAAGGAAAACAAACCCATCCTATCCAATCTGTCCTCAGAGCAAAGTTGCTCCACTCCCGGCAACATCTACGTAAATCTCCTCTGTACCCTCTCCAGCGTATTCACGTCCTTCCTTCAATGCGGTGACTAGAACTGCACGCAGTACTCCAGCTGTGGCCTAACCAGAATTGTATACAGTTCTAGCAAAACCCACTTGCTGTTCTGTTCCTTGCTTCTGCCAATAAATGCAACCATTCCATATGACTTCTTAACCAACTTTTCCAACTGACCAGCTACCTTCAGGGATCTGTGGACAAGCAATCCCAGTTACCTTTGTTCCTCTACACTTCTCAATTTCATACCAGTTGATGTGTATAACCCTTTCCTTGTTAGCCCTCCACAAATGCGCGATCTCTCACATCTCTGGATTAAATTCCATTTGCCACTGCTCTACTTCCTTATCAGTTAATTGATTTCTTCCTGGAGTCTCCAGCTTTCTTCTTCATTATCAATCACACTGCCTATTTTAATAACACGTGAAAACTTCGTGATCATAACACCTATATTCAAGTTTAGTTCATTGATAAATACCATAAAAAGCAATGGATCTGGCACTGAAAACTGTGGAACCCCACTGGAAACATCCTTCCAGTCACAAAAACACCCATCAAACATTACCCTTTGCATCCTGCCTCTGAGCCAAATTTGGATCCAATTTGCCACTTCGCCCTCAATCACATGGGCTTTTACTTAGAAAATGCATAATCATTAAATGTTATCCTGCCTTCATGGGAAAACATCATTAATTGACTGATGATCTTCATTTGCACAACTAAAGAAAAGTTAACTGAAGGAGAGTCCTTAATTGAATAACTTAGCTGTGCTCTGCACTTTACCTCTGAATCCATAAACCATTTTGGACACTGTGCTTTAGAAGTCTGCTTCAAAATGTTCATTGCTGGAACCATGTACATGAGACGTTGGAAACAGTGAGATAGACTGTAGTGCAAGGGACTGGTTATTGTGAAACAGCAAAGAAAATATACATTCTGGAAGAATACCATCGAAAAGCAGTGTGGCCCGAACAGCCAAAAAGAAGATGAAGTGCTGAGCCCTTTTCAGCAAAAAATTATTTTCCCAAACATTTCTCCGACCGAATCTTCACAAAACAAAAATTATGCTTTTAAAGTCATTAAACCCGAATTTTCGTGCACCCAAATCTTCTGAATCAGATGCCTCTCGTTGTGCCGACTGAATCCATGTTCCTTTCAATATTCTGCTGACATGCACACTATTAAATGTGCCACTAACTTATAGAATCAAAGAATAAGGGAATGGTTGCAGCCCGTCGAGCCCATGCCAACTCTCAACAAGTCTCACTCCCCTGTCATTTACCCACAGCTGTGCAATTTTTTTCATTCGGATACTAATCCAGCTCCGTTTTGAAAGATAAGATTGAGTCTGACTCCACCGCCCTTTAGAGCAGTGTATTCCAGATTCTAACCACTTGCTGAGGAATGGCCACTCCTGTTCCTATGTATAAAGGCAGAGAAACACGGGATCAATTCCTGCCTCACTCACAACCTTGCTAAATATAGCACCGTCATTCTGTTCTCGTGACACAAGCTCCAGAAGCGTAGTGCAGCTGTTGAGGTTAAAGCTATGGTTATGTTCCCAACAATGTTACTGGCACAGCGTTTCCGTAGTGTAGTGGTTATCACGTTCGCCTCACACGCGAAAGATCCCCAGTTCGAAACCGGGCGGAAACATTATGCAAACGTGTTCAATTAATGATTAGATAAAATTAAATCATTCATATTATTGGTTCAATATTAACAGAGTGCAGTGTATCACGATGCTGGTCCATTTTCTGATTTCTCTCTACAGTTCTGTTCACACTCAAATTCTACACAGTGTCTCTCACTCCCTCCCGTTTCCAGCCCTGACGCTGGAGAAACAATATCTCAAAGCTGCACATTCCGTGCATTCAGGTCAGCTGTGAGAGATTATTAAAGGATCCTGCCACGCCACCACGCTTCACAACAGAAAATTAAAGCCACAAACAAACCCATCGAATAATCGCTCTTCCCCAGCTCCAGAGTGAGTGAGGGCGGGACAAGCCCAAACTTTCGCTCCCACACTCTCCAATCAGCCGCTGCCGGCGGAAAGCGGAGAATGCAGCATCAAACAGCGGTTTACCGCCCTTCACTGGGCTGCAAAATGCCACCGTTCGAGACAACGCTCACCGTACACCGAACAGCAGCCTCATAAGATGCTTCATCTCAGCTTCCTGACTTCGAGCCCCAGCTTGCACGAACACTTCTTCACTGGAAACACCATTAATTATCTGATTGCCACGTTTTGCATCATGAAAGTAATCCTTACCGATAATTATATAATCATAGAGGTTTACAGCATGGAAGGAGACATTTAAGTCCATCGTATCTGCACCGGCCAACAAATGTCCAGTTTTAGGTGTGTCCCCCTGCACCTTATTGCATTTCATGTGCACATCTCAGAACTTGTTAAATGTGGTGAGGGTTTCTGCCTGCACCACACTTTCAGGCCGTGAGTTTGAGACCCCCACAAACATCTGCATGCAGAATGTTCACTTCAAATCCCCCTTAACCCTTACACTAATTTCTTTTAAATTATGCAGCCTGGTTGTTGACCACTCCACTATGTGAAATAGACCCTTTTAATCAACAATATCTAGGCCCCTCCTTTTTATTTACACCTTAATGCTGTCGCCCATCAGCCTCCTCTGTTCCAAGGAAAACAAACCCATCCTATCCAATCTGTCCTCAGAGCAAAGTTGCTCCACTCCCGGCAACATCTACGTAAATCTCCTCTGTACCCTCTCCAGCGTATTCACGTCCTTCCTTCAATGCGGTGACTAGAACTGCACGCAGTACTCCAGCTGTGGCCTAACCAGAATTGTATACAGTTCTAGCAAAACCCACTTGCTGTTCTGTTCCTTGCTTCTGCCAATAAATGCAACCATTCCATATGACTTCTTAACCAACTTTTCCAACTGACCAGCTACCTTCAGGGATCTGTGGACAAGCAATCCCAGTTACCTTTGTTCCTCTACACTTCTCAATTTCATACCAGTTGATGTGTATTCCCTTTCCTTGTTAGCCCTCCACAAATGCGCGATGTCTCACATCTCTGGATTAAATTCCATTTGCCACTGCTCTACCCCCTGATCAGTTGATTGATATCTTCCTGGAGTCTCCAGCTTTCTTCTTCATTATCAATCACACTGCCTATTTTAATAACACCTGAAAACTTCGTAATCATAACACCTATATTCAAGTTTAGTTCATTGATAAATAGCATAAAAAGCAATGGATCTGGCACTGAAAACTGTGGAACCCCACTGGAAACATCCTTCCAGTCACAAAAACACCCATCAAACATTACCCTTTGCTTCCTGCCTCTGAGCCAAATTTGGATCCAATTTGCCACTTCGCCCTGAATCACATGGGCTTTTACTTAGAAAATGCATAATCATTAAATGTTATCCTGCCTTCATAGGAAAACATCATTAATTGACTGATGATCTTCTCGTTGTGCCGACTGAATCCATGTCCCTTTCAATATTCTGCTGACATGCACACTATTAAATGTGCCACTAACTTATAGAATCAAAGAATAAGGGAATGGATGCAGCCCGTCGAGCCCATGCCAACTCTCAACAAGTCTCACTCCCCTGTCACTTACCCACAGCTGTGCAATTTTTTTCATTCGGATACTTATCCAACTCCGTTTTGAAAGATAAGATTGAGTCTGACTCCACCGCCCTTTAGAGAAGTGTATTCCAGATTCTAACCACTTGCTGAGGAATGGCCACTCCTGTTCCTATGTATAAAGGCAGAGAAACACGGGATCAATTCCTGCCACACTCACAACCTTGCTAAATATAGCACCGTCATTCTTTTCTCGTGACACAAGCTCCAGAAGTGTAGTCCAGCTGTTGAGTTTAAAGCTCTGGTTATGTTCCCCACGGTGTTACTGCTACAGCGTTTCCGTAGTGTAGTGGTTATCACGTTCGCCAAACACGCGCAAGGTGCCCGGTTCGAAATCGGGTGGAAACATTATGCAAACGTGTTCAATTAATGATTAGATAAAATTAAATCATTCATATTGGTGGTACAATGTTAACAGAGTGCAGTGTCTCACGATGCTGTTCCATTTGCTGATTTCTCTCTACAGTTCTGTCCACTCTCAAATTCTGCACAGTGTCTCTCACTCCCTCCCATGCCGCATTGATCCTGCCATGCCGCCACGCTTCACAACAGAAAATTAAAGCCACAAACAAACCCATCGACTAATCACTATTCCCCAGCTCCAGAGTGAGTGAGGGCGGGACAAGCCCTAACTTCCGCTCCAACACTCTCCAATCAGCCGCTGCCGGCGGAAAGCGGAAAATGCAGCATCAAACAGCGGTTTACCGCCCTTCATTGGGCTGCAAAATGCCACCGTTCGAGACAACGCTCCCCGTACACCGAACAGCAGCCTCATAAGATGCTTCATCTCAGCTTCCTGAGTTCGAGCCCCAGCTTGCACGAACACTTCTTCACTGGAAACACCATTAATTATCTGATTGCCACGTTTTGCATCATGAAAGTAAGCCTAACCAATAATTTCTAATCATAGAGGTTTACAGCTTGGAAGGAGTCATATAAGCCCATCGTATCTGCACCGGCCAACAAATGCCCAGTTTGAGGCGTGTACCCCTGCACCTTATTGCATTTCATGTGCACATCTAAGAACTTGTTAAATGTGGTGATGGTTTCTGCCTGCACCACACTTTCAGGCAGTGAGTTTGAGACCCACATACACATCTGCATGCAGAATGTTCACTTCAAATCCCCTTTAACCCTTACACTAATTACTTTTAAATTATGCAGCCTGGTTGTTGACCACTCCACTCTGTGAAATAGAACCTTTCAATCGACAATATCTAGGCCCCTCCTATTTTTATAAACCTCAATGCTGTCGCCCATCAGCCTCCTCTGTTCCAAGGAAAACAAACCCATCCTATCCAATCTGTCCTCATAGCAAAGTTGCTCCACTCCCGGCAACATCTACGTAAATCTCCTCTGTACCCTCTCCAGCGTATTCACGTCCTTCCTTCAATGCGGTGACTAGAACTGCACGCAGTACTCCAGCTGTGGCCTAACCAGAATTTTATACAGTTCTAGCATAACCCACTTGCTGTTCTGTTCCTTGCTTCTGCCAATAAATGCAACCATTCCATATGACTTCTTAAACAACTTTTCCAACTGGCCAGCTACCTTCAGGGATCTGTGGATAAGCAATCCCAGTTACCTTTGTTCCTCTACACTTCTCAATGTCATACCAGTTGATGTGTATTCCCTTTCCTTGTTAGCCCTCCACAAATGCGCGATCTCTCACATCTCTGGATTAAATTCCATTTGCCACTGCTCTACCCCCTTATCAGTTGATTGATATCTTCCTGGAGTCTCCAGCTTTCTTCTTCATTATCAACCCACTGCCTATTTCAATAACACCTGAAAACTTCGTAATCATAACACCTATATTCAAGTTTAGATCATTGATAAATACCATAAAAAGCAATGGATCTGGCACTGAAAACTGTGGAACCCCACTGGAAACATCCTTCCAGTCACAAAAACACCCATCAAACATTACCCTTTGCTTCCTGCCTCTGAGCCAAATTTGGATCCAATTTGCCACTTCGCCCTGAATCACATGGGCTTTTACTTAGAAAATGCATAATCATTAAATGTTATCCTGCCTTCATAGGAAAACATCATTAATTGACTGATGATCTTCATTTGCACAACTAAAGAAATGTTAACTGAAGGAGAGTCCTTAATTGAATAACTTATCTGTGCTCTGCACTTTACTTCTGAATCTATAAAAAATTTTGGACACTGTGCTTTAGAAGTCTGCTTCAAAATGTTCATTGCTGGTAACATGTACATGAGACGTTGGAAACAGTGAGACAGACTGTAGTGCAAGGGACTGGTTCTTGTGAAACAGGAAAGAAAATATACATTCTGGAAGAATACCATCGAAAAGAATTGTGGCCCTAACAGCCAAAAAGAAGATGAAGTGCTGAGCCCTTTTCAGCAAAAAATTATTTTCCCAAACATTTCTCTGACCGAATCTTCACAAAACAAAAATGATGCTTTTAAAGTCATTAAACCCGAATTTTCGTGCACCCGAATCTTCTGAATCAGATGCCTCTCGTTGTGCCGACTGAATCCATGTCACTTTCAATATTCTACTGACATGCACACTATTAAATGTGCCACTAACTTATAGAATCAAAGAATAAGGGAATGGTTGAAGCCCGTCGAGCCCATGCCAACTCTCAACAAGTCTCACTCCCCTGTGATTTACCCACAGCTGTGCAATTTCTTTCATTCGGATACTTATCCAACTCCGTTTTGAAAGATAAGATTGAGTCTGACTCCACCGCGCTTTAGAGCAGTGTATTCCAGATTCTAACCACTTGCTGAGGAATGGCCACTCCTGTTCCTATGTATAAAGGCAGAGAAACACGCGATCAATTCCTGCCACACTCACAACCTTGCTAAATATAGCACCGTCATTCTATTCTCGTGACACAAGCTCCAGAAGTGTAGTCCAGCTGTTGAGGTTAAAGCTCTGGTTATGTTCCCAACAATGTTACTGCCACAGCGTTTCCGTAGTGTAGTGGTTATCACTTTCGCCTCACACGTGAAAGTTCCCTGGGTGGAAACATTATGCAAACGTGTTCAATTAATGATTAGATAAAATCAAATCATTCATATTAGTGGTTCAATATTAACAGAGTGCAGTGTCTCACGATGCTGTTCCATTTGCTGATTTCTCTCTGCAGTTCTGTCCACACTCAAATTCTACACAGTGTATCTCACTCCCTCCCGTTTCCAGCCCTGACGCTGGAGAAACCATATCTCAAAGCTGCACATTCCGTGCATTCAGGTCAGCTGTGAGAGATTATTAAAGGATCCTGCCACGCCACCACGCTTCACAACAGAAAATTAAAGCCACAAACAAACCCATCGACTAATCGCTCTTCCCCAGCTCCAGAGTGAGTGAGGGCGGGACAAGCCCTAACTTCCGCTCCCACACTCTCCAATCAGCCGCTGCCGGCGGAAAACGGAGAATGCAGCATCAAACAGCGGTTTACCACCCTTCACTGGGCTGCAAAATGCCACCATTCGAGAGAACGCTCCCCGTACACCGAACAGCAGTCTCATAAGATGCATCATCTCAGCTTCCTGAGTTCGAGCCCCAGCTTGCACGAACACTTCTTCAATGGAAACACCATTAATTATCTGATTGCCACGTTTTGCATCATGAAAGTAATCCTAACCGATAATTATATAATCATAGAGGTTTACAGCATGGAAGGAGTCATTTAAGCCCATCGTATCTGCACCGGCCAACAAATGCCCAGTTTTAGGTGTGTACCCCTGCACCTTATTGCATTTCATGTGCACATCTAAGAACTTGTTAAATGTGGTGAGTGTTTCTGCCTGCACCACACTTTCAGGCAGTGAGTTTGAGACCCTCACAAACATCTGCATGCAGAATGTTCACTTCAAATCCCCTTTAACCTTGACACTAATTTCTTTGAAATTATGCAGCCTGGTTTTTGAACACTCCACTATGTGAAATAGACCCTTTTAATCAACAATATCTAGGCCCCTCCTATTTTTATACACCTCAATGCTGTCGCCCATCAGCCTCCTCTGTTCCAAGGAAAACAAACCCATCCTATCCAATCTGTCCTCATAGCAAAGTTGCTCCACTCCCGGCAACATCTACGTAAATCTCCTCTGTACCCTCTCCAGTGTATTCACGTTCTTCCTTCAATGCGGTGACCAGAACTGCACGCAGTACTCCAGCTGTGGCCTAACCAGAATTTTATACAGTTCTAGCATAACCCACTTGCTGTTCCGTTCCTTGCTTCTGCCAATAAATGCAACCATTCCATATGACTTCTTAACGAACTTTTCCAACTGGCCAGCTACCTTCAGGGATCTGTGGACAAGCAATCCCAGTTACCTTTGTTCCTCTACACTTCTCAATGTCATACCAGTTGATGTGTATTCCCTTTACTTGTTAGCCCTCCACAAATGCACGATCTCTCACATCTCTGGATTAAATTACATTTGCCACTGCTCTACCCCCTTATCAGTTGATTGATATCTTCCTGGAGTCTCCAGCTTTCTTCTTCATTATCAACCACACTGCCTATTTTAATAACACCTGAAAACTTCGTAATCATAACACCTATATTCAAGTTTAGATCATTGATAAATACCATAAAAAGCAATGGATCTGGCACTGAAAACTGTGGAACCCCACTGGAAACATCCTTCCAGTCACAAAAACACCCATCAAACATTACCCTTTGCTTCCTGCCTCTGAGCCAAATTTGGATCCAATTTGCCACTTCGCCCTGAATCACATGGGCTTTTACTTAGAAAATTCATAATCATTAAATGTTATCCTGCCTTCATGGGAAAACATCATTAATTGACTGATGATCTTCATTTGCACAACTAAAGAAATGTTAACTGAAGGAGAGTCCTTAATTGAATAACTTATCTGTGCTCTGCACTTTACCTCTGAATCCATAAACCATTTTGGACACTGTGCTTTAGAAGTGTGCTTCAAAATGTTCCTTGCTGGTAACATGTACATGAGACGTTGGAAACAGTGAGATAGACTGTAGTGCAAGGGACTGGTTATTGTGAAACAGCAAAGAAAATATACATTCTGGAAGAATACTATGGAAAAGAAGTGTGGCCCTAACAGCCAAAAAGAAGATGAAGTGCTGAGGTCTTTTCAGTAAAAAATTCTTTTCCCAAACATTTCTCTGACCGAATCTTCACAAAACAAAAATGAAGCTTTTAAAGTCATTAAACCCGAATTTATGTGCACCCAAATCTTCTGAATCAGATGCCTCTCGTTGTGCCGACTGAATCCATGTCCCTTCCAATATTCTGCTGACATGCACACTACTAAATGTGCCACTAACTTATACAATCAAAGAATAAGGGAATGGTTGCAGCCCGTCGAGCTCATGCCAACTCTCAACAAGTCTCACTCCCCTGTCATTTACCCACAGCTGTGCAATTTCTTTCATTCGGATACTGATCAAACTCCGTTTTGAAAGATAAGATTGAGTCTGACTCCACCGCGCTTTAGCGCAGTGTATTCCAGATTCTAACCACTTGCTGAGGAATGGCCACTCCTGTTCCTATGTATAAAGGCAGAGAAACACGCGATCAATTCCTGCCACACTCACAACCTTGCTAAATATAGCACCGTCATTCTATTCTCATGACACAAGCTCCAGAAGTGTGGTCCAGCTGTTGAGGTTAAAGCTCTGGTTATGTTCCCAACAATGTTACTGCCACAGCGTTTCCGTAGTGTAGTGGTTATCACTTTCGCCTCACACGCGAAAGGTCCCTGGGTGGAAACATTATGCAAACGTGTTCAATTAATGATAAGATAAAATTAAATCATTCTTTTGAGTGGTTCAATATTAACAGAGTGCAGTGTCTCACGATGCTGTTCCATTTACTGTTTTCTCTCTACAGTTCTGTACACACTCAAATTCTACACAGTGTCTCTCACTCCCTCCCGTTTCCAGCCCTGACGCTGGAGAAACCATATCTCAAAGCTGCACATTCCGTGCATTCAGGTCAGCTGTGAGAGATTATTAAAGGATCCTGCCACACCGCCACGCTTCACAACAGAAAATTAAAGCCACAAACAAACCCATCGACTAATCGCTCTTCCCCAGCTCCAGAGTGAGTGAGGGCGGGACAAGCCCTAACTTCCGCTCCCACACTCTCCAATCAACCACTGCCGGCGGAAAGCGGAAAATGCAGCATCAAACAGCGGTTTACCGCCCTTCACTGGGCTGCAAAATGCCACCGTTCGAAACAACGCTCCCCGTGCACCGAACAGCAGCCTCATAAGATGCTTCATCTCAGCTTCGTGAGTTCGAACCCGAGCTTGCACGAACACTTCTTCACTGGAAACACCATTAATTATCTGATTGCCACGTTTTGCATCATGAAAGTAATCCTAACTGATAATTATATAATCATAGAGATTTACAGCATGGAAGGAGTCATTTAATCCCATCGTATCTGCACCGGCCAACAAATGCCCAGTTTTAGGTGTGTACCCCTGCACCTTATTGCATTTCATGTGCACATCTAAAAACTTGTTAAATGTGGTGAGGGTTTCGGCCTGCACCACACTTTCAGGCAGTGAGTTTGAGACCCCCACAAACATCTGCATGCAGAATGTTCACTTCAAATCCCCTTTAACCCTTACACTAATTACTTTTAAATTATGCAGCCTGGTTGTTGACCACTCCGCTATGTGAAATAGACACTTCTAATCAATAATATCTAGGCCCCTCCTATTTTTATACACCTCAATGCTGTCGCCCATCAGCTTCCTCTGTTCTAAGGAAAACAAACCCATCCTATCCAATCTGTCCTCATAGCAAAGTTGCTCCACTTCCGGCAACATCTACGTAAATCTCCTCTGTACCCTCTCCAGCGTATTCACGTTCTTCCTTCAATGCGGTGACCAGAACTGCACGCAGTACTCCAGCTGTGGACCAAACAGACTTTTATACAGTTCTAGCTTAAGCCACTTGCTGTTCTGTTCCTTGCTTCTGCCAATAAATGCAACCATTCCATATGACTTCTTTTCCAACTTTTCCAACTTGCCAGCTACCTTCAGGGATCTGTGGACATGCAATCCCAGTTACCTTTGTTCCTCTACACTTCTCAATGTCATACCAGTTGATGTGTATTCCCTTTCCTTGTTAACCCTCCACAAATGCGCGATCTCTCACATCTCTGGATTAAATTCCATTTGCCACTGCTCTACCCCCTTATCAGTTGATTGATATCTTCCTGGAGTCTCCAGCTTTCTTCTTCATTATCAACCCACTGCCGATTTTAATAACACCTGAAAATTTCGGAATCATAACACATATATTCAAGTTTAGATCATTGATAAATACCATAAAAAGCAATGGATCTGGCACTGAAAACTGCGGAACCCAACTGGAAACATCCTTCCAGTCACAAAAACACCCATCAAACATTAGCCTTTCCTTCCTGCCTCTGAGCCAAATTTGGATCCAATTTGCCACTTCGCCCTGAATCACATGGGCTTTTACTTAGAAAATGCATAATCATTAAATGTTATCCTGCCTTCATGGGAAAACATCATTATTTGACTGATGATCTTCATTTGCACAACTAAAGAAATGTTAACTGAAGGAGAGTCCTTAATTGAATAACTTATCTGTGCTCTGCACTTTACCTCTGAATCCATAAACCATTTTTGACACTGTGCTTTAGAAGTCTGCTTCAAAATGTTCATTGCTGGTAACATGTACATGAAACGTTGGAAACAGTGAGATAGACTGCAGTGCAAGGGACTGGTTATTGTGAAACAGCAAAGAAAATATACATTCTGGAAGAATACCATCGAAAAGAAGTGTGACCCAAGCAGCCAAAAAGAAGATGAAGTGCTGAGCCCTTTTCAGCAAAAAATTATTTTCCCAAACATTTCTCTGACCGAATCTTCACAAAACAAAAATGATGCTTTTAAAGTCATTAAACCCGAATTGCCGTGCACCCGAATCTTCTGAATCAGATGCTTCTCGTTGTGCCGACTGCATCCATGTCCCTTTCAATATTCTGCTGACATGCACACTATTAAATGTGCCACTAACTTATAGAATCAAAGAATAAGGGAATGGTTGCAGCCCGTCGAGCCCTTGCAAACTCTCAACAAGTCTCACCCCCCTGTCATTTACCCACAGCTGTGCAATTTTTTTCATTCGGATACTTATCCAACTCCGTTTTGAAAGATAAGATTGAGTCTGACTCCACCTGCCTTTAGAGCAGTGTATTCCAGATTCTAACCACTTGCTGAGGAATGGCCACTCCTGTTCCTATGTATAAAGGCAGAGAAACACGGGATCAATTCCTGCCTCACTCACAACCTTGCTAAATATAGCACCGTCATTCTATTCTCATGACACAAGCTCCAGAAGTGTAGTCCAGCTGTTGAGGTTAAAGCTCTGGTTATGTTCCCAACAATGTTACTGCCACAGCGTTTCCGTAGTGTAGTGGTTATCACTTTCGCCTCACACGTGAAAGTTCCCTGGGTGGAAACATTATGCAAACGTGTTCAATTAATGATTAGATAAAATCAAATCATTCATATTAGTGGTTCAATATTAACAGAGTGCAGTGTCTCACGATGCTGTTCCATTTGCTGATTTCTCTCTGCAGTTCTGTCCACACTCAAATTCTACACAGTGTATCTCACTCCCTCCCGTTTCCAGCCCTGACGCTGGAGAAACCATATCTCAAAGCTGCACATTCCGTGCATTCAGGTCAGCTGTGAGAGATTATTAAAGGATCCTGCCACGCCACCACGCTTCACAACAGAAAATTAAAGCCACAAACAAACCCATCGACTAATCGCTCTTCCCCAGCTCCAGAGTGAGTGAGGGCGGGACAAGCCCTAACTTCCGCTCCCACACTCTCCAATCAGCCGCTGCCGGCGGAAAACGGAGAATGCAGCATCAAACAGCGGTTTACCACCCTTCACTGGGCTGCAAAATGCCACCATTCGAGAGAACGCTCCCCGTACACCGAACAGCAGTCTCATAAGATGCATCATCTCAGCTTCCTGAGTTCGAGCCCCAGCTTGCACGAACACTTCTTCAATGGAAACACCATTAATTATCTGATTGCCACGTTTTGCATCATGAAAGTAATCCTAACCGATAATTATATAATCATAGAGGTTTACAGCATGGAAGGAGTCATTTAAGCCCATCGTATCTGCACCGGCCAACAAATGCCCAGTTTTAGGTGTGTACCCCTGCACCTTATTGCATTTCATGTGCACATCTAAGAACTTGTTAAATGTGGTGAGTGTTTCTGCCTGCACCACACTTTCAGGCAGTGAGTTTGAGACCCTCACAAACATCTGCATGCAGAATGTTCACTTCAAATCCCCTTTAACCTTGACACTAATTTCTTTGAAATTATGCAGCCTGGTTTTTGAACACTCCACTATGTGAAATAGACCCTTTTAATCAACAATATCTAGGCCCCTCCTATTTTTATACACCTCAATGCTGTCGCCCATCAGCCTCCTCTGTTCCAAGGAAAACAAACCCATCCTATCCAATCTGTCCTCATAGCAAAGTTGCTCCACTCCCGGCAACATCTACGTAAATCTCCTCTGTACCCTCTCCAGTGTATTCACGTTCTTCCTTCAATGCGGTGACCAGAACTGCACGCAGTACTCCAGCTGTGGCCTAACCAGAATTTTATACAGTTCTAGCATAACCCACTTGCTGTTCCGTTCCTTGCTTCTGCCAATAAATGCAACCATTCCATATGACTTCTTAACGAACTTTTCCAACTGGCCAGCTACCTTCAGGGATCTGTGGACAAGCAATCCCAGTTACCTTTGTTCCTCTACACTTCTCAATGTCATACCAGTTGATGTGTATTCCCTTTACTTGTTAGCCCTCCACAAATGCACGATCTCTCACATCTCTGGATTAAATTACATTTGCCACTGCTCTACCCCCTTATCAGTTGATTGATATCTTCCTGGAGTCTCCAGCTTTCTTCTTCATTATCAACCACACTGCCTATTTTAATAACACCTGAAAACTTCGTAATCATAACACCTATATTCAAGTTTAGATCATTGATAAATACCATAAAAAGCAATGGATCTGGCACTGAAAACTGTGGAACCCCACTGGAAACATCCTTCCAGTCACAAAAACACCCATCAAACATTACCCTTTGCTTCCTGCCTCTGAGCCAAATTTGGATCCAATTTGCCACTTCGCCCTGAATCACATGGGCTTTTACTTAGAAAATTCATAATCATTAAATGTTATCCTGCCTTCATGGGAAAACATCATTAATTGACTGATGATCTTCATTTGCACAACTAAAGAAATGTTAACTGAAGGAGAGTCCTTAATTGAATAACTTATCTGTGCTCTGCACTTTACCTCTGAATCCATAAACCATTTTGGACACTGTGCTTTAGAAGTGTGCTTCAAAATGTTCCTTGCTGGTAACATGTACATGAGACGTTGGAAACAGTGAGATAGACTGTAGTGCAAGGGACTGGTTATTGTGAAACAGCAAAGAAAATATACATTCTGGAAGAATACTATGGAAAAGAAGTGTGGCCCTAACAGCCAAAAAGAAGATGAAGTGCTGAGGTCTTTTCAGTAAAAAATTCTTTTCCCAAACATTTCTCTGACCGAATCTTCACAAAACAAAAATGAAGCTTTTAAAGTCATTAAACCCGAATTTATGTGCACCCAAATCTTCTGAATCAGATGCCTCTCGTTGTGCCGACTGAATCCATGTCCCTTCCAATATTCTGCTGACATGCACACTACTAAATGTGCCACTAACTTATACAATCAAAGAATAAGGGAATGGTTGCAGCCCGTCGAGCTCATGCCAACTCTCAACAAGTCTCACTCCCCTGTCATTTACCCACAGCTGTGCAATTTCTTTCATTCGGATACTGATCAAACTCCGTTTTGAAAGATAAGATTGAGTCTGACTCCACCGCGCTTTAGCGCAGTGTATTCCAGATTCTAACCACTTGCTGAGGAATGGCCACTCCTGTTCCTATGTATAAAGGCAGAGAAACACGCGATCAATTCCTGCCACACTCACAACCTTGCTAAATATAGCACCGTCATTCTATTCTCATGACACAAGCTCCAGAAGTGTGGTCCAGCTGTTGAGGTTAAAGCTCTGGTTATGTTCCCAACAATGTTACTGCCACAGCGTTTCCGTAGTGTAGTGGTTATCACTTTCGCCTCACACGCGAAAGGTCCCTGGGTGGAAACATTATGCAAACGTGTTCAATTAATGATAAGATAAAATTAAATCATTCTTTTGAGTGGTTCAATATTAACAGAGTGCAGTGTCTCACGATGCTATTCCATTTACTGTTTTCTCTCTACAGTTCTGTACACACTCAAATTCTACACAGTGTCTCTCACTCCCTCCCGTTTCCAGCCCTGACGCTGGAGAAACCATATCTCAAAGCTGCACATTCCGTGCATTCAGGTCAGCTGTGAGAGATTATTAAAGGATCCTGCCACACCACCACGCTTCACAACAGAAAATTAAAGCCACAAACAAACCCATCGACTAATCGCTCTTCCCCAGCTCCAGAGTGAGTGAGGGCGGGACAAGCCCTAACTTCCGCTCCCACACTCTCCAATCAACCACTGCCGGCGGAAAGCGGAAAATGCAGCATCAAACAGCGGTTTACCGCCCTTCACTGGGCTGCAAAATGCCACCGTTCGAAACAACGCTCCCCGTGCACCGAACAGCAGCCTCATAAGATGCTTCATCTCAGCTTCGTGAGTTCGAACCCGAGCTTGCACGAACACTTCTTCACTGGAAACACCATTAATTATCTGATTGCCACGTTTTGCATCATGAAAGTAATCCTAACTGATAATTATATAATCATAGAGATTTACAGCATGGAAGGAGTCATTTAATCCCATCGTATCTGCACCGGCCAACAAATGCCCAGTTTTAGGTGTGTACCCCTGCACCTTATTGCATTTCATGTGCACATCTAAAAACTTGTTAAATGTGGTGAGGGTTTCGGCCTGCACCACACTTTCAGGCAGTGAGTTTGAGACCCCCACAAACATCTGCATGCAGAATGTTCACTTCAAATCCCCTTTAACCCTTACACTAATTACTTTTAAATTATGCAGCCTGGTTGTTGACCACTCCGCTATGTGAAATAGACACTTCTAATCAATAATATCTAGGCCCCTCCTATTTTTATACACCTCAATGCTGTCGCCCATCAGCTTCCTCTGTTCTAAGGAAAACAAACCCATCCTATCCAATCTGTCCTCATAGCAAAGTTGCTCCACTTCCGGCAACATCTACGTAAATCTCCTCTGTACCCTCTCCAGCGTATTCACGTTCTTCCTTCAATGCGGTGACCAGAACTGCACGCAGTACTCCAGCTGTGGACCAAACAGACTTTTATACAGTTCTAGCTTAAGCCACTTGCTGTTCTGTTCCTTGCTTCTGCCAATAAATGCAACCATTCCATATGACTTCTTTTCCAACTTTTCCAACTTGCCAGCTACCTTCAGGGATCTGTGGACATGCAATCCCAGTTACCTTTGTTCCTCTACACTTCTCAATGTCATACCAGTTGATGTGTATTCCCTTTCCTTGTTAACCCTCCACAAATGCGCGATCTCTCACATCTCTGGATTAAATTCCATTTGCCACTGCTCTACCCCCTTATCAGTTGATTGATATCTTCCTGGAGTCTCCAGCTTTCTTCTTCATTATCAACCCACTGCCGATTTTAATAACACCTGAAAATTTCGGAATCATAACACCTATATTCAAGTTTAGATCATTGATAAATACCATAAAAAGCAATGGATCTGGCACTGAAAACTGCGGAACCCAACTGGAAACATCCTTCCAGTCACAAAAACACCCATCAAACATTAGCCTTTCCTTCCTGCCTCTGAGCCAAATTTGGATCCAATTTGCCACTTCGCCCTGAATCACATGGGCTTTTACTTAGAAAATGCATAATCATTAAATGTTATCCTGCCTTCATGGGAAAACATCATTATTTGACTGATGATCTTCATTTGCACAACTAAAGAAATGTTAACTGAAGGAGAGTCCTTAATTGAATAACTTATCTGTGCTCTGCACTTTACCTCTGAATCCATAAACCATTTTTGACACTGTGCTTTAGAAGTCTGCTTCAAAATGTTCATTGCTGGTAACATGTACATGAAACGTTGGAAACAGTGAGATAGACTGCAGTGCAAGGGACTGGTTATTGTGAAACAGCAAAGAAAATATACATTCTGGAAGAATACCATCGAAAAGAAGTGTGACCCAAGCAGCCAAAAAGAAGATGAAGTGCTGAGCCCTTTTCAGCAAAAAATTATTTTCCCTAACATTTCTCTGACCGAATCTTCACAAAACAAAAATGATGCTTTTAAAGTCATTAAACCCGAATTGCCGTGCACCCGAATCTTCTGAATCAGATGCTTCTCGTTGTGCCGACTGCATCCATGTCCCTTTCAATATTCTGCTGACATGCACACTATTAAATGTGCCACTAACTTATAGAATCAAAGAATAAGGGAATGGTTGCAGCCCGTCGAGCCCTTGCAAACTCTCAACAAGTCTCACCCCCCTGTCATTTACCCACAGCTGTGCAATTTTTTTCATTCGGATACTTATCCAACTCCGTTTTGAAAGATAAGATTGAGTCTGACTCCACCTGCCTTTAGAGCAGTGTATTCCAGATTCTAACCACTTGCTGAGGAATGGCCACTCCTGTTCCTATGTATAAAGGCAGAGAAACACGGGATCAATTCCTGCCTCACTCACAACCTTGCGAAATATAGCACCGTCATTCTATTCTCGTGACACAAGCTCCAAAAGTGTAGTCCAGCTGTTGAGGTTAAAGCTCTGGTTATGTTCCCAACAATGTTACTGCCACAGCGTTTCCGTAGTGTAGTGGTTATCACGTTCGCCTCACACGCGCAAGGTCCCCGGTTCGAAACCGGGCGGAAACATTATGCAAACGTGTTCAATTAATGATTAGATAAAATTAAATCATTCAGATTAGTGGTTCAATATTAACAGAGTGCAGTGTCACACGATGCTGGTCCATTTGCTGATTTCTCTCTGCAGCTCTGTTCACACTCACATTCTACACATTGTCTCTCACTCCCTCCCGTTTCCAGCCCTGACGCTGGAGAAACCATATCTCAAAGCTGCACATTCTGTGCATTCAGCTCAGCTGTGAGAGATTATTTAAGGATCCTGCCACGCCACCACGCTTCACAACAGAAAATTAAAGCCACAAACAAACCCATCGACTTATCGCTCTTCCGCAGCTCCAGAGTGAGTGAGGGCGGGACAAGCCCTAACTTCCGCTCCCACACTCTCCAATCAGCGGCTGCCGGCGGAAAGCGGAGAATGCAGCATCAAACAGCGGTTTACCGCCCTTCACTGGGCTGCAAAATGCCACCGTTCGAGACAACGCTCCCCGTACACCAAACAGCAGCCTCATAAGATGCTTCATCTCAGCTTCCTGAGTTCGAGCCCCAGCTTGCACGAACACTTCTTCACTGGAAACACCATTAATTATCTGATTGCCACGTTTTGCATCATGAAAGTAATCCTAACCGATAATTATATAATCATAGAGGTTTACAGCATGGAAGGAGTCATTTAAGCCCATCGTATCTGCACCGGCCAACAAATGCCCAGTTTTAGGTGTGTACCCCTGCACCTTATTGCATTTCATGTGCACATCTCAGTACTTGTTAAATGTGGTGAGGGTTTCTGCCTGCACCACACTTTCAGGCAGTGAGTTTGAGACCCCAAAAACATCTGCATGCAGAATGTTCACTTCAAATCCCCTTTAACCCTTACACTAATTACTTTTAAATTATGCAGCCTGGTTGTTGACCACTCCACTATGTGAAATAGACCCTTTTAATCAACAATATCTAGGCCCCTCCTTTTTATTTACACCTTAATGCTGTCGCCCATCAGCCTCCTCTGTTCCAAGGAAAACAAACCCATCCTATCCAATCTGTCCTCATAGCAAAGTTGCTCCACTCCCGGCAACATCTACGTAAATCTCCTCTGTACCCTCTCCAGCGTATTCACGTCCTTCCTTCAATGCGGTGACTAGAACTGCACGCAGTACTCCAGCTGTGGCCTAACCAGAATTTTATACAGTTCTAGCAAAACCCACTTGCTGTTCTGTTCCTTGCTTCTGCCAATAAATGCAACCATTCCATATGACTTCTTAACCAACTTTTCCAACTGACCAGCTACCTTCAGGGATCTGTGGACAAGCAATCCCAGTTACCTTTGTTCCTCTACACTTCTCAATGTCATACCAGTTGATGTGTATTCCCTTTCCTTGTTAGCCCTCCACAAATGCGCGATCTCTCACATCTCTGGATTAAATTCCATTTGCCACTGCTCTACCCCCTTATCAGTTGATTGATATCTTCCTGGAGTCACCAGCTTTCTTCTTCATTATCAACCCACTGCCTATTTTAATAACACCTGAAAACTTCGTCATCATAACACCTATATTCAAGTTTAGATCATTGATAAATACCATAAAAAGCAATGGATCTGGCACTGAAAACTGCGGAACCCCACTGGAAACATCCTTCCAGTCACAAAAACACCCATCAAACATTCCCCTTTGCTTCCTGCCTCTGAGACAAATTTGGATCCAATGTGCCACTTCGCCCTGAATCACATGGGCTTTTACTTAGAAAATGCATAATCATTAAATGTTATCCTGCCTTCATGGGAAAACATCATTAATTGACTGATGATCTTCATTTGCACAACTAAAGAAATGTTAACTGAAAGAGAGTCCTTGATTGAATAACTTATCTGTGCTCTGCACTTTACCTCTGAATCCATAAACCATTTTGGACACTGTGCTTTAGAAGTCTGCTTCAACATGTTCATTGCTGGTAACATGTACATGAGACGTTGGAAACAGTGAGATAGACTGTAGTGCAAGGGACTGGTTATTGTGAAACAGCAAAGAAAATATACATTCTGGAAGAATACCATCGAAAAGAAGTGTGACCCGAACAGCCAAAAAGAAGATGAAGTGCTGAGCCCTTTTCAGCAAAAAATTATTTTCCCAATCATTTCTCTGACCGAATCTTCACAAAACAAAAATGATGCTTTTAAAGTCATTAAACCCGAATTTTCGTGCACCCGAATCTTCTGAATCAGATGCCTCTCGTTGTGCCGACTGAATCCATGTCCCTTTCAATATTCTGCTGACATGCACACTATTAAATGTGCCACTAACTTATAGAATCAAAGAATAAGGGAATGGTTGCAGCCCGTCGAGCCCATGCCAACTCTCAACAAGTCTCACTCCCCTGTCACTTACCCACAGCTGTGCAATTTTTTTCATTCGGATACTTATCCAGCTTCGTTTTGAAAGATAAGATTGAGTCTGACTCCACCGCCCTTTAGAGCAATGTATTCCAGATTCTAACTACTTGCTGAGGAATGGCCACTCCTGCTCCTATGTATAAAGGCAGAGAAGCACGGGATCAATTCCTGCCTCACTCACAACCTTGCGAAATATAGCACCGTCATTCTATTCTCGTGACACAAGCTCCAAAAGTGTAGTCCAGCTGTTGAGGTTAAAGCTCTGGTTATGTTCCCAACAATGTTACTGCCACAGCGTTTCCGTAGTGTAGTGGTTATCACGTTCGCCTCACACGCGAAAGCTCCCCGGTTCGAAACCGGGTGGAAACATTATGCAAATGTGTTCAATAAATGATTAGATAAAATTAAATCATTCATATTAGTGGTTCAATATTAACAGAGTGCAGTGTCTCACGATGCTGGTCCATTTGCTGATTTCTCTATGCAGCTCTGTTCACACTCACATTCTACACAGTGTCTCTCACTCCCTCCCGTTTCCAGCCCTGACGCTGGAGAAACCATATCTCAAAGCTGCACATTCTGTGCATTCAGCTCAGCTGTGAGAGATTATTTAAGGATCCTGCCACGCCACCACGCTTCACAACAGAAAATTAAAGCCACAAACAAACCCATCGACTTATCGCTCTTCCGCAGCTCCAGAGTGAGTGAGGGTGGGACAAGCCCTAACTTCCGCTCCCACACTCTCCAATCAGCGGCTGCCGGCGGAAAGCGGAGAATGCAGCATCAAACAGCGGTTTACCGCCCTTCACTGGGTTGCAAAATGCCACCGTTCGAGACAACGCTCTCCGTACACCAAACAGCAGCCTCATAAGATGCTTCATCTCAGCTTCCTGAGTTCGAGCCCCAGCTTGCACGAACACTTCTTCACTGGAAACACCATTAATTATCTGATTGCCACGTTTTGCATCATGAAAGTAATCCTAACCGATAATTATATAATCATAGAGGTTTACAGCATGGAAGGAGTCATTTAAGCCCATCGTATCTGCACCGGCCAACAAATGCCCAGTTTTAGGTGTGTACCCCTGCACCTTATTGCATTTCATGTGCACATCTCAGAACTTGTTAAATGTGGTGAGGGTTTCTGCCTGCACCACACTTTCAGGCAGTGAGTTTGAGACCCCCACAAACATCTGCATGCAGAATGTTCACTTCAAATCCCCTTTAACCCTTACACTAATTACTTTTAAATTATGCAGCCTGGTTGTTGACCACTCCACTATGTGAAATAGACCCTTTTAATCAACAATATCTAGGCCCCTCCTTTTTATTTACACCTTAATGCTGTCGCCCATCAGCCTCCTCTGTTCCAAGGAAAACAAACCCATCCTATCCAATCTGTCGTCATAGCAAAGTTGCTCCACTCCCGGCAACATCTACGTAAATCTCATCTGTACCCTCTCCAGCGTATTCACGTCCTTCCTTCAATGCGGTGACTAGAACTGCACGCAGTACTCCAGCTGTGGCCTAACCAGAATTTTATACAGTTCTAGCAAAACCCACTTGCTGTTCTGTTCCTTGCTTCTGCCAATAAATGCAACCATTCCATATGACTTCTTAACCAACTTTTCCAACTGGCCAGCTACCTTCAGGGATCTGTGGACAAGCAATCCCAGTTACCTTTGTTCCTCTACACTTCTCAATGTCATACCAGTTGATGTGTATTCCCTTTCCTTGTTAGCCCTCCACAAATGCGCGATCTCTCACATCTCTGGATTAAATTCCATTTGCCACTGCTCTACCCCCTTATCAATTGATTGATATCTTCCTGGAGTCACCAGCTTTCTTCTTCATTATCAACCCACTGCCTATTTTAATAACACCTGAAAACTTCGTCATCATAACACCTATATTCAAGTTTAGATCATTGATAAATACCATAAAAAGCAATGGATCTGGCACTGAAAACTGCGGAACCCCACTGGAAACATACTTCCAGTCACAAAAACACCCATCAAACATTACCCTTTGCTTCCTGCCTCTGAGCCAAATTTGGATCCAATGTGCCACTTCGCCCTGAATCACATGGGCTTTTACTTAGAAAATGCAGAATCATTAAATGTTATCCTGCCTTCATGGGAAAACATCATTAATTGACTGATGATCTTCATTTGCACAACTAAAGAATTGTTAACTGAAAGAGAGTCCTTGATTGAATAACTTATCTGTGCTCTGCACTTTACCTCTGAATCCATAAACCATTTTGGACACTGTGCTTTAGAAGTCTGCTTCAAAATGTTCATTGCTGGTAACATGTACATGAGACGTTGGAAACAGTGAGATAGACTGTAGTGCAAGGGACTGGTTATTGTGAAACAGCAAAGAAAATATACATTCTGGAAGAATACCATCGAAAAGAAGTGTGACCCTAACAGCCAAAAAGAAGATGAAGTGCTGAGCCCTTTTCAGTAAAAAATTATTTTCCCAATCTTTTCCCTGACCGAATCTTCACAAAACAAAAATGATGCTTTTAAAGTCATTAAACCCGAATTTTCATGCACCCGAATCTTCTGAATCAGATGCCTCTCGTTGTGCCGACTGAATCCATGTCCCTTTCAATATTCTGCTGACATGCACACTATTAAATGTGCCACTAACTTATAGAATCAATGAATAAGGGAATGGTTGCAGCCCGTCGAGCCCATGCCAACTCTCAACAAGTCTCACTCCCCTGTCATTTACCCACAGCTGTGCAATTTTTTTCATTCGGATACTTATCCAACTCCGTTTTGAAAGATAAGATTGAGTCTGACTCCACCGCCCTTTAGAGCAATGTATTCCAGATTCTAACTACTTGCTGAGGAATGGCCACTCCTGTTCCTATGCATAAAGGCAGAGAAACACGGGATCAATTCCTGCCTCACTCACAACCTTGCTAAATATAGCACCGTCATTCTATTCTCGTGACACAAGCTCCAGAAGTGTAGTCCAGGTGTTGAGGTTAAAGCTCTGGTTATGTTCCCAACAGTGTTACTTCCACAGCGTTTCCGTAGTGTAATGGTTTTCACGTTCGCCAAACACGCGAAATGTCCCCGGTTCGAAACCGGGTGAAAACATTATGCAAACATGTTCAATTAATGATTAGAAAAAATTAAATAATTCATATTAGTGGTTCAATATTAACAGAGTGCAGTGTCTCACGATGCTGTTCCGTTTGCTGATTTCTCTCTGCAGTTCTGTTCACACTCAAATTCTACACAGTGTCTCTCACTCACTCCCGTTTCCAGCCCTGACGCTGGAGAAACCATATCTCAAAGCTGCACATTCCGTGCATTCAGGTCAGCTGTGAGAGATTATTAAAGGATCCTGTCACGCCGCCACGCTTCACAACAGAAAATTAAAGCCACAAACAAACCCATCGACTAATCACTATTCCTCAGCTCCAGAGTGAGTGAGGGCGGGAGAGGACCTAACTTCTGCTCCAACACTCTCCAATCAGCCGCTGCCGGCGGGAAGCGGAGAATGCAGCATCAAACAGCGGTTTACCGCGCTTCATTGGGCTGCAAAATGCCACTGTTCGAGACAACGCTCCCCGTAGCATAAGATGCTTCATCTCAGCTTCCTGAGTTCGAGCCCCAGCTTGCACGAACACTTCTTCACTGGAAACACCATTAATTATCTGATTGCCACGTATTGCATCATGAAAGTAATCCTAACCGATAATTATATAATCATAGAGGTTTACAGCATGGAAAGAGTCATTTAAGCCCATCGTATCTGCACCGGCCAACAAATGCCCAGTTTTAGGTGTGTACCCATGCACCTTATTGCATTTCATTTGCACATCTAAGAACTTGTTAAATGTGGTGAGGGCTTCTGCCTGCACCACACTTTCAGGCAGTGAGTTTGAGACCCCCACAAACATCTGCTTTCAGAATGTTCACTTCAAATCCCCTTTAAAACTTACACTAATTACTTTTAAATTATGCAGCCTGGTTGTTGACCACTCCACTATGTGAAATAGACCCTTTTAATTAACAATATCTAGGCCGCTCCTATGTTTGGACACCTCAATGCTGCCGCCCATCAGACTCCTCTGTTCCAAGGAAAACAAACCCATCCTAGCCAATCTGTCCTCATAGCAAAGTTGCTCCACTCCCGGCAACATCTACGTAAATCTCCTCTGTACCCTCTCCAGCGTATTCACGTTCTTCCTTCAATGCGGTGACCAGAACTGCACGCAGTACTCCAGCTGTGGCCTAACCAGAATTTTATACAGTTCTAGCATAACCCACTTGCTGTTCTGTTCCTTGCTTCTGCCAATAAATGCAACCATTCCATATGACTTCTTAACCAACTTTTCCAACTGGCCAGCTACCTTCAGGGAGCTGTGGACAAGCAAACCCAGTTACCTTTGTTCCTCTACACTTCTCAATGTCATACCAGTTGATGTGTATTCCCTTTCGTTGTTAGCCCTCCACAAATGCGCGATCTCTCACATCTCTGGATTAAATTCCATTTGCCACAACTCTACCCCCTTATCAGTTGATTGATATCTTCCTGGAGTCTCCAGCTTTCTTCTTCATTATCAACCCACTGCCTATTTTAATAACACCTGAAAACTTCGTAATCATAACACATATATTCAAGTTTAGATCATTGATAAATACCATAAAAAGCAATGGATCTGGCACTGAAAACTGCGGAACCCCACTGGAAACATCCTTCCAGTCACAAAAACACCCATCAAATATTACCCTTTGCTTCCTGCCTCTGAGCCAAATTTGGATCCAATTTGCCACTTCGCCCTGAATCACATGGGCTTTTACTTAGAAAGTGCATAATCATTAAATGTTATCCTGCCTTCATGGGAAAACATCATTAATTGACTTGATGATCTTCATTTGCAAAAGTAAAGAAATGTTAACTGAAGTTGAGTCCTTAATTGAATAACTTATCTGTGCTCTGCACTTTACCTCTGAATCCAGAAACCATTTTGGACACTGTGCTTTAGAAGACTGCTTCAAAATGTTCATTGCTGGTAACATGTACATGAGACGTTGGAAACAGTGAGATAGACTGTAGTGCAAGGGACTGGTTATTGTGAAACAACAAAGAAAATATACATTCTGGAAGAATACCATCGAAAAGAAATGTGACCCTAACAGCCAAAAAGAAGATGAAGTGCTGAGCCCTGTTCAGCAAAAAATTATTTTCCCAAACATTTCTCTGACCGAATCTTCACAAAACAAAAATGATGCTTTTAATGTCATTAAACCCGAATTTTCGTGCACTCGAATCTTCTGAATTAGATGCCTCTCGTTGTGCCGACTGAATCCATGTCCCTTTCAATATTCTGCTGACATGCACACTATTAAATGTGCCACTAACTCATAGAATCAAAGAATAAGGCAATGGTTGCAGCCCGTCGAGCCCATGCCAACTCTCAACAAGTCTCACTCCCCTGTCATTTACCCACAGCTGTGCAATTTTTTTCATTCGGATACTTATCCAACTCCGTTTGAAAGATAAGATTGAGTCTGACTCCACCGCCCTTTAGAGCAGTGTATTCCAGATTCTAACCACTTGCTGAGGGATGGCCACTCCTGTTCCTATGTATAAAGGCAGAGAAACACGGGATCAGTTCCTGCCACACTCACAACCTTGCTAAAAAGAGCACCGTCATTCTCTTCTCGTGACACAAGCTCCAGAAGTGCAGTCCAGCTATTGAGGTTAAAGCTCTGGTTATGTTCCCAATAGCGTTATTGCCACAGTGTTTCCGTAGTGTAGTGGTTATCACGTTTGCTTAATACGCGAAAAGTTCCCTGTTTGAAACCGGGCGGAAACATTATGCAAACGTGTTCAATTAATTATTAGTTAAATTAAATCATTCATATTGGTGGTTCAATATTAACAGAGTGCAGTGTCTCACGATGCTGTTCCATTTGCTGATTTCTCTCTGCAGTTGTGTTCACACTCAAATTCTACACAGTGTCTCTCACTCCCTCCCGTTTCCAGCCCTGTCGCTGGAGAAACCATATCTCAAAGCTGCACATTCCGTGCATTCAGGTCAGCTATGAGAGATTATTAAAGGATCCTGCCACGCCACCACGCTTCACAACAGAAAATTAAAGCCACAAACAAACCCATCGACTAATCGCTCTTCCCTAGCTCCAGAGTGAGTGAGGGCGGGACAAGCCCTAACTTCCGCTCCCACACTCTCCAATCAGCCGCTGCCGGCGGAAAGCGGAGAATGCAGCATCAAACAGCGGTTTTCCGCCCTTCACTGGGCTGCAAAATGCCACCGTTCGAGACAACGTTCCCCGTACACCGAACAGCAGCCTCATAAGATGTTTTATCTCAGCTTCCTCAGTTCGAGCCCCAGCTTGCACGAACACTTCTTCACTGGAAACACCATTAATTATCTGATTGCCACGTTTTGCATCATGAAAGTAATCCTAACCGATAATTATATAATCATAGAGGTTTACAGCATGGAAGGAGTCATTTAACCCATCGTATCTGCACCGGCCAACAAATGCCCAGTTTTAGGTGTGTACCCCTGCACCTTATTGCATTTCATGTGCACATCTAAGAACTTGTTAAATGTGCTGAGGGTTTCTGCCTGCACCACACTTTCAGGCAGTGAGTTTGAGACCCCCACAAACATCTGCATGCAGAATGTTCACTTCAAATCCCCTTTAACCCTTACACTAATTACTTTTAAATTATGCAGCCTGGTTGTTGACCACTCCACTATGTGAAATAGACCCTTTTAATCAACAATATCTAGGCCCCTCCTATTTTTATACACCTCAATGCTGTCGCCCATCAGCCTCCTCTGTTCCAAGGAAAACAAACCCATCCTATCCAATCTGTCCTCATAGCAAAGTTGCTCCACTCCCGGCAACATCTACGTAAATATCCTCTGTACTCTCTCCAGCGTATTCACGTTCTTCCTTCAATGCGGTGACCAGAACTGCACACAGTACTCCAGCTGTGGCCTAACCAGAATTTTATACAGTTCTAGCATAACCCACTTGCTGTTCTGTTCCTTGCTTCTGCCAATAGAAACATAGAAACATAGAAAATATGTGCAGGAGTAGGCCATTCGGCCCTTCTAGCCTGCACCGCCATTCAATGCGTTCATAGCTGGACATGCAACTTCAGTACCCCATTCCTGATTTCTCACCATACCCCTTCATTCCACTAGTAGTAAGGACTTCATCTAACTCCTTTTTGAATATATTTAGTGAATTGGCCTCAACAACTTTCTGTGGTAGAGAATTCCACAGGTTCACCATTCTCTGGGTGAAGAAATTCCTCCTCATCTCGGTCCTAAATGGCTTCCCCCTTATCCTCAGACTGTGTCCCCTGGTTCTGGTCTTCCCCAACATTGGGAACATTCTTCCTGCATCTAACCTGTCTAAACCCGTCAAATTTTAAACGTTTCTATGAGGTCCCCTCTCATTCTTCTGAACTCCAGTGAATACAAGCCCAGTTGATCCAGTCTTTCTTGATAGGTCAGTCCCGCCATCCCGGGAATCAGTCTGGTGAACCTTCGCTGCACTCCCTCAATAGCAAGAATGTCCTTCCTCTGGTTAGGAGACCAAAACTGTACACAATACTCCAGGTGTGGCCTCACCAAGGCCCTGTACAATTGTAGCAACACCTCCCTGCCCTTGTACTCAAATCCCCTCGCTATGAAGGCCAACATGCCATTTGCTTTCTTAACCGCCTGCTGTACCTGCATGCCAACCTTCAATGACTGATGTACCACGACACCCAGGTCTCTTTGCACCTGCCCTTTTCCTAATCTGTCACCATTCAGATAATAGTCTGTCTCTCTGTTTTTACCAACAAAGTGGATAACCTCACATTTATCCACATTATACTTCATCTGCCATGCATTTGCCCACTCAACTAAACTATCCAAGTCGCTCTGCAGCCTCATAGAACCCTCCTTGCAGCTCACACTGCCACCCAACTTAGTGTCATCCGCAAATTTGGAGATGCTACATTTAATCCCCTCGTCTAAATCATTAATGTACAGTGTAAACAGCTGGGGCCCCAGCACAGAACCTTGCGGTACCCCACTAGCCACTGCCTGCCATTCTGAAAAGTCCCCATTTACTCCTACTCTTTGCTTCCTGTCTGACAACCAGTTCTCAATCCATGTCAGCACACTACCCCCAATCCCATGTGCTTTAACAAATGCAACCATTCCATATGACTTCTTAACCAACTTTTCCAACGCGCCAGCTACCTTCAGGGATCTGTGGACAAGCAATCCCAGTTACCTTTGTTCCTCTACACTTCTCAATGTCATACCAGTTGATGTGTATTCCCTTTCCTTGTTAGCCCTCCACAAATGCGCGATCTCTCACATCTCTGGATTAAATTGCATTTGCCACTGCTCTACCCCCTTATCAGTTGATTGACATCTTCCTGGAGTCTCCAGCTTTCCTCTTCATTATCAACCACACTGCCTATTTTAATAACACCTGAAAACTTCGTAATCATAACACCTATATTCAAGTTTCGATCATTGATAAATACCATAAAAAGCAATGGATCTGGCACTGAAATCTGTGAAACCCCACTGGAAATATCCTTCCAGTCACAAAAACACCCATCAAACATTACCCTTTGCTTCCTGCCTCTGAGCCAAATTTGGATCCAATTTGCCACTTCGCCCTGAATCACATGGGCTTTTACTTAGAAAATGCATAATCATTAAATGTTATCCTGCCTTCATGGGAAAACATAATTAATTGACTGATGATCTTCATTTGACCAGCTAAAGAAATGTTAACTGAAGGAGAGTCCTTAATTGAATAACTTACCTGTGCTCTGCACTTTACCTCTGAATCCATAAACCATTTTGGACACTGTGCTTTAGAAGTCTGCTTCAAAATGTTCCTTGTGGTAACATGTACATGGGACGTTGGAAACAGTGAGATAGACTGTAGTGCAAGGGACTGGTTATTGTGAAACAGCAAAGAAAATATACATTCTGGAAGAATACCATCGAAAAGAAGTGTGGCCCTAACAGCCAAAAAGAAGATGAAGTGCTGAGCACTTTTCCGCAAAAAATTATTTTCCCAAACATTTCTCTGACCGAATCTTCACAAAACAAAAATGATGCTTTTAAAGTCATTAAACCCGAATTTTCGTGCACACGAATCTTCTGAATCAGATGCCTCTCGTTGTGCCGACTGAATCCATGTCCCTTTCAATATTCTGCTGACATGCACACTATTAAATGTGACACTAACTTATACAATCAAAGAATAAGGGAATGGTTGCAGCCCGTCGAGCCCATGCCAACTCTCAACAAGTCTCAGTCCCTTGTCATTTACCCACAGCTGTGCAATTTTTTTCATTCGGATACTTATCCAACTCCGTTTTGATAGATAAGATTGAGTCTGACTCCACCGCCCTTTAGAGCAGTCTATTCCAGATTCTAACCACTTGCTGAGGAATGGCCACTCCTGTTCCTATGTATAAAGGCAGAGAAACACGGGATCAATTCCTGCCACACTCACAACCTTGCTAAATACAGCACCGTCATTCTATTCTCGTGACACAAGCTCCAGAAGTGTCGTCCAGCTGTTGAGGTTAAAGCTCTGGTTATGTTCCCAACAATATTACTGCCACAGCGTTTCCGTAGTGTAGTGGTTATCACGTTCGCCTAACACGCGAAAAGTCCCCGGTTCGAAACCGGGCGGAAACATTATGCAAACGTGTTCAATTAATGATAAGAAAAAATTAAATCATTCATATTAGTGGTTCAATGTTAACAGAGTGCAGTGTCTCACGATGCTGTTCGATTTGCTGATTTCTCTCTGCAGTTCTGTTCACACTCAAATTCGACACAGTGTCTCTCACTCCCTCCCGTTTCCAATCCTGACGCTGGAGAAACCATATCTCAAAGCTGCACATTCCGTGCATTCAGGTCAGCTGTGAGAGATTATTAAAGGATCCTGCCACGCCACCACGCTTCACAACAGAAAATTAAAGCCACAAACAAACCCATCGACTAATCGCTCTTCCTCAGCTCCAGAGTGAGTGAGGGCGGGACAAGCCCTAACTTCCGCTCCCACACTCTCCAATCAGCCGCTGCCGGCGGAAAGCGGAGAATGCAGCATCAAACAGCGGTTTACCGCCCTTCACTGGGCTGCAAAATGGCACCGTTCGAGACAACGCTCCCCGTGCTCCGAACAGCAGCCTCATAAGATGCTTGATCTCAGCTTCCTGAGTTCGAGCCCCAGCTTGCACGAACACTTCTTCAGTGGAAACAGCATTAATTATCTGATTGCCACGTTTTTCATCATGAAAGTAATCCTAACCGATAATTATATAATCATAGAGGTTTACAGCATGGAAGGAGTCATTTAAGCCCATCGTATCTGCACCGGCCAACAAATGCCCAGTTTTTGGTGTGCACCCCTGCACCTTATTGCATTTCATGTGCACATCTAAGAACTTGTTAAATGTGGTGAGGGTTTCTGCCTGCACCACACTTTCAGGCAGTGAGTTTGAAACCCCCACAAACATCTGCATGCAGAATGTTCACTTCAAATCCCCTTTAACCCTTACACTAATTACTTTTAAATTATGCAGCCTGGTTGTTGACCACTCCACTATGTGAAATAGACCCTTTTAATCAACAATATCTAGGCCTCTCCTATTTTTATACACCTCAATGCGGTCGCCCATCAGCCTCCTCTGTTCCAAGGAAAACAAACCCATCATATCCAATCTGTCCTTTTAGCAAAGTTGCTCCACTCCCGGCAACATCTACGTAAATCTCCTCTATACCCTCTCCAGCGTATTCACGTTCTTCCTTCAATGCGGTGACCAGAACTGCACGCAGTACTCCAGCTGTGGCCTAACCAGAATTTTATACAGTTCTAGCACAACCCACTTGCTGTTCTGTTCCTTGCTTCTGCCAATAAATGCAACCATTCCATATGACTTCTTAATCAACTTTTCCAACTGGTCAGCTACCTTCAGGGATCTGTGGACAAGCAATCCCAGTTACCTTTGTTCCTCTACACTTCTCAATGTCATACCAGTTGATGTGTATTCCCTTTCCTTGTTAGCCCTCCACAAATGCGCGATCTCTCACATCTCTGGATTAAATTCAGTTTGCCACTGCTCTATCCCCTTATCAGTTGATTGATATCTTCCTGGAGTCTCCAGCTTTCTTCTTCATTATCAACCACACTTCCTATTTTAATAACACCTGAAAACTTCGTAATCATAACACCTATATTCAAGTTTAGATCATTGATAAATACCATAAAAAGCAATGGATCTGGCACTGAAAACTGTGGAACCACACTGGAAACATCCTTCCAGTCACAAAAACACCCATCAAACATTACCCTTTGCTTCCTGCCTCTGAGCCAAATTTGGATCCAATTTGCCACTTCGCCCTGAATCACATGGGCTTTTACTTAGAAAATGCATAATCATTAAATGTTATACTGCCTTCATGGGATAACATCATTAATTGACTGATGATCTTCATTTGCACAACTAAAGAAATGTTATCTGAAGGAGAATCCTTAATTGAATAACTTATCTGTGCTCTGCACTTTACCTCTGAATCCATAAACCATTTTGGACACTGTGCTTTAGAAGTCTGCTTCAAAATGTTCATTGCTGGTAACATGTACATGAGACGTTGGAAACAGTGAGATAGACTGCAGTGCAAGGGACTGGTTATTGTGAAACAGCAAAGAAAATAAACATTCTGGAAGAATACCATCGAAAAGAAGTGTGGCCCTAACAGCCAAAAAGAAGATGAAGTGCTGAGCCCTTTTCAGCAAAAAATTATTTTTCAAACATTTCTCTGACCCATTCTTCACAAAAGAAAAATGATGCTTTTAAAGTCATTAAACCCGAATTTTCATGCACCGGAATCTTCTGAATCAGATGCCTCTCGTTGTGCCGACTGAATCCATGTCCCTTTCAATATTCTGCTGACATGCACACTATTAAATGTGCCACTAACTTATAGAATCAAAGAATAAGGGAATGGATGCAGCCCGTCGAGCCCATGCCAACTCTCAACAAGTCTCACTCCCCTGTCACTTACCCACAGCTGTGCAATTTTTTTCATTCGGATACTTATCCAGCTCCGTTTTGAAAGATAAGATTGAGTCTGACTCCACCGCCCTGTAGAGCAATGTATTCCAGATTCTAACTACTTGCTGAGGAATGGCCACTCCTGTTCCTATGTATAAAGGCAGAGAAACACGGGATCAATTCCTGCCTCACTCACAACCTTGCGAAATATAGCACCGTCATTCTATTCTCGTGACACAAGCTCCAGAAGTGTAGTCCAGCTGTTGAGGTTAAAGCTCTGGTTATGTTCCCAACGATGTTACTGGCACAGCGTTTCCGTAGTGTAGTGGTTATCACTTTTGTCTCACACGCGCAAGGTCCCCGGTTCGAAACCGGGCGGAAACATTATGCAAACGTGTTCAATTAATGATTAGATAAAATTAAATCATTCATATTAGTGGTTCAATATTAACAGAGTGCAGTGTCTCACGATGCTGGTCCATTTGCTGATTTCTCTCTGCAGCTCTGTTCACACTCAAATTTTACACAGTGTCTCTCACTCCCTGCCGTTTCCAGCCCTGACGCTGGAGAAACCATATCTCAAAGCTGCACATTCCGTGCATTCAGGTCAGCTGTGAGAGATTATTAAAGGATCCTGCCACGCCACCACGCTTCACAACAGAAAATTAAAGCACAAACAAACCCATCGACTAATCGCTCTTCACCAGCTCCAGAGTGAGTGAGGGCGGGACAAGCCCTAACTTCCACTCCCACACTCTCCAATCAGCCGCTGCCGGCGGAAAGCGGAGAATGCAGCATCAAACAGCGGTTTACCGCCCTTCACTGGGCTGCAAAATGCCACCGTTCGAGACAACGCTCCCCGTACACCAAACAGCAGCCTCATAAGATGCTTCATCTCAGCTTCCTGAGTTCGAGCCCCAGCTTGCACGAACACTTCTTCACTGGAAACACCATTAATTATCTGATTGCCACGTATTGCATCATGAAAGTAATCCTAACCGATAATTATATAATCATAGAGGTTTACAGCATGGAAAGAGTCATTTAAGCCCATCGTATCTGCACCGGCCAACAAATGCCCAGTTTTAGGTGTGTACCCATGCACCTTATTGCATTTCATTTGCACATCGAAGAACTTGTTAAATGTGGTGAGGGCTTCTGCCTGCACCACACTTTCAGGCAGTGAGTTTGAGACCCCCACAAACATCTGCTTGCAGAATGTTCACTTCAAATCCCCTTTAAAACTTACACTAATTACTTTTAAATTATGCAGCCTGGTTGCTGACCACTCCACTATGTGAAATAGACCCTTTTAATTAACAATATCTAGGCCGCTCCTATGTTTGGACACCTCAATGCTGCCGCCCATCAGACTCCTCTGTTTCAAGGAAAACAAACCCATCCTAGCTAATCTGTCCTCATAGCAAAGTTGCTCCACTCCCGGCAACATCTACGTAAATCTCCTCTGTACCCTCTCCAGCGTATTCACGTTCTTCCTTCAATGCGGTGACCAGAACTGCACGCAGTACTCCAGCTGTGGCCTAACCAGCATTTTATACAGTTCTAGCATAACCCACTTGCTGTTCTGTTCCTTGCTTCTGCCAGTAAATGCAACCATTCCATATGACTTCTTAACCAACTTTTCCAACTGGCCAGCTACCTTCAGGGAGCTGTGGACAAGCAAACCCAGTTATCTTTGTTCCTCTACACTTCTCAATGTCATACCAGTTGATGTGTATTCCCTTTCGTTGTTAGCCCTCCACAAATGCGCGATCTCTCACATCTCTGGATTAAATTCCATTTGCCACAACTCTACCCCCTTATCAGTTGATTGATATCTTCCTGGAGTCTCCAGCTTTCTTCTTCATTATCAACCCACTGCCTATTTTAATAACACCTGAAAACTTCGTAATCATAACACATATATTCAAGTTTAGATCATTGATAAATACCATAAAAAGCAATGGATCTGGCACTGAAAACTGCGGAACCCCACTGGAAACATCCTTCCAGTCACAAAAACACCCATCAAATATTACACTTTGCTTCCTGCCTCTGAGCCAAATTTGGATCCAATTTGCCACTTCGCCCTGAATCACATGGGCTTTTACTTAGAAAGTGCATAATCATTAAATGTTATCCTGCCTTCATGGGAAAACATCATTAATTGACTTGATGATCTTCATTTGCAAAAGTAAAGAAATGTTAACTGAAGTTGAGTCCTTAATTGAATAACTTATCTGTGCTCTGCACTTTACCTCTGAATCCAGAAACCATTTTGGACACTGTGCTTTAGAAGACTGCTTCAAAATGTTCATTGCTGGTAACATGTACATGAGACGTTGGAAACAGTGAGATAGACTGTAGTGCAAGGGACTGGTTATTGTGAAACAACAAAGAAAATATACATTCTGGAAGAATACCATCGAAAAGAAATGTGACCCTAACAGCCAAGAAGAAGATGAAGTGCTGAGCCCTGTTCAGCAAAAAATTATTTTCCCAAACATTTCTATGACCGAATCTTCACAAAACAAAAATGATGCTTTTAATGTCATTAAACCCGAATTTTCGTGCACTCGAATCTTCTGAATTAGATGCCTCTCGTTGTGCCGACTGAATCCATGTCCCTTTCAATATTCTGCTGACATGCACACTATTAAATGTGCCACTAACTTATAGAATCAAAGAATAAGGCAATGGTTGCAGCCCGTCGAGCCCATGCCAACTCTCAACAAGTCTCACTCCCCTGTCATTTACCCACAGCTGTGCAATTTTTTTCATTCGGATACTTATCCAACTCCGTTTGAAAGATAAGATTGAGTCTGACTCCACCGCCCTTTAGAGCAGTGTATTCCAGATTCTAACCACTTGCTGAGGAATGGCCACTCCTGTTCCTATGTATAAAGGCAGAGAAACACGGGATCAGTTCCTGCCACACTCACAACCTTGCTAAAAAGAGCACCGTCATTCTCTTCTCGTGACACAAGCTCCAGAAGTGCAGTCCAGCTATTGAGGTTAAAGCTCTGGTTATGTTCCCAATGCCGTTATTGCCACAGTGTTTCCGTAGTGTAGTGGTTATCACGTTTGCTTAATACGCGAAAAGTTCCCTGTTCGAAACCGGGCGGAAACATTATGCAAACGTGTTCAATTAATGATTAGTTAAATTAAATCATTCATATTGGTGGTTCAATATTAACAGAGTGCAGTGTCTCACGATGCTGTTCCATTTGCTGATTTCTCTCTGCAGTTGTGTTCACACTCAAATTCTACACAGTGTCTCTCACTCCCTCCCGTTTCCAGCCCTGTCGCTGGAGAAACCATATCTCAAAGCTGCACATTCCGTGCATTCAGGTCAGCTATGAGAGATTATTAAAGGATCCTGCCACGCCACCACGCTTCACAACAGAAAATTAAAGCCACAAACAAACCCATCGACTAATCGCTCTTCCCTAGCTCCAGAGTGAGTGAGGGCGGGACAAGCCCTAACTTCCGCTCCCACACTCTCCAATCAGCCGCTGCCGGCGGAAAGCGGAGAATGCAGCATCAAACAGCGGTTTTCCGCCCTTCACTGGGCTGCAAAATGCCACCGTTCGAGACAACGCTCCCCGTGCTCCCAACAACAGCCTCACAAGATGCTTGATCTCAGCTTCCTGAGTTCGAGCCCCAGCTTGCACGAACACTTCTTCAGTGGAAACAGCATTAATTATCTGATTGCCACGTTTTGCATCATGAAAGTAATCCTAACCGATAATTATATAATCATAGAGGTTTACAGCATGGAAGGAGTCATTTAAGCCCATCGTATCTGCACCGGCCAACAAATGCCCAGTTTTTGGTGTGCACCCCTGCACCTTATTGCATTTCATGTGCACATCTAAGAACGTGTTAAATGTGGTGAGGGTTTCTGCCTGCACCACACTTTCAGGCAGTGAGTTTGAAACCCCCACAAACATCTGCATGCAGAATGTTCACTTCAAATCCCCTTTAACCCTTACACTAATTACTTTTAAATTATGCAGCCTGGTTGTTGACCACTCCACTATGTGAAATAGACCCTTTTAATCAACAATATCTAGGCCTCTCCTATTTTTATACACCTCAATGCGGTCGCCCATCAGCCTCCTCTGTTCCAAGGAAAACAAACCCATCCTATTCAATCTGTCCTTTTAGCAAAGTTGCTCCACTCCCGGCAACATCTACGTAAATCTCCTCTGTACCCTCTCCAGCGTATTCACGTTCTTCCTTCAATGCGGTGACCAGAACTGCACGCAGTACTCCAGCTGTGGTCTAACCAGAATTTTATACAGTTCTAGCACAACCCACTTGCTGTTCTGTTCCTTGCTTCTGCCAATAAATGCAACCATTCCATATGACTTCTTAATCAACTTTTCCAACTGGTCAGCTACCTTCAGGGATCTGTGGACAAGCAATCCCAGTTACCTTTGTTCCTCTACACTTCTCAATGTCATACCAGTTGATGTGTATTCCCTTTCCTTGTTAGCCCTCCACAAATGCGCGATCTCTCACATCTCTGGTCTAAATTCAATTTGCCACTGCTCTACCCCCTTATCAGTTGATTGATATATTCCTGGAGTCTCCAGCTTTCTTCTTCATTATCAACCACACTGCCTATTTTAATAACACCTGAAAACTTCGTAATCATAACACTTATATTCAAGTTGAGATCATTGATAAATACCATAAAAAGTAATGGATCTGGCACTGAAAACTGTGGAACCCCACTGGAAACATCCTTCCAGTCACAAAAACATCCATCAAACATTACCCTTTGCTTCCTGCCTGTGAGCCAAATTTGGATCCAATTTGCCACTTCGCCCTGAATCACATGGGCTTTTACTTAGAAAATGCATAATCATTAAATGTTATCCTGCCTTCATGGGAAAACATCATTAATTGACTGATGATCTTCATTTGCACAACTAAAGAAATGTTAACTGAAGGAGAGTCCTTAATTGAATAACTTATCTGTGCTCTGCACTTTAGCTCTGAATCCATAAACCATTTTGGACACTGTGCTTTAGAAGTCTGCTTCAAAATGTTCATTGCTGGTAACATGTATATGAGACGTTGGAAACAGTGAGATAGACTGTAGTGCAAGGGACTGGTTATTGTGAAACAGCAAAGAAAATATACATTCTGGAAGAATACCATCGAAAAGAAGTGTGGCCCTAACAGCCAAAAAGAATATGAAGTGCTGAGCCCTTTTCAGCAAAAAATTATTTTTCAAACATTTCTCTGACCGAATCTTCACAAAAGAAAAATGATGCTTTTAAAGTCATTAAACCCGAATTTTCATGCACCGGAATCTTCTGAATCAGATGCCTCTCGTTGTGCCGACTGAATCCATGTCCCTTTCAATATTCTGCTGACGTGCACACTATTAAATGTGCCACTAACTTATAGAATCAAAGAATAAGGGAATGGATGCAGCCCGTCGAGCCCATGCCAACTCTCAACAAGTCTCACTCCCCTGTCATTTACCCACAGCTGTGCAATTTTTTTCATTCGGATACTTATCCAACTCCGTTTGAAAGATAAGATTGAGTCTGACTCCACCGCCCTTTAGAGCAGTGTATTCCAGATTCTAACCACTTGCTGAGGAATGGCCACTCCTGTTCCTATGTATAAAGGCAGAGAAACACGGGATCAATTCCTGCCACACTCACAACCTTGCTTAATGCAGCACCGTTATTCGATTCTCGTGACACAAGCTCCAGAAGTGTAGTCCAGCTGTTGAGGTTAAAGCTCTGGTTATGTTCCCAACAATGTTACTGCAACAGCGTTTCCGTAGTGTAGTGGTTATCACGTTCGCCTAACACGTGAAAGGTCCCCGGTTCGAAACCGGGTGGAAACATTATGCAAACGTGTTCAATTAATGATTAGATAAAATTAAATCATTCATATTAGTGGTTCAATATTAACAGAGTGCAGTGTCTCACGATGCTGTTCCATTTGCTGATTTCTCTCCACAGTTCTGTTCACACTCAAATTCGACACAGTGTCTCTCACTCCCTCCCGTTTCCAGCCCTGACGCTGGAGAAACCATATCTCAAAGCTGCACATTCCGTGCATTCAGGTCAGCTGTGAGAGATTATTAAAGGATGCTGCCACGCCACCACGCTTCACAACAGAAAATTGAAGCCACAAACAAACCCATCGACTAATCGCTCTTCCCCAGCTCCAGAGTGAGTGAGGGCGGGACAAGCCCTATCGTCCGCTCCCACACTCTCCAATCAGCCGCTGCCGGCGGAAAGCGGAGAATGCAGCATCAAACAGCGGTTTACCGCCCTTCACTGGGCTGCAAAATGCCACCGTTCGAGACAACGCTCCCCGTGCTCCGAACAGCAGCCTCATAAGATGCTTCATCTCAGCTTCCTGAGTTCGAGCCCCAGCTTGCACGAACACTTCTTCACTGGAAACAGCATTAATTATCTGATTGCCACGTTTTGCATCATGAAAGTAATCCTAACCGATAATTATATAATCATAGAGGTTTACAGCATGGAAGGAGTCATTTAATCCCATCGTATCTGCACCGGCCAACAAATGCCCAGTTTTAGGTGTGTACCCCTGCACCTTATTGCATTTCATGTGCACATCTAAGAACTTGTTAAATGTGGTGAGGGTTTCTGCCTGCTTCAAAATGTTCATTGCTGGTAACATGTACATGGGAAGTTGGAAACAGTGAGATAGACTGTAGTGCAAGGGACTGATTATTGTGAAACAGCAAAGAAAATATACATTCTGGAAGAATACCATCGAAAAGAAGTGTGACCCTAACAGCCAAAAAGAAGATGAAGTGCTGGGTCCTTTTCAGCAAAAAATTCTTTTCCCAAACATTTCTCTGACCGAATCTTCACAAAACAAAAATGATGCTTTTAAAGTCATTAAATCCGAATTTTCGTGCACCCGAATCTTCTGAATCAGATGCCTCTCGTTGTGCCTACTGAATCCATGTCCCTTTCAATATTCTGCTGAAATGCACACTATTAAATGTGCCACTAACGTATACAATCAAAGAATAAGGGAATGGTTGCAGCCCGTCGAGCCCATGCCAACTCTCAACAAGTCTCACTCCCCTGTCATTTACCCACAGCTGTGCAATTTTTTGCATTCGGATACTTATCCAACTCCGTTATAAAAGATAAGTTTGAGTCTGACTCCACCGCCCTTTAGAGCAGTGTATTCCAGATTGTAACCACTTGCTGCGGAATGGCCACTCCTGTTCCTATGTATAAAGGCAGAGAAACACGTGATCAATTCCTGCCACACTCACAACCTTGCTAAATATCGCACCGTTATTCTATTCTCGTGACACAAGCTCCAGAAGTGTGGTCCAGCTGTTGAGGTTAAAGCTCTGGTTATGTTCCCAACAATGTTAGTGCCGCAGCGTTTCCGTAGTGTAGTGGTTATCATGTTCGCCTCATACGCGAAAGGTCCCCGGTTCGAAACCGGGTGGAAACATTATGCAAAAGTGTTCAATTAATGATTAGATAAAATTAAATCATTCATATTAGTGGTTCAATATTAACAGAGTGCAGTGTCTCACGATGCTGTTCCATTTGATGATTTCTCTCTACAGTTCTGTTCACACTCAAATTCTACACAGTGTCTCTCACTCCCTCCCGTTTCCAGCCCTGACGCTGGAGAAACCATATCTCAAAGCTGCACATTCCGTGCATTCAGGTCAGCTGTGAGAGATTATTAAAGGATCCTGCCACGCCACCACGCTTCACACCAGAAAATTAAAGCCACAAACAAACCCATCGACTAATCGCTCTTCCCCAGCTCCAGAGTGAGTGAGGGCGGGACAAGCCCTAACTTCCGCTCCCACACTCTCCAATCAGCCGCTGCCGGCGGAAAGCGGAGAATGCAGCATCAAACAGCGGTTTACCGCCCTTCACTGGGCTGCAAAATGCCACCGTTCGAGACAACGCTACCCGGACACCGAACAGCAGACTCATAAGATGCTTCATCTCAGCTACCTGAGTTCGAGCCCCAGCTTGCACGAACACTTCTTCACTGGAAACACCATTAATTATCTGATTGCCACGTTTTGCATCATGAAAGTAATCCTAACCGATAATTATATAATCATAGAGGTTTACAGCATGGAAGGAGTCATTTAAGCCCATCGTATCTGCACCGGCCAACAAATGCCCTGCACCTTATTGCATTTCATGTGCACATCGAAGAACTTGTTAAATGTGGTGAGGGTTTCTGTCTGCTTCAAAATGTCCATTGCAGGTAACATGTACATGGGACTTTGGAAACAGTGAGATAGAGTGTAGTGCAAGGGACTGTTTATTGTGAAACAGCAAAGAAAATATACATTCTGGAAGAATACCATCGAAAAGAAGTGTGACCCTAACAGCCAAAAAGAAGATGAAGTGCTGAGCCCTTTTCAGCAAAAAATTCTTTTTCAAACATTTCTCTAACCGAATCTTCACAAAACAAAAATGATGCTTTTAAAGTCATTAAACCGGAATTTTCGTGCACCCGTATCTTCTGAATCAGATGCCTCTCGTTGTGCCGACTGAATCCATGTCCCTTTCAATATTCTGCTGACATGCACTCTATTAAATGTGCCACTAACTTACACAATCAAAGAATAAGGGAATGGTTGCAGTCCGTCGAGCCCATGCCAAATCTCAACAAGTCTCACTCCTCTGTCATTTACGCACAGCTGTGCAATTTTTTGCATTCGGATACTTATCCAACTCCGTTTTAAAAGATAAGATTGAGTCTGACTCCACCGCCCTTTAGAGCAGTGTATTCCAGATTCTAACCACTTGCTGAGGAATGGCCACTCCTCTTCCTATGTATAAAGGCAGAGAAACACGGGATCAATTCCTGCCACACTCACAACCTTGCTAAATTTCGCACCGTCATTCTATTCTCGTGACACAAGCTCCAGAAGTGCAGTCCAGCTGTTGAGGTTAAAGCTCTGGTTATGTTCCCAACGATGTTAATGCAGCAGAGTTTCAGTAGTGTAGTGGTTATCACGTTCGCCTCACACGCGAAAGTTCCCCGGTTCGAAACCGGGTGGAAACATTATGCAAACGTGTTCAATTAATGATTAGATAAAATTAAATCATTCATATTAGTGGTTCAATATTAACAGAGTGCAGTGTCTCACGATGCTGTTCCATTTGATGATTTCTCTCTACAGTTCTGTTCACACTCAAATTCTGCACAGTGTCTCTCACTCCCTCCCGTTTCCAGCCCTGACGCTGGAGAAACCACATCTCAAAGCTGCACATTCCGTGCATTCAGGTCAGCTGTGAGAGATTATTGAAGGATCCTGCCACGCCACCACGCTTCACAACAGAAAATTAAAGCCACAAACAAACCCATCGACTAATCGCTCTTCACCAGCTCCAGAGTGAGTGAGGGCGGGACAAGCCCTAACTTCCACTCCCACACTCTCCAATCAGCCGCTGCCGGCGGAAAACGGAGAATGCAGCATCAAACAGCGGTTTACCGCTCTTCACTGGGCTGCAAAATGCCACCGTTCGAGACAACGCTCCCCGTACACCAAACAGCAGCCTCATAAGATGCTTCATCTCAGCTTCCTGAGTTCGAGCCCCAGCTTGCATGAATACTTCTTCACTGGAAACACCATTAGTTATCTGATTGCCACGTTTTGCATCATGAAAATAATCCGAACCGATAATTTTCTAATCATACAGGTTTACAGCATGGAAGGAGTCATTTAAGCCCATCGTATCTGCAGCGGCCAACAAATGCCCAATTTTAGATGTGCACTCCTGCACCTTATTGCATTTCATGTGCACATCGAAGAACTTGTTAAATGTGGTGAGGGTTTCTGCCTGCACCACACTTTCAGGCAGTGAGTTTGAGACCCCCACAAACATCTGCATGCAGAATGTTCACTTCAAATCCCCTTTAACCCTAACACTGACTACTTTTAAATTATGCAGCCTGGTTGTTGACCACTCCACTATGTGAAATAGACCCTTTTAATCAACAATCTCTAGGCCCCTCCTATTTTTATACACCTCAATGCTGTCGCCCATCAGCCTCCTCTGTTCCAAGGAAAACAAACCCATCCTATCCAATCTGTCCTCATAGCATAGTTGCTCCACTCCCGGCAACATCTACGTAAATCTCCTCTGTACCCTCTCCAGCGTATTCACGTTCTTCCATCAATGCGGTGAACAGAACTGCACGCAGTACTCCAGCTGTGGCCTAACCAGAATTTTATACAGTTCTAGCATAACCCACTTGCTGTTCTGTTCCTTGCTTCTGCCAATAAATGCAACCATTCCATATGACTTCTTAACCAACTTTTCCAACACGCCAGCTACCTTCAGGGATCTGTGGACAAGCAATCCCAGTTGCCTTTGTTCCTCTACACTTCTCAATGTCATACCAGTTGATGTGTATTCCCTTTCCTTGTTAGCCCTCCACAAATGAGCGATCTCTCACATTTCTGGATTAAATTCCATTTGCCACTGCTCTACCCCCTTATCAGTTGATTGATATCTTCCTGGAGTCTCCAGCTTTCTTCTTCATTATCAACCACACTGCCTATTTTAATAACACCTGAAAACTTCGTAATCATAACACCGATATTCAAGTTTAGATCATTGATAAATACCATAAAAAGCAATGGATCTGGCACTGAAAACTGTGGAACCCCACTAGAAACATCCTTCCAGTCACAAAAACACCCATCAAACATTACCCTTTGCTTCCTGCCTCTGAGCCAAATTTGGATCCAATTTGCCACTGCGCCCTGAATCACATGGGCTTTTACTTAGAAAATGCATAATCATTAAATGTTATCCTGTCTTCATGGGAAAACATCATTAATTGACTGATGATCTTCATTTGCACAACTAAAGAAATGTTAACTGAAGGAGAGTCCTTAATTGAATAACTTATCTGTGCTCTGCACTTTACCTCTGAATCCATAAACCATTTTGGACACTATGCTTTAAAAGTCTGCTTCAAAATGTTCCTTGCTGGTAACATGTACATGGGACGTTGGAAACAGTGAGATAGACTGTAGTGCAAGGGACTGGTTATTGTGAAACAGCAAAGAAAATATACATTCTGGAAGAATACCATCGAAAAGAAGTGTGGCCCTAACAGCCAAAAAGAAGATGAAGTGCTGAGCCCTTTTCAGCAAAAAAATCTTTGCCCAAACATTTCTCTGACCGAATCTTCACAAAACAAAAATGATGCTTTTAAAGTCATTAAACACGAATTTTCGTGCACCCGAATTTTCTGAATCAGATGCCTCTCGTTGTGCCGACTGAATCCATGTCCCTTTCAATATTCTGCTGACATGCACACTATTAAATATGCCACTAACTTATAGAATCAAAGAATAAGGGAATTTTTGCAGCCCGTCGAGCCCATGCCAACTCTCAACAAGTCTCACTCCCCTGTCATTTACCCACAGCTGTGCAATTTTTTTCATTCGGATACTTATCCAACTCCGTTTTGAAAGATAAGATTGAGTCTGACTCCACCGCCCTTTAGAGCAGTGTATTCCAGATTCTAACCACTTGCTGAGGAATGGCCACTCCTGTTCCGATGTATAAAAACAGAGAAACACAGGATCAATTCCTGCCACACTCACAACCTTGCTAAATACAGCACCGTCATTCTATTCTCGTGACACAAGCTGCAGAAGTGTCGTCCAGTTGTTGAGGTTGAAGCTCTGGTTAGGTTCCCAACAATGTTACTGCCGCAGCGTTTCCGTAGTGTAGTGGTTATCACGTTCGCCTCACACGCGAAAGGTACCCGGTTCGAAATCGGGTGGAAACATTATGCAAACGTGTTCAATTAATGATTCGATAAAATTAAATCATTCATGTTAGTGGTTCAATATTAACAGAGTGCAGTGTCTCACGATGCTGTTCCATTTGATGATTTCTCTCTGCAGTTCTGTTCACACTCAAATTCTGCACAGTGTCTCTCACTCCCTCCCGTTTCCAGCCCTGACGCTGGAGAAACCATATCTCAAAGCTGCACATTCCGTGCATTCAGGTCAGCTGTGAGAGATTATTAAAGGATCCTGCCACGCCACCACGCTTCACACCAGAAAATTAAAGCCACAAACAAACCCATCGACTAATCGCTCTTCCCCAGCTCCAGAGTGAGTGAGGGCGGGACAAGCCCTAACTTCCGCTCCCACACTCTCCAATCAGCCGCTGCCGGCGGAAAGCGGAGAATGCAGCATCAAACAGCGGTTTACCGCCCTTCACTGGGCTGCAAAATGCCACCGTTCGAGACAACGCTACCCGGACACCGAACAGCAGCCTTATAAGATGCTTCATCTCAGCTACCTGAGTTCGAGCCCCAGCTTGCACGAACACTTCTTCACTGGAAACACCATTAATTATCTGATTGCCACGTTTTGCATCATGAAAGTAATCCTAACCGATAATTATATAATCATAGAGGTTTACAGCATGGAAAGAGTCATTTAAGCCCATCGTATCTGCACCGGCCAACAAATGCCATGCACCTTATTGAATTTCATGTGCACATCTAAGAACTTGTTAAATGTGGTGAGGGTTTCTGTCTGCTTAAAAATGTTCATTGCTGGTAACATGTACATGGGACTTTGGAAACAGTGAGATACACTGTAGTGCAAGGGACTGTTTATTGTGAAACAGCAAAGAAAATATACATTCTGGAAGAATACCATCGAAAAGAAGTGTGACCCTAACAGCCAAAAAGAAGATGAAGTGCTGAGTCCTTTTCAACAAAAAATTCTTTTCCCAAACATTTCTCTGACCGAATCTTCACAAAACAAAAATGATGCTTTTAAAGTCATTAAACCGGAATTTTCGTGCACCCGTATCTTCTGAATCAGATGCCTCTCGTTGTGCCGACTGAATCCATGTCCCTTTTAATATTCTGCTGACATGCACACTATTAAATGTGCCACTAACTTACACAATCAAAGAATAAGGGAATGGTTGCAGTCCGTCGAGCCCATGCCAAATCTCAACAAGTCTCACTCCTCTGTCATTTACGCACAGCTGTGCAATTTTTTGCATTCGGATACTTATCCAACTCCGTTTTAAAAGATAAGATTGAGTCTGACTCCACCGCCCTTTAGAGCAGTGTATTCCAGATTCTAACCACTTGCTGAGGAATGGCCACTCCTGTTCCTATGTATAAAGGCAGAGAAACACGGGATCAATTCCTGCCACACTCACAACCTTGCTAAATTTCGCACCGTCATTCTATTCTCGTGACACAAGCTCCAGAAGTGCAGTCCAGCTGTTGAGGTTAAAGCTCTGGTTATGTTCCCAACGATGTTAATGCAGCAGAGTTTCAGTAGTGTAGTGGTTATCACGTTCGCCTCACACGCGAAAGTTCCCCGGTTCGAAACCGGGTGGAAACATTATGCAAACGTGTTCAATTAATGATTAGATAAAATTAAATCATTCATATTAGTGGTTCAATATTAACAGAGTGCAGTGTCTCACGATGCTGTTCCATTTGATGATTTCTCTCTACAGTTCTGTTCACACTCAAATTCTACACAGTGTCTCTCACTCCCTCCCGTTTCCAGCCCTGACGCTGGAGAAACCATATCTCAAAGATGCACATTCCGTGCATTCAGGTCAGCTGTGAGAGATTATTAAAGGATCCTGCCACGCCACCACGCTTCACAACAGAAAATTAAAGCCACAAACAAACCCATCGACTAATCGCTCTTCACCAGCTCCAGAGTGAGTGAGGGCGGGACAAGCCCTAACTTCCACTCCCACACTCTCCAATGAGCCGCTGCCGGCGGAAAACGGAGAATGCAGCATCAAACAGCGGTTTACCGCTCTTCTCTGGGCTGCAAAATGCCACCGTTCGAGACAACGCTCCCCGTACACCGAACAGCAGCCTCGTAAGATGCTTCATCTCATATTCCTGAGTTCGAGACCCAGCTTGCACGAGCACTTCTTCACTGGAAACACCATTAGTTATCTGATTGCCACGTTTTGCATCATGAAAATAATCCTAACCGATAATTTTCTAATCATACAGGTTTACAGCATGGAAGGAGTCATTTAAGCCCATCGTATCTGCAGCGGCCAACAAATGCCCAATTTTAGATGTGCACTCCTGCACCTTATTGCATTTCATGTGCACATCGAAGAACTTGTTAAATGTGGTGAGGGTTTCTGCCTGCACCACACTTTCAGGCAGTGAGTTTGAGACCCCCACAAACATCTGCATGCAGAATGTTCACTTCAAATCCCCTTTAAACCTAACACTGATTACTTTTAAATTATGCAGCCTGGTTGTTGACCACTCCACTATGTGAAATAGACCCTTTTAATCAACAATCTCTAGGCCCCTCCTATTTTTATACACCTCAATGCTGTCGCCCATCAGCCTCCTCTGTTCCAAGGAAAACAAACCCATCCTATCCAATCTGTCCTCATAGCATAGTTGCTCCACTCCCGGCAACATCTACGTAAATCTCCTCTGTACCCTCTCCAGCGTATTCACGTTCTTCCATCAATGCGGTGAACAGAACTGCACGCAGTACTCCAGCTGTGGCCTAACCAGAATTTTATACAGTTCTAGCATAACCCACTTGCTGTTCTGTTCCTTGCTTCTGCCAATAAATGCAACCATTCCATATGACTTCTTAACCAACTTTTCCAACTCGCCAGCTACCTTCAGGGATCTGTGGACAAGCAATCCCAGTTGCCTTTGTTCCTCTACACTTCTAATTGTCATACCAGTTGATGTGTATTCCCTTTCCTTGTTAGCCCTCCACAAATGAGCGATCTCTCACATTTCTGGATTAAATTCCATTTGCCACTGCTCTACCCCCTTATCAGTTGATTGATATCTTCATGGAGTCTCCAGCTTTCTTCTTCATTATCAACCACACTGCCTATTTTAATAACACCTGAAAACTTCGTAATCATAACACCGATATTCAAGTTTAGATCATTGATAAATACCATAAAAAGCAATGGATCTGGCACTGAAAACTGTGGAACCCCACTAGAAACATCCTTCCAGTCACAAAAACACCCATCAAACATTACCGTTTGCTTCCTGCCTCTGAGCCAAATTTGGATCCAATTTGCCATTGCGCCCTGAATCACATGGGCTTTTACTTAGAAAATGCATAATCATTAAATGTTATCCTGCCTTCATGGGAAAACATCATTAATTGACTGATGATCTTCATTTGCACAACTAAAGAAATGTTAACTGAAGGAGAGTCCTTAATTGAATAACTTATCTGTGCTCTGCACTTTACCTCTGAATCCATAAACCATTTTGGACACTGTGCTTTAGAAGTCTGCTTCAAAATGTTCCTTGCTGGTAACATGTACATGGGACGTTGGAAACAGTGAGATAGACTGTAGTGCAAGGGACTGGTTATTGTGAAACAGCAAAGAAAATATACATTCTGGAAGAATACCATCGAAAAGAAGTGTGGCCCTAACAGCCAAAAAGAAGATGAAGTGCTGAGCCCTTTTCAGCAAAAAAATCTTTGCCCAAACATTTCTCTGACCGAATCTTCACAAAACAAAAATGATGCTTTTAAAGTCATTAAACCCGAATTGACGTGCACCCGAATTTTCTGAATCAGATGCCTCTCGTTGTGCCGACTGAATCCATGTCCCTTTCAATATTCTGCTGACATGCACACTATTAAATATGCCACTAACTTATAGAATCAAGTTATAAGGGAATGTTTGCAGCCCGTCGAGCCCATGCCAACTCTCAACAAGTCTCACTCCCCTGTCATTTACCCACAGCTGTGCAATTTTTTTCATTCGGATACTTATCCAACTCCGTTTTGAAAGATAAGATTGAGTCTGACTCCACCGCCCTTTAGAGCAGTGTATTCCAGATTCTAACCACTTGCTGAGGAATGGCCACTCCTGTTCCTATGTATAAAGGCAGAGAAACACGGGATCAATTCCTGCCACACTCACAACCTTGCTAAATTTCGCACCGTCATTCTATTCTCGTGACACAAGCTCCAGAAGTGCAGTCCAGCTGTTGAGGTTAAAGCTCTGGTTATGTTCCCAACGATGTTAATGCAGCAGAGTTTCAGTAGTGTAGTGGTTATCACGTTCGCCTCACACGCGAAAGTTCCCCGATTCGAAACCGGGTGGAAACATTATGCAAACGTGTTCAATTAATGATTAGATAAAATTAAATCATTCATATTAGTGGTTCAATATTAACAGAGTGCAGTGTCTCACGATGCTGTTCCATTTGATGATTTCTCTCTACAGTTCTGTTCACACTCAAATTCTAAACAGTGTCTCTTATTCCTCCCGTTTCCAGCCCTGACGCTGGAGAAACCATATCTCAAAGATGCACATTCCGTGCATTCAGGTCAGCTGTGAGAGATTATTAAAGGATCCTGCCACGCCACCACGCTTCACAACAGAAAATTAAAGCCACAAACAAACCCATCGACTAATCGCTCTTCACCAGCTCCAGAGTGAGTGAGGGCGGGACAAGCCCTAACTTCCACTCCCACACTCTCCAATGAGCCGCTGCCGGCGGAAAACGGAGAATGCAGCATCAAACAGCGGTTTACCGCTCTTCTCTGGGCTGCAAAATGCCACCGTTCGAGACAACGCTCCCCGTACACCGAACAGCAGCCTCGTAAGATGCTTCATCTCAGATTCCTGAGTTCGAGACCCAGCTTGCACGAGCACTTCTTCACTGGAAACACCATTAGTTATCTGATTGCCACGTTTTGCATCATGAAAATAATCCTAACCGATAATTTTCTAATCATACAGGTTTACAGCATGGAAGGTGTCATTTAAGCCCATCGTATCTGCAGCGGCCAACAAATGCCCAATTTTAGATGTGCACTCCTGCACCTTATTGCATTTCATGTGCACATCGAAGAACTTGTTAAATGTGGTGAGGGTTTCTGCCTGCACCACACTTTCAGGCAGTGAGTTTGAGACCCCCACAAACATCTGCATGCAGAATGTTCACTTCAAATCCCCTTTAACCCTAACACTGATTACTTTTAAATTATGCAGCCTGGTTGTTGACCACTCCACTATGTGAAATAGACCCTTTTAATCAACAATATCTAGGCCCCTCCTATTTTTATACACCTCAATGCTGTCGCCCATCAGCCTCCTCTGTTCCAAGGAAAACAAACCCATCCTATCCAATCTGTCCTCATAGCATAGTTGCTCCACTCCCGGCAACATCTACGTAAATCTCCTCTGTACCCTCTCCAGCGTATTCACGTTCTTCCATCAATGCGGTGAACAGAACTGCACGCAGTACTCCAGCTGTGGCCTAACCAGAATTTTATACAGTTCTAGCATAACCCACTTGCTGTTCTGTTCCTTGCTTCTGCCAATAAATGCAACCATTCCATATGACTTCTTAACCAACTTTTCCAACTCGCCAGCTACCTTCAGGGATCTGTGGACAAGCAATCCCAGTTGCCTTTGTTCCTCTACACTTCTAATTGTCATACCAGTTGATGTGTATTCCCTTTCCTTGTTAGCCCTCCACAAATGAGCGATCTCTCACATTTCTGGATTAAATTCCATTTGCCACTGCTCTACCCCCTTATCAGTTGATTGATATCTTCCTGGAGTCTCCAGCTTTCTTCTTCATTATCAACCACACTGCCTATTTTAATAACACCTGAAAACTTCGTAATCATAACACCGATATTCAAGTTTAGATCATTGATAAATACCATAAAAAGCAATGGATCTGGCACTGAAAACTGTGGAACCCCACTAGAAACATCCTTCCAGTCACAAAAACACCCATCAAACATTACCGTTTGCTTCCTGCCTCTGAGCCAAATTTGGATCCAATTTGCCATTGCGCCCTGAATCACATGGGCTTTTACTTAGAAAATGCATAATCATTAAATGTTATCCTGCCTTCATGGGAAAACATCATTAATTGACTGATGATCTTCATTTGCACAACTAAAGAAATATTAACTGAAGGAGAGTCCTTAATTGAATAACTTATCTGTGCTCTGCACTTTACCTCTGAATCCATAAACCATTTTGGACACTGTGCTTTAGAAGTCTGCTTCAAAATGTTCCTTGCTGGTAACATGTACATGGGACGTTGGAAACAGTGAGATAGACTGTAGTGCAAGGGACTGGTTATTGTGAAACAGCAAAGAAAATATACATTCTGGAAGAATACCATCGAAAAGAAGTGTGGCCCTAACAGCCAAAAAGAAGATGAAGTGCTGAGCCCTTTTCAGCAAAAAAATCTTTGCCCAAACATTTCTCTGACCGAATCTTCACAAAACAAAAATGATGCTTTTAAAGTCATTAAACCCGAATTGACGTGCACCCGAATTTTCTGAATCAGATGCCTCTCGTTGTGCCGACTGAATCCATGTCCCTTTCAATATTCTTCTGACATGCACACTATTAAATATGCCACTAACTTATAGAATCAAAGAATAAGGGAATGTTTGCAGCCCGTCGAGCCCATGCCAACTCTCAACAAGTCTCACTCCCCTGTCATTTACCCACAGCTGTGCAATTTTTTTCATTCGGATACTTATCCAACTCCGTTTTGAAAGATAAGATTGAGTCTGACTCCACCGCCCTTTAGAGCAGTGTATTCCAGATTCTAACCACTTGCTGAGGAATGGCCACTCCTGTTCCTATGTATAAAGGCAGAGAAACACGGGATCAATTCCTGCCACACTCACAACCTTGCTAAATTTCGCACCGTCATTCTATTCTCGTGACACAAGCTCCAGAAGTGCAGTCCAGCTGTTGAGGTTAAAGCTCTGGTTATGTTCCCAACGATATTAATGCAGCAGAGTTTCAGTAGTGTAGTGGTTATCACGTTCGCCTCACACGCGAAAGTTCCCCGGTTCGAAACCGGGTGGAAACATTATGCAAACGTGTTCAATTAATGATTAGATAAAATTAAATCATTCATATTAGTGGTTCAATATTAACAGAGTGCAGTGTCTCACGATGCTGTTCCATTTGATGATTTCTCTCTACAGTTCTGTTCACACTCAAATTCTACACAGTGTCTCTCACTCCCTCCCGTTTCCAGCCCTGACGCTGGAGAAACCATATCTCAAAGATGCACATTCCGTGCATTCAGGTCAGCTGTGAGAGATTATTAAAGGATCCTGCCACGCCACAACGCTTCACAACAGAAAATTAAAGCCACAAACAAACCCATCGACTAATCGCTCTTCACCAGCTCCAGAGTGAGTGAGGGCGGGACAAGCCCTAACTTCCAATCCCACACTCTCCAATGAGCCGCTGCCGGCGGAAAACGGAGAATGCAGCATCAAACAGCGGTTTACCGCTCTTCTCTGGGCTGCAAAATGCCACCGTTCGAGACAACGCTCCCCGTACACCGAACAGCAGCCTCGTAAGATGCTTCATCTCAGATTCCTGAGTTCGAGACCCAGCTTGCACGAGCACTTCTTCACTGGAAACACCATTAGTTATCTGATTGCCACGTTTTGCATCATGAAAATAATCCTAACCGATAATTTTCTAATCATACAGGTTTACAGCATGGAAGGAGTCATTTAAGCCCATCGTATCTGCAGCGGCCAACAAATGCCCAATTTTAGATGTGCACTCCTGCACCTTATTGCATTTCATGTGCACATCGAAGAACTTGTTAAATGTGGTGAGGGTTTCTGCCTGCACCACACTTTCAGGCAGTGAGTTTGAGACCCCCACAAACATCTGCATGCAGAATGTTCACTTCAAATCCCCTTTAACCCTAACACTGATTACTTTTAAATTATGCAGCCTGGTTGTTGACCACTCCACTATGTGAAATAGACCCTTTTAATCAACAATCTCTAGGCCCCTCCTATTTTTATACACCTCAAAGCTGTCGCCCATCAGCCTCCTCTGTTCCAAGGAAAACAAACCCATCCTATCCAATCTGTCCTCATAGCATAGTTGCTCCACTCCCGGCAACATCTACGTAAATCTCCTCTGTACCCTCTCCAGCGTATTCACGTTCTTCCATCAATGCGGTGAACAGAACTGCACGCATTACTCCAGCTGTGGCCTAACCAGAATTTTATACAGTTCTAGCATAACCCACTTGCTGTTCTGTTCCTTGCTTCTGCCAATAAATGCAACCATTCCATATGACTTCCATATGATGTGATTGGGATTACGGAGACGTGGCTCCAGGATGAGCAGGGCTGGGAACTCAACATCCAGGGGTATTCAACATTCAGGAAGGATAGAATAAAAGGAAAAGGAGGTGGGGTAGCATTGCTGGTTAAGGAGGAGATTAAGGCAATAGTTAGGAAGGACATTAGCTTGGATGATGTGGAATCTATATGGGTAGAGCTGCAGAACACCAAAGGGCAAAAAACGTTAGTGGGAGTTGTGTACAGACCTCCAAACAGTAGTAGTGATGTTGGGGAGGGCATCAAACAGGAAATTAGGGGTGCGTGCAATAAAGGTGCAGCAGTTATAATGGGTGACTTTAATATGCACATAGATTGGGCTAACCAAACTGGAAGCAATACGGTGGAGGAGGATTTTCTGGAGTGCATAAGGGATGGTTTTTTAGACCAATATGTCGAGGAACCAACTAGGGGGGAGGCCATCTTAGACTGGGTGTTATGTAATGAGAAAGGATTAATTAGCAATCTCGTTGTGCGAGGCCCCTTGGGGAAGAGTGACCATAATATGGTGGAATTCTGCATTAGGATGGAGAATGAAACAGTTAATTCAGAGACCATGGTCCAGAACTTAAAGAAGGCTAACTTTGAAGGTATGAGGCGTGAATTGGCTGAGATGGATTGGCGAATGATACTTAAGGGGTTGACTGTGGATGGGCAATGGCAGACATTTAGAGACCGCATGGATGAACTACAACAATTGTACATTCCTGTCTGGCATAGAAATAAAAAAGGGAAGGTGGCTCAACCGTGGCTATCAAGGGAAATCAGGGATAGTATTAAAGCCAAGGAAGTGGCATACAAATTGGCCAGAAATAGCAGCGAACCTGGGGACTGGGAGAAATTTAGAACTCAGCAGAGGAGGACAAAGGGTTTGATTAGGGCAGGGAAAATGGAGTATGAGAAGAAGCTTGCAGGGAACATTAAGACGGATTGCAAAAGTTTCTATAGATATGTAAAGAGAAAAAGGTTAGTAAAGACAAATGTAGGTCCCCTGCAGTCAGAATCAGGGGAAGTCATAACGGGGAACAAAGAAATGGCGGACCAATTGAACAAGTACTTTGGTTCGGTATTCACGAAGGGGGACACGAACAACCTTCCGGTTATAAAAGGGGTCGGGGGGTCTAGTAAGGAGGAGGAACTGAGGGAAATCCTTATTAGCCGGGAAATTGTGTTGGGGAAATTGATGGGATTGTAGGCCGATAAATCCCCAGGGCCTGATGGACTGCATCCCAGAGTACTTAAGGAGGTGGCCTTGGGAATAGTGGATGCGTTGACAGTCATTTTCCAACATTCCATTGACTCTGGATCAGTTCCTATGGAGTGGAGGGTAGCCAATGTAACCCCACTTTTTAAAAAAGGAGGGAGAGAGAAAACAGGGAATTATAGACCGGTCAGCCTGACATCGGTAGTGGGTAAAATGATGGAATCAATTATTAAGGATGTCATAGCAGTGCATTTGGAAAGAGGTGACATGATAGGTGCAAGTCAGCATGGATTTGTGAAAGGGAAATCATGCTTGACAAATCTTCTGGAATTTTTTGAGGATGTTTCCAGTAGAGTGGATAAGGAAGAACCAGTTGATGTGGTATATTTGGACTTTCAGAAGGCGTTCGACAAGGTCCCACACAAGAGATTGATGTGCAAAGTTAGAGCACATGGGATTGGGGGTAGTGTACTGACATGGATTGAGAACTGGTTGTCAGACAGGAAGCAAAGAGTAGGAGTAAATGGGTACTTTTCAGAATGGCAGGCAGTGACTAGTGGGGTACCGCAAGGTTCTGTGCTGGGGCCCCAGCTGTTTACACTGTACATTAATGATTTAGATGAGGGGATTAAATGTAGTATCTCCAAATTTGCGGATGACACTAAGTTGGGTGGCAGTGTGAGCTGCGAGGAGGATGCTGTGAGGCTGCAGAGCGACTTGGATAGGTTAGGTGAGTGGGCAAATGCATGGCAGATGAAGTATAATGTGGATAAATGTGAGGTTATCCACTTTGGTGGTAAAAACAGAGAGACAGACTATTATCTGAATGGTGACAGATTAGGAAAAGGGGAGGTGCAAAGAGACCTGGGTGTCATGGTACATCAGTCATTGAAGGTTGGCATGCAGGTGCAGCAGGCGGTTAAGAAAGCAAATGGCATGTTGGCCTTCATAGCAAGGGGATTTGAGTACAGGGGCAGGGAGGTGTTGCTACAGTTGTACAGGGCATTGGTGAGGCCACACCTGGAGTATTGTGTACAGTTTTGGTCTCCTAACCTGAGGAAGGACATTCTTGCTATTGAGGGAGTGCAGCGAAGGTTCACCAGACTGATTCCCGGGATGGCGGGACTGACCTATCAAGAAAGACTGGATCAACTGGGCTTGTATTCACTGGAGTTCAGAAGAATGAGAGGGGACCTCATAGAAACATATAAAATTCTGACGGGGTTAGACAGGTTAGATGCAGGAAGAATGTTCCCAATGTTGGGGAAGTCCAGAACCAGGGGTCACAGTCTAAGGATAAGGGGTAAGCCATTTAGGACCGAGATGCGGAGGAACTTCTTCACCCAGAGAGTGGTGAACCTGTGGAATTCTCTACCACAGAAAGTTGTTGAGGCCAATTCACTAAATATATTCAAAAAGGAGTTAGATGAGGTCCTTACTGCTAGGGGGATCAAGGGGTATGGCGAGAAAGCAGGAATGGGGTACTGAAGTTGAATGTTCAGCCATGAACTCATTGAATGGCGGTGCAGGCTAGAAGGGCCGAATGGCCTACTCCTGCACCTATTTTCTATGTTTCTATGTTTCTATGTTTCTTAACCAACTTTTCCAACTCGCCAGCTACCTTCAGGGATCTGTGGACAAGCAATCCCAGTTGCCTTTGTTCCTCTACACTTCTAATTGTCATACCAGTTGATGTGTATTCCCTTTCCTTGTTAGCCCTCCACAAATGAGCGATCTCTCACATTTCTGGATTAAATTCCATTTGCCACTGCTCTACCCCCTTATCAGTTGATTGATATCTTCCTGGAGTCTCCAGCTTTCTTCTTCATTATCAACCACACTGCCTATTTTAATAACACCTGAAAACTTCGTAATCATAACACCGATATTCAAGTTTAGATCATTGATAAATACCATAAAAAGCAATGGATCTGGCACTGAAAACTGTGGAACCCCACTAGAAACATCCTTCCAGTCACAAAAACACCCATCAAACATTACCGTTTGCTTCCTGCCTCTGAGCCAAATTTGGATCCAATTTGCCATTGCGCCCTGAATCACATGGGCTTTTACTTAGAAAATGCATAATCATTAAATGTTATCCTGCCTTCATGGGAAAACATCATTAATTGACTGATGATCTTCATTTGCACAACTAAAGAAATGTTAACTGAAGGAGAGTCCTTAATTGAATAACTTATCTGTGCTCTGCACTTTACCTCTGAATCCATAAACCATTTTGGACACTGTGCTTTAGAAGTCTGCTTCAAAATGTTCCTTGCTGGTAACATGTACATGGGACGTTGGAAACAGTGAGATAGACTGTAGTGCAAGGGACTGGTTATTGTGAAACAGCAAAGAAAATATACATTCTGGAAGAATACCATCGAAAAGAAGTGTGGCCCTAACAGCCAAAAAGAAGATGAAGTGCTGAGCCCTTTTCAGCAAAAAAATCTTTGCCCAAACATTTCTCTGACCGAATCTTCACAAAACAAAAATGATGCTTTTAAAGTCATTAAACCCGAATTGACGTGCACCCGAATTTTCTGAATCAGATGCCTCTCGTTGTGCCGACTGAATCCATGTCCCTTTCAATATTCTGCTGACATGCACACTATTAAATATGCCACTAACTTATAGAATCAAAGAATAAGGGAATGTTTGCAGCCCGTCGAGCCCATGCCAACTCTCAACAAGTCTCACTCCCCTGTCATTTACCCACAGCTGTGCAATTTTTTTCATTCGGATACTTATCCAACTCCGTTTTGAAAGATAAGATTGAGTCTGACTCCACCGCCCTTTAGAGCAGTGTATTCCAGATTCTAACCACTTGCTGAGGAATGGCCACTGCTGTTCCGATGTATAAAAACAGAGAAACACAGGATCAATTCCTGCCACACTCACAACCTTGCGAAATATAGCACCGTCATTCTATTCTCGTGACACAAGCTGCAGAAGTGTAGTCCAGTTGTTGAGGTTGAAGCTCTGGTTATGTTCCCAACAATCTTACTGCCACAGCGTTTCCGTAGTGTAGTGGTTATCACGCTCGCCTCACACGCGAAAGGTACCCGGTTCGAAACCGGGTGGAAACATTATGCAAACGTGTTCAATTAATGATTAGATAAAATTAAATCATTCATATTAGTGGTTCAATATTAACAGAGTGCAGTGTCTCACGATGCTGTTCCATTTGATGATTTCTCTCTGCAGTTCTGTTCAGACTCAAATTCTACACAGTGTCTCTCACTCCCTCCCGTTTCCAGCCCTGACGCTGGAGAAACCATATCTCAAAGCTGCACATTCCGTGCATTCAGGTCAGCTGTGAGAGATTATTAAAGGATCCTGCCACGCCACCACGCTTCACAACAGAAAATTGAAGCCACAAACAAACCCATCGACGAATCGCTCTTCCCCAGATCCAGAGTGAGTGAGGGCGGGACAAGCCCTAACTTCCAATCCCATACTCTCCAATCAGCCGCTGCCGGCGGAAAGCGGAGAATGCAGCATCAAACAGCGGCTTTCCGCCCTTCACTGGGCTGCAAAATGCCACCGTTCGAGACAACGCTCCCCGTACACCAAACAGCAGCCTCATAAGATGCTTCATTTCAGCTTCCTGATTTCGAGCCCCAGCTTGCACGAACATTTCTTCACTGGAAACACCATTAATTATCTGATTGCCACGTTTTGCATCATGAAAGTAATCCTAACCGATAATTATATAATCATCGAGGTTTACAGCATGGAAGCAGTCATTTAAGCCCATCGTATCTGCACCGGCCAACAAATGCTCAGTTTTAGGTGTGTACCTCTGTACCTTATTGCATTTCATGTGCACATCTAAGAACTTGTTAAATGTGGTGAGGGTTTCTGCCTGCACCACACTTTCAGGCAGTGAGTTTGAGACCCGCACAAACATATGCATGCAGAATGTTCACTTCAAATCCCCTTTAACCCTAACACTAATTACTTTTAAATTATGCAGCCTGGTTGTTGACCACTCCACTATGTGAAATAGACACTTTTATTGAACAATATCTAGGCCCCTTCTATTTTTATACACCTCAATGCTGTCGCCAATCAGCCTTCTCTGTTCCAAGGAAAACAAACCTATCCTATCCAATCTGTCCTCATAGCAAAGTTGCTCCACTCCCGGCAACATGTACGTAAATCTCCTCTGTACCCTCTCCAGCGTATTCACGTCCTTTCTTCAATGCGGTGACTAGAGCTGCACGCAGTACTCCAGCTGTGGCCTAACCAGAATTTTATACAGTTCTAGCATAACCCACTTGCTGTTCTGTTCCTTGCTTCTGCCAATAAATGCAACCATTCCATATGACTTCTTAACCAACTTTTCCAACTGGCCAGCTACCTTCAGGGATCTGTGGACAAGCAATCCCAGTTACCTTTGTTCCTCTACACTTCTCAATGTCATACCAGTTGATGTGTATTCCCTTTCCTTGTTAGCCCTCCACAAATGCGCGATCTCTCACATCTCTGGATTAAATTCCATTTGCCACTGCTCTACCTCCTTATCAGTTGATTGATATCTTCCTGGAGTCTCCAGCTTTCTTCTTCATTATCAACCACACTGCCTATTTTAATAACACCTGAAAACTTCGTAATCATAACACCTATATTCAAGTTTAGATCATTGATAAATACCATAAAAAGCAATGGATCTGGCACTGAAAACTGCGGAACCCCACTGGAAACATCCTTCCAGTCACAAAAACACCCATCAAACATGACCCTTTGCTTCCTGCCGCTGAGCCAAATTTGGATCTAATATGCCACTTCGCCCTGAATCACATGGGCTTTTACTTAGAAAATGCATAATCATTAAATGTTATCCTGCCTTCATGGGAAAACATCATTAATTGACTGATGATCTTCATTTGCACAACTAAAGAAATGTTAACTGAAGGAGAGTCCTTAATTGAATAACTTATCTGTGCTCTGCACTTTACCTCTGAAGCCATGAACCATTTTGGACACTGTGCTTTAGAAGTCTGCTTCAAAATGTTCATTGCTGGTAACATGTACATGAGACGTTGGAAACAGTGAGATAGACTGTAGTGCAAGGGACTAGTTATTGTGAAACAGCAAAGAAAATATACATTCTGGAAGAATACCATCGAAAAGAAGTGTGGCCCTAACAGCCAAAAAGAAGATGAAGTGCTGAGCCCTTTTCAGCAAAAAATTATTTTCCCAAACATTTCTCTGACCGAATCTTCACAAAACAAAAATGATGCTTTTAAAGTCATTAAACCCGAATTGTCGTGCACCCGAATCTTCTGGATCAGATGCCTCTGGTTGTGCCGACTGAATCCATGTGCCTTTCAATATTCTGCTGACATGCACACTATTAAATGTGCCACTAACTTCTAGAATCAAAGAATAAGGGAATGGTTGCAGCCCGTCGAGCCCATGCCAACTCTCAACAAGTCTCACTCCCCTGTCATTTATCCACAGCTGTGCAATGTTTTTCATTAGGAAACTTATCCAACTCCGTTTTGAAAGATAAGATTGAATCTGACTCCACCGCCCTTTAGAGCAGTGTATTCCAGATTCTAACCACTTGCTGAGGAATGGCCACTCCTGTTCCTATGTATAAAGGCAGAGAAACACGGGATCAATTCCTGCCTCACTCACAACATTGCGAAATATAGCACCGTCATTCTATTCTCGTGACACAAGCTCCAGAAGTGTCGTCCAGCTGTTGAGGTTAAAGATCTGGTTATGTTCCCAACAACGTTACTGGCACAGCGTTTCCGTAGTGTAGTGGTTATCACGTTCGCCTCACACGCGAAAAGTCCCCGTTTCGAAACTGGGCGGAAACATTATGCAAACGTGTTCAATTAATGATTAGATAAAATTAAATCATTCATATTATTGGTTCAATATTAACAGAGTGCAGTGTCTCACGATGCTGGTCCATTTTCTGATTTCTCTCTGCAGTTCTTTTCACACTCAAATTCTACACAGTGTCTCTCACTCCCTCCCGTTTCCAGCCCTGACGCTGGAGAAACAATATCTCAAAGCTGCACATTCCGTGCATTCAGGTCAGCTGTGAGAGATTATTAAAGGATCCTGCCACGCCACCACGCTTCACAACAGAAAATTAAAGCCACAACAAACCCATCGAATAATCGCTCTTCCCCAGCTCCAGAGTGAGTGAGGGCGGGACAAGCCCTAACTTCCGCTCCCACACTCTCCAATCAGCCGCTGCCGGCGGAAAGCGGAGAATGCAGCATCAAACAGCGGTTTACCGCCCTTCACTGGGCTGCAAAATGCCTCCGTTCGAGACAACGCTCCCCGTACACCGAACAGCAGCCTCATAAGATGCTTCATCTCAGCTTCTGGACTTCGAACCCCAGCTTGCACGAACACTTCTTCACTGGAAACACCATTAATTATCTGATTGCCACGTTTTGCATCATGAAAGTAATCGTAACCGATAATTATATTATCATAGAGGTTTACAGCATGGAAGGAGTCACTTAAGCCCATCGTATCTGCACCGGCCTACAATTGCCCAGTTTTAGGTGTGCACCCCTGCACCTTATTGCATTTGATGTGCACATCTAAGAACTTGTTAAATGTAGTGAGGGTTTCTGCCTGCACCACACTTTCAGGCCGTGAGTTTGAGACCCCCACAAACATCTGCATGCAGAATGTTCACTTCAAATCCCATTTAACCCTTACACTGATTACGTTTAAATTATGCAGCCTGGTTGTTGACCACTCCACTCTGTGAAATAGACCCTTTTAATCAACAATATCTAGGCCCCTCCTATTTTTATACACCTCAAGGCTGTCGCCCATCAGCCTCCTCTGTTCCAAGGAAAACAAACCCATCCTATCCAATCTGTCCTCATAGCAAAGTTGCTCCACTCCCGGCAACATCTACGTAAATCTCCTCTGTACCCTCTCCAGCGTATTCAGGTTCTTCCTTCATGCGGTGACCAGAACTGCACGCAGTACTCCAGCTGTGGCCTAACCAGAATTTTATACAGTTCTAGCATAACCCACTTGCTGTTCTGTTCCTTGCTTCTGCCAATAAATGCAACCATTCCATATGACTTCTTAATCAACTTTTCCAACTGGTCAGCTACCTTCAGGGATCTGTGGACAAGCAATCCCAGTTACCTTTGTTCCTCTACACTTCTCAATGTCATACCAGTTGATGTGTATTCCCTTTCCTTGTTAGCCCTCCACAAATGCGCGATCTCTCACATCTCTGGTTTAAATTCAATTTGCCACTGCTCTACCCCCTTATCAGTTGATTGATATCTTCCTGGAGTCTCCAGCTTTCTTCTTCATTATCAACCACACTGCCTATTTTAATAACACCTGAAAACTTCGTAATCATAACACCTATATTCAAGTTTAGATCATTGATAAATACCATAAAAAGCAATGGATCTGGCACTGAAAACTGTGGAACCAGACTGGAAACATCCTTCCAGTCACAAAAACACCCATCAAACATTACCCTTTGCTTCCTGCCTCTGAGCCAAATTTGGATCCAATTTGCCACTTCGCCCTGAATCACATGGGCTTTTACTTAGAAAATGCATAATCATTAAATGTTATCCTGCCTTCATGGGAAAACATCATTAATTGACTGATGATCTTCATTTGCACAACTAAAGAAATGTTAACTGAAGGAGAATCCTTAATTTAATACCTTATCTGTGCTCTGCACTTTACCTCTGAATCCATAAACCATTTTGGACACTGTGCTTTAGAAGTCTGCTTCAAAATGTTCATTGCTGGTAACATGTACATGAGACGTTGGAAACAGTGAGATAGACTGCAGTGCAAGGGACTGGATATTGTGAAACAGCAAAGAAAATATACATTCTGGAAGAATACCATCGAAAAGAAGTGTGGCCCTAACAGCCAAAAAGAAGATGAAGTGCTGAGCCCTTTTCAGCAAAAAATTCTTTTTCAAACATTTCTCTGACCGAATCTTCACAAAAGAAAAATGATGCTTTTAAAGTCATTAAACCCGAATTATCATGCACCGGAATCTTCTGAATCAGATGCCTCTCGTTGTGCCGACTGAATCCATGTCTCTTTCAATATTCTGCTGACATGCACACTATTAAATGTGCCACTAACTTATAGAATCAAAGAATAAGGGAATGGATGCAGCCCGTCGAGCCCATGCCAACTCTCAACAAGTCTCACTCCCCTGTCATTTACCCACAGCTGTGCAATTTTTTTCATTCGGATACTTATCCAACTCCGTTTTGAAAGATAAGATTGAGTCTGACTCCACCGCCCTTTAGAGAAGTGTATTCCAGATTCTAACCACTTGCTGAGGAATGGCCACTCCTGTTCCTATGTATAAAGGCAGAGAAACACGGGATCAATTCCTGCCACACTCACAACCTTGCTAAGTATAGCACCGTTATTCTATTCTCGTGACACAAGCTCCAGAAGTGTAGTCCAGCTGTTGAGGTTAAAGCTCTGGTTATGTTCCCAACAATGTTTACTGCCACAGTGTTTCTGTAGTGTAGTGGTTATCACGTTCGCCTAACACGCGAAAAGTCCCCGGTTCGAAACCGGGTGGAAACATTATGCAAACGTGTTCAATTAATGATAAGATAAAATTAAATCATTCATATTAGTGGTTCAATGTTAACAGAGTGCAGTGTCTCACGATGCTGTTCCATTTGCTGATTTCTCTCTACAGTTCTGTTCACACTCAAATTCTACACAGTGTCTCTCACTCCCTCCCGTTTGCAGCCCTGACGCTGGAGTAACCATATCTCAAAGCTGGACATTCCGTGCATTCAGGTCAGCTGTGAGAGATTATTAAAGGATCCTGCCACGCCACCACGCTTCACAACAGAAAATTAAAGCCACAAACAAACCCATCGACTAATCGCTCTTCCTCAGCTCCAGAGTGAGTGAGGGCGGGACAAGCCCTAACTTCCGCTCCCACACTCTCCAATCAGCCGCTGCCGGCGGAAAGCGGAGAATGCAGCATCAAACAGCGGTTTACCGCCCTTCACTGGGCTGCAAAATGCCACCGTTCGAGACAACGCTCCCCGTACACCGAACAGCAGCCTCATAAGATGCTTCATCTCAGCTTCCTGAGTTCGAGCCCCAGCTTGCACGTTCACTTCTTCACTGGAAACAGCATTAATTATCTGATTGCCACGTTTTGCATCATGAAAGTAATCCTAACCGATAATTATATAATCATAGAGGTTTACAGCATGGAAGGAGTCATTTACGCCCATCGTATCTGCACCGGCCAACAAATGCCCAGTTTTAGATGTGTACCCCTGCACCTTATTGCATTTCATGTGCACATCTAAGAACTGGTTAAATGTGGTGAGGGTTTCTGCCTGCACCACACTTTCAGGCCGTGAGTTTGAGACCCCCACAAACATCTGCATGCAGAATGTTCACTTCAAATCCCATTTAACCCTTACACTGATTACGTTTAAATTATGCAGCCTGGTTGTTGACCACTCCACTCTGTGAAATAGACCCTTTTAATCAACAATATCTAGGCCCCTCCTATTTTTATACACCTCAATGCTGTCGCCCATCAGCCTCCTCTGTTCCAAGGAAAACAAACCCATCCTATCCAATCTGTCCTCATAGCAAAGTTGCTCCACTCCCGGCAACATCTACGTAAATCTCCTCTGTACCCTCTCCAGCGTATTCAGGTTCTTCCTTCATGCGGTGACCAGAACTGCACGCAGTACTCCAGCTGTGGCCTAACCAGAATTTTATACAGTTCTAGCATAACCCACTTGCTGTTCTGTTCCTTGCTTCTGCCAATAAATGCAACCATTCCATATGACTTCTTAATCAACTTTTCCAACTGGTCAGCTACCTTCAGGGATCTGTGGACAAGCAATCCCAGTTACCTTTGTTCCTCTACACTTCTCAATGTCATACCAGTTGATGTGTATTCCCTTTCCTTGTTAGCCCTCCACAAATGCGCGATCTCTCACATCTCTGGTTTAAATTCAATTTGCCACTGCTCTACCCCCTTATCAGTTGATTGATATCTTCCTGGAGTCTCCAGCTTTCTTCTTCATTATCAACCACACTGCCTATTTTAATAACACCTGAAAACTTCGTCATCATAACACCTATATTCAAGTTTAGATCATTGATAAATACCATAAAAAGCAATGGATCTGGCACTGAAAACTGTGGAACCACACTGGAAACATCCTTCCAGTCACAAAAACACCCATCAAACATTACCCTTTGCTTCCTGCCTCTGAGCCAAATTTGGATCCAATTTGCCACTTCGCCCTGAATCACATGGGCTTTTACTTAGAAAATGCATAATCATTAAATGTTATCCTGCCTTCATGGGAAAACATCATTAATTGACTGATGATCTTCATTTGCACAACTAAAGAAATGTTAACTGAAGGAGAATCCTTAATTTAATACCTTATCTGTGCTCTGCACTTTAGCTCTGAATCCATAAACCATTTTGGACACTGTACTTTAGAAGTCTGCTTCAAAATGTTCATTGCTGGTAACATGTACATGAGACGTTGGAAACAGTGAGATAGACTGTAGTGCAAGGGACTGGTTATTGTGAAACAGCAAAGAAAATATACATTCTGGAAGAATACCATCGAAAAGAAGTGTGGCCCGAACAGCCAAAAAGAAGATGAAGTGCTGAGCCCTTTTCAGCAAAAATTTATTTTTCGAACATTTCTCTGACCGAATCTTCATAAAAGAAAAATGATGCTTTTAAAGTCATTAATCCCGAATTTTCGTGCACCCGAATCTTCTGAATCAGATGCCTCTCGTTGTGTCGACTGAATCCATGTCCCTTTCAATATTCTGCTGACATGCACACTATTAAATGTGCCACTAACTTATAGAATCAAAGAATAAGGGAATGGATGCAGCCCGTCGAGCCCATGCCAACTCTCAACAAGTCTCACTCCCCTGTCATTTACCCACAGCTGTGCAATTTTTTTCATTCGGATACTTATCCAACTCCGTTTTGAAAGATAAGATTGAGTCTGACTCCACCGCCCTTTAGAGAAGTGTATTCCAGATTCTAACCACTTGCTGAGGAATGGCCACTCCTGTTCCTATGTATAAAGGCAGAGAAACACGGGATCAATTCCTGCCACACTCACAACCTTGCTAAATATAGCACCGTTATTCTATTCTCGTGACACAATCTCGAGAAGTGTAGTCCAACTGTTGAGGTTAAAGCTCTGGTTATGTTCCCAAGAATGTTACTGGCACAGCGTTTCTGTAGTGTAGTGGTTATCACGTTCGCCTAACACGCGAAAAGTCCCCGGTTCGAAACCGGGCGGAAACATTATGCAAACGTGTTCAATTAATGATAAGATAAAATTAAATCATTCATATTAGTGGTTCAATGTTAACAGAGTGCAGTGTCTCACGATGCTGTTCCATTTGCTGATTTCTCTCTACAGTTCTGTTCACACTCAAATTCGACACAGTGTCTCTCACTCCCTCCCGTTTACAGCCCTGACGCTGGAGAAACCATATCTCAAAGCTGCACATTCCGTGCATTCAGGTCAGCTGTGAGAGCTTATTAAAGGATCCTGCCACGCCACCACGCTTCACAACAGAAAATTAAAGCCACAAACAAACCAATCGACTAATCGCTCTTCCTCAGCTCCAGAGTGAGTGAGGGCGGGACAAGCCCTAACTTCCGCTCCCACACTCTCCAATCAGCCGCTGCCGGCGGAAAGCGGAGAATGCAGCATCAAACAGCGGTTTACCGCCCTTCACTGGGCTGCAAAATGCCACCGTTCCAGACAACGCTCCCCGTGCTCCGAACAGCAGCCTCATAAGATGCTTCATCTCAGCTTCCTGAGTTCGAGCCCCAGCTTGCACGAACACTTCTTCACTGGAAACAGCATTAATTATCTGATTGCCACGTTTTGCATCATGAAAGTAATCCTAACCGATAATTATATAATCAGTGAGGTTTACAGCATGGAAGGAGTCATTTACGCCCATCGTATCTGCACCGGCCAACAAATGCCCAGTTTTAGGTGTGTACCCCTGCACCTTATTGCATTTCATGTGCACATCTAAGAACTGGTTAAATGTGGTGAGGGTTTCTGCCTGCACCACACTTTCAGGCAGTGAGTTTGAGACCCCCACAAACATCTGCATGCAGAATGTTCACTTCAAATCCCCTTTAACGCTTACACTAATTACTTTTAAATTATGCAGCCTGGTTGTTGACCACTCCACTATGTGAAATAGACCCTTTTAATCAACAATATCTAGGCCCCTCCTATTTTTATACACCTCAATGCGGTCGCCCATCAGCCTCCTCTGTTCCAAGGAAAACAAACCCATCCTATCCAATCTGTCCTCATAGCAAAGTTGCTCCACTCCCGGCAACATCTACGTAAATCTCCTCTGTACCCTCTCCAGCGTATTCACGTTCTTCCTTCAATGCGGTGATCAGAACTGCACGCAGTACTCCAGCTGTGGCCTAACCAGAATTTTATACAGTTCTAGCATAACCCACTTGCTGTTCTGTTCCTTGCTTCTGCCAATAAATGCAACCATTCCATATGACTTCTTTATCAACTTTTCCAACTGGTTAGCTACATTCAGGGATCTGTGGACAAGCAATCCCAGTTACCTTTGTTCCTCTACACTTCTCAATGTCATACCAGTTGATGTGTATTCCCTTTCCTTGTTCGCCCTCCACAAATGCGCGATCTCTCACATCTCTGGATTAAATTCAATTTGCCACTGCTCTACCCCCTTATCAGTTGATTGATATCTTCCTGGAGTCTCCAGCTTTCTTCTTCATTATCAATCACACTGCCTATTTTAATAACACCTGAAAACTTCGTAATTATAACACCTATATTCAAGTTTAGTTCATTGATAAATACCATAAAAAGCAATGGATCTGGCACTGAAAACTGTGGAACCCCACTGGAAACATCCTTCCAGTCACAAAAACACCCATCAAACATTACCCTTTGCTTCCTGCCTCTGAGCCAAATTTGGATCCAATTTGCCACTTCGCCCTGAATCGCATGTGCTTTTACTTAGAAAATGCATAATCATTAAATGTTATCCTGCCTTCATGGGAAAACATCATTTATTGACTGATGATCTTCATTTGCACAACTAAAGAAATGTTAACTGAAGTGGAGTCCTTAATTGAATAACTTAGCTGTGCTCTGCACTTTACCTCTGAATCCATAAACCATTTTGGACACTGTGCTTTAGAAGTCTGCTTCAAAATGTTCATTGCTGGTAACATGTACATGAGACGTTCGAAACAGTGAGATAGACTGTAGTGCAAGGGACTGCTTATTGTGAAACAGCAAAGAAAATATGCATTCTGGAATAATAACATCGAAAAGAAGTGTGGCCCTAACAGCCAAAAAGAAGATGAAGTGCTGAGCCCTTCTCAGCAAAAAATTATTTTCCCAAACATTTCTCTGACCGAATCTTCACAAAACAAAAATGATGCTTTTAAAGTCATTAAACCCGAATTTTCGTGCACCCGAATCTTCTGAATCAGATGCCTCTCGTTGTGCCGACTGAATCCATGTCCCTTTCAATATTCTGCTGACATGCACACTATTAAATGTGCCACTAACTTATAAAATCGAAGAATAAGGGAATGGTTGCAGCCCGTCGAGCCCATGCCAACTCTCAACAAGTCTCACGCCCCTGTCATTTACCCACAGCTGTGCAATTTTTTTCATTCGGATATTTATCCAACTCCGTTTTGAAAGATAAGATTGAGTCTGACTCCACCGCCCTTTGGAGCAGTGTATTCCAGATTCTAACCACTTGCTGAGGAATGGCCACTCCTGTTCCTATGTATAAAGGCAGAGAAACACGGGATCAATGCCTGCCACACTCACAACCTTGCTAAATATAGCACCGTCATTCTATTCTCGTGACACAAGCTCCAGAAGTGTGGTCCAGCTGTTGAGGTTAAAGCTCTGGTTATGTTCCCAACAATGTTACTGCCACAGCGTTTCCGTAGTGTAGTGGTTATCACGTTTGCCTCACACGCGAAAGGTCCCCGGTTCGAAACCGGGCGGAAACATTATGCAAACGTGTTCAATTAATGATTGTATAAAATTAAATCATTCATATTAGTGGTTCAATATTAACAGAGTACAGTGTCTCACGATGCTGTTCCATTTGCTGATTTCTCTCTGCAGTTCTGTTCACACTCAAATTCTACACAGTGTCTCTCACTCCCTCCCGTTTCCAGCCCTGACGCTGGAGAAACCATATCTCAAAGCTGCACATTCCGTGCATTCAGGTCAGCTGTGAGAGATTATTAAAGGATCCTGCCACGCCACCACGCTTCACAACAGAAAATTAAAGCCACAAACAAACCCATCGAATAATCGCTCTTCCCCAGCTCCAGAGTGAGTGAGGGCGGGACAAGCCCTAACTTCCGCTCCCACACTCTCCAATCAACCGCTGCCGGCGGAAAGCGGAGAATGCAGCATCAAACAGCGGTTTACCGCCCTTCACTGGGCTGCAAAATGCCACCGTTCGAGACAACGCCCCCCGTACACCGAACAGCAGCCTCATAAGATGCTTCATCTCAGCTTCCTGACTTCGAGCCCCAGCTTGCACGAACACTTCTTCACTGGAAACACCATTAATTATCTGATTGCCACGTTTTGCATCATGAAAGTAATCCTTACCGATAATTATATAATCATAGAGGTTTACAGCATGGAAGGAGTCATTTAAGCCCATCGTATCTGCACCGGCCAACAAATGCCAAGTTTTAGGTGTGTACCCCTGCACCTTATTGCATTTCATGTGCACGTCTAAGAACTTGTTAAATGTGGTGAGGGTTTCTGCCTGCTTCAAAATGTTCATTGCTGGTAACATGTACATGGAAAGTTGGAAACAGTGAGATAGACTATAGTGCAAGGGACTGATTATTGTGAAACAGCAAAGAAAATATACATTCTGGAAGAATACCATCGAAAAGAAGTGTGACCCTAACAGCCAAAAAGAAGATGAAGTGCTGAGTTCTTTTCAGCAAAAAATTCTTTTCCCAAACATTTCTCTGACCGAATCTTCACAAAACAAAAATGATGCTTTTAAAGTCATTAAACCCGAATTTTCGTGCACCCGAATCTTCTGAATCAGATGCCTCTCGTTGTGCCTACTGAATCCATGTCCCTTTCCATATTCTGCTGACATGCACACTATTAAATGTGCCACTAACTTACACAATCAAAGAATAAGGGAATGGTTGCAGCCCGTCGAGCCCATGCCAACTCTCAACAAGTCTCACTCCCCTGTCATTTACCCACAGCTGTGCAATTTTTTGCATTCGGATACTTATCCAACTCCGTTTTAAAAGATAAGATTGAGTCTGACTCCACCGCCCTTTAGAGCAGTGTATTCCAGATTCTAACCACTTGCTGAGGAATGGCCACTTCTGTTCCTATGTATAAAGGCAGAGAAACACGGGATCACTTCCTGCCACACTCACAACCTTGCTAAATATAGCACCGTCATTCTGTTCTCGTGACACAAGCTCCAGAAGTGTAGTCCAGCTGTTGAGGTTAAAGCTCTGGTTATGTTCCCAACAATGTTACTGCCACAGCGTTTCCGTAGTGTAGTGGTTATCACGTTCGCCTCACACGCGAAAGGAAACCGGGCGGTAACATTATGCAAACGTGTTCAATTAATGATTAGATAAAATTAAATCATTCATATTAGTGGTTCAATATTAACAGAGTGCAGTGTCTCACGATGCTGTTCCATTTGATGATTTCTCTCTACAGTTCTGTTCACACTCAAATTCTACACAGTATCTCTCACTCCCTCCCGTTTCCAGCCCTGACGCTGGAGAAACCATATCTCAAAGCTGCACATTCCGTGCATTCAGGTCAGCTGTGAGAGATTATTAAAGGATCCTGCCACGCCACCACGCTTCACAACAGAAAATTAAAGCCACAAACAAACCCATCGACTAATCGCTCTTCCTCAGCTCCAGAGTGAGTGAGGGCGGGACAAGCCCTAACTTCCGCTCCCACACTCTCCAATCAGCCGCTGCCGGCGGAAAGCGGAGAATGCAGCATCAAACAGCGGTTTATCGCCCTTCACTGGGCTGCAAAATGCCACCGTTCCAGACAACGCTCCCCGTGCTCCGAACAGCAGCCTCATAAGATGCTTCATCTCAGCTTCCTGAGTTCGAGCCCCAGCTTGCACGAACACTTCTTCACTGGAAACAGCATTAATTATCTGATTGCCACGTTTTGCATCATGAAAGTAATCCTAACCGATAATTATATAATCAGTGAGGTTTACAGCATGGAAGGAGTCATTTACGCCCATCGTATCTGCACCGGCCAACAAATGCCCAGTTTTAGGTGTGTACCCCTGCACCTTATTGCATTTCATGTGCACATCTAAGAACTGGTTAAATGTGGTGAGGGTTTCTGCCTGCACCACACTTTCAGGCAGTGAGTTTGAGACCCCCACAAACATCTGCATGCAGAATGTTCACTTCAAATCCCCTTTAACGCTTACACTAATTACTTTTAAATTATGCAGCCTGGTTGTTGACCACTCCACTATGTGAAATAGACCCTTTTAATCAACAATATCTAGGCCCCTCCTATTTTTATACACCTCAATGCGGTCGCCCATCAGCCTCCTCTGTTCCAAGGAAAACAAACCCATCCTATCCAATCTGTCCTCATAGCAAAGTTGCTCCACTCCCGGCAACATCTACGTAAATCTCCTCTGTACCCTCTCCAGCGTATTCACGTTCTTCCTTCAATGCGGTGACCAGAACTGCACGCAGTACTCCAGCTGTGGCCTAACCAGAATTTTATACAGTTCTAGCATAACCCACTTGCTGTTCTGTTCCTTGCTTCTGCCAATAAATGCAACCATTCCATATGACTTCTTTATCAACTTTTCCAACTGGTTAGCTACATTCAGGGATCTGTGGACAAGCAATCCCAGTTACCTTTGTTCCTCTGCACTTCTCAATGTCATACCAGTTGATGTGTATTCCCTTTCCTTGTTCGCCCTCCACAAATGCGCGATCTCTCACATCTCTGGATTAAATTCAATTTGCCACTGCTCTACCCCCTTATCAGTTGATTGATATCTTCCTGGAGTCTCCAGCTTTCTTCTTCATTATCAATCACACTGCCTATTTTAATAACACCTGAAAACTTCGTAATTATAACACCTATATTCAAGTTTAGTTCATTGATAAATACCATAAAAAGCAATGGATCTGGCACTGAAAACTGTGGAACCCCACTGGAAACATCCTTCCAGTCACAAAAACACCCATCAAACATTACCCTTTGCTTCCTGCCTCTGAGCCAAATTTGGATCCAATTTGCCACTTCGCCCTGAATCGCATGTGCTTTTACTTAGAAAATGCATAATCATTAAATGTTATCCTGCCTTCATGGGAAAACATCATTTATTGACTGATGATCTTCATTTGCACAACTAAAGAAATGTTAACTGAAGTGGAGTCCTTAATTGAATAACTTAGCTGTGCTCTGCACTTTACCTCTGAATCCATAAACCATTTTGGACACTGTGCTTTAGAAGTCTGCTTCAAAATGTTCATTGCTGGTAACATGTACATGAGACGTTCGAAACAGTGAGATAGACTGTAGTGCAAGGGACTGCTTATTGTGAAACAGCAAAGAAAATATGCATTCTGGAATAATAACATCGAAAAGAAGTGTGGCCCAAACAGCCAAAAAGAAGATGAAGTGCTGAGCCCTTCTCAGCAAAAAATTATTTTCCCAAACATTTCTCTGACCGAATCTTCACAAAACAAAAATGATGCTTTTAAAGTCATTAAACCCGAATTTTCGTGCACCCGAATCTTCTGAATCAGATGCCTCTCGTTGTGCCGACTGAATCCATGTCCCTTTCAATATTCTGCTGACATGCACACTATTAAATGTGCCACTAACTTATAAAATCGAAGAATAAGGGAATGGTTGCAGCCCGTCGAGCCCATGCCAACTCTCAACAAGTCTCACGCCCCTGTCATTTACCCACAGCTGTGCAATTTTTTTCATTCGGATATTTATCCAACTCCGTTTTGAAAGATAAGATTGAGTCTGACTCCACCGCCCTTTGGAGCAGTGTATTCCAGATTCTAACCACTTGCTGAGGAATGGCCACTCCTGTTCCTATGTATAAAGGCAGAGAAACACGGGATCAATGCCTGCCACACTCACAACCTTGCTAAATATAGCACCGTCATTCTATTCTCGTGACACAAGCTCCAGAAGTGTGGTCCAGCTGTTGAGGTTAAAGCTCTGGTTATGTTCCCAACAATGTTACTGCCACAGCGTTTCCGTAGTGTAGTGGTTATCACGTTTGCCTCACACGCGAAAGGTCCCCGGTTCGAAACCGGGCGGAAACATTATGCAAACGTGTTCAATTAATGATTGTATAAAATTAAATCATTCATATTAGTGGTTCAATATTAACAGAGTACAGTGTCTCACGATGCTGTTCCATTTGCTGATTTCTCTCTGCAGTTCTGTTCACACTCAAATTCTACACAGTGTCTCTCACTCCCTCCCGTTTCCAGCCCTGACGCTGGAGAAACCATATCTCAAAGCTGCACATTCCGTGCATTCAGGTCAGCTGTGAGAGATTATTAAAGGATCCTGCCACGCCACCACGCTTCACAACAGAAAATTAAAGCCACAAACAAACCCATCGAATAATCGCTCTTCCCCAGCTCCAGAGTGAGTGAGGGCGGGACAAGCCCTAACTTCCGCTCCCACACTCTCCAATCAACCGCTGCCGGCGGAAAGCGGAGAATGCAGCATCAAACAGCGGTTTACCGCCCTTCACTGGGCTGCAAAATGCCACCGTCCGAGACAACGCCCCCCGTACACCGAACAGCAGCCTCATAAGATGCTTCATCTCAGCTTCCTGACTTCGAGCCCCAGCTTGCACGAACACTTCTTCACTGGAAACACCATTAATTATCTGATTGCCACGTTTTGCATCATGAAAGTAATCCTTACCGATAATTATATAATCATAGAGGTTTACAGCATGGAAGCAGTCATTTAAGCCCATCGTATCTGCACCGGCCAACAAATGCCAAGTTTTAGGTGTGTACCCCTGCACCTTATTGCATTTCATGTGCACGTCTAAGAACTTGTTAAATGTGGTGAGGATTTCTGCCTGCTTCAAAATGTTCATTGCTGGTAACATGTACATGGAAAGTTGGAAACAGTGAGATAGACTATAGTGCAAGGGACTGATTATTGTGAAACAGCAAAGAAAATATACATTCTGGAAGAATACCATCGAAAAGAAGTGTGACCCTAACAGCCAAAAAGAAGATGAAGTGCTGAGTTCTTTTCAGCAAAAAATTATTTTCCCAAACATTTCTCTGACCGAATCTTCACAAAACAAAAATGATGCTTTTAAAGTCATTAAACCCGAATTTTCGTGCACCCGAATCTTCTGAATCAGATGCCTCTCGTTGTGCCTACTGAATCCATGTCCCTTTCCATATTCTGCTGACATGCACACTATTAAATGTGCCACTAACTTACACAATCAAAGAATAAGGGAATGGTTGCAGCCCGTCGAGCCCATGCCAACTCTCAACAAGTCTCACTCCCCTGTCATTTACCCACAGCTGTGCAATTTTTTGCATTCGGATACTTATCCAACTCCGTTTTAAAAGATAAGATTGAGTCTGACTCCACCGCCCTTTAGAGCAGTGTATTCCAGATTCTAACCACTTGCTGAGGAATGGCCACTTCTGTTCCTATGTATAAAGGCAGAGAAACACGGGATCACTTCCTGCCACACTCACAACCTTGCTAAATATAGCACCGTCATTCTGTTCTCGTGACACAAGCTCCAGAAGTGTAGTCCAGCTGTTGAGGTTAAAGCTCTGGTTATGTTCCCAACAATGTTACTGCCACAGCGTTTCCGTAGTGTAGTGGTTATCACGTTCGCCTCACACGCGAAAGGAAACCGGGCGGTAACATTATGCAAACGTGTTCAATTAATGATTAGATAAAATTAAATCATTCATATTAGTGGTTCAATATTAACAGAGTGCAGTGTCTCACGATGCTGTTCCATTTGATGATTTCTCTCTACAGTTCTGTTCACACTCAAATTCTACACAGTATCTCTCACTCCCTCCCGTTTCCAGCCCTGACGCTGGAGAAACCATATCTCAAAGCTGCACATTCCGTGCATTCAGGTCAGCTGTGAGAGATTATTAAAGGATCCTGCCACGCCACCACGCTTCACACCAGAAAATTAAAGCCACAAACAAACCCATCGACTAATCGCTCTTCCCCAGCTCCAGAGTGAGTGAGGGCGGGACAAGCCCTAACTTCCGCTCCCACACTCTCCAATCAGCCGCTGCCGGCGGAAAGCGGAGAATGCAGCATCAAACAGCGGTTTACCGCCCTTCACTGGGCTGCAAAATGCCACCGTTCGAGACAACGCTACCCGTACACCGAACAGCAGCCTCATAAGATGCTTCATCTCAGCTACCTGAGTTCGAGCCCCAGCTTGCACGAACACTTCTTCACTGGAAACACCATTAATTATCCGATTGCCACGTTTTGCATCATGAAAGTAATCCTAACCGATAATTATATAATCATAGAGGTTTACAGCATGGAAGGAGTCATTTAAGCCCATCGTATCTGCACCGGCCAACAAATGTCCAGTTTTAGATGTGTCCCCCTGCACCTTATTGCATTTCATGTGCACATCTCAGAACTTGTTAAATGTGGTGAGGGTTTCTGCCTGCACCACACTTTCAGGCAGTGAGTTTGAGACCCCCACAAACATCTGCATGCAGAATGTTCACTTCAAATCCCCTTTAACCCTTACACTAATTACTTTTAAATTATGCAGCCTGGTTGTTGACCACTCCACTCTGTGAAATAGACCCTTTTAATCAACAATATCTAGGCCCCTCCTTTTTATTTACACCTTAATGCTGTCGCCCATCAGCCTCCTCTGTTCCAAGGAAAACAAACCCATCCTATCCAATCTGTCCTCATAGCAAAGTTGTTCCTCTCCCGGCAACATCTACGTAAATCTCCTCTGTACCCTCTCCAGCGTATTCACGTCCTTCCTTCAATGCGGTGACTAGAACTGCACGCAGTACTCCAGCTGTGGCCTAACCAGAATTTTATACAGTTCTAGCAAAACCCACTTGCTGTTCTGTTCCTTGCTTCTTCCAATAAATGCAACCATTCCATATGACTTCTTAACCAACTTTTCCAACTGACCAGCTACCTTCAGGGATCTGTGCACAAGCAATCCCAGTTACCTTTGTTCCTCTACACTTCTCAATGTCATACCAGTTGATGTGTATTCCCTTTCCTTGTTAGCCCTCCACAAATGCGCGATCTCTCACATCTCTGGATTAAATTCCATTTGCCACTGCTCTACCCCCTTATCAGTTGATTGATATCTTCCTGGAGTCTCCAGCTTTCTTCTTCATTATCAACCCACTGCCTATTTTAATAACACCTGAAAACTTCGTCATCATAACACCTATATTCAAGTTTAGATCATTGATAAATACCATAAAAAGCAATGGATCTGGCACTGAAAACTGCGGAACCCCACTGGAAACATACTTCCAGTCACAAAAACACCCATCAAACATTACCCTTTGCTTCCTGCCTCTGAGCCAAATTTGGATCCAATGTGCCACTTCGCCCTGAATCACATGGGCTTTTACTTAGATAATGCATAATCATTAAATGTTATCCTGCCTTCATGAGAAAACATCATTAATTGACTGATGATCTTCATTTGCACAACTAAAGAAATGTTAACTGAAAGAGAGTCCTTAATTGAATAACTTATCTGTGCTCTGCACTTTACCTCTGAATCCATAAACCATTTTGGACACTGTGCTTTAGAAGTCTGCTTCAAAATGTTCATTGCTGGTAACATGTACATGAGACGTTGGAAACAGTGAGATAGACTGTAGTGCAAGGGACTGGTTATTGTGAAACAGCAAAGAAAATATACATTCTGGAAGAATACCATCGAAAAGAAGTGTGACCCTAACAGCCAAAAAGAAGATGAAGTGCTGAGCCCTTTTCAGCAAAAAATTATTTTCCCAATCTTTTCCCTGACCGAATCTTCACAAAACAAAAATGATGCTTTTAAAGTCATTAAACCCGAATTTTCGTGCACCCGAATCTTCTGAATCAGATGCCTCTCGTTGTGCCGACTGAATCCATGTCCCTTTCAATATTCTGCTGACATGCACACTATTAAATGTGCCACTAACTTATAGAATCAAAGAATAAGGGAATGGTTGCAGCCCGTCGAGCCCATGCCAACTCTCAACAAGTCTCACTCCCCTGTCATTTACCCACAGCTGTGCAATTTTTTTCATTCGGATACTTATCCAACTCCGTTTTGAAAGATAAGATTGAGTCTGACTCCACCGCCCTTCAGAGCAATGTATTCCAGATTCTAACTACTTGCTGAGGAATGGCCACTCCTGTTCCTATGCATAAAGGCAGAGAAACACGGGATCAATTCCTGCCTCATTCACAACCTTGCTAAATATAGCACCGTCATTCTATTCTCGTGACACAAGCTCCAGAAGTGTAGTCCAGCTGTTGAGGTTAAAGCTCTGGTTATGTTCCCAACAATGTTACTGCCACAGCGTTTCAGTAGTGTAGTGGTTATCACGTTCGCCTCACACGCGAAAAGTCCCCGGTTCGAAACCGGGCGGAAACATTATGCAAACGTATTCAATTAATGATTAGATAAAATTAAATCATTCATATTAGTGGTTCAATATTAACAGAGTGCAGTGCCTCACGATGTTGGTCCATTTGCTGATTTCTCTCTGCAGTTCTGTTCACACTCAAATTCTACACAGTGTCTCTCACTCCCTCCCGTTTCCAGCCCTGACGCTGGAGAAACCATATCTCAAAGCTGCACATTCCGTGCATTCAGGTCAGCTGTGAGAGATTATTAAAGGATCCTGCCACGCCACCACGCTTCACAACAGAAAATTAAAGCCACAAACAAACCCATCGACTAATCGCTCTTCCCCAGCTCCAGAGTGAGTGAGGGCGGGACAAGTCCTAACTTCCGCTCCCACACTCTCCAATCAGCCGCTGCCGGCGGAAAGCGGAGAATGCAGCATCAAACAGCGGTTTACCGCCCTTCACTGGGCTGCAAAATGCCACCGTTCGAGACAACGCTCCCCGTACACCAAACAGCAGCCTCATAAGATGCTTCATCTCAGCTTCCTGAGTTCGAGCCCCAGCTTGCATGAATACTTCTTCACTGGAAACACCATTAATTATCTGATTGCCACGTTTTGCATCATGAAAGTAATCCAAACCGATAATTATATAATCATAGAGGTTTACAGCATGGAAGGAGTCATTTAAGCCCATCGTATCTGCACCGGCCAACAAATGTCCAGTTTTAGGTGTGTCCCCCTGCACCTTATTGCATTTCATGTGCACATCTAAGAACTTGTTAAATGTGGTGAGGGTTTCTGCCTGCACCACACTTTCAGGCAGTGAGTTTGAGACCCCCACAAACATCTGCATGCAGCATGTTCACTTCAAATCCCCTTTAACCCTTACACTAATTACTTTTAAATTATGCAGCCTGGTTGTTGACCACTCCATTATGTGAAATAGATCCTTTTAATCAACAATATCTAGGCCCCACCTATTTTTATGCACCTCAATTCTGTCGCCCATCAGCCTCCTCTGTTCCAAGGAAAACAAACCCATCCAATCCAATCTGTCCTCATAGCAAAGTTGCTCCACTCCCGGCAACATCTACGTAAATCTCCTCTGTACCCTCTCCAGCGTATTCACGTCCTTCCTTCAATGCGGTGACTAGAACTGCACGCAGTACTCCAGCTGTAACCGAACCAGAATTTTATACAGTTCTAGCAAAACCCACTTGCTGTTCTGTTCCTTGCTTCTGCCAATAAATGCAACCATTCCATATGACTTCTTAACCAACTTTTCCAACTGACCAGCTACCTTCAGGGATCTGTGGACAAGCAATCCCAATTACCTTTGTTCCTCTACACTTCTCAATGTCATACCAGTTGATGTGTATTCCCTTTCCTTGTTAGCCCTCCACAAATGCGCGATCTCTCACATCACTGGATTAAATTCCATTTGCCACTGCTCTACCCCCTTATCAGTTGAAAGATATCTTGCTGGAGTCTCCAGCTTTCTTCTTCATTATCAATCACACTGCCTATTTTAATAACACCTGAAAACTTCGTAATCATAACACCTATATTCAAGTTTAGTTCATTGATAAATACCATAAAAAGCAATGGATCTGGCACTGAAAACTGTGGAACCCCACTGGAAACATCCTTCCAGTCACAAAAACACCCATCAAACATTACCCTTTGCTTCCTTGTCTGAGCCAAATTTGGATCCAATTTGCCACTCCGCCCTGAATCACATGGGCTTTTACTTATAAAATGCATAATCATTAAATGTTATCCTGCCTTCATAGGAAAACATCATTAATTGACTGATGATCTTCATTTGCACAACTAAAGAAATGTTAACTGAAGGAGAGTCCTTAATTGAATAACTTAGCTGTGCTCTGCACTTTACCTCTGAATCCATAAACCATTTTGGACACTGTGCTTTAGAAGTCTGCTTCAAAATGTTCATTGCTGGTAACATGTACATGAGACGTTCGAAACAGTGAGATAGACTGTAGTGCAAGGGACTGCTTATTGTGAAACAGCAAAGAAAATATGCATTCTGGAATAATAACATCGAAAAGGAGTGTGGCCCTAACAGCCAAAAAGAAGATGAAGTGCTGAGCCCTTCTCAGCAAAAAATTATTTTCCCAAACATTTCTCTGACCGAATCTTCACAAAACAAAAGTGATGCTTTTAAAGTCATTAAACCCGAATTTTCGTGCACCCGAATCTTCTGAATCAGATGCCTCTCGTTGTGCCGACTGAATCCATGTCCCTTTCAATATTCTGCTGACATGCACACTATTAAATGTGCCACTAACTTATAAAATCGAAGAATAAGGGAATGGTTGCAGCCCGTCGAGCCCATGCCAACTCTCAACAAGTCTCACTCCCCTGTCATTTACCCACAGCTGTGCAATTTTTTTCATTCGGATATTTATCCAACTCCGTTTTGAAAGATAAGATTGAGTCTGACTCCACCGCCCTTTGGAGCAGTGTATTCCAGATTCTAACCACTTGCTGAGGAATGGCCACTCCTGTTCCTATGTATAAAGGCAGAGAAACACGGGATCAATGCCTGCCACACTCACAACCTTGCGAAATATAGCACCGTCATTCTATTCTCGTGACACAAGCTCGAGAAGTGTAGTCCAGCTGTTGAGGTTAAAGCTCTGGTTATGTTCCCAACAATGTTACTGCCACAGCGTTTCCGTAGTGTAGTGGTTATCACGTTTGCCTCACACGCGAAAGGTCCCTGGTTCGAAACCGGGCGGAAACATTATGCAAACGTGTTCAATTAATGATTGTATAAAATTAAATCATTCATATTAGTGGTTCAATATTAACAGAGTACAGTGTCTCACGATGCTGTTCCATTTGCTGATTTCTCTCTGCAGTTCTGTTCACACTCAAATTCTACACAGTGTCTCTCACTCCCTCCCGTTTCCAGCCCTGACGCTGGAGAAACCATATCTCAAAGCTGCACATTCCGTGCATTCAGGTCAGCTGTGAGAGATTATTAAAGGATCCTGCCACGCCACCACGCTTCACAACAGAAAATTAAAGCCACAAACAAACCCATCGAATAATCGCTCTTCCCCAGCTCCAGAGTGAGTGAGGGCGGGACAAGCCCTAACTTCCGCTCCCACACTCTCCAATCAGCCGCTGCCGGCGGAAAGCGGAGAATGCAGCATCAAACAGCGGTTTACCGCCCTTCACTGGGCTGCAAAATGCCACCGTTCGAGACAACGCTCCCCGTACACCTAACAGCAGCCTCATAAGATGCTTCATCTCAGCTTCCTGACTTCGAGCCCCAGCTTGCACGAACACTTCTTCACTGGAAACACCATTAATTATCTGATTGCCACGTTTTGCATCATGAAAGTAATCCTTACCGATAATTATATAATCATAGAGGTTTACAGCATGGAAGGAGTCATTTAAGCCCATCGTATCTGCACCGGCCAACAAATGCCCACTTTTAGGTGTGTCCCCCTGCACCTTATTGCATTTCATGTGCACATCTCAGAACTTGTTAAATGTGGTGAGGGTTTCTGCCTGCACCACACTTTCAGGCAGTGAGTTTGAGACCCCCACAAACATCTGCATGCAGAATGTTCACTTCAAATCCACTTTAACCCTTACACTAATTACTTTTAAATTATGCAGCCTGGTTGTTGACCACTCCACTATGTGAAATAGACCCTTTTACTCAACAATATCTAGGCCCCTCCTATTTTTATACACCTCAATGCTGTCGCCCATCAGGCTCCTCTGTTCCAAGGAAAACAAACCCATCCTATCCAATCTGTTCTCATAGCAAAGTTGCTCCACTCCCGGCAACATCTACGTAAATCTCCTCTGTACCCTCTCCAGCGTATTCACGTCCTTCCTTCAATGCGGTGACTAGAACTGCACGCAGTACTCCAGCTGTGGCCTAACCAGAATTTTATACAGTTCTAGCATAACCCACTTGCTGTTCTGTTCCTTGCTTCTGCCAATAAATGCAACCATTCCATATGACCTTCTTAACCAACTTTTCCAACTTTCCAGCTACCTTCAGGGATCTGTGGACAAGCAATCCCAGTTACCTTTGTTCCTCTACACTTCTCAATGTCATACCAGTTGATGTGTATTCCCTTTCCTTGCTAGCCCTCCACAAATGCGCGATCTCTCACATCTCTGGATTAAATTCCATTTGCCACTGCTCTACCCCCTTATCAGTTGATTGATATCTTCCTGGAGTCTCCAGCTTTCTTCTTCATTGTCAACCCACTGCCTATTTTAATAACACCTGAAAACTTCGTCATCATAACACCTATATTCAAGTTTAGATCATTGATAAATACCATAAAAAGCAATGGATCTGGCACTGAAAACTGCGGAACCCCACTGGAAACATACTTCCAGTCACAAAAACACCCATCAAACATTACCCTTTGCTTCCTGCCTCTGAGCCAAATTTGGATCCAATATGCCACTTCGCCCTGAATCACATGGGCTTTTACTTAGAAAATGCATAATCATTAAATGTTATCCTGCCTTCATGGGAAAACATCATTAATTGACTGATGATCTTCATTTGCACAACTAAAGAAATGTTAACTGAAGGAGAGTCCTTAATTGAATAACTTCGCTGTGCTCTGCACTTTACCTCTGAATCCATAAACCATTTTGGACACTGTGCTTTAGAAGTCTGCTTCAAAATGTTCATTGCTGGTAACATGTACATGAGACGTTGGAAACAGTGAGATAGACTGTAGTGCAAGGGACTGGTTATTGTGAAACAGCAAAGAAAATATACATTCTGGAAGAATACCATCGAAAAGAAGTGTGACCCGAACAGCCAAAAAGAAGATGAAGTGCTGAGCCCTTTTCAGCAAAAAATTATTTTCCCAAACATTTCTCTGACCGAATCTTCACAAAACAAAAATGATGCTTTTAAAGTCATTAAACCCGAATTTTCGTGCACCCGAATCTTCTGAATCAGATGCCTCTCGTTGTGCCGACTGAATCCATGTCCCTTTCAATATTCTGCTGACATGCACACTATTAAATGTGCCACTAACTTCTAGAATCAAAGAATAAGGGAATGGTTGCAGCCCGTCGAGCCCATGCCAACTCTCAACATGTCTCACTCCCCTGTCACTTACCCACAGCTGTGCAATTTTTTTCATTCGGATACTTATCCAGCTCCGTTTTGAAAGATAAGATTGAGTCTGACTCCACCGCCCTTTAGAGCAATGTATTCCAGATTCTAACTACTTGCTGAGGAATGGCCACTCCTGTTCCTATGTATAAAGGCAGAGAAACACGGGATCAATTCCTGCCTCACTCACAACCTTGCGAAATATAGCACCGTCATTCTATTCTCGTGACACAAGCTCGAGAAGTGTAGTCCAGCTGTTGAGGTTAAAGCTCTGGTTATGTTCCCAACAACGTTACTGGCACAGCGTTTCCGTAGTGTAGTGGTTATCACGTTCGCCTCACACGCGAAAGGTCCCTGGTTCGAAACCGGGCGGAAACATTATGCAAACGTGTTCAATTAATGATTAGATAAAATTAAATCATTCATATTAGTGGTTCAATATTAACAGAGTGCAGTGTCTCACGATGCTGTTCCATTTGCTGACTTCTCTCTACAGTTCTGTCCACACTAAAATTTAACACAGTGTCTCTCACTCCCTCCCGTTTCCAGCCCTGACGCTGGAGAAACCATATCTCAAAGCTGCACATTCCGTGCATTCAGGTCAGCTGTGAGAGATTATTAAAGGATCCTGCCACGCCACCACGCTTCACAACAGAAAATTGAAGCCACAAACAAACCCATCGACGAATCGCTCTTCCCCAGCTCCAGAGTGAGTGAGGGCGGGACAAGCCCTAACTTCCGCTCCCACACTCTCCAATCAGCCGCTGCCGGCGGAAAGCGGAGAATGCAGCATCAAACAGCGGTTTACCGCCCTTCACTGGGCTGCAAAATGCCACCGTTCGATAGAACGCTCCCCGTACACCGAACAGTAGCCTCATAAGATGCTTCATCTCAGCTTCCTGAGTTCGAGCCCCAGCTTGCACGAACACTTCTTCACTGGAAACACCATTAATTATCTGATTGCCACGTTTTGCATTATGAAAGTAATCCTAACCGATAATTATATAATCATAGAGGTTTACAGCATGGAAGGAGTAATTTAAGCCCATCGTATCAGCACCGGCCAACAAATGCCAAGTTTTAGGTGTGTACCCCTGCACCTTATTGCATTTCATGTGCACGTCTAAGAACTTGTTAAATGTGGTGAGGGTTTCTGCCTGCTTCAAAATGTTCATTGCTGGTAACATGTACATGGGAAGTTGGAAACAGTGAGATAGACTGTAGTGCAAGGGACTGATTATTGTGAAACAGCAAAGAAAATATACATTCTGGAAGAATACCATCGAAAAGAAGTGTGACCCTAACAGCCAAAAAGAAGATGAAGTGCTGAGTTCTTTTCAGCAAAAAATTCTTTTCCCAAACATTTCTCTGACCGAATCTTCACAAAACAAAAATGATGCTTTTAAAGTCATTAAACCCGAATTTTCGTGCACCCGAATCTTCTGAATCAGATGCCTCTCGTTGTGCCTACTGAATCCATGTCCCTTTCAATATTCTGCTGACATGCACATTATTAAATGTGCCACTAACGCATACAATCAAAGAATAAGGGAATGGTTGCAGCCCGTCGAGCCCATGCCAACTCTCAACAAGTCTCACTCCCCTGTCATTTACCCACAGCTGTGCAATTTTTTGCATTCGGATACTTATCCAACTCCGTTTTAAAAGATAAGATTGAGTCTGACTCCACCGCCCTTTAGAGAAGTGTATTCCAGATTCTAACCACTTGCTGAGGAATGGCCACTCCTGTTCCTATGTATAAAGGCAGAGAAACACGTGATCAATTCCTGCCACACTCACAAACTTGCTAAATATCGCACCGTTATTCTATTCTCGTGACACAAGCTCCAGAAGTGTAGTCCAGCTGTTGAGGTTAAAGCTCTGGTTATGTTCCCAACAAGGTTACTGCCGCAGCGTTTCCGTAGTGTAGTGGTTATCACGTTCGCCTCACACGCGAAAGGAAACCGGGTGGAAACATTATGCAAACGTGTTCAATTAATGATTAGATAAAATTAAATCATTCATATTAGTGGTTCAATATTAACAGAGTGCAGTGTCTCACGATGCTGTTCCATTTGATGATTTCTCTCTACAGTTCTGTTCACACTCAAATTCTACACAGTATCTCTCACTCCCTCCCGTTTCCAGCCCTGACGCTGGAGAAACCATATCTCAAAGCTGCACATTCCGTGCATTCAGGTCAGCTGTGAGAGATTATTAAAGGATCCTGCCACGCCACCACGCTTCACACCAGAAAATTAAAGCCACAAACAAACCCATCGACTAATCGCTCTTCCCCAGCTCCAGAGTGAGTGAGGGCGGGACAAGCCCTAACTTCCGCTCCCACACTCTCCAATCAGCCGCTGCCGGCGGAAAGCGGAGAATGCAGCATCAAACAGCGGTTTACCGCCCTTCACTGGGCTGCAAAATGCCACCGTTCGAGACAACGCTACCCGTACACCGAACAGCAGCCTCATAAGATGCTTCATCTCAGCTACCTGAGTTCGAGCCCCAGCTTGCACGAACACTTCTTCACTGGAAACACCATTAATTATCTGATTGCCACGTTTTGCATCATGAAAGTAATCCTAACCGATAATTATATAATCATAGAGGTTTACAGCATGGAAGGAGTCATTTAAGCCCATCGTATCTGCACCGGCCAACAAATGTCCAGTTTTAGGTGTGTCCCCCTGCACCTTATTGCATTTCATGTGCACATCTCAGAACTTGTTAAATGTGGTGAGGGTTTCTGCCTGCACCACACTTTCAGGCAGTGAGTTTGAGACCCCCACAAACATCTGCATGCAGAATGTTCACTTCAAATCCCCTTTAACCCTTACACTAATTACTTTTAAATTATGCAGCCTGGTTGTTGACCACTCCACTCTGTGAAATAGACCCTTTTAATCAACAATATCTAGGCCCCTCCTTTTTATTTACACATTAATGCTGTCGCCCATCAGCCTCCTCTGTTCCAAGGAAAACAAACCCATCCTATCCAATCTGTCCTCATAGCAAAGTTGCTCCTCTCCCGGCAACATCTACGTAAATCTCCTCTGTACCCTCTCCAGCGTATTCACGTCCTTCCTTCAATGCGGTGACTAGAACTGCACGCAGTACTCCAGCTGTGGCCTAACCAGAATTTTATACAGTTCTAGCAAAACCCACTTGCTGTTCTGTTCCTTGCTTCTGCCAATAAATGCAACCATTCCATATGACTTCTTAACCAACTTTTCCAACTGACCAGCTACCTTCAGGGATCTGTGCACAAGCAATCCCAGTTACGTTTGTTCCTCTACACTTCTCAATGTCATACCAGTTGATGTGTATTCCCTTTCCTTGTTAGCCCTCCACAAATGCGCGATCTCTCACATATCTGGATTAAATTCCATTTGCCACTGCTCTACCCCCTTATCAGTTGATTGATATCTTCCTGGAGTCTCCAGCTTTCTTCTTCATTATCAACCCACTGCCTATTTTAATAACACCTGAAAACTTCGTCATCATAACACCTATATTCAAGTTTAGATCATTGATAAATACCATAAAAAGCAATGGATCTGGCACTGAAAACTGCGGAACCCCACTGGAAACATACTTCCAGTCACAAAAACACCCATCAAACATTACCCTTTGCTTCCTGCCTCTGAGCCAAATTTGGATCCAATGTGCCACTTCGCCCTGAATCACATGGGCTTTTACTTAGATAATGCATAATCATTAAATGTTATCCTGCCTTCATGAGAAAACATCATTAATTGACTGATGATCTTCATTTGCACAACTAAAGAAATGTTAACTGAAAGAGAGTCCTTAATTGAATAACTTATCTGTGCTCTGCACTTTACCTCTGAATCCATAAACCATTTTGGACACTGTGCTTTAGAAATCTGCTTCAAAATGTTCATTGCTGGTAACATGTACATGAGACGTTGGAAACAGTGAGATAGACTGTAGTGCAAGGGACTGGTTATTGTGGAACAGCAAAGAAAATATACATTCTGGAAGAATACCATCGAAAAGAAGTGTGACCCTAACAGCCAAAAAGAAGATGAAGTGCTGAGCCCTTTTCAGCAAAAAATTATTTTCCCAATCCTTTCCCTGACCGAATCTTCACAAAACAAAAATGATGCTTTTAAAGTCATTAAACCCGAATTTTCGTGCACCCGAATCTTCTGAATCAGATGCCTCTCGTTGTGCCGACTGAATCCATGTCCCTTTCAATATTCTGCTGACATGCACACTATTAAATGTGCCACTAACTTATAGAATCAAAGAATAAGGGAATGGTTGCAGCCCGTCGAGCCCATGCCAACTCTCAACAAGTCTCACTCCCCTGTCATTTACCCACAGCTGTGCAATTTTTTTCATTCGGATACTTATCCAACTCCGTTTTGAAAGATAAGATTGAGTCTGACTCCACCGCCCTTCAGAGCAATGTATTCCAGATTCTAACTACTTGCTGAGGAATGGCCACTCCTGTTCCTATGCATAAAGGCAGAGAAACACGGGATCAATTCCTGCCTCACTCACAACATTGCTAAATATAGCACCGTCATTCTATTCTCGTGACACAAGTTCCAGAAGTGTAGTCCAGCTGTTGAGGTTAAAGCTCTGGTTATGTTCCCAACAATGTTACTGCCACAGCGTTTCCGTAGTGTAGTGGTTATCACGTTCGCCTCACACGCGAAAGGTCCCCGGTTCGAAACCGGGCGGAAACATTATGCAAACGTGTTCAATTAATGATTAGATAAAATTAAATCATTCATATTAGTGGTTCAATATTAACAGAGTGCAGTGTCTCACGATGTTGGTCCATTTGCTGATTTCTCTCTGCAGTTCTGTTCGCACTCAAATTCTACACAGTGTCTCACACTCCCTCCCGTTTCCAGCCCTGACGCTGGAGAAACCATATCTCAAAGCTGCACATTCCGTACATTCAGGTCAGCTGTGAGAGATTATTAAAGGATCCTGCCACGCCACCACGCTTCACAACAGAAAATTAAAGCCACAAACAAACCCATCGACTAATCGCTCTTCCCCAGCTCCAGAGTGAGTGAGGGCGGGACAAGTCCTAACTTCCGCTCCCACACTCTCCAATCAGCCGCTGCCGGCGGAAAGCGGAGAATGCAGCATCAAACAGCGGTTTACCGCCCTTCACTGGGCTGCAAAATGCCACCGTTCGAGACAACGCTCCCCGTACACCAAACAGCAGCCTCATAAGATGCTTCATCTCAGCTTCCTGAGTTCGAGCCCCAGCTTGCATGAATACTTCTTCACTGGAAACACCATTAATTATCTGATTGCCACGTTTTGCATCATGAAAGTAATCCTAACCGATAATTATATAATCATAGAGGTTTACAGCATGGAAGGAGTCATTTAAGCCCATCGTATCTGCACCGGCCAACAAATGTCCAGTTTTAGGTGTGTCCCCCTGCACCTTATTGCATTTCATGTGCACATCTCAGAACTTGTTAAATGTGGTGAGGGTTTCTGCCTGCACCACACTTTCAGACAGTGAGTTTGAGACCCCCACAAACATCTGCATGCAGCATGTTCACTTCAAATCCCCTTTAACCCTCACACTAATTACTTTTAAATTATGCAGCCTGGTTGTTGACCACTCCATTATGTGAAATAGATCCTTTTAATCAACAATATCTAGGCCCCACCTATTTTTATGCACCTCAATTCTGTCGCCCATCAGCCTCCTCTGTTCCATGGAAAACAAACCCATCCAATCCAATCTGTCCTCATAGCAAAGTTGCTCCACTCCCGGCAACATCTACGTAAATCTCCTCTGTACCCTCTCCAGCGTATTCACGTCCTTCCTTCAATGCGGTGACTAGAACTGCACGCAGTACTCCAGCTGTGGCCTAACCAGAATTTTATAAAGTTCTTGCATAACCCACTTGCTGTTCTGTTCCTTGCTTCTGCCAATAAATGCAACCATTCCATATGACTTCTTAACCAACTTTTCCAACTGACCAGCTACCTTCAGGGATCTGTGGACAAGCAATCCCAGTTATCTTTGTTCCTATACACTTCTCAATGTCATACCAGTTGATGTGTATTCCCTTTCCTTGTTAGCCCTCCACAAATGCGCGATCTCTCACATCTCTGGATTAAATTCAATTTGCCACTGCTCTACCCCCTTATCAGTTGATTGATATCTTCCTGGAGTCTCCAGCTTTCTTCTTCATTATCAATCACACTGCCTATTTTAATAACACCTGAAAACTTCGTAATCATAACACCTATATTCAAGTTTAGATCATTGATAAATACCATAAAAAGCAATGGATCTGGCACTGAAAACTGTGGAGCCCCACTGGAAACATCCTTCCAGTCACAAAAACACCCATCAAACATTACCCTTTGCTTCCTGCCTCTGAGCCAAATTTGGATCCAATTTGCCACTTTGCCCTGAATCACATGGGCTTTTACTTAGAAAATGCATAATCATTAAATGTTATCCTGCCTTCATGGGAAAACATCATTAATTGACTGATGATCTTCATTTGCACAACTAAAGAAATGTAAACTGAAGGAGAATCCTTAATTGAATAACTTACCTGTGCTCTGCACTTTACCTCTGAATCCATAAACCATTTTGGACACTGTGCTTTAGAAGTCTGCATCAAAATGTTCATTGCTGGTAACATGTACATGAGACGTTGGAAACAGTGAGATAGACTGTAGTGCAAGGGACTGGTTATTGTGAAACAGCAAAGAAAATATACATTCTGGAAGAATACCATCGAAAAGAAGTGTGGCCCTAACAGCCAAAAAGAAGATGAAGTGCTGAGCCCTTTTCAGCAAAAGATTATTTTCCCAAACATTTCTCTGACCGAATCTTCACAAAACAAAAATGATGCTTTTAAAGTCATTAAACCCGAATTTTCGTGCACCCGAATCTTCTGAATCAGATGCCTCTCGTTGTGCCGACTGAATCCATGTCCCTTTCAATATTCTGCTGACATGCACACTATTAAATGTGCCACTAACTTATACAATCAAAGAATAAGGGAATGGTTGCAGCCCGTCGAGCCCATGCCAACTCTCAACAAGTCTCACTCCCCTGTCACTTACCCACAGCTGTGCAATTTTTTTCATTCGGATACTTATCCAACTCCGTTTTGAAAGATAAGATTGAGTCTGACTCCACGCCCTTTACAGCAGTGTATTCCAGATTCTAACCACTTGCTGAGGAATGGCCACTCCTGTTCCTATGGAAAAAGGCAGAGAAACACGGGATCAATTCCTGCCACATTCACAACCTTGCTAAATATAGCACCGTCATTCTATTCTCGTGACACAAGCTCCAGAAGTGTAGTCCAGCTGTTGAGGTTAAAGCTCTGGTTATGTTCCCAACAATGCTGCTGCCACAGCATTTCCGTAGTGTAGTGGTTATCACGTTCGCCTCACACGCGAAAGGTCCCCAGTTCGAAACCGGGCGGAAACATTATGCAAACGTGTTCAATTAATGATTAGCGAAAATTGAATCATTCATATTCGTGGTTCAATATTAACAGAGTGCAGAGTCTCACGATGCTGGTCCATTTGCTGATTTCTCTCTGCAGTTCTGTTCACACTCAAATTCTTCACAGTGTCTCTCACTCCCTCCCGTTTCCATCCCTGACGCTGGAGAAACCATATCTCAAAGCTGCACATTCCGTGCATTCTGGTCAGCTGTGAGCTTTTATTAAAGGATCCTGCCACGCCACCAAGCTTCACAACAGAAAATTAAAGCCACAAACAAACCCATCGACTAATCGCTCTTCCACAGCTCCAGAATAAGTGAGGGCGGGACAAGCCCTAACTTCCGCTCCCACACTCTCCAATCAGCCGCTGCCGGCGGAAAGCGGAGAATGCAGCATCAAACAGCGGTTTACCGCCCTTCACTGGGCTGCAAAATGCCACCGTTCGAGACAACGCTCCCCGTACACCGAACAGCAGCCTCATAAGATGCTTCATCTCAGCTTCCTGAGTTCGAGCCCCAGCTTGCACGAACACTTCTTCACTGGAAACACCATTAATTATCTGATGCCACGTTTTGCATCATGAAAGTAATCCTAACCGATAATTATATAATCATAGAGGTTTACAGCATGGAAGGAGTCATTTAAGCCCATCGTATCTGCACCGGCCAACAAATGCCCAGTTTTAGGTGTGTCCCCCTGCACCTTATTGCATTTCATGTGCACATCTAAGAACTTGTTAAATGTGGTGAGGGTTTCTGCCTGCACCACACTTTCAGGCAGTGAGTTTGAGACCCCCACAATCATCTGCATGCAGAATGTTCACTTCAAATCCCCTTTAACCCTTACACTAATTTCTTTTAAATTATGCAGCCTCGTTGTTGACCACTCCGCTATGTGAAATAGACCCTTTTAAACAACAATATCTAGGCCCCTCCTATTTTTATACACCTCAATACTGTCGCCCATCAGCCTCCTCTGTTCCAAGGAAAACAAACCCATCCTATCCAATCTGTCCTCATAGCAAAGTTGCTCCACTCCCGGCAACAACTACGTAAATCTCCTCTGTACCCTCTCCAGCGTATTCACGTCCTTCCTTCAATGCGGTGACTAGAACTGCACGCAGTACTCCAGCTGTGGCCTAACCAGAATTTTATACAGTTCTAGCATAACCCACTTGCTGTTCTGTTCCTTGCTTCTGCCAATAAATGCTACCATTCCATATGACTTCTTAACCAACTTTTCCAACTGGCCAGCTACCTTCAGGGATCTGCGGACAAGCAATGCCAGTTACCTTTGTTCCTCTACACTTCTCAATGTCATACCAGTTGATGTGTATTCCCTTTCCTTGTTAGCCCTCCACAAATGCGCTATCACTAACATCTTTGGAGTAAATTCCATTTGCCACTGCTCTACCCCCTTATCTGTTGATTGATATCTTCCTGGAGTCTCCAGCTTTCTTCTTCATTATCAACCCACTGCCTATTTTAATAACACCTGAAAACTTCGTAATCATAACACCTATATTCAAGTTTAGATAATTGATAAATACCATAAAAAGCAATGGATCTGGCACTGAAAACTGCAGAACCCCACTGGAATCATCCTTCCAGTCACAAAAACACCCATCAAACATTACCCTTTGCTTACTGCCTCTGAGCCAAATTTGGATCCAATATGCCACTTCGCCCTGAATCACATGGGCATTTACTTAGAAAATGCATAATCATTAAATGTTATCCTGCCTTCATGGGAAAACATCATTAATTGACTGATGATCTTCATTTGCACAACTAAAGAAATGTTAACTGAAGGAGAGTCCTTAATTGAATAACTTATCTGTGCTCTGCACTTTACCTCTGAATCCATAAACCATTTTGGACAGTGTGCTTTAGAAGTCTGCTTCAAAATGTTCCTTGCAGGTAACATGTACATGGGACGTTGGAAACAGTGAGATAGACTGTAGTGCAAGGGACTGGTTATTGTGAAACAGCAAAGAAAATATACATTCTGGAAGAATACCATCGAAAAGAAGTGTGACCCTAACAGCCAAAAAGAAGATGAAGTGCTGAGCCCTTTTCAGCAAAAAATTCTTTTCCCAAGCATTTTTCTGACCGAATCTTCACAAAACAAAAATGATGCTTTTAAAGTCATTAAACCCGAATTTTCGTGCACCCAAATCTTCTGAATCAGATGCCTCTCGTTGTGCCGACTGAATCCACGCCCCTTTCGATATTCTGCTGACATGCACACTATTAAATGTGCCACTAACTTATACAATCAAAGAATAAGGGAATGGTTGCAGCCCGTCGAGCCCATGCCAACTCTCAACAAGTCTCACTCCCCTGTCATTTACACACAGCTGTGCAATTTTTTTCATTCGGATAATTATCCAACTCGTTTTGAAAGATAAGAATGAGTCTGACTCCACCGCCCTTTAGAGCAGTGTATTCCAGATTTTAACCACTTGCTGAGGAATGGCCACTCCTGTTCCTCTGTATAAAGGCAGAGAAACACGGGATCAATTCCTGCCACACTCACAACCTTGCTAAATTTCGCACCGTCATTCTATTCTCGTGACACAAGCTCCATAAGTGTAGTCCAGCTGTTGAGGTTAAAGCTCTGGTTATGTTCCCAACAATGCTGCTGCCACAGCATTTCCGTAGTGTAGTGGTTATCACGTTTGCCTCACACGCGAAAGGTCCCCAGTTCGAAACCGGGCGGAAACATTATGCAAACGTGTTCAATTAATGATTAGCGAAAATTAAATCATTCATATTCGTGGTTCAATATTAACAGAGTGCAGAGTCTCACGATGCTGGTCCATTTGCTGATTTCTCTCTGCAGTTCTGTTCACACTCAAATTCTTCACAGTGTCTCTCACTCCCTCCCGTTTCCATCCCTGACGCTGGAGAAACCATATCTCAAAGCTGCACATTCCGTGCATTCTGGTCAGCTGTGAGCTTTTATTAAAGGATCCTGCCACGCCACCAAGCTTCACAACAGAAAATTAAAGCCACAAACAAACCCATCGACTAATCGCTCTTGCACAGCTCCAGAATAAGTGAGGGCGGGACAAGCCCTAACTTCCGCTCCCACACTCTCCAATCAGCCGCTGCCGGCGGAAAGCGGAGAATGCAGCATCAAACAGCGGTTTACCGCCCTTCACTGGGCTGCAAAATGCCACCGTTCGAGACAACGCTCCCCGTACACCGAACAGCAGCCTCATAAGATGCTTCATCTCAGCTTCCTGAGTTCGAGCCCCAGCTTGCACGAACACTTCTTCACTGGAAACACCATTAATTATCTGATTGCCACGTTTTGCATCATGAAAGTAATCCTAACCGATAATTATATAATCATAGAGGTTTACAGCATGGAAGGAGTCATTTAAGCCCATCGTATCTGCACCGGCCAACAAATGCCCAGTTTTTGGTGTGCACCCCTGCACCTTATTGCATTTCATGTGCACATCTAAGAACTTGTTAAATGTGGTGAGGGTTTCTGCCTGCACCACACTTTCAGGCAGTGAGTTTGAGACCCCCACAATCATCTGCAAGCAGAATGTTCACTTCAAATCCCCTTTAACCCTTACACTAATTTCTTTTAAATTATGCAGCCTCGTTGTTGACCACTCCGCTATGTGAAATAGACCCTTTTAAACAACAATATCTCGGCCCCTCCTATTTTTATACACCTCAATACTGTCGCCCATCAGCCTCCTCTGTTCCATGGAAAACAAACCCATCCTATCCAATCTGTCCTCATAGCAAAGTTGCTCCACTGCTGGCAACAACTACGTAAAGCTCCTCTGTACCCTCTCCAGCGTATTCACGTCATTCCTTCAATGCGGTGACTAGAACTGCACGCAGTACTCCAGCTTTGGCCTAACCAGAATTTTATACAGTTCTAGCATAAACCACTTGCTGTTCTGTTCCTTGCTTCTGCCAATAAATGCAACCATTCCATATGACTTCTTAACCAACTTTTCCAACTGGCCAGCTACCTTCGGGAATCTGTGGACAAGCAATCCCAGTTACCTTTATCCTCTACACTTCTCAATGTCATACCAGTTGATGTGTATTCCCTTTCCTTGTTAGCCCTCCACAAATGCGCGATCTCTCACATCTCTGGATTAAATTCCATTTGCCACTGCTCTACCCCCTTATCAGTTGATTGATATCTTCCTGGAGTCTCCAGCTTTCTTCTTCATTATCAACCCACTGCCTATTTTAATAACACCTGAAAACTTCGTAATCATAACACCTATATTCAAGTTTAGATCATTGATAAATACCATAAAAAGCAATGGATCTGGCACTGAAAACTGCGGAACCCCACTGGAATCATCCTTCCAGTCACAAAAACACCCATCAAACATTACACTTTGCTTACTGCCTCTGAGCCAAATTTGGATCCAATATGCCACTTCGCCCTGAATCACATGGGCATTTACATAGAAAATGCATAATCATTAAATGTTATCCTGCCTTCATGGGAAAACATCATTAATTGACTGATGATCTTCATTTGCACAACTAAAGAAATGTTAACTGAAGGAGAGTCCTTAATTGAATAACTTATCTGTGCTCTGCACTTTACCTCTGAATCCATAAACCATATTGGACAGTGTGCTTTAGAAGTCTGCTTCAAAATGTTCCTTGCTGGTAACATGTACATGGGACGTTGGAAACAGTGAGATAGACTGTAGTGCAAGGGACTGGTTATTGTGAAACAGCAAAGAAAATATACATTCTGGAAGAATACCATCGAAAAGAAGTGTGACCCTAACAGCCAAAAAGAAGATGAAGTGCTGAGCCCTTTTCAGCAAAAAATTCTTTTCCCAAACATTTTTCTGACCGAATCTTCACAAAACAAAAATGATGCTTTTAAAGTCATTAAACCCGAATTTTCGTGCACCCAAACCTTCTGAATCAGATGCCTCTCGTTGTGCCGACTGAATCCATGTCCCTTTCAATATTCTGCTGACATGCACACTATTAAATGTGCCACTAACTTATACAATCAAAGAATAAGAGAATGGTTGCAGCCCGTCGAGCCCATGCCAACTCTCAACAAGTCTCACTCCCCTGTCATTTACACACAGCTGTGCAATTTTTTTCATTCGGATATTTATCCAACTCGTTTTGAAAGATAAGAATGAGTCTGACTCCACCGCCCTTTAGAGCAGTGTATTCCAGATTTTAACCACTTGCTGAGGAATGGCCACTCCTGTTCCGATGTATAAAGGCAGAGAAACACGGGATCAATTCCTGCCACACTCACAACCTTGCTAAATAGAGCACCGTCATTCTATTCTCGTGACACAAGCTCCATAAGTGTAGTCCAGCTGTTGAGGTTAAAGCTCTGGTTATGTTCCCAACAATGCTACTGCCACAGCGTTTCCGTAGTGTAGTGGTTATCACGTTCGCCTCACACGCGAAAGGTCCCCGGTTCGAAACCGGGCGGAAACATTATGCAAACGTGTTCAATTTATGATTAGATAAAATTAAATCATTCATATTAGTGGTTCAATTATAACAGAGTGCAGTGTCTCACGATGCTGTTCCATTTGCTGATTTCTCTCTGCAGTTCTGTACAGACTCAAATTCTGCACAGTGTCTCTCACTCCCTCCCGTTTACAGCCCTGACGCTGGAGAAACCATATCTCAAAGCTGCACATTCCGTGCATTCAGGTCAGCTGTCAGCTTTTATTAAAGGATCCTGCCACGCCACCAAGCTTCACAACAGAAAATTAAAGCCACAAACAAACCCATCGACTAATCGCTCTTCCCCAGCTCCAGAATGAGTGAGGGCGGGACAAGCCCTAACTTCCGCTCCCACACTCTCCAATCAGCCGCTGCCGGCGGAAAGCGGAGAATGCAGCATCAAACAGCGGTTTACCGCCCTTCACTGGGCTGCAAAATGCCACCGTTCGAGACAACGCTCCCCGTACACCGAACAGCAGCCTCATAAGATGCTTCATCTCAGCTTCGTGAGTTCGAGCCCCAGCTTGCACGAACACTTCTTCACTGGAAACACCACTAATTATCTGATTGCCACGTTTTGCATCATGAAAGTAATCCTAACCGATAATTATATAATCATAGAGGTTTACAGCATGGAAGGAGTCATTTAAGCCCATCGTATCTGCACCGGCCAACAAATGCCCAGTTTTAGGTGTGTCCCCCTGCAACTTATTGCATTTCATGTGCACATCTAAGAACTTGTTAAATGTGGTGAGGGTTTCTGCCTGCACCACACTTTCAGGCAGTGAGTTTGAGACCCCCACAATCATCTGCATGCAGAATGTTCACTTCAAATCCCCTTTAACCCTTACACTAATTACTTTGAAATTATGCAGCCTGGTTGTTGACCACTCCGCTATGTGAAATAGACCCTTTTAAACAACAATATCTAGGCCCCTCCTATTTTTATACACCTCAATACTGTCGCCCATCAGCCTCCTCTGTTCCAAGGAAAACAAACCCATCCTATCCAATCTGTCCTCATAGCAAAGTTGCTCCACTCCCGGCAACAACTACGTAAATCTCCTCTGTACCCTCTCCAGCGTATTCACGTCCTTCCTTCAATGCGGTGACTAGAACTGCACGCAGTACTCCAGCTGTGGCCTAACCAGAATTTTATACAGTTCTAGCATAACCCACTTGCTGTTCTGTTCCTTGCTTCTGCCAATAAATGCTACCATTCCATATGACTTCTTAACCAACTTTTCCAACTGGCCAGCTACCTTCAGGGATCTGTGGACAAGCAATCCAAGTTTCCTTTGTTCCTCTACACTTCTCAATGTCATACCAGTTGATGTATATTCCCTTTCCTTGTTAGCCCTCCACAAATGCGCTATCACTAACATCTCTGGATTAAATTCCATTTGCCACTGCTCTACCCCCTTATCTGTTGATTGATATCTTCCTGGAGTCTCCAGCTTTCTTCTTCATTATCAACCCACTGCCTATTTTAATAACACCTGAAAACTTCGTAATCATAACACCTATATTCAAGTTTAGATCATTGATAAATACCATAAAAAGCAATGGATCTGGCACTGAAAACTGCAGAACCCCACTGGAATCATCCTTCCAGTCACAAAAACACCCATCAAACATTACCCTTTGCTTACTGCCTCTGAGCCAAATTTGGATCCAATATGCCACTTCGCCCTGAATCACATGGGCATTTACTTAGAAAATGCATAATCATTAAATGTTATCCTGCCTTCATGGGAAAACATCATTAATTGACTGATGATCTTCATTTGCACAACTAAAGAAATGTTAACTGAAGGAGAGTCCTTAATTGAATAGAAACATAGAAACATAGAAAATAGGTGCAGGAGTAGGCCATTCGGCCCTTCTAGCCTGCACCGCCATTCAATGAGTTCATGGCTGAACATTCAACTTCAGTACCCCATTCCTGCTTTCTCGCCATACCCCTTGATCCCCCTAGCAGTAAGGACCTCATCTAACTCCTTTTTGAATATATTTAGTGAATTGGCCTCAACAACTTTCTGTGGTAGAGAATTCCACATGTTCACCACTCTCTGGGTGAAGAAGTTCCTCCGCATCTCGGTCCTAAATGGCTTACCCCTTATCCTTAGACTGTGACCCCTGGTTCTGGACTTCCCCAACATTGGGAACATTCTTCCTGCATCTAACCTGTCTAACCCCGTCAGAACTTTATATGTTTCTATGAGGTCCCCTCTCATTCTTCTGAACTCCAGTGAATACAAGCCCAGTTGATCCAGTCTTTCTTGATAGGTCAGTCCCGCCATCCCGGGAATCAGTCTGGTGAACCTTCGCTGCACTCCCTCAATAGCAAGAATGTCCTTCCTCAGGTTAGGAGACCAAAACTGTACACAATACTCCAGGTGTGGCCTCACCAATGCCCTGTACAACTGTAGCAACACCTCCCTGCCCCTGTACTCAAATCCCCTTGCTATGAAGGCCAACATGCCATTTGCTTTCTTAACCGCCTGCTGCACCTGCATGCCAACCTTCAATGACTGATGTACCATGACACCCAGGTCTATTTGCACCTCCCCTTTTCCTAATCTGTCACCATTCAGATAATAGTCTGTCTCTCTGTTTTTACCACCAAAGTGGATAACCTCACATTTATCCACATTATACTTCATCTGCCATGCATTTGCCCACTCACCTAACCTATCCAAGTCGCTCTGCAGCCTCACAGCATCCTCCTCGCAGCTCACACTGCCACCCAACTTAGTGTCATCCGCAAATTTGGAGATACTACATTTAATCCCCTCATCTAAATCATTAATGTACAGTGTAAACAGCTGGGGCCCCAGCACAGAACCTTGCGGTAACCCACTAGTCACTGCCTGCCATTCTGAAAAGTACCCATTTACTCCTACTCTTTGCTTCCTGTCTGACAACCAGTTCTCAATCCATGTCAGTACACTACCTCCAATCCCATGTGCTCTAACTTTGCACATCAATCTCTTGTGTGGGACCTTGTCGAACGCCTTCTGAAAGTCCAAATATACCACATCAACTGGTTCTCCCTTATCCACTCTACTGGAAACATCCTCAAAAAATTCCAGAAGATTTGTCAAGCATGATTTCCCTTTCACAAATCCATGCTGACTTGGACCTATCATGTCACCTCTTTCCAAATGCACTGCTATGACATCCTTAATAATTGATTCCATCATTTTACCCACTACCGATGTCAGGCTGACCGGTCTATAATTCCCTGTTTTCTCTCTCCCTCCTTTTTTAAAAAGTGGGGTTACATTGGCTACCCTCCACTCCATAGGAACTGATCCAGAGTCAATGGAATGTTGGAAAATGACTGTCAACGCATCCACTATTTCCAAGGCCACCTCCTTAAGTACTCTGGGATGCAGTCCATCAGGCCCTGGGGATTTATCGGCCTTCAATCCCATCAATTTCCCCAACACAATTTCCCGGCTAATAAGGATTTCCCTCAGTTCCTCCTCCTTACTAGACCCCCCGACCCCTTTTATAACCGGAAGGTTGTTCGTGTCCTCCTTCGTGAATACCGAACCAAAGTACTTGTTCAATTGGTCCGCCATTTCTTTGTTCCCCGTTATGACTTCCCCTGATTCTGACTGCAGGGGACCTACATTTGTCTTTACTAACCTTTTTCTCTTTACATATCTATAGAAACTTTTGCAATCCGTCTTAATGTTCCCTGCAAGCTTCTTCTCATATCTGTGCTCTGCACTTTACCTCTGAATCCATAAACCATTTTGGACAGTGTGCTTTAGAAGTCTGCTTCAAAATGTTCCTTGCTGGTAACATGTACATGGGACGTTGGAAACAGTGAGATAGACTGTAGTGCAAGGGACTGGTTATTGTGAAACAGCAAAGAAAATATACATTCTGGAAGAATACCATCGAAAAGAAGTCTGACCCTAACAGCCAAAAAGAAGATGAAGTGCTGAGCCCTTTTCAGCAAAAAATTATTTTCCCAAACATTTTTCTGACCGAATCTTCACAAAACAAAAATGATGCTTTTAAAGTCATTAAACCCGAATTTTCGTGCACCCAAATCTTCTGAATCAGATGGCTCTCGTTGTGCCGACTGAATCCACGCACCTTTCGATATTCTGCTGACATGCACACTATTAAATGTGCCACTAACTTATACAATCAAAGAATAAGGGAATGGTTGCAGCCCGTCGAGCCCATGCCAACTCTCAACAAGTCTCACTCCCCTGTCATTTACACACAGCTGTGCAATTTTTTTCATTCGGATACTTATCCAACTCGTTTTGAAAGATAAGAATGAGTCTGACTCCACCGCCCTTTAGAGCAGTGTATTCCAGATTTTAACCACTTGCTGAGGAATGGCCACTCCTGTTCCTCTGTATTAAGGCAGAGAAACACGGGATCAATTCCTGCCACACTCACAACCTTGCCAAATATAGCACCGTCATTCTATTCTCGTGACACAAGCTCCATCAGTGTAGTCCAGCTGTTGAGGTTAAAGCTCTGGTTATGTTCCCAACAATGCGACTTCCACAGCATTTCCGTAGTGTAGTGGTTATCACGTTCGCCTCACACGCGAAAGGTCCCTGGTTCGAAACCGGGAGGAAACATTATGCAAACGTGTTCAATTAATGATTAGCTAAAATTAAATCATTCATATTCGTGGTTCAATATTAACAGAGTGCAGTGTCTCACGATGCTGTTCCATTTGCTGATTTCTCTCTACAGTTCTGTTCACACTCAAATTCTACACAGTGTCTCTCACTCCCTCCCGCTTCCAGCCCTGACGCTGGAGAAACCATATCTCAAAGCTGCACATTCCGTGCATTCAGGTCAGCTGTGAGAGATTATTGAAGGATCCTGCCACGCCACCACGCTTCACAACAGAAAATTAAAGCCACAAACAAACCCATCGACTAATCGCTCTTCCTCAGCTCCAGAGTGAGTGAGGGCGGGACAAGCCCTAACTTCCGCTCCCACACTCTCCAATCAGCCGCTGCCGGCGGAAAGCGGAGAATGCAGCATCAAACAGCGGTTTACCGCCCTTCACTGGGCTGCAAAATGCCACCGTTCCAGACAACGCTCCCCGTGCTCCGAACAGCAGCCTCATAAGATGCTTCATCTCAGCTTCCTGAGTTCGAGCCCCAGCTTGCACGAACACTTCTTCACTGGAAACAGCATTAATTATCTGATTCCCACGTTTTGCACCATGAAAGTAATCCTAACCGATAATTATATAATCATAGAGGTTTACAGCATGGAAGGAGTCATTTACGCCCAACGTATCTGCACCGGCCAACAAATGCCCAGTTTCAGGTGTGTCCCCCTGCACCTTATTGCATTTCATGTGCACATCTAAGAACTTGTTAAATGTGGTGAGGTTTTCTGCCTGCACCACACTTTCAGGCAGTGAGTTTGAAACCCCCACAAACATCTGCATGCAGAATGTTCACTTCAAATCCCCTTTAACCCTTACACTAATTACTTTTAAATTATGCAGCCTGGTTGTTGACCACTCCGCTATGTGAAATAGACCCTTTTAAACAACAATATCTAGGCCTCTCCTATTTTTATACACCTCAATGCGGTCGCCCATCAGCCTCCTCTGTTCCAAGGAAAACAAACCCATCCTATCCAATCTGTCCTCATGGCAATGTTGCTCCACTCCCGGCAACATCTACGTAAATCTCCTCTGTTCCCTCTCCAGCGTATTCACGTTCTTCCTTCAATGCGGTGACCAGAACTGCACGCAGTACTCCAGCTGTGGCCTAACCAGAATTTTATACAGTTCTAGCACAACCCACTTGCTGTTCTGTTCCTTGCTTCTGCCAATAAATGCAATCATTCCATATGACTTCTTAATCAACTTTTCCAACTGGTCAGCTACTTTCAGGGATCTGTGGACAAGCAATCCCAGTTACCTTTATCCTCTACACTTCTCAATGTCATACCAGTTGATGTGTATTCCCTTTCCTTGTTAGCCCTCCACAAATGCGCGATCTCTCACATCTCTGGATTAAATTCCATTTGCCACTGCTCTACCCCCTTATCAGTTGATTGATATCTTCCTGTAGTCTCCAGCTTTCTTCTTCATTATCAACCCACTGCCTATTTTAATAACACCTGAAAACTTCTTGATCATAACACCTATAATCAAGTTTAGATCATTGATAAATACCATAAAAGCAATTGATCTGGCACTGAAAACTGTGGAACCCCACTGGAAACATCCTTCCAGTCACAAAATCACCCATCAAACATTACCCTTTGCTTCCTGCCTCTGAGCCAAATTTGGAACCAATTTGCCACTTCGCCCTGAATCACATGGGCTTTTATTTAGAAAATGCATAATCATTAAATGTTATCCTGCCTTCATGGGAAAACATAATTAATTGACTGATGATCTTCATTTGCACAACTAAAGAAATGTTAACTGAAGGAGAATCCTTAATTGAATAACTTATCTGTGCTCTGCACTTTACCTCTGAATCCATAAACCATATTGGACAGTGTGCTTTAGAAGTCTGCTTCAAAATGTTCCTTGCTGGTAACATGTACATGGGACGTTGGAAACAGTGAGATAGACTGCAGTGCAAGGGACTGGTTATTGTGAAACAGCAAAGAAAATATACATTCTGGAAAAATACCATCGAAAAGAAGTGTGGCCCTAACAGCCAAAAAGATGATAAAGTGCTGAGCCCTTTTCAGCAAAAAATTATTTTTCAAACATTTCTCTGACCGAATCTTCATAAAAGAAAAATGATGCTTTTAAAGTCATTAAACCCGAATTTTCGTGCACCCGAATCTTCTGAATCAGATGCCTCTCGTTGTGTCGACTGAATCCATGTCCCTTTCAATATTCTGCTGACATGCACACTATTAAATGTGCCACTAACTTATCGAATCAAAGAATAAGGGAATGGATGCAGCCCGTCGAGCCCATGCCAACTCTCAACAAGTCTCACTCCCCTGTCATTTACCCACAGCTGTGCAATTTTTTTCATTCGGATACTTATCCAACTCCGTTTTGAAAGATAAGATTGAGTCTGACTCCACCGCCCTTTAGAGAAGTGTATTCCAGATTCTAACCACTTGCTGAGGAATGGCCTCTCCTGTTCCTATGTATAAAGGCAGAGAAACACGGGATCAATTCCTGCCACACTCACAACCTTGCGAAATATCGCACCGTTATTCGATTCTCGTGACACAAGCTCCAGAAGTGTAGTCCAGCTGTTGAGGTTAAAGCTCTGGTTATGTTCCCAACGATGTTATTGCACCAGTTTTTCCGTAGTGTAGTGGGTATCACGTTCGCCTAACACGCGAAAGGTCCCCGGTTCAAAACCGGGTGGAAACATTATGCAAACGTGTTCAATTAATGATAAGATAAAATTAAATCATTCATATTAGTGGTTCAATGTTAACAGAGTGCAGTGTCTCACGATGCTGTTCCATTTGCTGATTTCTCTCTACAGTTCTGTTCACACTCAAATTCTACACAGTGTCTCTCACTCCCTCCCGCTTCCAGCCCTGACGCTGGAGAAACCATATCTCAAAGCTGCACATTCCGTGCATTCAGGTCAGCTGTGAGAGATTATTGAAGGATCCTGCCACGCCACCACGCTTCACAACAGAAAATTAAAGCCACAAACAAACCCATCGACTAATCGCTCTTCCTCAGCTCCAGAGTGAGTGAGGGCGGGACAAGCCCTAACTTCCGCTCCCACACTCTCCAATCAGCCGCTGCCGGCGGAAAGCGGAGAATGCAGCATCAAACAGCGGTTTACCGCCCTTCACTGGGCTGCAAAATGCCACCGTTCCAGACAACGCTCCCCGTGCTCCGAACAGCAGCCTCATAAGATGCTTCATCTCAGCTTCCTGAGTTCGAGCCCCAGCTTGCACGAACACTTCTTCACTGGAAACAGCATTAATTATCTGATTCCCACGTTTTGCACCATGAAAGTAATCCTAACCGATAATTATATAATCATAGAGGTTTACAGCATGGAAGGAGTCATTTACGCCCAACGTATCTGCACCGGCCAACAAATGCCCAGTTTCAGGTGTGTCCCCCTGCACCTTATTGCATTTCATGTGCACATCTAAGAACTTGTTAAATGTGGTGAGGTTTTCTGCCTGCACCACACTTTCAGGCAGTGAGTTTGAAACCCCCACAAACATCTGCATGCAGAATGTTCACTTCAAATCCCCTTTAACCCTTACACTAATTACTTTTGAATTATGCAGCCTGGTTGTTGACCACTCCACTATGTGAAATAGACCCTTTTAATCAACAATATCTAGGCCTCTCCTATTTTTATACACCTCAATGCGGTCGCCCATCAGCCTCCTCTGTTCCAAGGAAAACAAACCCATCCTATCCAATCTGTCCTCATAGCAATGTTGCTCCACTCCCGGCAACATCTACGTAAATCTCCTCTGTTCCCTCTCCAGCGTATTCACGTTCTTCCTTCAATGCGGTGACCAGAACTGCACGCAGTACTCCAGCTGTGGCCTAACCAGAATTTTATACAGTTCTAGCACAACCCACTTGCTGTTCTGTTCCTTGCTTCTGCCAATAAATGCAATCATTCCATATGACTTCTTAATCAACTTTTCCAACTGGTCAGCTACTTTCAGGGATCTGTGGACAAGCAATCCCAGTTACCTTTATCCTCTACACTTCTCAATGTCATACCAGTTGATGTGTATTCCCTTTCCTTGTTAGCCCTCCACAAATGCGCGATCTCTCACATCTCTGGATTAAATTCCATTTGCCACTGCTCTACCCCCTTATCAGTTGATTGATATCTTCCTGTAGTCTCCAGCTTTCTTCTTCATTATCAACCCACTGCCTATTTTAATAACACCTGAAAACTTCTTGATCATAACACCTATAATCAAGTTTAGATCATTGATAAATACCATAAAAGCAATTGATCTGGTACTGAAAACTGTGGAACCCCACTGGAAACATCCTTCCAGTCACAAAATCACCCATCAAACATTACCCTTTGCTTCCTGCCTCTGAGCCAAATTTGTAACCAATTTGCCACTTCGCCCTGAATCACATGGGCTTTTATTTAGAAAATGCATAATCATTAAATGTTATCCTGCCTTCATGGGAAAACATAATTAATTGACTGATGATCTTCATTTGCACAACTAAAGAAATGTTAACTGAAGGAGAATCCTGAATTGAATAACTTATCTGTGCTCTGCACTTTACCTCTGAATCCATAAACCATATTGGACAGTGTGCTTTAGAAGTCTGCTTCAAAATGTTCCTTGCTGGTAACATGTACATGGGACGTTGGAAACAGTGAGATAGACTGCAGTGCAAGGGACTGGTTATTGTGAAACAGCAAAGAAAATATACATTCTGGAAAAATACCATCGAAAAGAAGTGTGGCCCTAACAGCCAAAAAGAAGATAAAGTGCTGAGCCCTTTTCAGCAAAAAATTATTTTTCAAACATTTCTCTGACCGAATCTTCATAAAAGAAAAATGATGCTTTTAAAGTCATTAAACCCGAATTTTCGTGCACCCGAATCTTCTGAATCAGATGCCTCTCGTTGTGTCGACTGAATCCATGTCCCTTTCAATATTCTGCTGACATGCACACTATTAAATGTGCCACTAACTTATAGAATCAAAGAATAAGGGAATGGATGCAGCCCGTCGAGCCCATGCCAACTCTCAACAAGTCTCACTCCCCTGTCATTTACCCACAGCTGTGCAATTTTTTTCATTCGGATACTTATCCAACTCCGTTTTGAAAGATAAGATTGAGTCTGACTCCACCGCCCTTTAGAGAAGTGTATTCCAGATTCTAACCACTTGCTGAGGAATGGCCACTCCTGTTCCTATGTATAAAGGCAGAGAAACACGGGATCAATTCCTGCCACACTCACAACCTTGCTAAATATCGCACCGTTATTCGATTCTCGTGACACAAGCTCCAGAAGTGTAGTCCAGCTGTTGAGGTTAAAGCTCTGGTTATGTTCCCAACGATGTTATTGCACCAGTTTTTCCGTAGTGTAGTGGTTATCACGTTTGCCTAACACGCGAAAGGTCCCCGGTTCAAAACCGGGTGGAAACATTATGCAAACGTGTTCAATTAATGATAAGATAAAATTAAATCATTCATATTAGTGGTTCAATGTTAACAGAGTGCAGTGTCTCACGATGCTGTTCCATTTGCTGATTTCTCTCTACAGTTCTGTTCACACTCAAATTCTACACAGTGTCTCTCACTCCCTCCCGCTTCCAGCCCTGACGCTGGATAAACCATATCTCAAAGCTGCACATTCCGTGCATTCAGGTCAGCTGTGAGAGATTATTAAAGGATCCTGCCACGCCACCACGCTTCACAACAGAAAATTAAAGCCACAAACAAACCCATCGACTAATCGCTCTTCCTCAGCTCCAGAGTGAGTGAGGGCGGGACAAGCCCTAACTTCCGCTCCCACACTCTCCAATCAGCCGCTGCCGGCGGAAAGCGGAGAATGCAGCATCAAACAGCGGTTTACCGCCCTTCACTGGGCTGCAAAATGGCACCATTCGAGACAACGCTCCCCGTGCTCCGAACAGCAGCCTCATAAGATGCTTCATCTCAGCTTCCTGAGTTCGAGCCCCAGCTTGCACGAACACTTCTTCACTAGAAACAGCATTAATTATCTGATTGCCACGTTTTGCATCATGAAAGTAATCCTAACCGATAATTATATAATCATAGAGGTTTTCAGCATGGAAAGAGTCATTTACGCCCATCGTATCTGCACCGGCCAACAAATGCCCAGTTTTAGGTGTGTACCCCTGCACCTTATTGCATTTCATGTGCACATCTACGAACTGGTTAAATGTGGTGAGGGTTTCTGCTTGCACCACACTTTCAGGCAGTGAGTTTGAGACCCCCACAAACATCTGCATGCAGAATGTTCACTTCAAATCCCCTTTAACCCTTACACTAATTACTTTTAAATTATGCAGCCTGGTTGTTGACCACTCCACTATGTGAAATAGACCCTTTTAATCAACAATATCTAGGCCCCTCCTATTTTTATACACCTCAATGCGGTCGCCCATCAGCTTCCTCTGTTCCAAGGAAAACAAACCCATCCTATCCAATCTGTCCTCATAGCAAAGTTGCTCCACTCCCGGCAACATCTACGTAAATCTCCTCTGTACCCTCTCCAGCGTATTCACATTCTTCCTTCAATGCGGTGACCAGAACTGCACGCAGAACTCCAGCTGTGGCCTAACCAGAATTTAATACAGTTCTAGCATAACTCACTTGCTGTTCTGTTCCTTGCTTCTGCCAATAAATGCAACCATTCCATATGAATTCTTAATCAACTTTTCCAACTGGTCAGCTACCTTCAGGGATCTGTGGACAAGCAATCCCAGTTACCTTTTTTCCTCTACACTTCTCAATGTCATACCAGTTGATGTGTATTCCCTTTCCTTGTTAGCCCTCCACAAATGCGCGATCTCTCACATCTCTGGATTAAATTCAGTTTGCCACTGCTCTACCCCCTTATCAGTTGATTGATATCTTCCTGGAGTCTCCAGCTTTCTTCTTCATTATCAACCACACTGCCTATTTTAATAACACCTGAAAACTTCGTAATCATAACACCTATATTCAAGTTTAGATCATTGATAAATACCATAAAAAGCAATGGATCTGGCACTGAAAACTGTGGAACCACACTGGAAACATCCTTCCAGTCACAAAAACACCCATCAAACATTACCCTTTGCTTCCTGCCTCTGAGCCAAATTTGGATCCAATTTGCCACTTCGCCTTGAATCACATGGGCTTTTACTTAGAAAATGCATAATCATTAAATGTTATCCTGCCTTCATGGGAAAACATCATTAATTGACTGATGATCTTCATTTGCACAACTAAAGAAATATTATCTGAAGGAGAAACCTTAATTGAATAACTTATCTGTGCTCTGCACTTTACCTCTGAATCCATAAACCATTTTGGACACTGTGCTTTAGAAGTCTGCTTCAAAATGTTCATTGCTGGTAACATGTATACGAGACGTTGGAAACAGTGAGATAGACTGCAGTGCAAGGGACTGGTTATTGTGAAACAGCAAAGAAAATATACATTCTGGAAGAATACCATCGAAAAGAAGTGTGGCCCTAACAGCCAAAAAGAAGATGAAGTGCTGAGCCCTTTTCAGCAAAAAATTCTTTTTCAAACATTTCTCTGACCGAATCTTCACAAAAGAAAAATGATGCTTTTAAAGTCATTAAACCCGAATTTTCATGCACCGGAATCTTCTGAATCAGATGCCTCTCGTTGTGCCGACTGAATCCATGTCCCTTTCAATATTCTGCTGACATGCACACTATTAAATGTGCCACTAACTTATAGAATCAAAGCATAAGGGAATGGATGCAGCCCGTCGAGCCCATGCCAACTCTCAACAAGTCTCACTCCCCTGTCTTTTACCCACAGCTGTGCAATTTTTTTCATTCGGATACTTATCCAACTCCGTTTTGAAAGATAAGATTGAGTCTGACTCCACCGCCCTTTAGAGAAGTGTATTCCAGATTCTAACCACTTTCTGAGGAATGGCCACTCCTGTTCCTATGTATAAAGGCAGAGAAACACGGGATCAATTCCTGCCACACTCACAACCTTGCTAAATATAGCACCGTCATTCTATTCTCGTGACACAAGCTCCAGAAGTGTCGTCCAGCTGTTGAGGTTAAAGCTCTGGTTATGTTCCCAACAATCTTAATGCCACAGCGTTTCCGTAGTGTAGTGGTTATCACGTTCGCATAACACGCGAAAAGTCCCCGGTTCGAAACCGGGCGGAAACATTATGCAAACGTGTTCAATTAATGATAAGATAAAATTAAATCATTCATATTAGTTGTTCAATGTTAACAGAGTGCAGTGTCTCACGATGCTGTTCCATTTGCTGATTTCTCTCTACAGTTCTGTTCACACTCAAATTCTACACAGTGTCTCTCACTCCCTCCCGTTTCCAGCCCTGACGCTGGAGAAACCATATCTCAAAGCTGCACATTCCGTGCATTCAGGTCAGCTGTGAGAGATTATTAAAGGATCCTGCCACGCCACCACGCTTCACAACAGAAAATTAAAGCCACAAACAAACCCATCGAAAATCGCTCTTCCTCAGCTCCAGAGTGAGTGAGGGGGGGCAAGCCCTAACTTACGCTCCCACACTCTCCAATCAGCCGCTGCCGGCGGAAAGCGGAGAATGCAGCATCAAACAGCGGTTTACCGCCCTTCACTGGGCTGCAAAATGCCACCGTTCCAGACAACGCTCCCCGTGCTCCGAACAGCAGCCTCATAAGATGCTTCATCTCAGCTTCCTGAGTTCGAGCCCCAGCTTGCACGAACACTTCTTCACTGGAAACAGCATTAATTATCTGATTGCCACGTTTTGCATCATGAAAGTAATCCTAACCGATAATTATATAATCATAGAGGTTTACAGCATGGAATGAGTCATTTACGCCCATCGTATCTGCACCGGCCAACAAATGCCCAGTTTTAGGTGTGTACCCCTGCACCTTAATGCATTTCATGTGCACATCTAAGAACTGGTTAAATGTGGTGAGGGTTTGTGCCTGCACCACACTTTCAGGCAGTGAGTTTGAGACCTCCACAAACATCTGCATGCAGAATGTTCACTTCAAATCCCCTTTAAACCTTACACTAATTACTTTTAAATTATGCAGCCTGGTTGTTGACCACTCCACTATGTGAAATAGACCCTTTTAATCAACAATATCTAGGCCTCTCCTATTTTT